>NC_090824.1:109871680-110583274 GCF_028021215.1 Eschrichtius robustus | reverse complement strand
CTTCCCATCGGTCAAAAGGACCATGCTGAGTAAAGTGTCTAAACCAGAAATGCAGGGCAGGCCATGGAGAAACGGGAGCCTTGCTACGCTGATGGGCGGGATGTAAATTGCCAACAGGCACTCTGGAGAAGTGTACGGTGTGTCCTGAAACACCTAAAAAACTCAGCTTAGAGAGCATAGGGCACTTCCACTCATGGGCGTATAAATTGGGAAAACTAAAAATCAGCAAGACACAGGCACCCCAAAGTTTAGGGCTGCTCTGCTGACAAGAACCTCCACTGAGTTACACCTTAAATATCCCAGGAAAGAGAAAAATGGATAAAGACGTTGTGGTCCTTATGTACAATGGAATATCACTCAGCCATGAAATCAACGTCATAAGGCTAGTAGCAACATGATGAGTGGATTTAGGTACGACGATTCTAAGTGAAATAAGTCAAACAGAAAAAGACACTTATCATAAGATATCACTTATAGAGGGAATGTAAAAACCGCTACACTTGAACTGAATTACAAAACAGAACAGAGTCACACGTTTAGAAAACACACTATGGCTGCTTAACGGGAAAGGTGAGGTGGGGTGATGCGTAAAACAAGGGTTTCAAATTAGCTCAGATACCGTTCCATAAACCCAATATGTAATAGACAAGACCTACTCCTTGCTCAGTGAACTGGACTCAACACCCCCTATTCAACGCCCAAGAATATATCTGACTAGTAAGAATCTTAAAACCTATGTGTTGATATCCCTCTGTAAGTGAGTCAAGTGGGTGTAAAGCGGCCTAAACACAGCAGTGAAAAGCAGCTACACCCCATTATAAAAATCAACTACTTTTAAAAACCCGTGAAACAAAGACAGTGAAAGAGAGACAAATTCTTACAAAATTCGTTCAGGGGCTGTGATGCCACCTGGATTGACCATATCTAGACCCACTGCTGATTGAGACATAAGGGTGGACACTCTTGCGGCTTAGAGTATTGGTGAGGTTGGGTGAGCAAACACAGACCCTTTAAAGTAATACTGCGGGGTACCCATCCCATGGGTCCCAAATCTCCAGGTTCAAGGGCATCTTCCTACATCGAAAACATGCATGAGAAACCCAGAAGATGGTACACCGTGTGATCGGGAAAGGTTTCCAAAACGCACCTCATTTCTCATCTCCTTGTGCTCGGGTTCGCCATTCCAACCGCTTTACTAGCAATCTCCCTCCTTGGAGAATCAGCACCTTTCACCTCCTGTTCCGTACAGGTAGCCATTTGTCCTGAGGATGAACGGGAAGAGGGGGAACCAATGAGAGACTAGCTCTAGGTGTTGGGACAGGCACAGGTCACTCTATTTTCCCATCAGGAAGAAGAATTAACCACAGGCTCAGCCGGCCCCCCCGGAACCAGAATAGGGCCTGAAGCAATCCTGCGCTTTTGCGGCCTGCTCCCAAAAATGCGAGTTGAAAAACGTAGCCCAGGGGCACTGCAATTCACAAACCTGCAGAGTTATCAATGATAACTCTCGTCCACAAATATATTGAGGGAAGGCAATGAAAAGGATTTGAAAGCAAGGCAGAATTGCAGGAAACTGATTTCAGGAGGTAGAATCGAATCGCCTTTAAAGCACAGGAAAAGCGGCAAAACCTCGACAATGATGCCCTTGGCCAAAAAGGGCGTATGCGTTTTTTCCTGAATATATTCAGGAAAAAACGCATACGCCCTTTTTGGCCAACCAAGCAACCTGGAAAGGCAAATCAGCGCTACAAAGAAGTCTCGCTTCCCATCGGTCAAAAGGGCCGTGCTGTATAAACTGTCAAAACCAGGAATGCAGGACAGGCCATGAAGAAACGGGAGCCTTCCTACGCTGATGGGCGGGATGTCAATTGCCAACAGCCACTCTGGAGAAGTGTACGGTGTGTCCTGAAACACCTAAAAAACTCAGCTTAGAGAGCATAGGGCACTTCCACTCATGGGCGTATAAATTGGGAAAACTAAAAATCAGCAAGACACAGGCACCCCAAAGTTTAGGGCTGCTCTGCTGACAAGAACCTCCACTGAGTTACACCTTAAATATCCCAGGAAAGAGAAAAATGGATAAAGACGTTGTGGTCCTTATGTACAATGGAATATCACTCAGCCATGAAATCAACGTCATAAGGCTAGTAGCAGCTTGATGAGTGGATTTAGGTACGACGATTCTAAGTGAAATAAGTCACACAGAAAGAGACACCTATGATAAGATACCAGTTATAGAGGGAATGTAAAAACCGCTACACTTGAACTGAATTACAAAACAGAACAGAGTCACACGTTTAGAAAACACACTATGGCTGCTTAACGGGAAAGGTGAGGTGGGGTGATGCGTAAAAGAAGGGTTTCAAATTAGCTCAGATACCGTTCCATAAACCCAATATGTAATAGACAAGACCTACTCCTTGCTCAGTGAACTGGACTCAACACCCCCTATTCAACGCCCAAGAATATATCTGACTAGTAAGAATCTTAAAACCTATGTGTTGATATCCCTCTGGAAGTGAGTCAAGTGGGTGTAAAGCGGCCTAAACACAGCAGTGAAAAGCAGCTAAACCCCATTATAAAAATCAACTACTTTTAAAAACCTGTGAAACAAAGACAGTGAAAGAGAGACAAATTCTTACAAAATTCGTTCAGGGGCTGTGATGCCACCTGGATTGACCATATCTAGACCCACTGCTGATTGAGACATAAGGGTGGACACTCTTGCGGCTTAGAGTATTGGTGAGGTTGGGTGAGCAAACACAGACCCTTTAAAGTAATACTGCGGGGTACCCATCCCATGGGTCCCAAATCTCCAGGTTCAAGGGCATCTTCCTACATCGAAAACATGCATGAGAAACCCAGAAGATGGTACACCGTGTGATCGGGAAAGGTTTCCAAAACGCACCTCATTTCTCATCTCCTTGTGCTCGGGTTCGCCATTCCAACCGCTTTACTAGCAATCTCCCTCCTTGGAGAATCAGCACCTTTCACCTCCTGTTCCGTACAGGTAGCCATTTGTCCTGAGGATGAACGGGAAGAGGGGGAACCAATGAGAGACTAGCTCTAGGTGTTGGGACAGGCACAGGTCACTCTATTTTCCCATCAGGAAGAAGAATTAACCACAGGCTCAGCCTGCCCCCCCGGAACCAGAATAGGGCCTGAAGCAATCCTGCGCTTTTGCGGCCTGCTCCCAAAAATGCGAGTTGAAAAACGTAGCCCAGGGGCACTGCAATTCACAAACCTGCAGAGTTATCAATGATAACTCTCGTCCACAAATATATTGAGGGAAGGCAACGAAAAGGATTTGAAAGCAAGGCAGAATTGCAGGAAACTGATTTCAGGAGGTAGAATCGAATCGCCTTTAAAGCACAGGAAAAGCGGCAAAACCTCGACAATGATGCCCTTGGCCAAAAAGGGCGTATGCGTTTTTTCCTGAATATATTCAGGAAAAAACGCATACGCCCTTTTTGGCCAACCAAGCAACCTGGAAAGGCAAATCGGCGCTACAAAGAAGTCTTGCTTCCCATCGGTCAAAAGGGCCGTGCTGTATAAACTGTCAAAACCAGGAATGCAGGACAGGCCATGAAGAAACGGGAGCCTTCCTACGCTGATGGGCGGGATGTCAATTGCCAACAGGCACTCTGGAGAAGTGTACGGTGTGTCCTGAAACACCTAAAAAACTCAGCTTAGAGAGCATAGGGCACTTCCACTCATGGGCGTATAAATTGGGAAAACTAAAAATCAGCAAGACACAGGCACCCCAAAGTTTAGGGCTGCTCTGCTGACAAGAACCTCCACTGAGTTACACCTTAAATATCCCAGGAAAGAGAAAAATGGATAAAGACATTGTGGTCCTTATGTACAATGGAATATCACTCAGCCATGAAATCAACGTCATAAGGCTAGTAGCAGCTTGATGAGTGGATTTAGGTACGACGATTCTAAGTGAAATAAGTCACACAGAAAGAGACACCTATGATAAGATACCAGTTATAGAGGGAATGTAAAAACCGCTACACTTGAACTGAATTACAAAACAGAACAGAGTCACACGTTTAGAAAACACACTATGGCTGCTTAACGGGAAAGGTGAGGTGGGGTGATGCGTAAAAGAAGGGTTTCAAATTAGCTCAGATACCGTTCCATAAACCCAATATGTAATAGACAAGACCTACTCCTTGCTCAGTGAACTGGACTCAACACCCCCTATTCAACGCCCAAGAATATATCTGACTAGTAAGAATCTTAAAACCTATGTGTTGATATCCCTCTGGAAGTGAGTCAAGTGGGTGTAAAGCGGCCTAAACACAGCAGTGAAAAGCAGCTAAACCCCATTATAAAAATCAACTACTTTTAAAAACCCGTGAAACAAAGACAGTGAAAGAGAGAGTAATTCTTACGAAATTCGTTCAAGAGCTGTGAGGCCACCTGGATTGACCATATCTAGACCCACTGCTGATTGAGACATAAGGGTGAACACTCTTGGGGCTGAGAGGTTTGGTGAGGTTGGGTGAGCAAACGCAGACCCTTTAAAGTAATACTGCGTGGTACCCATCCCATGGGTCCCAAATCTCCAGGTTCATGGGCATCTTCCTACATCGAAAACATGCATGAGAAACCCAGAAGATGGTACACCGTGTGATCGGGAAAGGTTTCCAAAACGCACCTCATTTCTCATCTCCTTGTGCTCGGGTTCGCCATTCCAACCGCTATACTAGCAATCTCCCTCCTTGGAGAATCAGCACCTTTCACCTCCTGTTCCGTACAGGTAGCCATTTGTCCTGAGGATGAACGGGAAGAGGGGGAACCAATGAGAGACTAGCTCTCGGTGTTGGGAAAGGCACAGGTCACTCTATTTTCCCATCAGGAAGAAGAATTAACCACAGGCTCAGCCTGCCCCCCCGGAACCAGAATAGGGCCTGAAGCAATCCTGCGCTTTTGCGGCCTGCTCCCAAAAATACGAGTTGAAAAATGGAGCTCAGGGGCACTGCAATTCACAAACCTGCAGAGTTATCAATGATAACTCTCGTCCACAAATATATTGAGGGAAGGCAACGAAGAGGATTTGAAAGCAAGGCAGAATTGCAGGAAACTGATTTCAGGAGGTAGATTCGAATCGCATTTAAAGCACAGGAAAAGCGGCAAAACCTCGACAATGATGCCCTTGGCCAAAAAGGGCGTATGCGTTTTTTCCTGAATATTTTCAGGAAAAAACGCATACGCCCTTTTTGGCCAACCAAGCAACCTGGAAAGGCTAAAAGGCGCTACAAAGAAGTCTCGCTTCCCATCGGTCAAAAGGGCCGTGCTGAATAAAGTGTCAAAACCAGAAAGGCAGGACAGCCATGGAGAAACGGGAGCCTTCCTACGCTGAAGGGCTGGATGTAAATTGCCAACAGCCACTCTGGAGAAGTGTTCGGTGTGTCCTGAAACATCTAAAAAACTCAGCTTACAGAGCATAGGACACTTCCACTCATGGGCGTATAAATTGGGAAAACTGAAAATCAGCAAGACACAGGCACCCCAAAGTTTAGGGTTGCTCTGTTGACAAGAACCTCCACATCGATACACCTTAAATATCCCAGGAAAGAGAAAAATGGATAAAGACGTTGTGGTCCTTATGTACAATGGCATATCACTCAGCCATGAAATCAACGTCATAAGGCTAGTAGCAGCATGATGAGTGGATTTAGGGACGACGATTCTAAGTGAAATAAGTCACACAGAAAGAGACACCTATGATAAGATACCAGTTATAGAGGGAATGTAAAAACCGCTACACTTGAACTGAATTACAAAACAGAACAGAGTCACACGTTTAGAAAACACACTATGGCTGCTTAACGGGAAAGGTGAGGTGGGGTGATGCGTAAAAGAAGGGTTTCAAATTAGCTCAGATACCGTTCCATAAACCCAATATGTAATAGACAAGACCTACTCCTTGCTCAGTGAACTGGACTCAACACCCCCTATTCAACGCCCAAGAATATATCTGACTAGTAAGAATCTTAAAACCTATGTGTTGATATCCCTCTGGAAGTGAGTCAAGTGGGTGTAAAGCGGCCTAAACACAGCAGTGAAAAGCAGCTAAACCCCATTATAAAAATCAACTACTTTTAAAAACCCGTGAAACAAAGACAGTGAAAGAGAGACAAATTCTTACAAAATTCGTTCAGGGGCTGTGATGCCACCTGGATTGACCATATCTAGACCCACTGCTGATTGAGACATAAGGGTGGACACTCTTGCGGCTTAGAGTATTGGTGAGGTTGGGTGAGCAAACACAGACCCTTTAAAGTAATACTGCGGGGTACCCATCCCATGGGTCCCAAATCTCCAGGTTCAAGGGCATCTTCCTACATCGAAAACATGCATGAGAAACCCAGAAGATGGTACACCGTGTGATCGGGAAAGGTTTCCAAAACGCACCTCATTTCTCATCTCCTTGTGCTCGGGTTCGCCATTCCAACCGCTTTACTAGCAATCTCCCTCCTTGGAGAATCAGCACCTTTCACCTCCTGTTCCGTACAGGTAGCCATTTGTCCTGAGGATGAACGGGAAGAGGGGGAACCAATGAGAGACTAGCTCTAGGTGTTGGGACAGGCACAGGTCACTCTATTTTCCCATCAGGAAGAAGAATTAACCACA
This sequence comes from Eschrichtius robustus, assembly GCF_028021215.1. Classification (NCBI taxonomy): domain Eukaryota; kingdom Metazoa; phylum Chordata; class Mammalia; order Artiodactyla; family Eschrichtiidae; genus Eschrichtius; species Eschrichtius robustus. Next base: position 110,576,626 of record NC_090824.1, on the reverse strand, counting down.
GGCTCAGCCTGCCCCCCCGGAACCAGAATAGGGCCTGAAGCAATCCTGCGCTTTTGCGGCCTGCTCCCAAAAATGCGAGTTGAAAAACGTAGCCCAGGGGCACTGCAATTCACAAACCTGCAGAGTTATCAATGATAACTCTCGTCCACAAATATATTGAGGGAAGGCAACGAAAAGGATTTGAAAGCAAGGCAGAATTGCAGGAAACTGATTTCAGGAGGTAGAATCGAATCGCCTTTAAAGCACAGGAAAAGCGGCAAAACCTCGACAATGATGCCCTTGGCCAAAAAGGGCGTATGCGTTTTTTCCTGAATATATTCAGGAAAAAACGCATACGCCCTTTTTGGCCAACCAAGCAACCTGGAAAGGCAAATCAGCGCTACAAAGAAGTCTTGCTTCCCATCGGTCAAAAGGGCCGTGCTGTATAAACTGTCAAAACCAGGAATGCAGGACAGGCCATGGAGAAACAGGAGCCTTCCTACGCTGATGGGCGGGATGTCAATTGCCAACAGCCACTCTGGAGAAGTGTACGGTGTGTCCTGAAACACCTAAAAAACTCAGCTTAGAGAGCATAGGGCACTTCCACTCATGGGCGTATAAATTGGGAAAACTAAAAATCAGCAAGACACAGGCACCCCAAAGTTTAGGGCTGCTCTGCTGACAAGAACCTCCACTGAGTTACACCTTAAATATCCCAGGAAAGAGAAAAATGGATAAAGACGTTGTGGTCCTTATGTACAATGGAATATCACTCAGCCATGAAATCAACGTCATAAGGCTAGTAGCAACATGATGAGTGGATTTAGGTACGACGATTCTAAGTGAAATAAGTCAAACAGAAAAAGACACTTATCATAAGATATCACTTATAGAGGGAATGTAAAAACCGCTACACTTGAACTGAATTACAAAACAGAACAGAGTCACACGTTTAGAAAACACACTATGGCTGCTTAACGGGAAAGGTGAGGTGGGGTGATGCGTAAAACAAGGGTTTCAAATTAGCTCAGATACCGTTCCATAAACCCAATATGTAATAGACAAGACCTACTCCTTGCTCAGTGAACTGGACTCAACACCCCCTATTCAACGCCCAAGAATATATCTGACTAGTAAGAATCTTAAAACCTATGTGTTGATATCCCTCTGTAAGTGAGTCAAGTGGGTGTAAAGCGGCCTAAACACAGCAGTGTAAAGCAGCTAAACCCCATTATAAAAATCAACTACTTTTAAAAACCCGTGAAACAAAGACAGTGAAAGAGAGACAAATTCTTACAAAATTCGTTCAGGGGCTGTGATGCCACCTGGATTGACCATATCTAGACCCACTGCTGATTGAGACATAAGGGTGGACACTCTTGCGGCTTACAGTATTGGTGAGGTTGGGTGAGCAAACACAGACCCTTTAAAGTAATACTGCGGGGTACCCATCCCATGGGTCCCAAATCTCCAGGTTCAAGGGCATCTTCCTACATCGAAAACATGCATGAGAAACCCAGAAGATGGTACACCGTGTGATCGGGAAAGGTTTCCAAAACGCACCTCATTTCTCATCTCCTTGTGCTCGGGTTCGCCATTCCAACCGCTTTACTAGCAATCTCCCTCCTTGGAGAATCAGCACCTTTCACCTCCTGTTCCGTACAGGTAGCCATTTGTCCTGAGGATGAACGGGAAGAGGGGGAACCAATGAGAGACTAGCTCTAGGTGTTGGGACAGGCACAGGTCACTCTATTTTCCCATCAGGAAGAAGAATTAACCACAGGCTCAGCCTGCCCCCCCGGAACCAGAATAGGGCCTGAAGCAATCCTGCGCTTTTGCGGCCTGCTCCCAAAAATGCGAGTTGAAAAACGTAGCCCAGGGGCACTGCAATTCACAAACCTGCAGAGTTATCAATGATAACTCTCGTCCACAAATATATTGAGGGAAGGCAACGAAAAGGATTTGAAAGCAAGGCAGAATTGCAGGAAACTGATTTCAGGAGGTAGAATCGAATCGCCTTTAAAGCACAGGAAAAGCGGCAAAACCTCGACAATGATGCCCTTGGCCAAAAAGGGCGTATGCGTTTTTTCCTGAATATATTCAGGAAAAAACGCATACGCCCTTTTTGGCCAACCAAGCAACCTGGAAAGGCAAATCAGCGCTACAAAGAAGTCTTGCTTCCCATCGGTCAAAAGGGCCGTGCTGTATAAACTGTCAAAACCAGGAATGCAGGACAGGCCATGAAGAAACGGGAGCCTTCCTACGCTGATGGGCGGGATGTCAATTGCCAACAGCCACTCTGGAGAAGTGTACGGTGTGTCCTGAAACACCTAAAAAACTCAGCTTAGAGAGCATAGGGCACTTCCACTCATGGGCGTATAAATTGGGAAAACTAAAAATCAGCAAGACACAGGCACCCCAAAGTTTAGGGCTGCTCTGCTGACAAGAACCTCCACTGAGTTACACCTTAAATATCCCAGGAAAGAGAAAAATGGATAAAGACGTTGTGGTCCTTATGTACAATGGAATATCACTCAGCCATGAAATCTACGTCATAAGGCTAGTAGCAGCTTGATGAGTGGATTTAGGTACGACGATTCTAAGTGAAATAAGTCAAACAGAAAACGACACTTATCATAAGATATCACTTATAGAGGGAATGTAAAAACCGCTACACTTGAACTGAATTACAAAACAGAACAGAGTCACACGTTTAGAAAACACACTATGGCTGCTTAACGGGAAAGGTGAGGTGGGGTGATGCGTAAAAGAAGGGTTTCAAATTAGCTCAGATACCGTTCCATAAACCCAATATGTAATAGACAAGACCTACACCTTGCTCAGTGAACTGGACTCAACACCCCCTATTCAACGCCCAAGAATATATCTGACTAGTAAGAATCTTAAAACCTATGTGTTGATATCCCTCTGGAAGTGAGTCAAGTGGGTGTAAAGCGGCCTAAACACAGCAGTGAAAAGCAGCTAAACCCCATTATAAAAATCAACTACTTTTAAAAACCCGTGAAACAAAGACAGTGAAAGAGAGACAAATTCTTACAAAATTCGTTCAGGGGCTGTGATGCCACCTGGATTGACCATATCTAGACCCACTGCTGATTGAGACATATGGGTGAACACTCTTGGGGCTGAGAGGTTTGGTGAGGTTGGGTGAGCAAAGCAGACCCTTTTAAGTAATACTGCGTGGTACCCATCCCATGGGTCCCAAATCTCCAGGTTCAAGGGCATCTTCCTACATCGAAAACATGCATGAGACACCCAGAAGATGGTACACCGTGTGATCGGGAAAGGTTTCTCAAACGCACCTCATTTCTCATCTCCTTGTGCTCGGGTTCGCCATGCCAGCCGTTTTACTAGCAATCTCCCTCCTTGGAGAATCAGCACCTTTAACCTCCTGTTCCGTCCAGGTTGCCATTTGTCCTGAGGATGAACGGGAAGAGGGCGAAACAATGAGAGACTAGCTCTAGGTGTTGGGACAGGCACAGGTCACTCTATTTTCCCATCAGGAAGAAGAATTAACCACAGGCTCAGCCTGACGCCCGGAACCAGAATAGGGCCTGAAGCAATCCTGCGCTTTTGCGGCCAGCTCCCAAAAAAGCGAGTTGAAAAATGGAGCTCAGGGGCACTGCAATTCAAAAACCTGCAGAGTTATAAATGATAACTCTCGTCCACAAATATATTGAGGGAAGGCAACGAAGAGGATTTGAAAGCAAGGAAGAATTGAAGGAAACTGATTTCAGGAGGTAGATTCGAATCGCCTTTAAAGCACAGGAAAAGCGGCAAAACCTCGACAATGATGCCCTTGGCCAAAAAGGGCGTATGCGTTTTCTCCTGAATATATTCAGGAAAAAACGCATACGCCCTTTTTGGCCAACCAAGCAACCTGCAAAGGCAAATCAGCGCTACAAAGAAGTCTCGCTTCCCATCGGTCAAAAGGACCATGCTGAGTAAAGTGTCTAAACCAGAAATGCAGGGCAGGCCATGGAGAAACGGGAGCCTTGCTACGCTGATGGGCGGGATGTAAATTGCCAACAGGCACTCTGGAGAAGTGTACGGTGTGTCCTGAAACACCTAAAAAACTCAGCTTAGAGAGCATAGGGCACTTCCACTCATGGGCGTATAAATTGGGAAAACTAAAAATCAGCAAGACACAGGCACCCCAAAGTTTAGGGCTGCTCTGCTGACAAGAACCTCCACTGAGTTACACCTTAAATATCCCAGGAAAGAGAAAAATGGATAAAGACGTTGTGGTCCTTATGTACAATGGAATATCACTCAGCCATGAAATCAACGTCATAAGGCTAGTAGCAACATGATGAGTGGATTTAGGTACGACGATTCTAAGTGAAATAAGTCAAACAGAAAAAGACACTTATCATAAGATATCACTTATAGAGGGAATGTAAAAACCGCTACACTTGAACTGAATTACAAAACAGAACAGAGTCACACGTTTAGAAAACACACTATGGCTGCTTAACGGGAAAGGTGAGGTGGGGTGATGCGTAAAACAAGGGTTTCAAATTAGCTCAGATACCGTTCCATAAACCCAATATGTAATAGACAAGACCTACTCCTTGCTCAGTGAACTGGACTCAACACCCCCTATTCAACGCCCAAGAATATATCTGACTAGTAAGAATCTTAAAACCTATGTGTTGATATCCCTCTGGAAGTGAGTCAAGTGGGTGTAAAGCGGCCTAAACACAGCAGTGAAAAGCAGCTAAACCCCATTATAAAAATCAACTACTTTTAAAAACCCGTGAAACAAAGACAGTGAAAGAGAGACAAATTCTTACAAAATTCGTTCAGGGGCTGTGATGCCACCTGGATTGACCATATCTAGACCCACTGCTGATTGAGACATAAGGGTGGACACTCTTGCGGCTTAGAGTATTGGTGAGGTTGGTTGAGCAAACACAGACCCTTTAAAGTAATACTGCGGGGTACCCATCCCATGGGTCCCAAATCTCCAGGTTCAAGGGCATCTTCCTACATCGAAAACATGCATGAGAAACCCAGAAGATGGTACACCGTGTGATCGGGAAAGGTTTCCAAAACGCACCTCATTTCTCATCTCCTTGTGCTCGGGTTCGCCATTCCAACCGCTTTACTAGCAATCTCCCTCCTTGGAGAATCAGCACCTTTCACCTCCTGTTCCGTACAGGTAGCCATTTGTCCTGAGGATGAACGGGAAGAGGGGGAACCAATGAGAGACTAGCTCTAGGTGTTGGGACAGGCACAGGTCACTCTATTTTCCCATCAGGAAGAAGAATTAACCACAGGCTCAGCCGGCCCCCCCGGAACCAGAATAGGGCCTGAAGCAATCCTGCGCTTTTGCGGCCTGCTCCCAAAAATGCGAGTTGAAAAACGTAGCCCAGGGGCACTGCAATTCACAAACCTGCAGAGTTATCAATGATAACTCTCGTCCACAAATATATTGAGGGAAGGCAACGAAAAGGATTTGAAAGCAAGGCAGAATTGCAGGAAACTGATTTCAGGAGGTAGAATCGAATCGCCTTTAAAGCACAGGAAAAGCGGCAAAACCTCGACAATGATGCCCTTGGCCAAAAAGGGCGTATGCGTTTTTTCCTGAATATATTCAGGAAAAAACGCATACGCCCTTTTTGGCCAACCAAGCAACCTGGAAAGGCAAATCAGCGCTACAAAGAAGTCTTGCTTCCCATCGGTCAAAAGGGCCGTGCTGTATAAACTGTCAAAACCAGGAATGCAGGACAGGCCATGAAGAAACGGGAGCCTTCCTACGCTGATGGGCGGGATGTCAATTGCCAACAGCCACTCTGGAGAAGTGTACGGTGTGTCCTGAAACACCTAAAAAACTCAGCTTAGAGAGCATAGGGCACTTCCACTCATGGGCGTATAAATTGGGAAAACTAAAAATCAGCAAGACACAGGCACCCCAAAGTTTAGGGCTGCTCTGATGACAAGAACCTCCACTGAGTTACACCTTAAATATCCCAGGAAAGAGAAAAATGGATAAAGACGTTGTGGTCCTTATGTACAATGGAATATCACTCAGCCATGAAATAAACGTCATAAGGCTAGTAGCAACATGATGAGTGGATTTAGGTACGACGATTCTAAGTGAAATAAGTCAAACAGAAAAAGACACTTATCATAAGATATCACTTATAGAGGGAATGTAAAAACCGCTACACTTGAACTGAATTACAAAACAGAACAGAGTCACACGTTTAGAAAACACACTATGGCTGCTTAACGGGAAAGGTGAGGTGGGGTGATGCGTAAAACAAGGGTTTCAAATTAGCTCAGATACCGTTCCATAAACCCAATATGTAATAGACAAGACCTACTCCTTGCTCAGTGAACTGGACTCAACACCCCCTATTCAACGCCCAAGAATATATCTGACTAGTAAGAATCTTAAAACCTATGTGTTGATATCCCTCTGTAAGTGAGTCAAGTGGGTGTAAAGCGGCCTAAACACAGCAGTGAAAAGCAGCTAAACCCCATTATAAAAATCAACTACTTTTAAAAACCCGTGAAACAAAGACAGTGAAAGAGAGACAAATTCTTACAAAATTCGTTCAGGGGCTGTGATGCCACCTGGATTGACCATATCTAGACCCACTGCTGATTGAGACATAAGGGTGGACACTCTTGCGGCTTAGAGTATTGATGAGGTTGGGTGAGCAAACACAGACCCTTTAAAGTAATACTGCGGGGTACCCATCCCATGGGTCCCAAATCTCCAGGTTCAAGGGCATCTTCCTACATCGAAAACATGCATGAGAAACCCAGAAGATGGTACACCGTGTGATCGGGAAAGGTTTCCAAAACGCACCTCATTTCTCATCTCCTTGTGCTCGGGTTCGCCATTCCAACCGCTTTACTAGCAATCTCCCTCCTTGGAGAATCAGCACCTTTCACCTCCTGTTCCGTACAGGTAGCCATTTGTCCTGAGGATGAACGGGAAGAGGGGGAACCAATGAGAGACTAGCTCTAGGTGTTGGGACAGGCACAGGTCACTCTATTTTCCCATCAGGAAGAAGAATTAACCACAGGCTCAGCCTGCCCCCCCGGAACCAGAATAGGGCCTGAAGCAATCCTGCGCTTTTGCGGCCTGCTCCCAAAAATGCGAGTTGAAAAACGTAGCCCAGGGGCACTGCAATTCACAAACCTGCAGAGTTATCAATGATAACTCTCGTCCACAAATATATTGAGGGAAGGCAACGAAAAGGATTTGAAAGCAAGGCAGAATTGCAGGAAACTGATTTCAGGAGGTAGAATCGAATCGCCTTTAAAGCACAGGAAAAGCGGCAAAACCTCGACAATGATGCCCTTGGCCAAAAAGGGCGTATGCGTTTTTTCCTGAATATATTCAGGAAAAAACGCATACGCCCTTTTTGGCCAACCAAGCAACCTTGAAAGGCAAATCAGCGCTACAAAGAAGTCTTGCTTCCCATCGGTCAAAAGGGCCGTGCTGTATAAACTGTCAAAACCAGGAATGCAGGACAGGCCATGGAGAAACGGGAGCCTTCCTACGCTGATGGGCGGGATGTCAATTGCCAACAGCCACTCTGGAGAAGTGTACGGTGTGTCCTGAAACACCTAAAAAACTCAGCTTAGAGAGCATAGGGCACTTCCACTCATGGGCGTATAAATTGGGAAAACTAAAAATCAGCAAGACACAGGCACCCCAAAGTTTAGGGCTGCTCTGCTGACAAGAACCTCCACTGAGTTACACCTTAAATATCCCAGGAAAGAGAAAAATGGATAAAGACGTTGTGGTCCTTATGTACAATGGAATATCACTCAGCCATGAAATCAATGTCATAAGGCTAGTAGCAACATGATGAGTGGATTTAGGTACGACGATTCTAAGTGAAATAAGTCAAACAGAAAAAGACACTTATCATAAGATATCACTTATAGAGGGAATGTAAAAACCGCTACACTTGAACTGAATTACAAAACAGAACAGAGTCACACGTTTAGAAAACACACTATGGCTGCTTAAACGGGAAAGGTGAGGTGGGGTGATGCGTAAAAGAAGGGTTTCAAATTAGCTCAGATACCGTTCCATAAACCCAATATGTAATAGACAAGACCTACTCCTTGCTCAGTGAACTGGACTCAACACCCCCTATTCAACGCCCAAGAATATATCTGACTAGTAAGAATCTTAAAACCTATGTGTTGATATCCCTCTGTAAGTGAGTCAAGTGGGTGTAAAGCGGCCTAAACACAGCAGTGTAAAGCAGCTAAACCCCATTATAAAAATCAACTACTTTTAAAAACCCGTGAAACAAAGACAGTGAAAGAGAGACAAATTCTTACAAAATTCGTTCAGGGGCTGTGATGCCACCTGGATTGACCATATCTAGACCCACTGCTGATTGAGACATAAGGGTGGACACTCTTGCGGCTTAGAGTATTGGTGAGGTTGGGTGAGCAAACACAGACCCTTTAAAGTAATACTGCGGGGTACCCATCCCATGGGTCCCAAATCTCCAGGTTCAAGGGCATCTTCCTACATCGAAAACATGCATGAGAAACCCAGAAGATGGTACACCGTGTGATCGGGAAAGGTTTCCAAAACGCACCTCATTTCTCATCTCCTTGTGCTCGGGTTCGCCATTCCAACCGCTTTACTAGCAATCTCCCTCCTTGGAGAATCAGCACCTTTCACCTCCTGTTCCGTACAGGTAGCCATTTGTCCTGAGGATGAACGGGAAGAGGGGGAACCAATGAGAGACTAGCTCTAGGTGTTGGGACAGGCACAGGTCACTCTATTTTCCCATCAGGAAGAAGAATTAACCACAGGCTCAGCCTGCCCCCCCGGAACCAGAATAGGGCCTGAAGCAATCCTGCGCTTTTGCGGCCTGCTCCCAAAAATGCGAGTTGAAAAACGTAGCCCAGGGGCACTGCAATTCACAAACCTGCAGAGTTATCAATGATAACTCTCGTCCACAAATATATTGAGGGAAGGCAACGAAAAGGATTTGAAAGCAAGGCAGAATTGCAGGAAACTGATTTCAGGAGGTAGAATCGAATCGCCTTTAAAGCACAGGAAAAGCGGCAAAACCTCGACAATGATGCCCTTGGCCAAAAAGGGCGTATGCGTTTTTTCCTGAATATATTCAGGAAAAAACGCATACGCCCTTTTTGGCCAACCAAGCAACCTGGAAAGGCAAATCAGCGCTACAAAGAAGTCTCGCTTCCCATCGGTCAAAAGGGCCGTGCTGTATAAACTGTCAAAACCAGGAATGCAGGACAGGCCATGGAGAAACGGGAGCCTTCCTACGCTGATGGGCGGGATGTCAATTGCCAACAGCCACTCTGGAGAAGTGTACGGTGTGTCCTGAAACACCTAAAAAACTCAGCTTAGAGAGCATAGGGCACTTCCACTCATGGGCGTATAAATTGGGAAAACTAAAAATCAGCAAGACACAGGCACCCCAAAGTTTAGGGCTGCTCTGCTGACAAGAACCTCCACTGAGTTACACCTTAAATATCCCAGGAAAGAGAAAAATGGATAAAGACGTTGTGGTCCTTATGTACAATGGAATATCACTCAGCCATGAAATCAACGTCATAAGGCTAGTAGCAACATGATGAGTGGATTTAGGTACGACGATTCTAAGTGAAATAAGTCAAACAGAAAAAGACACTTATCATAAGATATCACTTATAGAGGGAATGTAAAAACCGCTACACTTGAACTGAATTACAAAACAGAACAGAGTCACACGTTTAGAAAACACACTATGGCTGCTTAACGGGAAAGGTGAGGTGGGGTGATGCGTAAAACAAGGGTTTCAAATTAGCTCAGATACCGTTCCATAAACCCAATATGTAATAGACAAGACCTACTCCTTGCTCAGTGAACTGGACTCAACACCCCCTATTCAACGCCCAAGAATATATCTGACTAGTAAGAATCTTAAAACCTATGTGTTGATATCCCTCTGTAAGTGAGTCAAGTGGGTGTAAAGCGGCCTAAACACAGCAGTGTAAAGCAGCTAAACCCCATTATAAAAATCAACTACTTTTAAAAACCCGTGAAACAAAGACAGTGAAAGAGAGACAAATTCTTACAAAATTCGTTCAGGGGCTGTGATGCCACCTGGATTGACCATATCTAGACCCACTGCTGATTGAGACATAAGGGTGGACACTCTTGCGGCTTAGAGTATTGGTGAGGTTGGGTGAGCAAACACAGACCCTTTAAAGTAATACTGCGGGGTACCCATCCCATGGGTCCCAAATCTCCAGGTTCAAGGGCATCTTCCTACATCAAAAACATGCATGAGAAACCCAGAAGATGGTACACCGTGTGATCAGGAAAGGTTTCCAAAACGCACCTCATTTCTCATCTCCTTGTGCTCGGGTTCGCCATTCCAACCGCTTTACTAGCAATCTCCCTCCTTGGAGAATCAGCACCTTTCACCTCCTGTTCCGTACAGGTAGCCATTTCTCCTGAGGATGAACGGGAAGAGGGGGAACCAATGAGAGACTAGCTCTAGGTGTTGGGACAGGCACAGGTCACTCTATTTTCCCATCAGGAAGAAGAATTAACCACAGGCTCAGCCTGCCCCCCCGGAACCAGAATAGGGCCTGAAGCAATCCTGCGCTTTTGCGGCCTGCTCCCAAAAATGCGAGTTGAAATACGTAGCCCAGGGGCACTGCAATTCACAAACCTGCAGAGTTATCAATGATAACTCTCGTCCACAAATATATTGAGGGAAGGCAACGAAAAGGATTTGAAAGCAAGGCAGAATTGCAGGAAACTGATTTCAGGAGGTAGAATCGAATCGCCTTTAAAGCACAGGAAAAGCGGCAAAACCTCGACAATGATGCCCTTGGCCAAAAAGGGCGTATGCGTTTTTTCCTGAATATATTCAGGAAAAAACGCATACGCCCTTTTTGGCCAACCAAGCAACCTGGAAAGGCAAATCAGCGCTACAAAGAAGTCTTGCTTCCCATCGGTCAAAAGGGCCGTGCTGTATAAACTGTCAAAACCAGGAATGCAGGACAGGCCATGAAGAAACGGGAGCCTTCCTACGCTGATGGGCGGGATGTCAATTGCCAACAGCCACTCTGGAGAAGTGTACGGTGTGTCCTGAAACACCTAAAAAACTCAGCTTAGAGAGCATAGGGCACTTCCACTCATGGGCGTATAAATTGGGAAAACTAAAAATCAGCAAGACACAGGCACCCCAAAGTTTAGGGCTGCTCTGCTGACAAGAACCTCCACTGAGTTACACCTTAAATATCCCAGGAAAGAGAAAAATGGATAAAGACGTTGTGGTCCTTATGTACAATGGAATATCACTCAGCCATGAAATCTACATCATAAGGCTAGTAGCAGCTTGATGAGTGGATTTAGGTACGACGATTCTAAGTGAAATAAGTCAAACAGAAAACGACACTTATCATAAGATATCACTTATAGAGGGAATGTAAAAACCGCTACACTTGAACTGAATTACAAAACAGAACAGAGTCACACGTTTAGAAAACACACTATGGCTGCTTAACGGGAAAGGTGAGGTGGGGTGATGCGTAAAAGAAGGGTTTCAAATTAGCTCAGATACCGTTCCATAAACCCAATATGTAATAGACAAGACCTACTCCTTGCTCAGTGAACTGGACTCAACACCCCCTATTCAACGCCCAAGAATATATCTGACTAGTAAGAATCTTAAAACCTATGTGTTGATATCCCTCTGGAAGTGAGTCAAGTGGGTGTAAAGCGGCCTAAACACAGCAGTGAAAAGCAGCTAAACCCCATTATAAAAATCAACTACTTTTAAAAACCCGTGAAACAAAGACAGTGAAAGAGAGACAAATTCTTACAAAATTCGTTCAGGGGCTGTGATGCCACCTGGATTGACCATATCTAGACCCACTGCTGATTGAGACATGGGTGAACACTCTTGGGGCTGAGAGGTTTGGTGAGGTTGGGTGAGCAAAGCAGACCCTTTTAAGTAATACTGCGTGGTACCCATCCCATGGGTCCCAAATCTCCAGGTTCAAGGGCATCTTCCTACATCGAAAACATGCATGAGACACCCAGAAGATGGTACACCGTGTGATCGGGAAAGGTTTCTCAAACGCACCTCATTTCTCATCTCCTTGTGCTCGGGTTCGCCATGCCAGCCGTTTTACTAGCAATCTCCCTCCTTGGAGAATCAGCACCTTTAACCTCCTGTTCCGTCCAGGTTGCCATTTGTCCTGAGGATGAACGGGAAGAGGGCGAAACAATGAGAGACTAGCTCTAGGTGTTGGGACAGGCACAGGTCACTCTATTTTCCCATCAGGAAGAAGAATTAACCACAGGCTCAGCCTGACGCCCGGAACCAGAAAAGGGCCTGAAGCAATCCTGCGCTTTTGCGGCCAGCTCCCAAAAAAGCGAGTTGAAAAATGGAGCTCAGGGGCACTGCAATTCAAAAACCTGCAGAGTTATAAATGATAACTCTCGTCCACAAATATATTGAGGGAAGGCAACGAAGAGGATTTGAAAGCAAGGAAGAATTGAAGGAAACTGATTTCAGGAGGTAGATTCGAATCGCCTTTAAAGCACAGGAAAAGCGGCAAAACCTCGACAATGATGCCCTTGGCCAAAAAGGGCGTATGCGTTTTCTCCTGAATATATTCAGGAAAAAACGCATACGCCCTTTTTGGCCAACCAAGCAACCTGCAAAGGCAAATCAGCGCTACAAAGAAGTCTTGCTTCCCATCGGTCAAAAGGGCCGTGCTGTATAAACTGTCAAAACCAGGAATGCAGGACAGGCCATGGAGAAACGGGAGCCTTCCTACGCTGATGGGCGGGATGTCAATTGCCAACAGCCACTCTGGAGAAGTGTACGGTGTGTCCTGAAACACCTAAAAAACTCAGCTTAGAGAGCATAGGGCACTTCCACTCATGGGCGTATAAATTGGGAAAACTAAAAATCAGCAAGACACAGGCACCCCAAAGTTTAGGGCTGCTCTGCTGACAAGAACCTCCACTGAGTTACACCTTAAATATCCCAGGAAAGAGAAAAATGGATAAAGACGTTGTGGTCCTTATGTACAATGGAATATCACTCAGCCATGAAATCAACGTCATAAGGCTAGTAGCAACATGATGAGTGGATTTAGGTACGACGATTCTAAGTGAAATAAGTCAAACAGAAAAAGACACTTATCATAAGATATCACTTATAGAGGGAATGTAAAAACCGCTACACTTGAACTGAATTACAAAACAGAACAGAGTCACACGTTTAGAAAACACACTATGGCTGCTTAACGGGAAAGGTGAGGTGGGGTGATGCGTAAAACAAGGGTTTCAAATTAGCTCAGATACCGTTCCATAAACCCAATATGTAATAGACAAGACCTACTCCTTGCTCAGTGAACTGGACTCAACACCCCCTATTCAACGCCCAAGAATATATCTGACTAGTAAGAATCTTAAAACCTATGTGTTTATATCCCTCTGTAAGTGAGTCAAGTGGGTGTAAAGCGGCCTAAACACAGCAGTGTAAAGCAGCTAAACCCCATTATAAAAATCAACTACTTTTAAAAACCCGTGAAACAAAGACAGTGAAAGAGAGACAAATTCTTACAAAATTCGTTCAGGGGCTGTGATGCCACCTGGATTGACCATATCTAGACCCACTGCTGATTGAGACATAAGGGTGGACACTCTTGCGGCTTAGAGTATTGGTGAGGTTGGGTGAGCAAACACAGACCCTTTAAAGTAATACTGCGGGGTACCCATCCCATGGGTCCCAAATCTCCAGGTTCAAGGGCATCTTCCTACATCGAAAACATGCATGAGAAACCCAGAAGATGGTACACCGTGTGATCGGGAAAGGTTTCCAAAACGCACCTCATTTCTCATCTCCTTGTTCTCGGGTTCGCCATTCCAACCGCTTTACTAGCAATCTCCCTCCTTGGAGAATCAGCACCTTTCACCTCCTGTTCCGTACAGGTAGCCATTTGTCCTGAGGATGAACGGGAAGAGGGGGAACCAATGAGAGACTAGCTCTAGGTGTTGGGACAGGCACAGGTCACTCTATTTTCCCATCAGGAAGAAGAATTAACCACAGGCTCAGCCTGCCCCCCCGGAACCAGAATAGGGCCTGAAGCAATCCTGCGCTTTTGCGGCCTGCTCCCAAAAATGCGAGTTGAAAAACGTAGCCCAGGGGCACTGCAATTCACAAACCTGCAGAGTTATCAATGATAACTCTCGTCCACAAATATATTGAGGGAAGGCAACGAAAAGGATTTGAAAGCAAGGCAGAATTGCAGGAAACTGATTTCAGGAGGTAGAATCGAATCGCCTTTAAAGCACAGGAAAAGCGGCAAAACCTCGACAATGATGCCCTTGGCCAAAAAGGGCGTATGCGTTTTTTCCTGAATATATTCAGGAAAAAACGCATACGCCCTTTTTGGCCAACCAAGCGACCTGGAAAGGCAAATCAGCGCTACAAAGAAGTCTTGCTTCCCATCGGTCAAAAGGGCCGTGCTGTATAAACTGTCAAAACCAGGAATGCAGGACAGGCCATGAAGAAACGGGAGCCTTCCTACGCTGATGGGCGGGATGTCAATTGCCAACAGCCACTCTGGAGAAGTGTACGGTGTGTCCTGAAACACCTAAAAAACTCAGCTTAGAGAGCATAGGGCACTTCCACTCATGGGCGTATAAATTGGGAAAACTAAAAATCAGCAAGACACAGGCACCCCAAAGTTTAGGGCTGCTCTGCTGACAAGAACCTCCACTGAGTTACACCTTAAATATCCCAGGAAAGAGAAAAATGGATAAAGACGTTGTGGTCCTTATGTACAATGGAATATCACTCAGCCATGAAATCTACGTCATAAGGCTAGTAGCAGCTTGATGAGTGGATTTAGGTACGACGATTCTAAGTGAAATAAGTCACACAGAAAGAGACACCTATGATAAGATACCAGTTATAGAGGGAATGTAAAAACCGCTACACTTGAACTGAATTACAAAACAGAACAGAGTCACACGTTTAGAAAACACACTATGGCTGCTTAACGGGAAAGGTGAGGTGGGGTGATGCGTAAAAGAAGGGTTTCAAATTAGCTCAGATACCGTTCCATAAACCCAATATGTAATAGACAAGACCTACTCCTTGCTCAGTGAACTGGACTCAACACCCCCTATTCAACGCCCAAGAATATATCTGACTAGTAAGAATCTTAAAACCTATGTGTTGATATCCCTCTGGAAGTGAGTCAAGTGGGTGTAAAGCGGCCTAAACACAGCAGTGAAAAGCAGCTAAACCCCATTATAAAAATCAACTACTTTTAAAAACCCGTGAAACAAAGACAGTGAAAGAGAGACAAATTCTTACAAAATTCGTTCAGGGGCTGTGATGCCACCTGGATTGACCATATCTAGACCCACTGCTGATTGAGACATATGGGTGAACACTCTTGGGGCTGAGAGTTTTGGTGAGGTTGGGTGAGCAAAAGCAGACCCTTTTAAGTAATACTGCGTGGTACCCATCCCATGGGTCCCAAATCTCCAGGTTCAAGGGCATCTTCCTACATCGAAAACATGCATGAGACACCCAGAAGATGGTACACCGTGTGATCGGGAAAGGTTTCTCAAACGCACCTCATTTCTCATCTCCTTGTGCTCGGGTTCGCCATTCCAGCCGTTTTACTAGCAATCTCCCTCCTTGGAGAATCAGCACCTTTAACCTCCTGTTCCGTCCAGGTTGCCATTTGTCCTGAGGATGAACGGGAAGAGGGCGAAACAATGAGAGACTAGCTCTAGGTGTTGGGACAGGCACAGGTCACTCTATTTTCCCATCAGGAAGAAGAATTAACCACAGGCTCAGCCTGACGCCCGGAACCAGAATAGGGCCTGAAGCAATCCTGCGCTTTTGCGGCCAGCTCCCAAAAAAGCGAGTTGAAAAATGGAGCTCAGGGGCACTGCAATTCAAAAACCTGCAGAGTTATAAATGATAACTCTCGTCCACAAATATATTGAGGGAAGGCAACGAAGAGGATTTGAAAGCAAGGAAGAATTGAAGGAAACTGATTTCAGGAGGTAGATTCGAATCGCCTTTAAAGCACAGGAAAAGCGGCAAAACCTCGACAATGATGCCCTTGGCCAAAAAGGGCGTATGCGTTTTCTCCTGAATATATTCAGGAAAAAACGCATACGCCCTTTTTGGCCAACCAAGCAACCTGCAAAGGCAAATCAGCGCTACAAAGAAGTCTCGCTTCCCATCGGTCAAAAGGACCATGCTGAGTAAAGTGTCTAAACCAGAAATGCAGGGCAGGCCATGGAGAAACGGGAGCCTTGCTACGCTGATGGGCGGGATGTAAATTGCCAACAGGCACTCTGGAGAAGTGTACGGTGTGTCGTGAAACACCTAAAAAACTCAGCTTAGAGAGCATAGGGCACTTCCACTCATGGGCGTATAAATTGGGAAAACTAAAAATCAGCAAGACACAGGCACCCCAAAGTTTAGGGCTGCTCTGCTGACAAGAACCTCCACTGAGTTACACCTTAAATATCCCAGGAAAGAGAAAAATGGATAAAGACGTTGTGGTCCTTATGTACAATGGAATATCACTCAGCCATGAAATCAACGTCATAAGGCTAGTAGCAACATGATGAGTGGATTTAGGTACGACGATTCTAAGTGAAATAAGTCAAACAGAAAAAGACACTTATCATAAGATATCACTTATAGAGGGAATGTAAAAACCGCTACACTTGAACTGAATTACAAAACAGAACAGAGTCACACGTTTAGAAAACACACTATGGCTGCTTAACGGGAAAGGTGAGGTGGGGTGATGCGTAAAACAAGGGTTTCAAATTAGCTCAGATACCGTTCCATAAACCCAATATGTAATAGACAAGACCTACTCCTTGCTCAGTGAACTGGACTCAACACCCCCTATTCAACGCCCAAGAATATATCTGACTAGTAAGAATCTTAAAACCTATGTGTTGATATCCCTCTGTAAGTGAGTCAAGTGGATGTAAAGCGGCCTAAACACAGCAGTGAAAAGCAGCTACACCCCATTATAAAAATCAACTACTTTTAAAAACCCGTGAAACAAAGACAGTGAAAGAGAGACAAATTCTTACAAAATTCGTTCAGGGGCTGTGATGCCACCTGGATTGACCATATCTAGACCCACTGCTGATTGAGACATAAGGGTGGACACTCTTGCGGCTTAGAGTATTGGTGAGGTTGGGTGAGCAAACACAGACCCTTTAAAGTAATACTGCGGGGTACCCATCCCATGGGTCCCAAATCTCCAGGTTCAAGGGCATCTTCCTACATCGAAAACATGCATGAGAAACCCAGAAGATGGTACACCGTGTGATCGGGAAAGGTTTCCAAAACGCACCTCATTTCTCATCTCCTTGTGCTCGGGTTCGCCATTCCAACCGCTTTACTAGCAATCTCCCTCCTTGGAGAATCAGCACCTTTCACCTCCTGTTCCGTACAGGTAGCCATTTGTCCTGAGGATGAACGGGAAGAGGGGGAACCAATGAGAGACTAGCTCTAGGTGTTGGGACAGGCACAGGTCACTCTATTTTCCCATCAGGAAGAAGAATTAACCACAGGCTCAGCCTGCCCCCCCGGAACCAGAATAGGGCCTGAAGCAATCCTGCGCTTTTGCGGCCTGCTCCCAAAAATGCGAGTTGAAAAACGTAGCCCAGGGGCACTGCAATTCACAAACCTGCAGAGTTATCAATGATAACTCTCGTCCACAAATATATTGAGGGAAGGCAACGAAAAGGATTTGAAAGCAAGGCAGAATTGCAGGAAACTGATTTCAGGAGGTAGAATCGAATCGCCTTTAAAGCACAGGAAAAGCGGCAAAACCTCGACAATGATGCCCTTGGCCAAAAAGGGCGTATGCGTTTTTTCCTGAATATATACAGGAAAAAACGCATACGCCCTTTTTGGCCAATCAAGCGACCTGGAAAGGCAAATCAGCGCTACAAAGAAGTCTTGCTTCCCATCGGTCAAAAGGGCCGTGCTGTATAAACTGTCAAAACCAGGAATGCAGGACAGGCCATGAAGAAACGGGAGCCTTCCTACGCTGATGGGCGGGATGTCAATTGCCAACAGGCACTCTGGAGAAGTGTACGGTGTGTCCTGAAACACCTAAAAAACTCAGCTTAGAGAGCATAGGGCACTTCCACTCATGGGCGTATAAATTGGGAAAACTAAAAATCAGCAAGACACAGGCACCCCAAAGTTTAGGGCTGCTCTGCTGACAAGAACCTCCACTGAGTTACACCTTAAATATCCCAGGAAAGAGAAAAATGGATAAAGACGTTGTGGTCCTTATGTACAATGGAATATCACTCAGCCATGAAATCTACGTCATAAGGCTAGTAGCAGCTTGATGAGTGGATTTAGGTACGACGATTCTAAGTGAAATAAGTCACACAGAAAGAGACACCTATGATAAGATACCAGTTATAGAGGGAATGTAAAAACCGCTACACTTGAACTGAATTACAAAACAGAACAGAGTCACACGTTTAGAAAACACACTATGGCTGCTTAACGGGAAAGGTGAGGTGGGGTGATGCGTAAAAGAAGGGTTTCAAATTAGCTCAGATACCGTTCCATAAACCCAATATGTAATAGACAAGACCTACTCCTTGCTCAGTGAACTGGACTCAACACCCCCTATTCAACGCCCAAGAATATATCTGACTAGTAAGAATCTTAAAACCTATGTGTTGATATCCCTCTGGAAGTGAGTCAAGTGGGTGTAAAGCGGCCTAAACACAGCAGTGAAAAGCAGCTAAACCCCATTATAAAAATCAACTACTTTTAAAAACCCGTGAAACAAAGACAGTGAAAGAGAGACAAATTCTTACAAAATTCGTTCAGGGGCTGTGATGCCACCTGGATTGACCATATCTAGACCCACTGCTGATTGAGACATATGGGTGAACACTCTTGGGGCTGAGAGGTTTGGTGAGGTTGGGTGAGCAAAAGCAGACCCTTTTAAGTAATACTGCGTGGTACCCATCCCATGGGTCCCAAATCTCCAGGTTCAAGGGCATCTTCCTACATCGAAAACATGCATGAGACACCCAGAAGATGGTACACCGTGTGATCGGGAAAGGTTTCTCAAACGCACCTCATTTCTCATCTCCTTGTGCTCGGGTTCGCCATTCCAGCCGTTTTACTAGCAATCTCCCTCCTTGGAGAATCAGCACCTTTAACCTCCTGTTCCGTCCAGGTTGCCATTTGTCCTGAGGATGAACGGGAAGAGGGCGAAACAATGAGAGACTAGCTCTAGGTGTTGGGACAGGCACAGGTCACTCTATTTTCCCATCAGGAAGAAGAATTAACCACAGGCTCAGCCTGACGCCCGGAACCAGAATAGGGCCTGAAGCAATCCTGCGCTTTTGCGGCCAGCTCCCAAAAAAGCGAGTTGAAAAATGGAGCTCAGGGGCACTGCAATTCAAAAACCTGCAGAGTTATAAATGATAACTCTCGTCCACAAATATATTGAGGGAAGGCAACGAAGAGGATTTGAAAGCAAGGAAGAATTGAAGGAAACTGATTTCAGGAGGTAGATTCGAATCGCCTTTAAAGCACAGGAAAAGCGGCAAAACCTCGACAATGATGCCCTTGGCCAAAAAGGGCGTATGCGTTTTCTCCTGAATATATTCAGGAAAAAACGCATACGCCCTTTTTGGCCAACCAAGCAACCTGCAAAGGCAAATCAGCGCTACAAAGAAGTCTCGCTTCCCATCGGTCAAAAGGACCATGCTGAGTAAAGTGTCTAAACCAGAAATGCAGGGCAGGCCATGGAGAAACGGGAGCCTTGCTACGCTGATGGGCGGGATGTAAATTGCCAACAGGCACTCTGGAGAAGTGTACGGTGTGTCCTGAAACACCTAAAAAACTCAGCTTAGAGAGCATAGGGCACTTCCACTCATGGGCGTATAAATTGGGAAAACTAAAAATCAGCAAGACACAGGCACCCCAAAGTTTAGGGCTGCTCTGCTGACAAGAACCTCCACTGAGTTACACCTTAAATATCCCAGGAAAGAGAAAAATGGATAAAGACGTTGTGGTCCTTATGTACAATGGAATATCACTCAGCCATGAAATCAACGTCATAAGGCTAGTAGCAACATGATGAGTGGATTTAGGTACGACGATTCTAAGTGAAATAAGTCAAACAGAAAAAGACACTTATCATAAGATATCACTTATAGAGGAAATGTAAAAACCGCTACACTTGAACTGAATTACAAAACAGAACAGAGTCACACGTTTAGAAAACACACTATGGCTGCTTAACGGGAAAGGTGAGGTGGGGTGATGCGTAAAAGAAGGGTTTCAAATTAGCTCAGATACCGTTCCATAAACCCAATATGTAATAGACAAGACCTACTCCTTGCTCAGTGAACTGGACTCAACACCCCCTATTCAACGCCCAAAAATATATCTGACTAGTAAGAATCTTAAAACCTATGTGTTGATATCCCTCTGTAAGTGAGTCAAGTGGATGTAAAGCGGCCTAAACACAGCAGTGAAAAGCAGCTACACCCCATTATAAAAATCAACTACTTTTAAAAACCCGTGAAACAAAGACAGTGAAAGAGAGACAAATTCTTACAAAATTCGTTCAGGGGCTGTGATGCCACCTGGATTGACCATATCTAGACCCACTGCTGATTGAGACATAAGGGTGGACACTCTTGCGGCTTAGAGTATTGGTGAGGTTGGGTGAGCAAACACAGACCCTTTAAAGTAATACTGCGGGGTACCCATCCCATGGGTCCCAAATCTCCAGGTTCAAGGGCATCTTCCTACATCGAAAACATGCATGAGAAACCCAGAAGATTGTACACCGTGTGATCGGGAAAGGTTTCCAAAACGCACCTCATTTCTCATCTCCTTGTGCTCGGGTTCGCCATTCCAACCGCTTTACTAGCAATCTCCCTCCTTGGAGAATCAGCACCTTTCACCTCCTGTTCCGTACAGGTAGCCATTTGTCCTGAGGATGAACGGGAAGAGGGGGAACCAATGAGAGACTAGCTCTAGGTGTTGGGACAGGCACAGGTCACTCTATTTTCCCATCAGGAAGAAGAATTAACCACAGGCTCAGCCTGCCCCCCCGGAACCAGAATAGGGCCTGAAGCAATCCTGCGCTTTTGCGGCCTGCTCCCAAAAATGCGAGTTGAAAAACGTAGCCCAGGGGCACTGCAATTCACAAACCTGCAGAGTTATCAATGATAACTCTCGTCCACAAATATATTGAGGGAAGGCAACGAAAAGGATTTGAAAGCAAGGCAGAATTACAGGAAACTGATTTCAGGAGGTAGAATCGAATCGCCTTTAAAGCACAGGAAAAGCGGCAAAACCTCGACAATGATGCCCTTGGCCAAAAAGGGCGTATGCGTTTTTTCCTGAATATATTCAGGAAAAAACGCATACGCCCTTTTTGGCCAACCAAGCAACCTGGAAAGGCAAATCAGCGCTACAAAGAAGTCTCGCTTCCCATCGGTCAAAAGGGCAGTGCTGTATAAACTGTCAAAACCAGGAATGCAGGACAGGCCATGAAGAAACGGGAGCCTTCCTACGCTGATGGGCGGGATGTCAATTGCCAACAGCCACTCTGGAGAAGTGTACGGTGTGTCCTGAAACACCTAAAAAACTCAGCTTAGAGAGCATAGGGCACTTCCACTCATGGGCGTATAAATTGGGAAAACTAAAAATCAGCAAGACACAGGCACCCCAAAGTTTAGGGCTGCTCTGCTGACAAGAACCTCCACTGAGTTACACCTTAAATATCCCAGGAAAGAGAAAAATGGATAAAGACGTTGTGGTCCTTATGTACAATGGAATATCACTCAGCCATGAAATCAACGTCATAAGGCGAGTAGCAGCTTGATGAGTGGATTTAGGTACGACGATTCTAAGTGAAATAAGTCACACAGAAAGAGACACCTATGATAAGATACCAGTTATAGAGGGAATGTAAAAACCGCTACACTTGAACTGAATTACAAAACAGAACAGAGTCACACGTTTAGAAAACACACTATGGCTGCTTAACGGGAAAGGTGAGGTGGGGTGATGCGTAAAACAAGGGTTTCAAATTAGCTCAGATACCGTTCCATAAACCCAATATGTAATAGACAAGACCTACTCCTTGCTCAGTGAACTGGACTCAACACCCCCTATTCAACGCCCAAGAATATATCTGACTAGTAAGAATCTTAAAACCTATGTGTTGATATCCCTCTGTAAGTGAGTCAAGTGGATGTAAAGCGGCCTAAACACAGCAGTGAAAAGCAGCTACACCCCATTATAAAAATCAACTACTTTTAAAAACCCGTGAAACAAAGACAGTGAAAGAGAGACAAATTCTTACAAAATTCGTTCAGGGGCTGTGATGCCACCTGGATTGACCATATCTAGACCCACTGCTGATTGAGACATAAGGGTGGACACTCTTGCGGCTTAGAGTATTGGTGAGGTTGGGTGAGCAAACACAGACCCTTTAAAGTAATACTGCGGGGTACCCATCCCATGGGTCCCAAATCTCCAGGTTCAAGGGCATCTTCCTACATCGAAAACATGCATGAGAAACCCAGAAGATGGTACACCGTGTGATCGGGAAAGGTTTCCAAAACGCACCTCATTTCTCATCTCCTTGTGCTCGGGTTCGCCATTCCAACCGCTTTACTAGCAATCTCCCTCCTTGGAGAATCAGCACCTTTCACCTCCTGTTCCGTACAGGTAGCCATTTGTCCTGAGGATGAACGGGAAGAGGGGGAACCAATGAGAGACTAGCTCTAGGTGTTGGGACAGGCACAGGTCACTCTATTTTCCCATCAGGAAGAAGAATTAACCACAGGCTCAGCCTGCCCCCCCGGAACCAGAATAGGGCCTGAAGCAATCCTGCGCTTTTGCGGCCTGCTCCCAAAAATGCGAGTTGAAAAACGTAGCCCAGGGGCACTGCAATTCACAAACCTGCAGAGTTATCAATGATAACTCTCGTCCACAAATATATTGAGGGAAGGCAACGAAAAGGATTTGAAAGCAAGGCAGAATTGCAGGAAACTGATTTCAGGAGGTAGAATCGAATCGCCTTTAAAGCACAGGAAAAGCGGCAAAACCTCGACAATGATGCCCTTGGCCAAAAAGGGCGTATGCGTTTTTTCCTGAATATATACAGGAAAAAACGCATACGCCCTTTTTGGCCAATCAAGCGACCTGGAAAGGCAAATCAGCGCTACAAAGAAGTCTTGCTTCCCATCGGTCAAAAGGGCCGTGCTGTATAAACTGTCAAAACCAGGAATGCAGGACAGGCCATGAAGAAACGGGAGCCTTCCTACGCTGATGGGCGGGATGTCAATTGCCAACAGGCACTCTGGAGAAGTGTACGGTGTGTCCTGAAACACCTAAAAAACTCAGCTTAGAGAGCATAGGGCACTTCCACTCATGGGCGTATAAATTGGGAAAACTAAAAATCAGCAAGACACAGGCACCCCAAAGTTTAGGGCTGCTCTGCTGACAAGAACCTCCACTGAGTTACACCTTAAATATCCCAGGAAAGAGAAAAATGGATAAAGACGTTGTGGTCCTTATGTACAATGGAATATCACTCAGCCATGAAATCTACGTCATAAGGCTAGTAGCAGCTTGATGAGTGGATTTAGGTACGACGATTCTAAGTGAAATAAGTCACACAGAAAGAGACACCTATGATAAGATACCAGTTATAGAGGGAATGTAAAAACCGCTACACTTGAACTGAATTACAAAACAGAACAGAGTCACACGTTTAGAAAAC
The DNA here is from genome assembly GCF_028021215.1 of Eschrichtius robustus. Taxonomy (NCBI): domain Eukaryota; kingdom Metazoa; phylum Chordata; class Mammalia; order Artiodactyla; family Eschrichtiidae; genus Eschrichtius; species Eschrichtius robustus. The sequence goes on along the minus strand of NC_090824.1, from coordinate 110,552,800 downwards.
ACACTATGGCTGCTTAACGGGAAAGGTGAGGTGGGGTGATGCGTAAAAGAAGGGTTTCAAATTAGCTCAGATACCGTTCCATAAACCCAATATGTAATAGACAAGACCTACTCCTTGCTCAGTGAACTGGACTCAACACCCCCTATTCAACGCCCAAGAATATATCTGACTAGTAAGAATCTTAAAACCTATGTGTTGATATCCCTCTGGAAGTGAGTCAAGTGGGTGTAAAGCGGCCTAAACACAGCAGTGAAAAGCAGCTAAACCCCATTATAAAAATCAACTACTTTTAAAAACCCGTGAAACAAAGACAGTGAAAGAGAGACAAATTCTTACAAAATTCGTTCAGGGGCTGTGATGCCACCTGGATTGACCATATCTAGACCCACTGCTGATTGAGACATATGGGTGAACACTCTTGGGGCTGAGAGGTTTGGTGAGGTTGGGTGAGCAAAAGCAGACCCTTTTAAGTAATACTGCGTGGTACCCATCCCATGGGTCCCAAATCTCCAGGTTCAAGGGCATCTTCCTACATCGAAAACATGCATGAGACACCCAGAAGATGGTACACCGTGTGATCGGGAAAGGTTTCTCAAACGCACCTCATTTCTCATCTCCTTGTGCTCGGGTTCGCCATTCCAGCCGTTTTACTAGCAATCTCCCTCCTTGGAGAATCAGCACCTTTAACCTCCTGTTCCGTCCAGGTTGCCATTTGTCCTGAGGATGAACGGGAAGAGGGCGAAACAATGAGAGACTAGCTCTAGGTGTTGGGACAGGCACAGGTCACTCTATTTTCCCATCAGGAAGAAGAATTAACCACAGGCTCAGCCTGACGCCCGGAACCAGAATAGGGCCTGAAGCAATCCTGCGCTTTTGCGGCCAGCTCCCAAAAAAGCGAGTTGAAAAATGGAGCTCAGGGGCACTGCAATTCAAAAACCTGCAGAGTTATAAATGATAACTCTCGTCCACAAATATATTGAGGGAAGGCAACGAAGAGGATTTGAAAGCAAGGAAGAATTGAAGGAAACTGATTTCAGGAGGTAGATTCGAATCGCCTTTAAAGCACAGGAAAAGCGGCAAAACCTCGACAATGATGCCCTTGGCCAAAAAGGGCGTATGCGTTTTCTCCTGAATATATTCAGGAAAAAACGCATACGCCCTTTTTGGCCAACCAAGCAACCTGCAAAGGCAAATCAGCGCTACAAAGAAGTCTCGCTTCCCATCGGTCAAAAGGACCATGCTGAGTAAAGTGTCTAAACCAGAAATGCAGGGCAGGCCATGGAGAAACGGGAGCCTTGCTACGCTGATGGGCGGGATGTAAATTGCCAACAGGCACTCTGGAGAAGTGTACGGTGTGTCCTGAAACACCTAAAAAACTCAGCTTAGAGAGCATAGGGCACTTCCACTCATGGGCGTATAAATTGGGAAAACTAAAAATCAGCAAGACACAGGCACCCCAAAGTTTAGGGCTGCTCTGCTGACAAGAACCTCCACTGAGTTACACCTTAAATATCCCAGGAAAGAGAAAAATGGATAAAGAAGTTGTGGTCCTTATGTACAATGGAATATCACTCAGCCATGAAATCAACGTCATAAGGCTAGTAGCAACATGATGAGTGGATTTAGGTACGACGATTCTAAGTGAAATAAGTCAAACAGAAAAAGACACTTATCATAAGATATCACTTATAGAGGGAATGTAAAAACCGCTACACTTGAACTGAATTACAAAACAGAACAGAGTCACACGTTTAGAAAACACACTATGGCTGCTTAACGGGAAAGGTGAGGTGGGGTGATGCGTAAAAGAAGGGTTTCAAATTAGCTCAGATACCGTTCCATAAACCCAATATGTAATAGACAAGACCTACTCCTTGCTCAGTGAACTGGACTCAACACCCCCTATTCAACGCCCAAAAATATATCTGACTAGTAAGAATCTTAAAACCTATGTGTTGATATCCCTCTGTAAGTGAGTCAAGTGGATGTAAAGCGGCCTAAACACAGCAGTGAAAAGCAGCTACACCCCATTATAAAAATCAACTACTTTTAAAAACCCGTGAAACAAAGACAGTGAAAGAGAGACAAATTCTTACAAAATTCGTTCAGGGGCTGTGATGCCACCTGGATTGACCATATCTAGACCCACTGCTGATTGAGACATAAGGGTGGACACTCTTGCGGCTTAGAGTATTGGTGAGGTTGGGTGAGCAAACACAGACCCTTTAAAGTAATACTGCGGGGTACCCATCCCATGGGTCCCAAATCTCCAGGTTCAAGGGCATCTTCCTACATCGAAAACATGCATGAGAAACCCAGAAGATGGTACACCGTGTGATCGGGAAAGGTTTCCAAAACGCACCTCATTTCTCATCTCCTTGTGCTCGGGTTCGCCATTCCAACCGCTTTACTAGCAATCTCCCTCCTTGGAGAATCAGCACCTTTCACCTCCTGTTCCGTACAGGTAGCCATTTGTCCTGAGGATGAACGGGAAGAGGGGGAACCAATGAGAGACTAGCTCTAGGTGTTGGGACAGGCACAGGTCACTCTATTTTCCCATCAGGAAGAAGAATTAACCACAGGCTCAGCCTGCCCCCCCGGAACCAGAATAGGGCCTGAAGCAATCCTGCGCTTTTGCGGCCTGCTCCCAAAAATGCGAGTTGAAAAACGTAGCCCAGGGGCACTGCAATTCACAAACCTGCAGAGTTATCAATGATAACTCTCGTCCACAAATATATTGAGGGAAGGCAACGAAAAGGATTTGAAAGCAAGGCAGAATTACAGGAAACTGATTTCAGGAGGTAGAATCGAATCGCCTTTAAAGCACAGGAAAAGCGGCAAAACCTCGACAATGATGCCCTTGGCCAAAAAGGGCGTATGCGTTTTTTCCTGAATATATTCAGGAAAAAACGCATACGCCCTTTTTGGCCAACCAAGCAACCTGGAAAGGCAAATCAGCGCTACAAAGAAGTCTCGCTTCCCATCGGTCAAAAGGGCAGTGCTGTATAAACTGTCAAAACCAGGAATGCAGGACAGGCCATGAAGAAACGGGAGCCTTCCTACGCTGATGGGCGGGATGTCAATTGCCAACAGCCACTCTGGAGAAGTGTACGGTGTGTCCTGAAACACCTAAAAAACTCAGCTTAGAGAGCATAGGGCACTTCCACTCATGGGCGTATAAATTGGGAAAACTAAAAATCAGCAAGACACAGGCACCCCAAAGTTTAGGGCTGCTCTGCTGACAAGAACCTCCACTGAGTTACACCTTAAATATCCCAGGAAAGAGAAAAATGGATAAAGACGTTGTGGTCCTTATGTACAATGGAATATCACTCAGCCATGAAATCAACGTCATAAGGCGAGTAGCAGCTTGATGAGTGGATTTAGGTACGACGATTCTAAGTGAAATAAGTCACACAGAAAGAGACACCTATGATAAGATACCAGTTATAGAGGGAATGTAAAAACCGCTACACTTGAACTGAATTACAAAACAGAACAGAGTCACACGTTTAGAAAACACACTATGGCTGCTTAACGGGAAAGGTGAGGTGGGGTGATGCGTAAAAGAAGGGTTTCAAATTAGCTAAGATACCGTTCCATAAACCCAATATGTAATAGACAAGACCTACTCCTTGCTCAGTGAACTGGACTCAACACCCCCTATTCAACGCCCAAGAATATATCTGACTAGTAAGAATCTTAAAACCTATGTGTTGATATCCCTCTGGAAGTGAGTCAAGTGGGTGTAAAGCGGCCTAAACACAGCAGTGAAAAGCAGCTAAACCCCATTATAAAAATCAACTACTTTTAAAAACCCGTGAAACAAAGACAGTGAAAGAGAGACAAATTCTTACAAAATTCGTTCAGGGGCTGTGATGCCACCTGGATTGACCATATCTAGACCCACAGCTGATTGAGACATAAGGGTGGACACTCTTGCGGCTTAGAGTATTGGTGAGGTTGGGTGAGCAAACACAGACCCTTTAAAGTAATACTGCGGGGTACCCATCCCATGGGTCCCAAATCTCCAGGTTCAAGGGCATCTTCCTACATCGAAAACATGCATGAGAAACCCAGAAGATGGTACACCGTGTGATCGGGAAAGGTTTCCAAAACGCACCTCATTTCTCATCTCCTTGTGCTCGGGTTCGCCATTCCAACCGCTTTACTAGCAATCTCCCTCCTTGGAGAATCAGCACCTTTCACCTCCTGTTCCGTACAGGTAGCCATTTGTCCTGAGGATGAACGGGAAGAGGGGGAACCAATGAGAGACTAGCTCTAGGTGTTGGGACAGGCACAGGTCACTCTATTTTCCCATCAGGAAGAAGAATTAACCACAGGCTCAGCCTGCCCCCCCGGAACCAGAATAGGGCCTGAAGCAATCCTGCGCTTTTGCGGCCTGCTCCCAAAAATGCGAGTTGAAAAACGTAGCCCAGGGGCACTGCAATTCACAAACCTGCAGAGTTATCAATGATAACTCTCGTCCACAAATATATTGAGGGAAGGCAACGAAAAGGATTTGAAAGCAAGGCAGAATTGCAGGAAACTGATTTCAGGAGGTAGAATCGAATCGCCTTTAAAGCACAGGAAAAGCGGCAAAACCTCGACAATGATGCCCTTGGCCAAAAAGGGCGTATGCGTTTTTTCCTGAATATATTCAGGAAAAAACGCATACGCCCTTTTTGGCCAACCAAGCAACCTGGAAAGGCAAATCAGCGCTACAAAGAAGTCTCGCTTCCCATCGGTCAAAAGGGCCGTGCTGTATAAACTGTCAAAACCAGGAATGCAGGACAGGCCATGAAGAAACGGGAGCCTTCCTACGCTGATGGGCGGGATGTCAATTGCCAACAGCCACTCTGGAGAAGTGTACGGTGTGTCCTGAAACACCTAAAAAACTCAGCTTAGAGAGCATAGGGCACTTCCACTCATGGGCGTATAAATTGGGAAAACTAAAAATCAGCAAGACACAGGCACCCCAAAGTTTAGGGCTGCTCTGCTGACAAGAACCTCCACTGAGTTACACCTTAAATATCCCAGGAAAGAGAAAAATGGATAAAGACGTTGTGGTCCTTATGTACAATGGAATATCACTCAGCCATGAAATCTACGTCATAAGGCTAGTAGCAGCTTGATGAGTGGATTTAGGTACGACGATTCTAAGTGAAATAAGTCAAACAGAAAACGACACTTATCATAAGATATCACTTATAAAGGGAATGTAAAAACCGCTACACTTGAACTGAATTACAAAACAGAACAGAGTCACACGTTTAGAAAACACACTATGGCTGCTTAACGGGAAAGGTGAGGTGGGGTGATGCGTAAAAGAAGGGTTTCAAATTAGCTCAGATACTGTTCCATAAACCCAATATGTAATAGACAAGACCTACTCCTTGCTCAGTGAACTGGACTCAACACCCCCTATTCAACGCCCAAGAATATATCTGACTAGTAAGAATCTTAAAACCTATGTGTTGATATCCCTCTGGAAGTGAGTCAAGTGGGTGTAAAGCGGCCTAAACACAGCAGTGAAAAGCAGCTAAACCCCATTATAAAAATCAACTACTTTTAAAAACCCGTGAAACAAAGACAGTGAAAGAGAGACAAATTCTTACAAAATTCGTTCAGGGGCTGTGATGCCACCTGGATTGACCATATCTAGACCCACTGCTGATTGAGACATATGGGTGAACACTCTTGGGGCTGAGAGGTTTGGTGAGGTTGGGTGAGCAAAGCAGACCCTTTTAAGTAATACTGCGGGGTACCCATCCCATGGGTCCCAAATCTCCAGGTTCAAGGGCATCTTCCTACATCGAAAACATGCATGAGACACCCAGAAGATGGTACACCGTGTGATCGGGAAAGGTTTCTCAAACGCACCTCATTTCTCATCTCCTTGTGCTCAGGTTCGCCATGCCAGCCGTTTTACTAGCAATCTCCCTCCTTGGAGAATCAGCACCTTTAACCTCCTGTTCCGTCCAGGTTGCCATTTGTCCTGAGGATGAACGGGAAGAGGGCGAAACAATGAGAGACTAGCTCTAGGTGTTGGGACAGGCACAGGTCACTCTATTTTCCCATCAGGAAGAAGAATTAACCACAGGCTCAGCCTGACGCCCGGAACCAGAATAGGGCCTGAAGCAATCCTGCGCTTTTGCGGCCAGCTCCCAAAAAAGCGAGTTGAAAAATGGAGCTCAGGGGCACTGCAATTCAAAAACCTGCAGAGTTATAAATGATAACTCTCGTCCACAAATATATTGAGGGAAGGCAACGAAGAGGATTTGAAAGCAAGGAAGAATTGAAGGAAACTGATTTCAGGAGGTAGATTCGAATCGCCTTTAAAGCACAGGAAAAGCGGCAAAACCTCGACAATGATGCCCTTGGCCAAAAAGGGCGTATGCGTTTTCTCCTGAATATATTCAGGAAAAAACGCATACGCCCTTTTTGGCCAACCAAGCAACCTGCAAAGGCAAATCAGCGCTACAAAGAAGTCTCGCTTCCCATCGGTCAAAAGGACCATGCTGAGTAAAGTGTCTAAACCAGAAATGCAGGGCAGGCCATGGAGAAACGGGAGCCTTGCTACGCTGATGGGCGGGATGTAAATTGCCAACAGGCACTCTGGAGAAGTGTACGGTGTGTCGTGAAACACCTAAAAAACTCAGCTTAGAGAGCATAGGGCACTTCCACTCATGGGCGTATAAATTGGGAAAACTAAAAATCAGCAAGACACAGGCACCCCAAAGTTTAGGGCTGCTCTGCTGACAAGAACCTCCACTGAGTTACACCTTAAATATCCCAGGAAAGAGAAAAATGGATAAAGACGTTGTGGTCCTTATGTACAATGGAATATCACTCAGCCATGAAATCAACGTCATAAGGCTAGTAGCAACATGATGAGTGGATTTAGGTACGACGATTCTAAGTGAAATAAGTCAAACAGAAAAAGACACTTATCATAAGATATCACTTATAGAGGGAATGTAAAAACCGCTACACTTGAACTGAATTACAAAACAGAACAGAGTCACACGTTTAGAAAACACACTATGGCTGCTTAACGGGAAAGGTGAGGTGGGGTGATGCGTAAAACAAGGGTTTCAAATTAGCTCAGATACCGTTCCATAAACCCAATATGTAATAGACAAGACCTACTCCTTGCTCAGTGAACTGGACTCAACACCCCCTATTCAACGCCCAAGAATATATCTGACTAGTAAGAATCTTAAAACCTATGTGTTGATATCCCTCTGTAAGTGAGTCAAGTGGATGTAAAGCGGCCTAAACACAGCAGTGAAAAGCAGCTACACCCCATTATAAAAATCAACTACTTTTAAAAACCCGTGAAACAAAGACAGTGAAAGAGAGACAAATTCTTACAAAATTCGTTCAGGGGCTGTGATGCCACCTGGATTGACCATATCTAGACCCACTGCTGATTGAGACATAAGGGTGGACACTCTTGCGGCTTAGAGTATTGGTGAGGTTGGGTGAGCAAACACAGACCCTTTAAAGTAATACTGCGGGGTACCCATCCCATGGGTCCCAAATCTCCAGGTTCAAGGGCATCTTCCTACATCGAAAACATGCATGAGAAACCCAGAAGATGGTACACCGTGTGATCGGGAAAGGTTTCCAAAACGCACCTCATTTCTCATCTCCTTGTGCTCGGGTTCGCCATTCCAACCGCTTTACTAGCAATCTCCCTCCTTGGAGAATCAGCACCTTTCACCTCCTGTTCCGTACAGGTAGCCATTTGTCCTGAGGATGAACGGGAAGAGGGGGAACCAATGAGAGACTAGCTCTAGGTGTTGGGACAGGCACAGGTCACTCTATTTTCCCATCAGGAAGAAGAATTAACCACAGGCTCAGCCTGCCCCCCCGGAACCAGAATAGGGCCTGAAGCAATCCTGCGCTTTTGCGGCCTGCTCCCAAAAATGCGAGTTGAAAAACGTAGCCCAGGGGCACTGCAATTCACAAACCTGCAGAGTTATCAATGATAACTCTCGTCCACAAATATATTGAAGGAAGGCAACGAAAAGGATTTGAAAGCAAGGCAGAATTGCAGGAAACTGATTTCAGGAGGTAGAATCGAATCGCCTTTAAAGCACAGGAAAAGCGGCAAAACCTCGACAATGATGCCCTTGGCCAAAAAGGGCGTATGCGTTTTTTCCTGAATATATTCAGGAAAAAACGCATACGCCCTTTTTGGCCAAACAAGCAACCTGGAAAGGCAAATCAGCGCTACAAAGAAGTCTCGCTTCCCATCGGTCAAAAGGGCAGTGCTGTATAAACTGTCAAAACCAGGAATGCAGGACAGGCCATGAAGAAACGGGAGCCTTCCTACGCTGATGGGCGGGATGTCAATTGCCAACAGCCACTCTGGAGAAGTGTACGGTGTGTCCTGAAACACCTAAAAAACTCAGCTTAGAGAGCATAGGGCACTTCCACTCATGGGCGTATAAATTGGGAAAACTAAAAATCAGCAAGACACAGGCACCCCAAAGTTTAGGGCTGCTCTGCTGACAAGAACCTCCACTGAGTTACACCTTAAATATCCCAGGAAAGAGAAAAATGGATAAAGACGTTGTGGTCCTTATGTACAATGGAATATCACTCAGCCATGAAATCAACGTCATAAGGCTAGTAGCAACATGATGAGTGGATTTAGGTACGACGATTCTAAGTGAAATAAGTCAAACAGAAAAAGACACTTATCATAAGATATCACTTATAGAGGGAATGTAAAAACCGCTACACTTGAACTGAATTACAAAACAGAACAGAGTCACACGTTTAGAAAACACACTATGGCTGCTTAACGGGAAAGGTGAGGTGGGGTGATGCGTAAAACAAGGGTTTCAAATTAGCTCAGATACCGTTCCATAAACCCAATATGTAATAGACAAGACCTACTCCTTGCTCAGTGAACTGGACTCAACACCCCCTATTCAACGCCCAAGAATATATCTGACTAGTAAGAATCTTAAAACCTATGTGTTGATATCCCTCTGTAAGTGAGTCAAGTGGGTGTAAAGCGGCCTAAACACAGCAGTGAAAAGCAGCTAAACCCCATTATAAAAATCAACTACTTTTAAAAACCCGTGAAACAAAGACAGTGAAAGAGAGACAAATTCTTACAAAATTCGTTCAGGGGCTGTGATGCCACCTGGATTGACCATATCTAGACCCACTGCTGATTGAGACATAAGGGTGGACACTCTTGCGGCTTAGAGTATTGGTGAGGTTGGGTGAGCAAACACAGACCCTTTAAAGTAATACTGCGGGGTACCCATCCCATGGGTCCCAAATCTCCAGGTTCAAGGGCATCTTCCTACATCGAAAACATGCATGAGAAACCCAGAAGATGGTACACCGTGTGATCGGGAAAGGTTTCCAAAACGCACCTCATTTCTCATCTCCTTGTGCTCGGGTTCGCCATTCCAACCGCTTTACTAGCAATCTCCCTCCTTGGAGAATCAGCACCTTTCACCTCCTGTTCCGTACAGGTAGCCATTTGTCCTGAGGATGAACGGGAAGAGGGGGAACCAATGAGAGACTAGCTCTAGGTGTTGGGACAGGCACAGGTCACTCTATTTTCCCATCAGGAAGAAGAATTAACCACAGGCTCAGCCTGCCCCCCCGGAACCAGAATAGGGCCTGAAGCAATCCTGCGCTTTTGCGGCCTGCTCCCAAAAATGCGAGTTGAAAAACGTAGCCCAGGGGCACTGCAATTCACAAACCTGCAGAGTTATCAATGATAACTCTCGTCCACAAATATATTGAGGGAAGGCAACGAAAAGGATTTGAAAGCAAGGCAGAATTGCAGGAAACTGATTTCAGGAGGTAGAATCGAATCGCCTTTAAAGCACAGGAAAAGCGGCAAAACCTCGACAATGATGCCCTTGGCCAAAAAGGGCGTATGCGTTTTTTCCTGAATATATTCAGGAAAAAACGCATACGCCCTTTTTGGCCAACCAAGCAACCTGGAAAGGCAAATCAGCGCTACAAAGAAGTCCTGCTTCCCATCGGTCAAAAGGGCCGTGCTGTATAAACTGTCAAAACCAGGAATGCAGGACAGGCAATGAAGAAACAGGAGCCTTCCTACGCTGATGGGCGGGATGTCAATTGCCAACAGCCACTCTGGAGAAGTGTACGGTGTGTCCTGAAACACCTAAAAAACTCAGCTTAGAGAGCATAGGGCACTTCCACTCATGGGCGTATAAATTGGGAAAACTAAAAATCAGCAAGACACAGGCACCCCAAAGTTTAGGGCTGCTCTGCTGACAAGAACCTCCACTGAGTTACACCTTAAATATCCCAGGAAAGAGAAAAATGGATAAAGACGTTGTGGTCCTTATGTACAATGGAATATCACTCAGCCATGAAATCTACGTCATAAGGCTAGTAGCAGCTTGATGAGTGGATTTAGGTACGACGATTCTAAGTGAAATAAGTCAAACAGAAAACGACACTTATCATAAGATATCACTTATAAAGGGAATGTAAAAACCGCTACACTTGAACTGAATTACAAAACAGAACAGAGTCACACGTTTAGAAAACACACTATGGCTGCTTAACGGGAAAGGTGAGGTGGGGTGATGCGTAAAAGAAGGGTTTCAAATTAGCTCAGATACCGTTCCATAAACCCAATATGTAATAGACAAGACCTACTCCTTGCTCAGTGAACTGGACTCAACACCCCCTATTCAACGCCCAAGAATATATCTGACTAGTAAGAATCTTAAAACCTATGTGTTGATATCCCTCTGTAAGTGAGTCAAGTGGGTGTAAAGCGGCCTAAACACAGAAGTGAAAAGCAGCTAAACCCCATTATAAAAATCAACTACTTTTAAAAACCCGTGAAACAAAGACAGTGAAAGAGAGACAAATTCTTACAAAATTCGTTCAGGGGCTGTGATGCCACCTGGATTGACCATATCTAGACCCACTGCTGATTGAGACATATGGGTGAACACTCTTGGGGCTGAGAGGTTTGGTGAGGTTGGGTGAGCAAAAGCAGACCCTTTTAAGTAATACTGCGTGGTACCCATCCCATGGGTCCCAAATCTCCAGGTTCAAGGGCATCTTCCTACATCGAAAACATGCATGAGACACCCAGAAGATGGTACACCGTGTGATCGGGAAAGCTTTCTAAAACGCACCTCATTTCTCATCTCCTTGTGCTCGGGTTCGCCATTCCAGCCGTTTTACTAGCAATCTCCCTCCTTGGAGAATCAGCACCTTTAACCTCCTGTTCCGTCCAGGTTGCCATTTGTCCTGAGGATGAACGGGAAGAGGGCGAAACAATGAGAGACTAGCTCTAGGTGTTGGGACAGGCACAGGTCACTCTATTTTCCCTTCAGGAAGAAGAATTAACCACAGGCTCAGCCTGACGCCCGGAACCTGAAAAGGGCCTGAAGCAATCCTGCGCTTTTGCGGCCAGCTCCCAAAAAAGCGAGTTGAAAAATGGAGCTCAGGGGCACTGCAATTCAAAAACCTGCAGAGTTATAAATGATAACTCTCGTCCACAAATATATTGAGGGAAGGCAACGAAGAGGATTTGAAAGCAAGGAAGAATTGAAGGAAACTGATTTCAGGAGGTAGATTCGAATCGCCTTTAAAGCACAGGAAAAGCGGCAAAACCTCGACAATGATGCCCTTGGCCAAAAAGGGCGTATGCGTTTTCTCCTGAATATATTCAGGAAAAAACGCATACGCCCTTTTTGGCCAACCAAGCAACCTGCAAAGGCAAATCAGCGCTACAAAGAAGTCTCGCTTCCCATCGGTCAAAAGGACCATGCTGAGTAAAGTGTCTAAACCAGAAATGCAGGGCAGGCCATGGAGAAACGGGAGCCTTGCTACGCTGATGGGCGGGATGTAAATTGCCAACAGGCACTCTGGAGAAGTGTACGGTGTGTCCTGAAACACCTAAAAAACTCAGCTTAGAGAGCATAGGGCACTTCCACTCATGGGCGTATAAATTGGGAAAACTAAAAATCAGCAAGACACAGGCACCCCAAAGTTTAGGGCTGCTCTGCTGACAAGAACCTCCACTGAGTTACACCTTAAATATCCCAGGAAAGAGAAAAATGGATAAAGACGTTGTGGTCCTTATGTACAATGGAATATCACTCAGCCATGAAATCAACGTCATAAGGCTAGTAGCAACATGATGAGTGGATTTAGGTACGACGATTCTAAGTGAAATAAGTCAAACAGAAAAAGACACTTATCATAAGATATCACTTATAGAGGGAATGTAAAAACCGCTACACATGAACTGAATTACAAAACAGAACAGAGTCACACGTTTAGAAAACACACTATGGCTGCTTAACGGGAAAGGTGAGGTGGGGTGATGCGTAAAACAAGGGTTTCAAATTAGCTCAGATACCGTTCCATAAACCCAATATGTAATAGACAAGACCTACTCCTTGCTCAGTGAACTGGACTCAACACCCCCTATTCAACGCCCAAGAATATATCTGACTAGTAAGAATCTTAAAACCTATGTGTTGATATCCCTCTGTAAGTGAGTCAAGTGGGTGTAAAGCGGCCTAAACACAGCAGTGAAAAGCAGCTAAACCCCATTATAAAAATCAACTACTTTTAAAAACCCGTGAAACAAAGACAGTGAAAGAGAGAAAAATTATTACAAAATTTGTTCAGGGGCTGTGATGCCACCTGGATTGACCATATCTAGACCCACTGCTGATTGAGACATAAGGGTGGACACTCTTGCGGCTTAGAGTATTGGTGAGGTTGGGTGAGCAAACACAGACCCTTTAAAGTAATACTGCGGGGTACCCATCCCATGGGTCCCAAATCTCCAGGTTCAAGGGCATCTTCCTACATCGAAAACATGCATGAGAAACCCAGAAGATGGTACACCGTGTGATCGGGAAAGGTTTCCAAAACGCACCTCATTTCTCATCTCCTTGTGCTCGGGTTCGCCATTCCAACCGCTTTACTAGCAATCTCCCTCCTTGGAGAATCAGCACCTTTCACCTCCTGTTCCGTACAGGTAGCCATTTGTCCTGAGAATGAACGGGAAGAGGGGGAACCAATGAGAGACTAGCTCTAGGTGTTGGGACAGGCACAGGTCACTCTATTTTCCCATCAGGAAGAAGAATTAACCACAAGCTCAGCCTGCCCCCCCGGAACCAGAATAGGGCCTGAAGCAATCCTGCGCTTTTGCGGCCTGCTCCCAAAAATGCGAGTTGAAAAACGTAGCCCAGGGGCACTGCAATTCACAAACCTGCAGAGTTATCAATGATAACTCTCGTCCACAAATATATTGAGGGAAGGCAACGAAAAGGATTTGAAAGCAAGGCAGAATTGCAGGAAACTGATTTCAGGAGGTAGAATCGAATCGCCTTTAAAGCACAGGAAAAGCGGCAAAACCTCGACAATGATGCCCTTGGCCAAAAAGGGCGTATGCGTTTTTTCCTGAATATATTCAGGAAAAAACGCATACGCCCTTTTTGGCCAACCAAGCAACCTGGAAAGGCAAATCAGCGCTACAAAGAAGTCTTGCTTCCCATCGGTCAAAAGGGCCGTGCTGTATAAACTGTCAAAACCAGGAATGCAGGACAGGCCATGAAGAAACGGGAGCCTTCCTACGCTGATGGGCGGGATGTCAATTGCCAACAGCCACTCTGGAGAAGTGTACGGTGTGTCCTGAAACACCTAAAAAACTCAGCTTAGAGAGCATAGGGCACTTCCACTCATGGGCGTATAAATTGGGAAAACTAAAAATCAGCAAGACACAGGCACCCCAAAGTTTAGGGCTGCTCTGCTGACAAGAACCTCCACTGAGTTACACCTTAAATATCCCAGGAAAGAGAAAAATGGATAAAGACGTTGTGGTCCTTATGTACAATGGAATATCACTCAGCCATAAATCTACGTCATAAGGCTAGTAGCAGCTTGATGAGTGGATTTAGGTACGACGATTCTAAGTGAAATAAGTCACACAGAAAGAGACACCTATGATAAGATACCAGTTATAGAGGGAATGTAAAAACCGCTACACTTGAACTGAATTACAAAACAGAACAGAGTCACACGTTTAGAAAACACACTATGGCCGCTTAACGGGAAAGGTGAGGTGGGGTGATGCGTAAAAGAAGGGTTTCAAATTAGCTCACATACCGTTCCATAAACCCAATATGTAATAGACAAGACCTACTCCTTGCTCAGTGAACTGGACTCAACACCCCCTATTCAACGCCCAAGAATATATCTGACTAGTAAGAATCTTAAAACCTATGTGTTGATATCCCTCTGTAAGTGAGTCAAGTGGGTGTAAAGCGGCCTAAACACAGCAGTGAAAAGCAGCTAAACCCCATTATAAAAATCAACTACTTTTAAAAACCCGTGAAACAAAGACAGTGAAAGAGAGACAAATTCTTACAAAATTCGTTCAGGGGCTGTGATGCCACCTCGATTGACCATATCTAGACCCACTGCTGATTGAGACATATGGGTGAACACTCTTGGGGCTGAGAGGTTTGGTGAGGTTGGGTGAGCAAAAGCAGACCCTTTTAAGTAATACTGCGTGGTACCCATCCCATGGGTCCCAAATCTCCAGGTTCAAGGGCATCTTCCTACATCGAAAACATGCATGAGACACCCAGAAGATGGTACACCGTGTGATCGGGAAAGGTTTCTAAAACGCACCTCATTTCTCATCTCCTTGTGCTCGGGTTCGCCATTCCAGCCGTTTTACTAGCAATCTCCCTCCTTGGAGAATCAGCACCTTTAACCTCCTGTTCCGTCCAGGTTGCCATTTGTCCTGAGGATGAACGGGAAGAGGGCGAAACAATGAGAGACTAGCTCTAGGTGTTGGGACAGGCACAGGTCACTCTATTTTCCCATCAGGAAGAAGAATTAACCACAGGCTCAGCCTGACGCCCGGAACCAGAATAGGGCCTGAAGCAATCCTGCGCTTTTGCGGCCAGCTCCCAAAAAAGCGAGTTGAAAAATGGAGCTCAGGGGCACTGCAATTCAAAAACCTGCAGAGTTATAAATGATAACTCTCGTCCACAAATATATTGAGGGAAGGCAACGAAGAGGATTTGAAAGCAAGGAAGAATTGAAGGAAACTGATTTCAGGAGGTAGATTCGAATCGCCTTTAAAGCACAGGAAAAGCGGCAAAACCTCGACAATGATGCCCTTGGCCAAAAAGGGCGTATGCGTTTTTTCCTGAATATATTCAGGAAAAAACGCATACGCCCTTTTTGGCCAACCAAGCAACCTGCAAAGGCAAATCAGCGCTACAAAGAAGTCTCGCTTCCCATCGGTCAAAAGGACCATGCTGAGTAAAGTGTCTAAACCAGAAATGCAGGGCAGGCCATGGAGAAACTGGAGCCTTGCTACGCTGATGGGCGGGATGTAAATTGCCAACAGGCACTCTGGAGAAGTGTACGGTGTGTCCTGAAACACCTAAAAAACTCAGCTTAGAGAGCATAGGGCATTTCCACTCATGGGCGTATAAATTGGGAAAACTAAAAATCAGCAAGACACAGGCACCCCAAAGTTTAGGGCTGCTCTTCTGACAAGAACCTCCACTGAGTTACACCTTAAATATCCCAGGAAAGAGAAAAATGGATAAAGACGTTGTGGTCCTTATGTACAATGGAATATCACTCAGCCATGAAATCAACGTCATAAGGCTAGTAGCAACATGATGAGTGGATTTAGGTACGACGATTCTAAGTGAAATAAGTCAAACAGAAAAAGACACTTATCATAAGATATCACTTATAGAGGGAATGTAAAAACCGCTACACTTGAACTGAATTACAAACCAGAACAGAGTCACACGTTTAGAAAACACACTATGGCTGCTTAACGGGAAAGGTGAGGTGGGGTGATGCATAAAACAAGGGTTTCAAATTAGCTCAGATACCGTTCCGTAAACCCAATATGAAATAGACAAGACCTACTCCTTGCTCAGTGAACTGGACTCAACACCCCGTATTCACCGCACAAGAGTATATCTGACTAGTAAGAATCTTAAAACCTATGTATTGATATCTCTCTGTAAATGAATCAAGTGGGTGTAAAGCGGCATATACACAGCAGTGAAAATCAGCTAAACCCCATTATAAAAATAGATTACAAAAAAAACCCCAACAAAGACAGTGAAAGAGAGGGAAATTCGTACAAAGTTCGTTCAGGGACAGTGAAGCAACCTGGATCGACCATATCTAGACCCACAGCTGGATTAGATATAAGGCTGGACACTCTTGGGGCTGAGAGGATTGGTGAGGTTTGGTGAGCAAACGCCTACCATTTAAAGTAATAGTGCATGGTACCCATTCTATGGGTCCCAAATCTCCAGGTTCAAGGGAATCTTCTTACAGCAAAAAAATGCATGGGAAACCAAGTGGATGGTATACAGTGTGGTCGGGAAAGGTTTCTAAAACGCACCTCATTTCTCCTCTCCTTGTGCTCGGGTTCGCCATTCCAGCCGCATTACTAACAATCTCCCCACTTGGAGAATCAGCACCTTTAACCTCCTGTTTCGTACAGGTTGCAATTTGTCTTGAGGATGAATGGGAAGAGGGGGAACCAATGAGAGGGTAGCTCTAGGTGTTGGGACAGGCACAGGTCACTCTAATTTCCATCAGGAAGAAGAATTAACCACAGGCTCAGCCTGCCCCACGGAACCAGAATAGGGCCTGAAGCCATCCTGCGGATTTTCGGCCAACTCCCAAAAGAGCGAGTTGAAAAATGGAGCTCAGGGGCACTGCAATTCACAAACCTGCAGAGTTATAAACGATAACTCTCGTCCACAAATATATTGAGGGAAGGCAACGAAGAGGATGTGAAAGCAAGGCAGAACTGCAGGAAACTGATTTCAGGAGGTAGATTCGAATCGCCTTTAAAGCACATGGAAAGCGGCAAAACCTCGACAATGATGCCCTTGGCCACAAAGGGCGTATGCGTATGAGTTTTTTCCTGAATAAATATTCAGCATGGCCCTTTTTGGCCAACCAAGCAACCTGGAAAGGCAAATCAGCGCTACAAAGAAGTCTCGCTTCCCATCGCTCAAAAGGGCCATGCTGAATAAAGTGACAATACCAGAAATGCAGGAAAGGCCATGGAGAAATGGGAGCCTTGCTACGCTGATGGGCGGGATGTAAACTGCCACCAGCCACTCTGGAGAAGTGCACGGGGTGTCCTGAAACATCTACAAAACACAGCTGAGAGAGCATAGGGCACTTCCACTCATGGGCGTCTAAATTGGGAAAACTAAAAATCAGCAAGACACAGGCACCCCAAAGTTTACGGTTGCTCTGTTGACAAGAACCTCCACTGCGTTACACCTTAAATATCCCAGGAAAGAGAAAAATGGATAAAGAAGTTGTGGTCCTTATGTACAATGGAATGCAACTCAGCCATGAAATCAACGTCATAAGGCTAGTAGCAGCATGATGAGTGGATTTAGGTACGACGAATCTAAGTGAAATAAGTCACACAGAAAAAGACACTTATCATAAGCTATCACTTATAGAGGGAATGTAAAAACCGCTACACTTGAACTGAATTACAAAACACAACAGAGTCACACGTTTAGAAAACACACTATGGCTGCTTAACGGGAAAGGTGAGGTGGGG
The DNA here is from genome assembly GCF_028021215.1 of Eschrichtius robustus. NCBI lineage: Eukaryota > Metazoa > Chordata > Mammalia > Artiodactyla > Eschrichtiidae > Eschrichtius > Eschrichtius robustus. The sequence goes on along the minus strand of NC_090824.1, from coordinate 110,535,168 downwards.
TGATGCATAAAACAAGGGTTTCAAATTAGCTCAGATACCGTTCCATAAACCCAATATGTAATAGACAAGACCTACTCCTTGCTCAGTGAACTGGACTCAACACCCCCTATTCACCGCCCAAGAATATATCTGACTAGTAAGAATCTTAAAACCTATGTATTGATATCTCTCTGTAAGTGAGTCAAGTGGGTGTAAAGCGGCATAAGCACAGCAGTGAAAAGCAGCTAAACCCCATTATAACATTCAATTACTTTTAAAAACCCGTGAAACAAAGACAGTGAAAGAGAGAGAAATTCTTACAAAATTCGTTCAGGGGCTGTGATGCCACCTCGATTGACCATATCTAGACCCACAGCTGATTGAGACATAAGGGTGGACACTCTTGGGGCTGAGAGGTTTGGTGAGGTTGGGTGAGCAAACGCAGACCCTTTAAAGTAATACTGCGGGGTACCCATCTCATGGGTCCCAAATCTCCAGGTTCAAGGGCATCTTCCTACATCGAAAACATGCATGAGAAACCCAGAAGATGGTACACCGTGTGATCGGGAAAGGTTTCTAAAACGCACCTCATTTCTCATCTCCTTGTGCTCGGGTTCGCCATTCCAGCCGCTTTACTTGCAATCTCCCTCCTTGGAGAATCAGCACCTTTAACCCCCTGTTCCGTACAGGTTGCCATTTGTCCTGAGGATGAACGGCAAGAGGGGGAACCAATGAGAGACTAGCTCTAGTTGTTGGGACAGGCACAGGTCACTCTATTTTCCCATCAGGAAGAAGAATTAACCACAGGCGCAGCCTGCCGCCCGGAACCAGAATAGGGCCTGAAGCAATCCTGCGCTTTTGCGGCCAGCTCCCCAAAAAGCGAGTTGATAAATGGAGCTCAGGGGCACTACAATTCACAATCCTGTAGAGTTATAAATGGTAACTCAAGTCCAAAAATATATTGAAGGAAGGCAACGAAGAGGATTTGAAAGCAAGGCATAATTGCAGGAAATTTCTATAGATTCTATGTTAAGTGTTTATATACATTTAACATACATTAGCCTATTTAGGTTAGCCCCATAATCCTAATTTTTCCATCCTTCCACCTTTCATTTTGGTTAACCATTAGTTTGTTTTGTAAGTCTGTGGGTGTCTTTTTCTGTGGAAGTATGTTCATTGCTAGCAATCTTAGGATAACTTGTATAAATGATATCATAGGATATTTGTCATTCCCTTTTGACTGACTTTACCTAATATGATTATTTCTAGGCTCATTTTTAATCCTGAAAACGGCACTCTTCATTTTCTACCCGAGGCTACTATTCCATTCTGTACATATACCACTTCTTCTTTGTCAATTCATCTGTTTATGGACCTTTTTTTTTGGCTTCCATGTCTTGGCTATTTCAATATTGCTGCAGTGCACATTCGCCTGCCTCTGTCTTTCCGATTCTGGTGGTCTTAGATTAGAGGCCCAAAAGGTGCCCTGCTACATCCTCTGGTAGCTCAATTTTTACCTTTTAAAGCAGCTCCATTCAGGTTTTGTTAGTGCTGTTACCACTTTACATCCCACCAGCTGCTAGAAGGTACAAAGTTCTCTAAAACCCCTTCAGCATTTATAGTTTGTAGAGGTTTGGCTGATGGTCATTTGACTGGTGTGAGCTGAAACCTTTTTGGAGGTTGGATTTGCATGGGTCTAATAATTCCTTATACTGAGCTTTAGGCATGTCCTTTTTTTCTTTTCCTCTTTTTTTGTTTTTAGACAGTGAGTACAACTTCTCTCTTCATATTGACTTCTTGAAAAATTTGTCATGTGTTGAATTTTCTTGCCTATTCCCTATCCCAGGGCATTTTTGGAGGGGAGGTGTCATTTACAGCCCTGCAGTCCTTGTGACTACTAAGCAACCATTAGCACTGGGTTGAAAGCTGCTGTTGTGAGAAACAGCCACAATGCGGCAGCATTATTACGTTCTCAACCCTTGTTACTGGGGCAACAGAGTCTTCCTGGAGGTAGTGTTCCGAGGTTGTATATTAGAGAGGAATGTGCGGGGACAAGCCCCCAGATTTCAGGAGGTAGATACGAATCGCCTTTAGAGAACATGAAAAGCGGCAAAACGTCGACAATGATGCACTTGGCCAAAAAGGGCCTATGCGTTTTTTCCTGAATATATTCAGGAAAAAACGCATAGGCCCTTTTTGGCCAACCAAGCAAGCCGGAAAGGCAAATCAGCCTTACAAATAAGTCTCACTTCCCATCCGTCCAAAGGACATCCAAAACAGTGTAAAAACCAGAAGTGCAGGACAGGCCACGTAGAAAAGGGAGCCTTGTTAGGCTGATGGGCGGGATGTAAATTGCCAACGGCCACTCTGGAGAAGTGCACGGTGTTTCCTAAACCATCTAAAAAACACAGCTAGAGAGCATAGGGCCCTTCCACTCGTGGGCGTATAAAATGGGAAAAGTAAAAATCAACAAGACACAGGCACCCCAAAGTTTAGGCCTGCTCTGTTGACAAGAACCTCCACTTCAATACACCTTAAATATGCCAGGATAGAGAAAAATGGATAAAGAAGTGTGGTACTTATGTACAATGGAATATCACTCAGCCATGAAATCAATGTCATACGGCTACCAGCAGCATGATGAGTGGATTTAGGTACGATGTTTCTCAGTGAAATAAGTCACACAGAAAAAGACACTTATCATAAGATATCACTTATAGAGGGAAAGTAAAAATCGCTACACATGACCTGATTACAAAACAGAACAGAGTCACACATTTAGAAAACACTGGATGGCTGCTTAACTGGAAAGGTGAGGTGCAGTGAGGCATAAAACAAGGGTTTGAAATTAGCACACATAACGTTCCATAAACCAAATATGTAACAGACAACACATACCCCTTGCTCAGTGAACTGGACTCAACCCCCCCTATTCACCGCACAAGAGTATATCTGACTAGTAAGAATCTTAAAACCTATGTATTGATATCTCTCTGTAAATGAATCAAGTGGGTGTAAAGCGGCATAAACACAGCAGTGAAAATCAGCTAAACCCCATTATAAAAATAGATTACAAAAAAAACCCCAACAAAGACAGTGAAAGAGAGAGAAATTCGTACAAAGTTCGTTCAGGGACAGTGAAGCAACCTGGATCGACCATATCTAGACCCACAGCTGGATTAGATATAAGGCGGGACACTCTTGGGGCTGAGAGGATTGGTGAGGTTTGGTGAGCAAACGCCTACCATTTAAAGTAATAGTGCATGGTACCCATTCTATGGGTCCCAAATCTCCAGGTTCAAGGGAATCTTCTTACAGCGAAAAAATGCATGGGAAACCAAGTGGATGGTATACAGTGTGGTCGGGAAAGGTTTCTAAAACGCACCTCATTTCTCCTCTCCTTGTGCTCGGGTTCGCCATTCCAGCCGCATTACTAACAATCTCCCCACTTGGAGAATCAGCACCTTTAACCTCCTGTTTCGTACAGGTTGCAATTTGTCTTGAGGATGAATGGGAAGAGTGGGAACCAATGAGAGGGTAGCTCTAGGTGTTGGGACAGGCACAGGTCACTCAAATTTCCATCAGGAAGAAGAATTAACCACAGGCTCAGCCTGCCCCACGGAACCAGAATAGGGCCTGAAGCCATCCTGCGGATTTTCGGCCAACTCCCAAAAGAGCGAGTTGAAAAATGGAGCTCAGGGGCAATGCAATTCACAAACTTGCAGAGTTATAAACGATAACTCTCGTCCACAAATATATTGAGGGAAGGCAACGAAGAGGATGTGAAAGCAAGGCAGAACTGCAGGAAACTGATTTCAGGAGGTAGATTCGAATCGCCTTTAAAGCACATGGAAAGCGGCAAAACCTCGACAATGATGCCCTTGGCCAAAAAGGGCGTATGCGTATGCGTTTTTTTCCTGAATAAATATTCAGCATGGCCCTTTTTGGCCAACCAAGCAACCTGGAAAGGCAAATCAGCGCTACAAAGAAGTCTCGCTTCCCATCGCTCAAAAGGGCCATGCTGAATAAAGTGACGATACCAGAAATGCAGGAAAGGCCATGGAGAAATGGGAGCCTTGCTACGCTGATGGGCGGGATGTAAACTGCCACCAGCCACTCTGGAGAAGTGCACGGGGTGTCCTGAAACATCTACAAAACACAGCTGAGAGAGCATAGGGCACTTCCACTCATGGGCGTCTAAATTGGGAAAACTAAAAATCAGCAAGACACAGGCACCCCAAAGTTTACGGTTGCTCTGTTGACAAGAACCTCCACTGCGTTACACCTTAAATATCCCAGGAAAGAGAAAAATGGATAAAGAAGTTGTGGTCCTTATGTACAATGGAATGCAACTCAGCCATGAAATCAACGTCATAAGGCTAGTAGCAGCATGATGAGTGGATTTAGGTACGACGAATCTAAGTGAAATAAGTCACACAGAAAAAGACACTTATCATAAGCTATCACTTATAGAGGGAATGTAAAAACCGCTACACTTGAACTGAATTACAAAACACAACAGAGTCACACGTTTAGAAAACACACTATGGCTGCTTAACGGGAAAGGTGAGGTGGGGTGATGCATAAAACAAGGGTTTCAAATTAGCTCAGATACCGTTCCATAAACCCAATATATAATAGACAAGACCTACTCCTTGCTCAGTGAACTGGACTCAACACCCCCTATTCACCGCCCAAGAATATATCTGACTAGTAGGAATCTTAAAACCTATGTATTGATATCTCTCTGTAAGTGAGTCAAGTGGGTGTAAAGCGGCATAAGCACAGCAGTGAAAAGCAGCTAAACCCCATTATAACATTCAATTACTTTTAAAAACCCGTGAAACAAAGACAGTGAAAGAGAGAGAAATTCTTACAAAATTCGTTCAGGGGCTGTGATGCCACCTCGATTGACCATATCTAGACCCACAGCTGATTGAGACATAAGGGTGGACACTCTTGGGGCTGAGAGGTTTGGTGAGGTTGGGTGAGCAAACGCAGACCCTTTAAAGTAATACTGCGGGGTACCCATCTCATGGGTCCCAAATCTCCAGGTTCAAGGGCATCTTCCTACATCGAAAACATGCATGAGAAACCCAGAAGATGGTACACCGTGTGATCGGGAAAGGTTTCTAAAACGCACCTCATTTCTCATCTCCTTGTGCTCGGGTTCGCCATTCCAGCCGCTTTACTTGCAATCTCCCTCCTTGGAGAATCAGCACCTTGAACCCCCTGTTCCGTACAGGTTGCCATTTGTCCTGAGGATGAACGGCAAGAGGGGGAACCAATGAGAGACTAGCTCTAGTTGTTGGGACAGGCACAGGTCACTCTATTTTCCCATCAGGAAGAAGAATTAACCACAGGCTCAGCCTGCCGCCCGGAACCAGAATAGGGCCTGAAGCAATCCTGCGCTTTTGCGGCCAGCTCCCCAAAAAGCGAGTTGATAAATGGAGCTCAGGGGCACTACAATTCACAATCCTGTAGAGTTATAAATGGTAACTCAAGTCCAAAAATATATTGAAGGAAGGCAACGAAGAGGATTTGAAAGCAAGGCAGAACTGCAGGAAATTTCTATAGATTATATGTTAAGTGTTTATATACATTTAACATACATTAGCCTATTTAGGTTAGCCCCATAATCCTAATTTTTCCATCCTTCCACCTTTCATTTTGGTTAACCATTAGTTTGTTTTGTAAGTCTGTGGGTGTCTTTTTCTGTGGAAGTATGTTCATTGCTAGCAATCTTAGGATAACTTGTATAAATGATATCATAGGATATTTGTCATTCCCTTTTGACTGACTTTACCTAACATGATTATTTCTAGGCTCATTTTTAATCCTGAAAACGGCACTCTTCATTTTCTACCCGAGGCTACTATTCCATTCTGTACATATACCACTTCTTCTTTGTCAATTCATCTGTTTATGGACCTTTTTTTTGGCTTCCATGTCTTGGCTATTTCAATATTGCTGCAGGGCACATTTGCCTGCCTCTGTCTTTCCGATTCTGGTGGTCTTAGATTAGAGGCCCAAAAGGTGCCCTGCTACATCCTCTGGTAGCTCAATTTTTACCTTTTAAAGCAGCTCCATTCAGTTTTTGTTAGTTCTGTTACCACTTTACATCCCACCAGCTGCTAGAAGGTACAAAGTTCTCTAAAACCCCTTCAGCATTTATAGTTTGTAGAGGTTTGGCTGATGGTCATTTGACTGGTGTGAGCTGAAACCTTTTTGGAGGTTGGATTTGCATGGGGCTAATAATTCCTTATACTGAGCTTTAGGCATGTCCTTTTTTTCTTTTCCTCTTTTTTTGTTTTTAGACAGTGAGTACAACTTCTCTCTTCATATTGACTTCTTGAAAAATTTGTCATGTGTTGAATTTTCTTGCCTATTCCCTATCCCAGGGCATTTTTGGAGGGGAGGTGTCATTTACAGCCCTGCAGTCCTTGTGACTACTAAGCAACCATTAGCACTGGGTTGAAAGCTGCTGTTGTGAGAAACAGCCACAATGCGGCAGCATTATTACGTTCTCAACCCTTGTTACTGGGGCAACAGAGTCTTCCTGGAGGTAGTGTTCCGAGGTTGTATATTAGAGAGGAATGTGCGGGGACAAGCCCCCAGATTTCAGGAGGTAGATACGAATCGCCTTTAGAGAACATGAAAAGCGGCAAAACGTCGACAATGATGCACTTGGCCAAAAAGGGCCTATGCGTTTTTTCCTGAATATATTCAATGAGAGGGTAGCTCTAGGTGTTGGGACAGGCACAGGTCACTCTAATTTCCATCAGGAAGAAGAATTAACCACAGGCTCAGCCTGCCCCACGGAACCAGAATAGGGCCTGAAGCCATCCTGCGGATTTTCGGCCAACTCCCAAAAGAGCGAGTTGAAAAATGGAGCTCAGGGGCACTGCAATTCACAAACCTGCAGAGTTATAAACGATAACTCTCGTCCACAAATATATTGAGGGAAGGCAACGAAGAGGATGTGAAAGCAAGGCAGAACTGCAGGAAACTGATTTCAGGAGGTAGATTCGAATCGCCTTTAAAGCACATGGAAAGCGGCAAAACCTCGACAATGATGCCCTTGGCCAAAAAGGGCGTATGCGTATGCGTTTTTTCCTGAATAAATATTCAGCATGGCCCTTTTTGGCCAACCAAGCAACCTGGAAAGGCAAATCGGCGCTACAAAGAAGTCTCGCTTCCCATCGCTCAAAAGGGCCATGCTGAATAAAGTGACAATACCAGAAATGCAGGAAAGGCCATGGAGAAATGGGAGCCTTGCTACGCTGATGGGCGGGATGTAAATTGCCACCAGCCACTCTGGAGAAGTGCACGGGGTGTCCTGAAACATCTACAAAACACAGCTGAGAGAGCATAGGGCACTTCCACTCATGGGCGTCTAAATTGGGAAAACTAAAAATCAGCAAGACACAGGCACCCCAAAGTTTACGGTTGCTCTGTTGACAAGAACCTCCACTGCGTTACACCTTAAATATCCCAGGAAAGAGAAAAATGGATAAAGAAGTTGTGGTCCTTATGTACAATGGAATGCAACTCAGCCATGAAATCAACGTCATAAGGCTAGTAGCAGCATGATCAGTGGATTTAGGTACGACGAATCTAAGTGAAATAAGTCACACAGAAAAAGACACTTATCATAAGCTATCACTTATAGAGGGAATGTAAAAACCGCTACACTTGAACTGAATTACAAAACACAACAGAGTCACACGTTTAGAAAACACACTATGGCTGCTTAACGGGAAAGGTGAGGTGGGGTGATGCATAAAACAAGGGTTTCAAATTAGCTCAGATACCGTTCCATAAACCCAATATGTAATAGACAAGACCTACTCCTTGCTCAGTGAACTGGACTCAACACCCCCTATTCACCGCCCAAGAATATATCTGACTAGTAAGAATCTTAAAACCTATGTATTGATATCTCTCTGTAAGTGAGTCAAGTGGGTGTAAAGCGGCATAAGCACAGCAGTGAAAAGCAGCTAAACCCCATTATAACATTCAATTACTTTTAAAAACCCGTGAAACAAAGACAGTGAAAGAGAGAGAAATTCTTACAAAATTCGTTCAGGGGCTGTGATGCCACCTCGATTGACCATATCTAGACCCACAGCTGATTGAGACATAAGGGTGGACACTCTTGGGGCTGAGAGGTTTGGTGAGGTTGGGTGAGCAAACGCAGACCCTTTAAAGTAATACTGCGGGGTACCCATCTCATGGGTCCCAAATCTCCAGGTTCAAGGGCATCTTCCTACATCGAAAACATGCATGAGAAACCCAGAAGATTTTACACCGTGTGATCGGGAAAGGTTTCCAAAACGCACCTCATTTCTCATCTCCTTGTGCTCGGGTTCGCCATTCCAGCCGCTTTACTTGCAATCTCCCTCCTTGGAGAATCAGCACCTTTAACCCCCTGTTCCGTACAGGTTGCCATTTGTCCTGAGGATGAACGGCAAGAGGGGGAACCAATGAGAGACTAGCTCTAGGTGTTGGGACAGGCACAGGTCACTCTATTTTCCCATCCGGAAGAAGAATTAACCACAGGCTCAGCCTGCCGCCCGGAACCAGAATAGGGCCTGAAGCAATCCTGCGCTTTTGCGGCCAGCTCCCCAAAAAGCGAGTTGATAAATGGAGCTCAGGGGCACTACAATTCACAATCCTGTAGAGTTATAAATGGTAACTCAAGTCCAAAAATATATTGAAGGAAGGCAACGAAGAGGATTTGAAAGCAAGGCAGAATTGCAGGATATTTCTATAGATTATATGTTAAGTGTTTATATACATTTAACATACATTAGCCTATTTAGGTTAGCCCCATAATCCTAATTTTTCCATCCTTCCACCTTTCATTTTGGTTAACCATTAGTTTGTTTTGTAAGTCTGTGGGTGTCTTTTTCTGTGGAAGTATGTTCATTGCTAGCAATCTTAGGATAACTTGTATAAATGATATCATAGGATATTTGTCATTCCCTTTTGACTGACTTTACCTAATATGATTATTTCTAGGCTCATTTTTAATCCTGAAAACGGCACTCTTCATTTTCTACCCGAGGCTACTATTCCATTCTGTACATATACCACTTCTTCTTTGTCAATTCATCTGTTTATGGACCTTTTTTTTGGCTTCCATGTCTTGGCTATTTCAATATTGCTGCAGTGCACATTTGCCTGCCTCTGTCTTTCCGATTCTGGTGGTCTTAGATTAGAGGCCCAAAAGGTGCCCTGCCACATCCTCTGGTAGCTCAATTTTTACCTTTTAAAGCAGCTCCATTCAGTTTTTGTTAGTGCTGTTACCACTTTACATCCCACCAGCTGCTAGAAGGTACAAAGTTCTCTAAAACCCCTTCAGCATTTATAGTTTGTAGAGGTTTGGCTGATGGTCATTTGACTGGTGTGAGCTGAAACCTTTTTGGAGGTTGGATTTGCATGGGGCTAATAATTCCTTATACTGAGCTTTAGGCATGTCCTTTTTGTCTTTTCCTCTTTTTTTGTTTTTAGACAGTGAGTACAACTTCTCTCTTCATATTGACTTCTTGAAAAATTTGTCATGTGTTGAATTTTCTTGCCTATTCCCTATCCCAGGGCATTTTTGGAGGGGAGGTGTCATTTACAGCCCTGCAGTCCTTGTGACTACTAAGCAACCATTAGCACTGGGTTGAAAGCTGCTGTTGTGAGAAACAGCCACCATGCGGCAGCATTATTACGTTCTCAACCCTTGTTACTGGGGCAACAGAGTCTTCCTGGAGGTAGTGTTCCGAGGTTGTATATTAGAGAGGAATGTGCGGGGACAAGCCCCCAGATTTCAGGAGGTAGATACGAATCGCCTTTAGAGAACATGAAAAGCGGCAAAACGTCGACAATGATGCACTTGGCCAAAAAGGGCCTATGCGTTTTTTCCTGAATATATTCAGGAAAAAACGCATAGGCCCTTTTTGGCCAACCAAGCAAGCCGGAAAGGCAAATCAGCCTTACAAATAAGTCTCACTTCCCATCCGTCCAAAGGACATCCAAAACAGTGTAAAAACCAGAAGTGCAGGACAGGCCAGGTAGAAAAGGCAGCCTTGTTAGGCTGATGGGCGGGATGTAAATTGCCAACGGCCACTCTGGAGAAGTGCACGGTGTTTCCTAAACCATCTAAAAAACACAGCTAGAGAGCATAGGGCCCTTCCACTCGTGGGCATATAAAATGGGAAAAGTAAAAATCAACAAGACACAGGCACCCCAAAGTTTAGGCCTGCTCTGTTGACAAGAACCTCCACTTCAATACACCTTAAATATGCCAGGATAGAGAAAAATGGATAAAGAAGTGTGGTACTTATGTACAATGGAATATCACTCAGCCATGAAATCAATGTCATACGGCTACCAGCAGCATGATGAGTGGATTTAGGTACGATGTTTCTCAGTGAAATAAGTCACACAGAAAAAGACACTTATCATAAGATATCACTTATAGAGGGAAAGTAAAAATCGCTACACATGACCTGATTACAAAACAGAACAGAGTCACACATTTAGAAAACACTGGATGGCTGCTTAACTGGAAAGGTGAGGTGCAGTGAGGCATAAAACAAGGGTTTGAAATTAGCACACATACCGTTCCATAAACCAAATATGTAACAGACAACACATACCCCTTGCTCAGTGAACTGGACTCAACCCCGCCTATTCACCGCACAAGAGTATATCTGACTAGTAAGAATCTTAAAACCTATGTATTGATATCTCTCTGTAAATGAATCAAGTGGGTGTAAAGCGGCATAAACACAGCAGTGAAAATCAGCTAAACCCCATTATAAAAATAGATTACAAAAAAAACCCCAACAAAGACAGTGAAAGAGAGAGAAATTCGTACAAAGTTCGTTCAGGGACAGTGAAGCAACCTGGATCGACCATATCTAGACCCACAGCTGGATTAGATATAAGGCTGGACACTCTTGGGGCTGAGAGGATTGGTGAGGTTTGGTGAGCAAACGCCTACCATTTAAAGTAATAGTGCATGGTACCCATTCTATGGGTCCCAAATCTCCAGGTTCAAGGGAATCTTCTTACAGCGAAAAAATGCATGGGAAACCAAGTGGATGGTATACAGTGTGGTCGGGAAAGGTTTCTAAAACGCACCTCATTTCTCCTCTCCTTGTGCTCGGGTTCGCCATTCCAGCCGCATTACTAACAATCTCCCCACTTGGAGAATCAGCACCTTTAACCTCCTGTTTCGTACAGGTTGCAATTTGTCTTGAGGATGAATGGGAAGAGGGGGAACCAATGAGAGGGTAGCTCTAGGTGTTGGGACAGGCACAGGTCACTCTAATTTCCATCAGGAAGAAGAATTAACCACAGGCTCAGCCTGCCCCACGGAACCAGAATAGGGCCTGAAGCCATCCTGCGGATTTTCGGCCAACTCCCAAAAGAGCGAGTTGAAAAATGGAGCTCAGGGGCACTGCAATTCACAAACCTGCAGAGTTATAAACGATAACTCTCGTCCACAAATATATTGAGGGAAGGCAACGAAGAGGATGTGAAAGCAAGGCAGAACTGCAGGAAACTGATTTCAGGAGGTAGATTCGAATCGCCTTTAAAGCACATGGAAAGCGGCAAAACCTCGACAATGATGCCCTTGGCCAAAAAGGGCGTATGCGTATGCGTTTTTTCCTGAATAAATATTCAGCATGACCCTTTTTGGCCAACCAAGCAACCTGGAAAGGCAAATCAGCGCTACAAAGAAGTCTCGCTTCCCATCGCTCAAAAGGGCCATGCTGAATAAAGTGACAATACCAGAAATGCAGGAAAGGCCATGGAGAAATGGGAGCCTTGCTACGCTGATGGGCGGGATGTAAATTGCCACCAGCCACTCTGGAGAAGTGCACGGGGTGTCCTGAAACATCTACAAAACACAGCTGAGAGAGCATAGGGCACTTCCACTCATGGGCGTCTAAATTGGGAAAACTAAAAATCAGCAAGACACAGGCACCCCAAAGTTTACGGTTGCTCTGTTGACAAGAACCTCCACTGCGTTACACCTTAAATATCCCAGGAAAGAGAAAAATGGATAAAGAAGTTGTGGTCCTTATGTACAATGGAATGCAACTCAGCCATGAAATCAACGTCATAAGGCTAGTAGCAGCATGATGAGTGGATTTAGGTACGACGAATCTAAGTGAAATAAGTCACACAGAAAAAGACACTTATCATAAGCTATCACTTATAGAGGGAATGTAAAAACCGCTACACTTGAACTGAATTACAAAACACAACAGAGTCACACGTTTAGAAAACACACTATGGCTGCTTAACGGGAAAGGTGAGGTGGGGTGATGCATAAAACAAGGGTTTCAAATTAGCTCAGATACCGTTCCATAAACCCAATATGTAATAGACAAGACCTACTCCTTGCTCAGTGAACTGGACTCAACACCCCCTATTCACCGCCCAAGAATATATCTGACTAGTAAGAATCTTAAAACCTATGTATTGATATCTCTCTGTAAGTGAGTCAAGTGGGTGTAAAGCGGCATAAGCACAGCAGTGAAAAGCAGCTAAACCCCATTATAACATTCAATTACTTTTAAAAACCCGTGAAACAAAGACAGTGAAAGAGAGAGAAATTCTTACAAAATTCGTTCAGGGGCTGTGATGCCACCTCGATTGACCATATCTAGACCCACAGCTGATTGAGACATAAGGGTGGACACTCTTGGGGCTGAGAGGTTTGGTGAGGTTGGGTGAGCAAACGCAGACCCTTTAAAGTAATACTGCGGGGTACCCATCTCATGGGTCCCAAATCTCCAGGTTCAAGGGCATCTTCCTACATCGAAAACATGCATGAGAAACCCAGAAGATTTTACACCGTGTGATCGGGAAAGGTTTCCAAAACGCACCTCATTTCTCATCTCCTTGTGCTCGGGTTCGCCATTCCAGCCGCTTTACTTGCAATCTCCCTCCTTGGAGAATCAGCACCTTTAACCCCCTGTTCCGTACAGGTTGCCATTTGTCCTGAGGATGAACGGCAAGAGGGGGAACCAATGAGAGACTAGCTCTAGGTGTTGGGACAGGCACAGGTCACTCTATTTTCCCATCCGGAAGAAGAATTAACCACAGGCTCAGCCTGCCGCCCGGAACCAGAATAGGGCCTGAAGCAATCCTGCGCTTTTGCGGCCAGCTCCCCAAAAAGCGAGTTGATAAATGGAGCTCAGGGGCACTACAATTCACAATCCTGTAGAGTTATAAATGGTAACTCAAGTCCAAAAATATATTGAAGGAAGGCAACGAAGAGGATTTGAAAGCAAGGCAGAATTGCAGGATATTTCTATAGATTATATGTTAAGTGTTTATATACATTTAACATACATTAGCCTATTTAGGTTAGCCCCATAATCCTAATTTTTCCATCCTTCCACCTTTCATTTTGGTTAACCATTAGTTTGTTTTGTAAGTCTGTGGGTGTCTTTTTCTGTGGAAGTATGTTCATTGCTAGCAATCTTAGGATAACTTGTATAAATGATATCATAGGATATTTGTCATTCCCTTTTGACTGACTTTACCTAATATGATTATTTCTAGGCTCATTTTTAATCCTGAAAACGGCACTCTTCATTTTCTACCCGAGGCTACTATTCCATTCTGTACATATACCACTTCTTCTTTGTCAATTCATCTGTTTATGGACCTTTTTTTTGGCTTCCATGTCTTGGCTATTTCAATATTGCTGCAGTGCACATTTGCCTGCCTCTGTCTTTCCGATTCTGGTGGTCTTAGATTAGAGGCCCAAAAGGTGCCCTGCCACATCCTCTGGTAGCTCAATTTTTACCTTTTAAAGCAGCTCCATTCAGTTTTTGTTAGTGCTGTTACCACTTTACATCCCACCAGCTGCTAGAAGGTACAAAGTTCTCTAAAACCCCTTCAGCATTTATAGTTTGTAGAGGTTTGGCTGATGGTCATTTGACTGGTGTGAGCTGAAACCTTTTTGGAGGTTGGATTTGCATGGGGCTAATAATTCCTTATACTGAGCTTTAGGCATGTCCTTTTTTTCTTTTCCTCTTTTTTTGTTTTTAGACAGTGAGTACAACTTCTCTCTTCATATTGACTTCTTGAAAAATTTGTCATGTGTTGAATTTTCTTGCCTATTCCCTATCCCAGGGCATTTTTGGAGGGGAGGTGTCATTTACAGCCCTGCAGTCCTTGTGACTACTAAGCAACCATTAGCACTGGGTTGAAAGCTGCTGTTGTGAGAAACAGCCACCATGCGGCAGCATTATTACGTTCTCAACCCTTGTTACTGGGGCAACAGAGTCTTCCTGGAGGTAGTGTTCCGAGGTTGTATATTAGAGAGGAATGTGCGGGGACAAGCCCCCAGATTTCAGGAGGTAGATACGAATCGCCTTTAGAGAACATGAAAAGCGGCAAAACGTCGACAATGATGCACTTGGCCAAAAAGGGCCTATGCGTTTTTTCCTGAATATATTCAGGAAAAAACGCATAGGCCCTTTTTGGCCAACCAAGCAAGCCGGAAAGGCAAATCAGCCTTACAAATAAGTCTCACTTCCCATCCGTCCAAAGGACATCCAAAACAGTGTAAAAACCAGAAATGCAGGACAGGCCAGGTAGAAAAGGCAGCCTTGTTAGGCTGATGGGCGGGATGTAAATTGCCAACGGCCACTCTGGAGAAGTGCACGGTGTTTCCTAAACCATCTAAAAAACACAGCTAGAGAGCATAGGGCCCTTCCACTCGTGGGCATATAAAATGGGAAAAGTAAAAATCAACAAGACACAGGCACCCCAAAGTTTAGGCCTGCTCTGTTGACAAGAACCTCCACTTCAATACACCTTAAATATGCCAGGATAGAGAAAAATGGATAAAGAAGTGTGGTACTTATGTACAATGGAATATCACTCAGCCATGAAATCAATGTCATACGGCTACCAGCAGCATGATGAGTGGATTTAGGTACGATGTTTCTCAGTGAAATAAGTCACACAGAAAAAGACACTTATCATAAGATATCACTTATAGAGGGAAAGTAAAAATCGCTACACATGACCTGATTACAAAACAGAACAGAGTCACACATTTAGAAAACACTGGATGGCTGCTTAACTGGAAAGGTGAGGTGCAGTGAGGCATAAAACAAGGGTTTGAAATTAGCACACATACCGTTCCATAAACCAAATATGTAACAGACAACACATACCCCTTGCTCAGTGAACTGGACTCAACCCCGCCTATTCACCGCACAAGAGTATATCTGACTAGTAAGAATCTTAAAACCTATGTATTGATATCTCTCTGTAAATGAATCAAGTGGGTGTAAAGCGGCATAAACACAGCAGTGAAAATCAGCTAAACCCCATTATAAAAATAGATTACAAAAAAAACCCCAACAAAGACAGTGAAAGAGAGAGAAATTCGTACAAAGTTCGTTCAGGGACAGTGAAGCAACCTGGATCGACCATATCTAGACCCACAGCTGGATTAGATATAAGGCTGGACACTCTTGGGGCTGAGAGGATTGGTGAGGTTTGGTGAGCAAACGCCTACCATTTAAAGTAATAGTGCATGGTACCCATTCTATGGGTCCCAAATCTCCAGGTTCAAGGGAATCTTCTTACAGCGAAAAAATGCATGGGAAACCAAGTGGATGGTATACAGTGTGGTCGGGAAAGGTTTCTAAAACGCACCTCATTTCTCCTCTCCTTGTGCTCGGGTTCGCCATTCCAGCCGCATTACTAACAATCTCCCCACTTGGAGAATCAGCACCTTTAACCTCCTGTTTCGTACAGGTTGCAATTTGTCTTGAGGATGAATGGGAAGAGGGGGAACCAATGAGAGGGTAGCTCTAGGTGTTGGGACAGGCACAGGTCACACTAATTTCCATCAGGAAGAAGAATTAAGCACAGGCTCAGCCTGCCCCACGGAACCAGAATAGGGCCTGAAGCCATCCTGCGGATTTTCGGCCAACTCCCAAAAGAGCGAGTTGAAAAATGGAGCTCAGGGGCACTGCAATTCACAAACCTGCAGAGTTATAAACGATAACTCTCGTCCACAAATATATTGAGGGAAGGCAACGAAGAGGATGTGAAAGCAAGGCAGAACTGCAGGAAACTGATTTCAGGAGGTAGATTCGAATCGCCTTTAAAGCACATGGAAAGCGGCAAAACCTCGACAATGATGCCCTTGGCCAAAAAGGGCGTATGCGTATGCGTTTTTTCCTGAATAAATATTCAGCATGGCCCTTTTTGGCCAACCAAGCAACCTGGAAAGGCAAATCGGCGCTACAAAGAAGTCTCGCTTCCCATCGCTCAAAAGGGCCATGCTGAATAAAGTGACAATAACAGAAATGCAGGAAAGGCCATGGAGAAATGGGAGCCTTGCTACGCTGATGGGCGGGATGTAAATTGCCACCAGCCACTCTGGAGAAGTGCACGGGGTGTCCTGAAACATCTACAAAACACAGCTGAGAGAGCATAGGGCACTTCCACTCATGGGCGTCTAAATTGGGAAAACTAAAAATCAGCAAGACACAGGCACCCCAAAGTTTACGGTTGCTCTGTTGACAAGAACCTCCACTGCGTTACACCTTAAATATCCCAGGAAAGAGAAAAATGGATAAAGAAGTTGTGGTCCTTATGTACAATGGAATGCAACTCAGCCATGAAATCAACGTCATAAGGCTAGTAGCAGCATGATGAGTGGATTTAGGTACGACGAATCTAAGTGAAATAAGTCACACAGAAAAAGACACTTATCATAAGCTATCACTTATAGAGGGAATGTAAAAACCGCTACACTTGAACTGAATTACAAAACACAACAGAGTCACACGTTTAGAAAACACACTATGGCTGCTTAACGGGAAAGGTGAGGTGGGGTGATGCATAAAACAAGGGTTTCAAATTAGCTCAGATACCGTTCCATAAACCCAATATGTAATAGACAAGACCTACTCCTTGCTCAGTGAACTGGACTCAACACCCCCTATTCACCGCCCAAGAATATATCTGACTAGTAAGAATCTTAAAACCTATGTATTGATATCTCTCTGTAAGTGAGTCAAGTGGGTGTAAAGCGGCATAAGCACAGCAGTGAAAAGCAGCTAAACCCCATTATAACATTCAATTACTTTTAAAAACCCGTGAAACAAAGACAGTGAAAGAGAGAGAAATTCTTACAAAATTTGTTCAGGGGCTGTGATGCCACCTCGATTGACCATATCTAGACCCACAGCTGATTGAGACATAAGGGTGGGCACTCTTGGGGCTGAGAGGTTTGGTGAGGTTGGGTGAGCAAACGCAGACCCTTTAAAGTAATACTGCGGGGTACCCATCTCATGGGTCCCAAATCTCCAGGTTCAAGGGCATCTTCCTACATCGAAAACATGCATGAGAAACCCAGAAGATGGTACACCGTGTGATCGGGAAAGGTTTCCAAAACGCACCTCATTTCTCATCTCCTTGTGCTCGGGTTCGCCATTCCAGCCGCTTTACTTGCAATCTCCCTCCTTGGAGAATCAGCACCTTTAACCCCCTGTTCCGTACAGGTTGCCATTTGTCCTGAGGATGAACGGCAAGAGGGGGAACCAATGAGAGACTAGCTCTAGGTGTTGGGACAGGCACAGGTCACTCTATTTTCCCATCAGGAAGAAGAATTAACCACAGGCTCAGCCTGCCGCCCGGAACCAGAATAGGGCCTGAAGCAATCCTGCGCTTTTGCGGCCAGCTCCCCAAAAAGCGAGTTGATAAATGGAGCTCAGGGGCACTACAATTCACAATCCTGTAGAGTTATAAATGGTAACTCAAGTCCAAAAATATATTGAAGGAAGGCAACGAAGAGGATTTGAAAGCAAGGCAGAACTGCAGGAAATTTCTATAGATTATATGTTAAGTGTTTATATACATTTAACATACATTAGCCTATTTAGGTTAGCCCCATAATCCTAATTTTTCCATCCTTCCACCTTTCATTTTGGTTAACCATTAGTTTGTTTTGTAAGTCTGTGGGTGTCTTTTTCTGTGGAAGTATGTTCATTGCTAGCAATCTTAGGATAACTTGTATAAATGATATCATAGGATATTTGTCATTCCCTTTTGACTGACTTTACCTAATATGATTATTTCTAGGCTCATTTTTAATCCTGAAAACGGCACTCTTCATTTTCTACCCGAGGCTACTATTCCATTCTGTACATATACCACTTCTTCTTTGTCAATTCATATGTTTATGGACCTTTTTTTTGGCTTCCATGTCTTGGCTATTTCAATATTGCTGCAGTGCACATTTGCCTGCCTCTGTCTTTCCGATTCTGGTGGTCTTAGATTAGAGGCCCAAAAGGTGCCCTGCCACATCCTCTGGTAGCTCAATTTTTACCTTTTAAAGCAGCTCCATTCAGTTTTTGTTAGTGCTGTTACCACTTTACATCCCACCAGCTGCTAGAAGGTACAAAGTTCTCTAAAACCCCTTCAGCATTTATAGTTTGTAGAGGTTTGGCTGATGGTCATTTGACTGGTGTGAGCTGAAACCTTTTTGGAGGTTGGATTTGCATGGGGCTAATAATTCCTTATACTGAGCTTTAGGCATGTCCTTTTTGTCTTTTCCTCTTTTTTTGTTTTTAGACAGTGAGTACAACTTCTCTCTTCATATTGACTTCTTGAAAAATTTGTCATGTGTTGAATTTTCTTGCCTATTCCCTATCCCAGGGCATTTTTGGAGGGGAGGTGTCATTTACAGCCCTGCAGTCCTTGTGACTACTAAGCAACCATTAGCACTGGGTTGAAAGCTGCTGTTGTGAGAAACAGCCACCATGCGGCAGCATTATTACGTTCTCAACCCTTGTTACTGGGGCAACAGAGTCTTCCTGGAGGTAGTGTTCCGAGGTTGTATATTAGAGAGGAATGTGCGGGGACAAGCCCCCAGATTTCAGGAGGTAGATACGAATCGCCTTTAGAGAACATGAAAAGCGGCAAAACGTCGACAATGATGCACTTGGCCAAAAAGGGCCTATGCGTTTTTTTCCTGAATATATTCAGGAAAAAACGCATAGGCCCTTTTTGGCCAACCAAGCAAGCCGGAAAGGCAAATCAGCCTTACAAATAAGTCTCACTTCCCATCCGTCCAAAGGACATCCAAAACAGTGTAAAAACCAGAAGTGCAGGACAGGCCAGGTAGAAAAGGCAGCCTTGTTAGGCTGATGGGCGGGATGTAAATTGCCAACGGCCACTCTGGAGAAGTGCACGGTGTTTCCTAAACCATCTAAAAAACACAGCTAGAGAGCATAGGGCCCTTCCACTCGTGGGCGTATAAAATGGGAAAAGTAAAAATCAACAAGACACAGGCACCCCAAAGTTTAGGCCTGCTCTGTTGACAAGAACCTCCACTTCAATACACCTTAAATATGCCAGGATAGAGAAAAATGGATAAAGAAGTGTGGTACTTATGTACAATGGAATATCACTCAGCCATGAAATCAATGTCATACGGCTACCAGCAGCATGATGAGTGGATTTAGGTACGATGTTTCTCAGTGAAATAAGTCACACAGAAAAAGACACTTATCATAAGATATCACTTATAGAGGGAAAGTAAAAATCGCTACACATGACCTGATTACAAAACAGAACAGAGTCACACATTTAGAAAACACTGGATGGCTGCTTAACTGGAAAGGTGAGGTGCAGTGAGGCATAAAACAAGGGTTTGAAATTAGCACACATACCGTTCCATAAACCAAATATGTAACAGACAACACATACCCCTTGCTCAGTGAACTGGACTCAACCCCGCCTATTCACCGCACAAGAGTATATCTGACTAGTAAGAATCTTAAAACCTATGTATTGATATCTCTCTGTAAATGAATCAAGTGGGTGTAAAGCGGCATAAACACAGCAGTGAAAATCAGCTAAACCCCATTATAAAAATAGATTACAAAAAAAACCCCAACAAAGACAGTGAAAGAGAGAGAAATTCGTACAAAGTTCGTTCAGGGACAGTGAAGCAACCTGGATCGACCATATCTAGACCCACAGCTGGATTAGATATAAGGCTGGACACTCTTGGGGCTGAGAGGATTGGTGAGGTTTGGTGAGCAAACGCCTACCATTTAAAGTAATAGTGCATGGTACCCATTCTATGGGTCCCAAATCTCCAGGTTCAAGGGAATCTTCTTACAGCGAAAAAATGCATGGGAAACCAAGTGGATGGTATACAGTGTGGTCGGGAAAGGTTTCTAAAACGCACCTCATTTCTCCTCTCCTTGTGCTCGGGTTCGCCATTCCAGCCGCATTACTAACAATCTCCCCACTTGGAGAATCAGCACCTTTAACCTCCTGTTTCGTACAGGTTGCAATTTGTCTTGAGGATGAATGGGAAGAGGGGGAACCAATGAGAGGGTAGCTCTAGGTGTTGGGACAGGCACAGGTCACTCTAATTTCCATCAGGAAGAAGAATTAACCACAGGCTCAGCCTGCCCCACGGAACCAGAATAGGGCCTGAAGCCATCCTGCGGATTTTCGGCCAACTCCCAAAAGAGCGAGTTGAAAAATGGAGCTCAGGGGCACTGCAATTCACAAACCTGCAGAGTTATAAACGATAACTCTCGTCCACAAATATATTGAGGGAAGGCAACGAAGAGGATGTGAAAGCAAGGCAGAACTGCAGGAAACTGATTTCAGGAGGTAGATTCGAATCGCCTTTAAAGCACATGGAAAGCGGCAAAACCTCGACAATGATGCCCTTGGCCAAAAAGGGCGTATGCGTATGCGTTTTTTCCTGAATAAATATTCAGCATGGCCCTTTTTGGCCAACCAAGCAACCTGGAAAGGCAAATCGGCGCTACAAAGAAGTCTCGCTTCCCATCGCTCAAAAGGGCCATGCTGAATAAAGTGACAATAACAGAAATGCAGGAAAGGCCATGGAGAAATGGGAGCCTTGCTACGCTGATGGGCGGGATGTAAATTGCCACCAGCCACTCTGGAGAAGTGCACGGGGTGTCCTGAAACATCTACAAAACACAGCTGAGAGAGCATAGGGCACTTCCACTCATGGGCGTCTAAATTGGGAAAACTAAAAATCAGCAAGACACAGGCACCCCAAAGTTTACGGTTGCTCTGTTGACAAGAACCTCCACTGCGTTACACCTTAAATATCCCAGGAAAGAGAAAAATGGATAAAGAAGTTGTGGTCCTTATGTACAATGGAATGCAACTCAGCCATGAAATCAACGTCATAAGGCTAGTAGCAGCATGATGAGTGGATTTAGGTACGACGAATCTAAGTGAAATAAGTCACACAGAAAAAGACACTTATCATAAGCTATCACTTATAGAGGGAATGTAAAAACCGCTACACTTGAACTGAATTACAAAACACAACAGAGTCACACGTTTAGAAAACACACTATGGCTGCTTAACGGGAAAGGTGAGGTGGGGTGATGCATAAAACAAGGGTTTCAAATTAGCTCAGATACCGTTCCATAAACCCAATATGTAATAGACAAGACCTACTCCTTGCTCAGTGAACTGGACTCAACACCCCCTATTCACCGCCCAAGAATATATCTGACTAGTAAGAATCTTAAAACCTATGTATTGATATCTCTCTGTAAGTGAGTCAAGTGGGTGTAAAGCGGCATAAGCACAGCAGTGAAAAGCAGCTAAACCCCATTATAACATTCAATTACTTTTAAAAACCCGTGAAACAAAGACAGTGAAAGAGAGAGAAATTCTTACAAAATTTGTTCAGGGGCTGTGATGCCACCTCGATTGACCATATCTAGACCCACAGCTGATTGAGACATAAGGGTGGGCACTCTTGGGGCTGAGAGGTTTGGTGAGGTTGGGTGAGCAAACGCAGACCCTTTAAAGTAATACTGCGGGGTACCCATCTCATGGGTCCCAAATCTCCAGGTTCAAGGGCATCTTCCTACATCGAAAACATGCATGAGAAACCCAGAAGATGGTACACCGTGTGATCGGGAAAGGTTTCCAAAACGCACCTCATTTCTCATCTCCTTGTGCTCGGGTTCGCCATTCCAGCCGCTTTACTTGCAATCTCCCTCCTTGGAGAATCAGCACCTTTAACCCCCTGTTCCGTACAGGTTGCCATTTGTCCTGAGGATGAACGGCAAGAGGGGGAACCAATGAGAGACTAGCTCTAGGTGTTGGGACAGGCACAGGTCACTCTATTTTCCCATCAGGAAGAAGAATTAACCACAGGCTCAGCCTGCCGCCCGGAACCAGAATAGGGCCTGAAGCAATCCTGCGCTTTTGCGGCCAGCTCCCCAAAAAGCGAGTTGATAAATGGAGCTCAGGGGCACTACAATTCACAATCCTGTAGAGTTATAAATGGTAACTCAAGTCCAAAAATATATTGAAGGAAGGCAACGAAGAGGATTTGAAAGCAAGGCAGAACTGCAGGAAATTTCTATAGATTATATGTTAAGTGTTTATATACATTTAACATACATTAGCCTATTTAGGTTAGCCCCATAATCCTAATTTTTCCATCCTTCCACCTTTCATTTTGGTTAACCATTAGTTTGTTTTGTAAGTCTGTGGGTGTCTTTTTCTGTGGAAGTATGTTCATTGCTAGCAATCTTAGGATAACTTGTATAAATGATATCATAGGATATTTGTCATTCCCTTTTGACTGACTTTACCTAATATGATTATTTCTAGGCTCATTTTTAATCCTGAAAACGGCACTCTTCATTTTCTACCCGAGGCTACTATTCCATTCTGTACATATACCACTTCTTCTTTGTCAATTCATATGTTTATGGACCTTTTTTTTGGCTTCCATGTCTTGGCTATTTCAATATTGCTGCAGTGCACATTTGCCTGCCTCTGTCTTTCCGATTCTGGTGGTCTTAGATTAGAGGCCCAAAAGGTGCCCTGCCACATCCTCTGGTAGCTCAATTTTTACCTTTTAAAGCAGCTCCATTCAGTTTTTGTTAGTGCTGTTACCACTTTACATCCCACCAGCTGCTAGAAGGTACAAAGTTCTCTAAAACCCCTTCAGCATTTATAGTTTGTAGAGGTTTGGCTGATGGTCATTTGACTGGTGTGAGCTGAAACCTTTTTGGAGGTTGGATTTGCATGGGGCTAATAATTCCTTATACTGAGCTTTAGGCATGTCCTTTTTGTCTTTTCCTCTTTTTTTGTTTTTAGACAGTGAGTACAACTTCTCTCTTCATATTGACTTCTTGAAAAATTTGTCATGTGTTGAATTTTCTTGCCTATTCCCTATCCCAGGGCATTTTTGGAGGGGAGGTGTCATTTACAGCCCTGCAGTCCTTGTGACTACTAAGCAACCATTAGCACTGGGTTGAAAGCTGCTGTTGTGAGAAACAGCCACCATGCGGCAGCATTATTACGTTCTCAACCCTTGTTACTGGGGCAACAGAGTCTTCCTGGAGGTAGTGTTCCGAGGTTGTATATTAGAGAGGAATGTGCGGGGACAAGCCCCCAGATTTCAGGAGGTAGATACGAATCGCCTTTAGAGAACATGAAAAGCGGCAAAACGTCGACAATGATGCACTTGGCCAAAAAGGGCCTATGCGTTTTTTTCCTGAATATATTCAGGAAAAAACGCATAGGCCCTTTTTGGCCAACCAAGCAAGCCGGAAAGGCAAATCAGCCTTACAAATAAGTCTCACTTCCCATCCGTCCAAAGGACATCCAAAACAGTGTAAAAACCAGAAGTGCAGGACAGGCCAGGTAGAAAAGGCAGCCTTGTTAGGCTGATGGGCGGGATGTAAATTGCCAACGGCCACTCTGGAGAAGTGCACGGTGTTTCCTAAACCATCTAAAAAACACAGCTAGAGAGCATAGGGCCCTTCCACTCGTGGGCGTATAAAATGGGAAAAGTAAAAATCAACAAGACACAGGCACCCCAAAGTTTAGGCCTGCTCTGTTGACAAGAACCTCCACTTCAATACACCTTAAATATGCCAGGATAGAGAAAAATGGATAAAGAAGTGTGGTACTTATGTACAATGGAATATCACTCAGCCATGAAATCAATGTCATACGGCTACCAGCAGCATGATGAGTGGATTTAGGTACGATGTTTCTCAGTGAAATAAGTCACACAGAAAAAGACACTTATCATAAGATATCACTTATAGAGGGAAAGTAAAAATCGCTACACATGACCTGATTACAAAACAGAACAGAGTCACACATTTAGAAAACACTGGATGGCTGCTTAACTGGAAAGGTGAGGTGCAGTGAGGCATAAAACAAGGGTTTGAAATTAGCACACATACCGTTCCATAAACCAAATATGTAACAGACAACACATACCCCTTGCTCAGTGAACTGGACTCAACCCCGCCTATTCACCGCACAAGAGTATATCTGACTAGTAAGAATCTTAAAACCTATGTATTGATATCTCTCTGTAAATGAATCAAGTGGGTGTAAAGCGGCATAAACACAGCAGTGAAAATCAGCTAAACCCCATTATAAAAATAGATTACAAAAAAAACCCCAACAAAGACAGTGAAAGAGAGAGAAATTCGTACAAAGTTCGTTCAGGGACAGTGAAGCAACCTGGATCGACCATATCTAGACCCACAGCTGGATTAGATATAAGGCTGGACACTCTTGGGGCTGAGAGGATTGGTGAGGTTTGGTGAGCAAACGCCTACCATTTAAAGTAATAGTGCATGGTACCCATTCTATGGGTCCCAAATCTCCAGGTTCAAGGGAATCTTCTTACAGCGAAAAAATGCATGGGAAACCAAGTGGATGGTATACAGTGTGGTCGGGAAAGGTTTCTAAAACGCACCTCATTTCTCCTCTCCTTGTGCTCGGGTTCGCCATTCCAGCCGCATTACTAACAATCTCCCCACTTGGAGAATCAGCACCTTTAACCTCCTGTTTCGTACAGGTTGCAATTTGTCTTGAGGATGAATGGGAAGAGGGGGAACCAATGAGAGGGTAGCTCTAGGTGTTGGGACAGGCACAGGTCACTCTAATTTCCATCAGGAAGAAGAATTAACCACAGGCTCAGCCTGCCCCACGGAACCAGAATAGGGCCTGAAGCCATCCTGCGGATTTTCGGCCAACTCCCAAAAGAGCGAGTTGAAAAATGGAGCTCAGGGGCACTGCAATTCACAAACCTGCAGAGTTATAAACGATAACTCTCGTCCACAAATATATTGAGGGAAGGCAACGAAGAGGATGTGAAAGCAAGGCAGAACTGCAGGAAACTGATTTCAGGAGGTAGATTCGAATCGCCTTTAAAGCACATGGAAAGCGGCAAAACCTCGACAATGATGCCCTTGGCCAAAAAGGGCGTATGCGTATGCGTTTTTTCCTGAATAAATATTCAGCATGGCCCTTTTTGGCCAACCAAGCAACCTGGAAAGGCAAATCGGCGCTACAAAGAAGTCTCGCTTCCCATCGCTCAAAAGGGCCATGCTGAATAAAGTGACAATAACAGAAATGCAGGAAAGGCCATGGAGAAATGGGAGCCTTGCTACGCTGATGGGCGGGATGTAAATTGCCACCAGCCACTCTGGAGAAGTGCACGGGGTGTCCTGAAACATCTACAAAACACAGCTGAGAGAGCATAGGGCACTTCCACTCATGGGCGTCTAAATTGGGAAAACTAAAAATCAGCAAGACACAGGCACCCCAAAGTTTACAGTTGCTCTGTTGACAAGAACCTCCACTGCGTTACACCTTAAATATCCCAGGAAAGAGAAAAATGGATAAAGAAGTTGTGGTCCTTATGTACAATGGAATGCAACTCAGCCATGAAATCAACGTCATAAGGCTAGTAGCAGCATGATGAGTGGATTTAGGTACGACGAATCTAAGTGAAATAAGTCACACAGAAAAAGACACTTATCATAAGCTATCACTTATAGAGGGAATGTAAAAACCGCTACACTTGAACTGAATTACAAAACACAACAGAGTCACACGTTTAGAAAACACACTATGGCTGCTTAACGGGAAAGGTGAGGTGGGGTGATGCATAAAACAAGGGTTTCAAATTAGCTCAGATACCGTTCCATAAACCCAATATGTAATAGACAAGACCTACTCCTTGCTCAGTGAACTGGACTCAACACCCCCTATTCACCGCCCAAGAATATATCTGACTAGTAAGAATCTTAAAACCTATGTATTGATATCTCTCTGTAAGTGAGTCAAGTGGGTGTAAAGCGGCATAAGCACAGCAGTGAAAAGCAGCTAAACCCCATTATAACATTCAATTACTTTTAAAAACCCGTGAAACAAAGACAGTGAAAGAGAGAGAAATTCTTACAAAATTCGTTCAGGGGCTGTGATGCCACCTCGATTGACCATATCTAGACCCACAGCTGATTGAGACATAAGGGTGGACACTCTTGGGGCTGAGAGGTTTGGTGAGGTTGGGTGAGCAAACGCAGACCCTTTAAAGTAATACTGCGGGGTACCCATCTCATGGGTCCCAAATCTCCAGGTTCAAGGGCATCTTCCTACATCGAAAACATGCATGAGAAACCCAGAAGATGGTACACCGTGTGATCGGGAAAGGTTTCCAAAACGCACCTCATTTCTCATCTCCTTGTGCTCGGGTTCGCCATTCCAGCCGCTTTACTTGCAATCTCCCTCCTTGGAGAATCAGCACCTTTAACCCCCTGTTCCGTACAGGTTGCCATTTGTCCTGAGGATGAACGGCAAGAGGGGGAACCAATGAGAGACTAGCTCTAGGTGTTGGGACAGGCACAGGTCACTCTATTTTCCCATCCGGAAGAAGAATTAACCACAGGCTCAGCCTGCCGCCCGGAACCAGAATAGGGCCTGAAGCAATCCTGCGCTTTTGCGGCCAGCTCCCCAAAAAGCGAGTTGATAAATGGAGCTCAGGGGCACTACAATTCACAATCCTGTAGAGTTATAAATGGTAACTCAAGTCCAAAAATATATTGAAGGAAGGCAACGAAGAGGATTTGAAAGCAAGGCAGAATTGCAGGAAATTTCTATAGATTATATGTTAAGTGTTTATATACATTTAACATACATTAGCCTATTTAGGTTAGCCCCATAATCCTAATTTTTCCATCCTTCCACCTTTCATTTTGGTTAACCATTAGTTTGTTTTGTAAGTCTGTGGGTGTCTTTTTCTGTGGAAGTATGTTCATTGCTAGCAATCTTAGGATAACTTGTATAAATGATATCATAGGATATTTGTCATTCCCTTTTGACTGACTTTACCTAATATGATTATTTCTAGGCTCATTTTTAATCCTGAAAACGGCACTCTTCATTTTCTACCCGAGGCTACTATTCCATTCTGTACATATACCACTTCTTCTTTGTCAATTCATCTGTTTATGGACCTTTTTTTTGGCTTCCATGTCTTGGCTATTTCAATATTGCTGCAGTGCACATTTGCCTGCCTCTGTCTTTCCGATTCTGGTGGTCTTAGATTAGAGGCCCAAAAGGTGCCCTGCCACATCCTCTGGTAGCTCAATTTTTACCTTTTAAAGCAGCTCCATTCAGTTTTTGTTAGTGCTGTTACCACTTTACATCCCACCAGCTGCTAGAAGGTACAAAGTTCTCTAAAACCCCTTCAGCATTTATAGTTTGTAGAGGTTTGGCTGATGGTCATTTGACTGGTGTGAGCTGAAACCTTTTTGGAGCTTGGATTTGCATGGGGCTAATAATTCCTTATACTGAGCTTTAGGCATGTCCTTTTTTTCTTTTCCTCTTTTTTTGTTTTTAGACAGTGAGTACAACTTCTCTCTTCATATTGACTTCTTGAAAAATTTGTCATGTGTTGAATTTTCTTGCCTATTCCTTATCCCAGGGCATTTTTGGAGGGGAGGTGTCATTTACAGCCCTGCAGTCCTTGTGACTACTAAGCAACCATTAGCACTGGGTTGAAAGCTGCTGTTGTGAGAAACAGCCACAATGCGGCAGCATTATTACGTTCTCAACCCTTGTTACTGGGGCAACAGAGTCTTCCTGGAGGTAGTGTTCCGAGGTTGTATATTAGAGAGGAATGTGCGGGGACAAGCCCCCAGATTTCAGGAGGTAGATACGAATCGCCTTTAGAGAACATGAAAAGCGGCAAAACGTCGACAATGATGCACTTGGCCAAAAAGGGCCTATGCGTTTTTTCCTGAATATATTCAGGAAAAAACGCATAGGCCCTTTTTGGCCAACCAAGCAAGCCGGAAAGGCAAATCAGCCTTACAAATAAGTCTCACTTCCCATCCGTCCAAAGGACATCCAAAACAGTGTAAAAACCAGAAGTGCAGGACAGGCCAGGTAGAAAAGGCAGCCTTGTTAGGCTGATGGGCGGGATGTAAATTGCCAACGGCCACTCTGGAGAAGTGCACGGTGTTTCCAAAACCATCTAAAAAACACAGCTAGAGAGCATAGGGCCCTTCCACTCGTGGGCATATAAAATGGGAAAAGTAAAAATCAACAAGACACAGGCACCCCAAAGTTTAGGCCTGCTCTGTTGACAAGAACCTCCACTTCAATACACCTTAAATATGCCAGGATAGAGAAAAATGGATAAAGAAGTGTGGTACTTATGTACAATGGAATATCACTCAGCCATGAAATCAATGTCATACGGCTACCAGCAGCATGATGAGTGGATTTAGGTACGATGTTTCTCAGTGAAATAAGTCACACAGAAAAAGACACTTATCATAAGATATCACTTATAGAGGGAAAGTAAAAATCGCTACACATGACCTGATTACAAAACAGAACAGAGTCACACATTTAGAAAACACTGGATGGCTGCTTAACTGGAAAGGTGAGGTGCAGTGAGGCATAAAACAAGGGTTTGAAATTAGCACACATACCGTTCCATAAACCAAATATGTAACAGACAACACATACCCCTTGCTCAGTGAACTGGACTCAACCCCGCCTATTCACCGCACAAGAGTATATCTGACTAGTAAGAATCTTAAAACCTATGTATTGATATCTCTCTGTAAATGAATCAAGTGGGTGTAAAGCGGCATAAACACAGCAGTGAAAATCAGCTAAACCCCATTATAAAAATAGATTACAAAAAAAACCCCAACAAAGACAGTGAAAGAGAGAGAAATTCGTACAAAGTTCGTTCAGGGACAGTGAAGCAACCTGGATCGACCATATCTAGACCCACAGCTGGATTAGATATAAGGCTGGACACTCTTGGGGCTGAGAGGATTGGTGAGGTTTGGTGAGCAAACGCCTACCATTTAAAGTAATAGTGCATGGTACCCATTCTATGGGTCCCAAATCTCCAGGTTCAAGGGAATCTTCTTACAGCGAAAAAATGCATGGGAAACCAAGTGGATGGTATACAGTGTGGTCGGGAAAGGTTTCTAAAACGCACCTCATTTCTCCTCTCCTTGTGCTCGGGTTCGCCATTCCAGCCGCATTACTAACAATCTCCCCACTTGGAGAATCAGCACCTTTAACCTCCTGTTTCGTACAGGTTGCAATTTGTCTTGAGGATGAATGGGAAGAGGGGGAACCAATGAGAGGGTAGCTCTAGGTGTTGGGACAGGCACAGGTCACTCTAATTTCCATCAGGAAGAAGAATTAACCACAGGCTCAGCCTGCCCCACGGAACCAGAATAGGGCCTGAAGCCATCCTGCGGATTTTCGGCCAACTCCCAAAAGAGCGAGTTGAAAAATGGAGCTCAGGGGCACTGCAATTCACAAACCTGCAGAGTTATAAACGATAACTCTCGTCCACAAATATATTGAGGGAAGGCAACGAAGAGGATGTGAAAGCAAGGCAGAACTGCAGGAAACTGATTTCAGGAGGTAGATTCGAATCGCCTTTAAAGCACATGGAAAGCGGCAAAACCTCGACAATGATGCCCTTGGCCAAAAAGGGCGTATGCGTATGCGTTTTTTCCTGAATAAATATTCAGCATGGCCCTTTTTGGCCAACCAAGCAACCTGGAAAGGCAAATCGGCGCTACAAAGAAGTCTCGCTTCCCATCGCTCAAAAGGGCCATGCTGAATAAAGTGACAATACCAGAAATGCAGGAAAGGCCATGGAGAAATGGGAGCCTTGCTACGCTGATGGGCGGGATGTAAATTGCCACCAGCCACTCTGGAGAAGTGCACGGGGTGTCCTGAAACATCTACAAAACACAGCTGAGAGAGCATAGGGCACTTCCACTCATGGGCGTCTAAATTGGGAAAACTAAAAATCAGCAAGACACAGGCACCCCAAAGTTTACGGTTGCTCTGTTGACAAGAACCTCCACTGCGTTACACCTTAAATATCCCAGGAAAGAGAAAAATGGATAAAGAAGTTGTGGTCCTTATGTACAATGGAATGCAACTCAGCCATGAAATCAACGTCATAAGGCTAGTAGCAGCATGATGAGTGGATTTAGGTACGACGAATCTAAGTGAAATAAGTCACACAGAAAAAGACACTTATCATAAGCTATCACTTATAGAGGGAATGTAAAAACCGCTACACTTGAACTGAATTACAAAACACAACAGAGTCACACGTTTAGAAAACACACTATGGCTGCTTAACGGGAACGGTGAGGTGGGGTGATGCATAAAACAAGGGTTTCAAATTAGCTCAGATACCGTTCCATAAACCCAATATGTAATAGACAAGACCTACTCCTTGCTCAGTGAACTGGACTCAACACCCCCTATTCACCGCCCAAGAATATATCTGACTAGTAAGAATCTTAAAACCTATGTATTGATATCTCTCTGTAAGTGAGTCAAGTGGGTGTAAAGCGGCATAAGCACAGCAGTGAAAAGCAGCTAAACCCCATTATAACATTCAATTACTTTTAAAAACCCGTGAAACAAAGACAGTGAAAGAGAGAGAAATTCTTACAAAATTCGTTCAGGGGCTGTGATGCCACCTCGATTGACCATATCTAGACCCACAGCTGATTGAGACATAAGGGTGGGCACTCTTGGGGCTGAGAGGTTTGGTGAGGTTGGGTGAGCAAACGCAGACCCTTTAAAGTAATACTGCGGGGTACCCATCTCATGGGTCCCAAATCTCCAGGTTCAAGGGCATCTTCCTACATCGAAAACATGCATGAGAAACCCAGAAGATGGTACACCGTGTGATCGGGAAAGGTTTCCAAAACGCACCTCATTTCTCATCTCCTTGTGCTCGGGTTCGCCATTCCAGCCGCTTTACTTGCAATCTCCCTCCTTGGAGAATCAGCACCTTTAACCCCCTGTTCCGTACAGGTTGCCATTTGTCCTGAGGATGAACGGCAAGAGGGGGAACCAATGAGAGACTAGCTCTAGGTGTTGGGACAGGCACAGGTCACTCTATTTTCCCATCCGGAAGAAGAATTAACCACAGGCTCAGCCTGCCGCCCGGAACCAGAATAGGGCCTGAAGCAATCCTGCGCTTTTGCGGCCAGCTCCCCAAAAAGCGAGTTGATAAATGGAGCTCAGGGGCACTACAATTCACAATCCTGTAGAGTTATAAATGGTAACTCAAGTCCAAAAATATATTGAAGGAAGGCAACGAAGAGGATTTGAAAGCAAGGCAGAATTGCAGGAAATTTCTATAGATTATATGTTAAGTGTTTATATACATTTAACATACATTAGCCTATTTAGGTTAGCCCCATAATCCTAATTTTTCCATCCTTCCACCTTTCATTTTGGTTAACCATTAGTTTGTTTTGTAAGTCTGTGGGTGTCTTTTTCTGTGGAAGTATGTTCATTGCTAGCAATCTTAGGATAACTTGTATAAATGATATCATAGGATATTTGTCATTCCCTTTTGACTGACTTTACCTAATATGATTATTTCTAGGCTCATTTTTAATCCTGAAAACGGCACTCTTCATTTTCTACCCGAGGCTACTATTCCATTCTGTACATATACCACTTCTTCTTTGTCAATTCATCTGTTTATGGACCTTTTTTTTGGCTTCCATGTCTTGGCTATTTCAATATTGCTGCAGTGCACATTTGCCTGCCTCTGTCTTTCCGATTCTGGTGGTCTTAGATTAGAGGCCCAAAAGGTGCCCTGCCACATCCTCTGGTAGCTCAATTTTTACCTTTTAAAGCAGCTCCATTCAGTTTTTGTTAGTGCTGTTACCACTTTACATCCCACCAGCTGCTAGAAGGTACAAAGTTCTCTAAAACCCCTTCAGCATTTATAGTTTGTAGAGGTTTGGCTGATGGTCATTTGACTGGTGTGAGCTGAAACCTTTTTGGAGGTTGGATTTGCATGGGGCTAATAATTCCTTATACTGAGCTTTAGGCATGTCCTTTTTGTCTTTTCCTCTTTTTTTGTTTTTAGACAGTGAGTACAACTTCTCTCTTCATATTGACTTCTTGAAAAATTTGTCATGTGTTGAATTTTCTTGCCTATTCCCTATCCCAGGGCATTTTTGGAGGGGAGGTGTCATTTACAGCCCTGCAGTCCTTGTGACTACTAAGCAACCATTAGCACTGGGTTGAAAGCTGCTGTTGTGAGAAACAGCCACCATGCGGCAGCATTATTACGTTCTCAACCCTTGTTACTGGGGCAACAGAGTCTTCCTGGAGGTAGTGTTCCGAGGTTGTATATTAGAGAGGAATGTGCGGGGACAAGCCCCCAGATTTCAGGAGGTAGATACGAATCGCCTTTAGAGAACATGAAAAGCGGCAAAACGTCGACAATGATGCACTTGGCCAAAAAGGGCCTATGCGTTTTTTTCCTGAATATATTCAGGAAAAAACGCATAGGCCCTTTTTGGCCAACCAAGCAAGCCGGAAAGGCAAATCAGCCTTACAAATAAGTCTCACTTCCCATCCGTCCAAAGGACATCCAAAACAGTGTAAAAACCAGAAGTGCAGGACAGGCCAGGTAGAAAAGGCAGCCTTGTTAGGCTGATGGGCGGGATGTAAATTGCCAACGGCCACTCTGGAGAAGTGCACGGTGTTTCCTAAACCATCTAAAAAACACAGCTAGAGAGCATAGGGCCCTTCCACTCGTGGGCGTATAAAATGGGAAAAGTAAAAATCAACAAGACACAGGCACCCCAAAGTTTAGGCCTGCTCTGTTGACAAGAACCTCCACTTCAATACACCTTAAATATGCCAGGATAGAGAAAAATGGATAAAGAAGTGTGGTACTTATGTACAATGGAATATCACTCAGCCATGAAATCAATGTCATACGGCTACCAGCAGCATGATGAGTGGATTTAGGTACGATGTTTCTCAGTGAAATAAGTCACACAGAAAAAGACACTTATCATAAGATATCACTTATAGAGGGAAAGTAAAAATCGCTACACATGACCTGATTACAAAACAGAACAGAGTCACACATTTAGAAAACACTGGATGGCTGCTTAACTGGAAAGGTGAGGTGCAGTGAGGCATAAAACAAGGGTTTGAAATTAGCACACATACCGTTCCATAAACCAAATATGTAACAGACAACACATACCCCTTGCTCAGTGAACTGGACTCAACCCCCCCTATTCACCGCACAAGAGTATATCTGACTAGTAAGAATCTTAAAACCTATGTATTGATATCTCTCTGTAAATGAATCAAGTGGGTGTAAAGCGGCATAAACACAGCAGTGAAAATCAGCTAAACCCCATTATAAAAATAGATTACAAAAAAAACCCCAACAAAGACAGTGAAAGAGAGAGAAATTCGTACAAAGTTCGTTCAGGGACAGTGAAGCAACCTGGATCGACCATATCTAGGCCCACAGCTGGATTAGATATAAGGCTGGACACTCTTGGGGCTGAGAGGATTGGTGAGGTTTGGTGAGCAAACGCCTACCATTTAAAGTAATAGTGCATGGTACCCATTCTATGGGTCCCAAATCTCCAGGTTCAAGGGAATCTTCTTACAGCGAAAAAATGCATGGGAAACCAAGTGGATGGTATACAGTGTGGTCGGGAAAGGTTTCTAAAACGCACCTCATTTCTCCTCTCCTTGTGCTCGGGTTCGCCATTCCAGCCGCATTACTAACAATCTCCCCACTTGGAGAATCAGCACCTTTAACCTCCTGTTTCGTACAGGTTGCAATTTGTCTTGAGGATGAATGGGAAGAGGGGGAACCAATGAGAGGGTAGCTCTAGGTGTTGGGACAGGCACAGGTCACTCTAATTTCCATCAGGAAGAAGAATTAACCACAGGCTCAGCCTGCCCCACGGAACCAGAATAGGGCCTGAAGCCATCCTGCGGATTTTCGGCCAACTCCCAAAAGAGCGAGTTGAAAAATGGAGCTCAGGGGCACTGCAATTCACAAACCTGCAGAGTTATAAACGATAACTCTCGTCCACAAATATATTGAGGGAAGGCAACGAAGAGGATGTGAAAGCAAGGCAGAACTGCAGGAAACTGATTTCAGGAGGTAGATTCGAATCGCCTTTAAAGCACATGGAAAGCGGCAAAACCTCGACAATGATGCCCTTGGCCAAAAAGGGCGTATGCGTATGCGTTTTTTCCTGAATAAATATTCAGCATGGCCCTTTTTGGCCAACCAAGCAACCTGGAAAGGCAAATCGGCGCTACAAAGAAGTCTCGCTTCCCATCGCTCAAAAGGGCCATGCTGAATAAAGTGACAATAACAGAAATGCAGGAAAGGCCATGGAGAAATGGGAGCCTTGCTACGCTGATGGGCGGGATGTAAATTGCCACCAGCCACTCTGGAGAAGTGCACGGGGTGTCCTGAAACATCTACAAAACACAGCTGAGAGAGCATAGGGCACTTCCACTCATGGGCGTCTAAATTGGGAAAACTAAAAATCAGCAAGACACAGGCACCCCAAAGTTTACAGTTGCTCTGTTGACAAGAACCTCCACTGCGTTACACCTTAAATATCCCAGGAAAGAGAAAAATGGATAAAGAAGTTGTGGTCCTTATGTACAATGGAATGCAACTCAGCCATGAAATCAACGTCATAAGGCTAGTAGCAGCATGATGAGTGGATTTAGGTACGACGAATCTAAGTGAAATAAGTCACACAGAAAAAGACACTTATCATAAGCTATCACTTATAGAGGGAATGTAAAAACCGCTACACTTGAACTGAATTACAAAACACAACAGAGTCACACGTTTAGAAAACACACTATGGCTGCTTAACGGGAAAGGTGAGGTGGGGTGATGCATAAAACAAGGGTTTCAAATTAGCTCAGATACCGTTCCATAAACCCAATATGTAATAGACAAGACCTACTCCTTGCTCAGTGAACTGGACTCAACACCCCCTATTCACCGCCCAAGAATATATCTGACTAGTAAGAATCTTAAAACCTATGTATTGATATCTCTCTGTAAGTGAGTCAAGTGGGTGTAAAGCGGCATAAGCACAGCAGTGAAAAGCAGCTAAACCCCATTATAACATTCAATTACTTTTAAAAACCCGTGAAACAAAGACAGTGAAAGAGAGAGAAATTCTTACAAAATTCGTTCAGGGGCTGTGATGCCACCTCGATTGACCATATCTAGACCCACAGCTGATTGAGACATAAGGGTGGACACTCTTGGGGCTGAGAGGTTTGGTGAGGTTGGGTGAGCAAACGCAGACCCTTTAAAGTAATACTGCGGGGTACCCATCTCATGGGTCCCAAATCTCCAGGTTCAAGGGCATCTTCCTACATCGAAAACATGCATGAGAAACCCAGAAGATGGTACACCGTGTGATCGGGAAAGGTTTCCAAAACGCACCTCATTTCTCATCTCCTTGTGCTCGGGTTCGCCATTCCAGCCGCTTTACTTGCAATCTCCCTCCTTGGAGAATCAGCACCTTTAACCCCCTGTTCCGTACAGGTTGCCATTTGTCCTGAGGATGAACGGCAAGAGGGGGAACCAATGAGAGACTAGCTCTAGGTGTTGGGACAGGCACAGGTCACTCTATTTTCCCATCCGGAAGAAGAATTAACCACAGGCTCAGCCTGCCGCCCGGAACCAGAATAGGGCCTGAAGCAATCCTGCGCTTTTGCGGCCAGCTCCCCAAAAAGCGAGTTGATAAATGGAGCTCAGGGGCACTACAATTCACAATCCTGTAGAGTTATAAATGGTAACTCAAGTCCAAAAATATATTGAAGGAAGGCAACGAAGAGGATTTGAAAGCAAGGCAGAATTGCAGGAAATTTCTATAGATTATATGTTAAGTGTTTATATACATTTAACATACATTAGCCTATTTAGGTTAGCCCCATAATCCTAATTTTTCCATCCTTCCACCTTTCATTTTGGTTAACCATTAGTTTGTTTTGTAAGTCTGTGGGTGTCTTTTTCTGTGGAAGTATGTTCATTGCTAGCAATCTTAGGATAACTTGTATAAATGATATCATAGGATATTTGTCATTCCCTTTTGACTGACTTTACCTAATATGATTATTTCTAGGCTCATTTTTAATCCTGAAAACGGCACTCTTCATTTTCTACCCGAGGCTACTATTCCATTCTGTACATATACCACTTCTTCTTTGTCAATTCATCTGTTTATGGACCTTTTTTTTGGCTTCCATGTCTTGGCTATTTCAATATTGCTGCAGTGCACATTTGCCTGCCTCTGTCTTTCCGATTCTGGTGGTCTTAGATTAGAGGCCCAAAAGGTGCCCTGCCACATCCTCTGGTAGCTCAATTTTTACCTTTTAAAGCAGCTCCATTCAGTTTTTGTTAGTGCTGTTACCACTTTACATCCCACCAGCTGCTAGAAGGTACAAAGTTCTCTAAAACCCCTTCAGCATTTATAGTTTGTAGAGGTTTGGCTGATGGTCATTTGACTGGTGTGAGCTGAAACCTTTTTGGAGGTTGGATTTGCATGGGGCTAATAATTCCTTATACTGAGCTTTAGGCATGTCCTTTTTGTCTTTTCCTCTTTTTTTGTTTTTAGACAGTGAGTACAACTTCTCTCTTCATATTGACTTCTTGAAAAATTTGTCATGTGTTGAATTTTCTTGCCTATTCCCTATCCCAGGGCATTTTTGGAGGGGAGGTGTCATTTACAGCCCTGCAGTCCTTGTGACTACTAAGCAACCATTAGCACTGGGTTGAAAGCTGCTGTTGTGAGAAACAGCCACCATGCGGCAGCATTATTACGTTCTCAACCCTTGTTACTGGGGCAACAGAGTCTTCCTGGAGGTAGTGTTCCGAGGTTGTATATTAGAGAGGAATGTGCGGGGACAAGCCCCCAGATTTCAGGAGGTAGATACGAATCGCCTTTAGAGAACATGAAAAGCGGCAAAACGTCGACAATGATGCACTTGGCCAAAAAGGGCCTATGCGTTTTTTTCCTGAATATATTCAGGAAAAAACGCATAGGCCCTTTTTGGCCAACCAAGCAAGCCGGAAAGGCAAATCAGCCTTACAAATAAGTCTCACTTCCCATCCGTCCAAAGGACATCCAAAACAGTGTAAAAACCAGAAGTGCAGGACAGGCCAGGTAGAAAAGGCAGCCTTGTTAGGCTGATGGGCGGGATGTAAATTGCCAACGGCCACTCTGGAGAAGTGCACGGTGTTTCCTAAACCATCTAAAAAACACAGCTAGAGAGCATAGGGCCCTTCCACTCGTGGGCGTATAAAATGGGAAAAGTAAAAATCAACAAGACACAGGCACCCCAAAGTTTAGGCCTGCTCTGTTGACAAGAACCTCCACTTCAATACACCTTAAATATGCCAGGATAGAGAAAAATGGATAAAGAAGTGTGGTACTTATGTACAATGGAATATCACTCAGCCATGAAATCAATGTCATACGGCTACCAGCAGCATGATGAGTGGATTTAGGTACGATGTTTCTCAGTGAAATAAGTCACACAGAAAAAGACACTTATCATAAGATATCACTTATAGAGGGAAAGTAAAAATCGCTACACATGACCTGATTACAAAACAGAACAGAGTCACACATTTAGAAAACACTGGATGGCTGCTTAACTGGAAAGGTGAGGTGCAGTGAGGCATAAAACAAGGGTTTGAAATTAGCACACATACCGTTCCATAAACCAAATATGTAACAGACAACACATACCCCTTGCTCAGTGAACTGGACTCAACCCCCCCTATTCACCGCACAAGAGTATATCTGACTAGTAAGAATCTTAAAACCTATGTATTGATATCTCTCTGTAAATGAATCAAGTGGGTGTAAAGCGGCATAAACACAGCAGTGAAAATCAGCTAAACCCCATTATAAAAATAGATTACAAAAAAAACCCCAACAAAGACAGTGAAAGAGAGAGAAATTCGTACAAAGTTCGTTCAGGGACAGTGAAGCAACCTGGATCGACCATATCTAGGCCCACAGCTGGATTAGATATAAGGCTGGACACTCTTGGGGCTGAGAGGATTGGTGAGGTTTGGTGAGCAAACGCCTACCATTTAAAGTAATAGTGCATGGTACCCATTCTATGGGTCCCAAATCTCCAGGTTCAAGGGAATCTTCTTACAGCGAAAAAATGCATGGGAAACCAAGTGGATGGTATACAGTGTGGTCGGGAAAGGTTTCTAAAACGCACCTCATTTCTCCTCTCCTTGTGCTCGGGTTCGCCATTCCAGCCGCATTACTAACAATCTCCCCACTTGGAGAATCAGCACCTTTAACCTCCTGTTTCGTACAGGTTGCAATTTGTCTTGAGGATGAATGGGAAGAGGGGGAACCAATGAGAGGGTAGCTCTAGGTGTTGGGACAGGCACAGGTCACTCTAATTTCCATCAGGAAGAAGAATTAACCACAGGCTCAGCCTGCCCCACGGAACCAGAATAGGGCCTGAAGCCATCCTGCGGATTTTCGGCCAACTCCCAAAAGAGCGAGTTGAAAAATGGAGCTCAGGGGCACTGCAATTCACAAACCTGCAGAGTTATAAACGATAACTCTCGTCCACAAATATATTGAGGGAAGGCAACGAAGAGGATGTGAAAGCAAGGCAGAACTGCAGGAAACTGATTTCAGGAGGTAGATTCGAATCGCCTTTAAAGCACATGGAAAGCGGCAAAACCTCGACAATGATGCCCTTGGCCAAAAAGGGCGTATGCGTATGCGTTTTTTCCTGAATAAATATTCAGCATGGCCCTTTTTGGCCAACCAAGCAACCTGGAAAGGCAAATCAGCGCTACAAAGAAGTCTCGCTTCCCATCGCTCAAAAGGGCCATGCTGAATAAAGTGACAATACCAGAAATGCAGGAAAGGCCATGGAGAAATGGGAGCCTTGCTACGCTGATGGGCGGGATGTAAATTGCCACCAGCCACTCTGGAGAAGTGCACGGGGTGTCCTGAAACATCTACAAAACACAGCTGAGAGAGCATAGGGCACTTCCACTCATGGGCGTCTAAATTGGGAAAACTAAAAATCAGCAAGACACAGGCACCCCAAAGTTTACGGTTGCTCTGTTGACAAGAACCTCCACTGCGTTACACCTTAAATATCCCAGGAAAGAGAAAAATGGATAAAGAAGTTGTGGTCCTTATGTACAATGGAATGCAACTCAGCCATGAAATCAACGTCATAAGGCTAGTAGCAGCATGATGAGTGGATTTAGGTACGACGAATCTAAGTGAAATAAGTCACACAGAAAAAGACACTTATCATAAGCTATCACTTATAGAGGGAATGTAAAAACCGCTACACTTGAACTGAATTACAAAACACAACAGAGTCACACGTTTAGAAAACACACTATGGCTGCTTAACGGGAAAGGTGAGGTGGGGTGATGCATAAAACAAGGGTTTCAAATTAGCTCAGATACCGTTCCATAAACCCAATATGTAATAGACAAGACCTACTCCTTGCTCAGTGAACTGGACTCAACACCCCCTATTCACCGCCCAAGAATATATCTGACTAGTAAGAATCTTAAAACCTATGTATTGATATCTCTCTGTAAGTGAGTCAAGTGGGTGTAAAGCGGCATAAGCACAGCAGTGAAAAGCAGCTAAACCCCATTATAACATTCAATTACTTTTAAAAACCCGTGAAACAAAGACAGTGAAAGAGAGAGAAATTCTTACAAAATTTGTTCAGGGGCTGTGATGCCACCTCGATTGACCATATCTAGACCCACAGCTGATTGAGACATAAGGGTGGGCACTCTTGGGGCTGAGAGGTTTGGTGAGGTTGGGTGAGCAAACGCAGACCCTTTAAAGTAATACTGCGGGGTACCCATCTCATGGGTCCCAAATCTCCAGGTTCAAGGGCATCTTCCTACATCGAAAACATGCATGAGAAACCCAGAAGATGGTACACCGTGTGATCGGGAAAGGTTTCCAAAACGCACCTCATTTCTCATCTCCTTGTGCTCGGGTTCGCCATTCCAGCCGCTTTACTTGCAATCTCCCTCCTTGGAGAATCAGCACCTTTAACCCCCTGTTCCGTACAGGTTGCCATTTGTCCTGAGGATGAACGGCAAGAGGGGGAACCAATGAGAGACTAGCTCTAGGTGTTGGGACAGGCACAGGTCACTCTATTTTCCCATCAGGAAGAAGAATTAACCACAGGCTCAGCCTGCCGCCCGGAACCAGAATAGGGCCTGAAGCAATCCTGCGCTTTTGCGGCCAGCTCCCCAAAAAGCGAGTTGATAAATGGAGCTCAGGGGCACTACAATTCACAATCCTGTAGAGTTATAAATGGTAACTCAAGTCCAAAAATATATTGAAGGAAGGCAACGAAGAGGATTTGAAAGCAAGGCAGAACTGCAGGAAATTTCTATAGATTATATGTTAAGTGTTTATATACATTTAACATACATTAGCCTATTTAGGTTAGCCCCATAATCCTAATTTTTCCATCCTTCCACCTTTCATTTTGGTTAACCATTAGTTTGTTTTGTAAGTCTGTGGGTGTCTTTTTCTGTGGAAGTATGTTCATTGCTAGCAATCTTAGGATAACTTGTATAAATGATATCATAGGATATTTGTCATTCCCTTTTGACTGACTTTACCTAATATGATTATTTCTAGGCTCATTTTTAATCCTGAAAACGGCACTCTTCATTTTCTACCCGAGGCTACTATTCCATTCTGTACATATACCACTTCTTCTTTGTCAATTCATATGTTTATGGACCTTTTTTTTGGCTTCCATGTCTTGGCTATTTCAATATTGCTGCAGTGCACATTTGCCTGCCTCTGTCTTTCCGATTCTGGTGGTCTTAGATTAGAGGCCCAAAAGGTGCCCTGCCACATCCTCTGGTAGCTCAATTTTTACCTTTTAAAGCAGCTCCATTCAGTTTTTGTTAGTGCTGTTACCACTTTACATCCCACCAGCTGCTAGAAGGTACAAAGTTCTCTAAAACCCCTTCAGCATTTATAGTTTGTAGAGGTTTGGCTGATGGTCATTTGACTGGTGTGAGCTGAAACCTTTTTGGAGGTTGGATTTGCATGGGGCTAATAATTCCTTATACTGAGCTTTAGGCATGTCCTTTTTGTCTTTTCCTCTTTTTTTGTTTTTAGACAGTGAGTACAACTTCTCTCTTCATATTGACTTCTTGAAAAATTTGTCATGTGTTGAATTTTCTTGCCTATTCCCTATCCCAGGGCATTTTTGGAGGGGAGGTGTCATTTACAGCCCTGCAGTCCTTGTGACTACTAAGCAACCATTAGCACTGGGTTGAAAGCTGCTGTTGTGAGAAACAGCCACCATGCGGCAGCATTATTACGTTCTCAACCCTTGTTACTGGGGCAACAGAGTCTTCCTGGAGGTAGTGTTCCGAGGTTGTATATTAGAGAGGAATGTGCGGGGACAAGCCCCCAGATTTCAGGAGGTAGATACGAATCGCCTTTAGAGAACATGAAAAGCGGCAAAACGTCGACAATGATGCACTTGGCCAAAAAGGGCCTATGCGTTTTTTCCTGAATATATTCAGGAAAAAACGCATAGGCCCTTTTTGGCCAACCAAGCAAGCCGGAAAGGCAAATCAGCCTTACAAATAAGTCTCACTTCCCATCCGTCCAAAGGACATCCAAAACAGTGTAAAAACCAGAAGTGCAGGACAGGCCAGGTAGAAAAGGCAGCCTTGTTAGGCTGATGGGCGGGATGTAAATTGCCAACGGCCACTCTGGAGAAGTGCACGGTGTTTCCTAAACCATCTAAAAAACACAGCTAGAGAGCATAGGGCCCTTCCACTCGTGGGCATATAAAATGGGAAAAGTAAAAATCAACAAGACACAGGCACCCCAAAGTTTAGGCCTGCTCTGTTGACAAGAACCTCCACTTCAATACACCTTAAATATGCCAGGATAGAGAAAAATGGATAAAGAAGTGTGGTACTTATGTACAATGGAATATCACTCAGCCATGAAATCAATGTCATACGGCTACCAGCAGCATGATGAGTGGATTTAGGTACGATGTTTCTCAGTGAAATAAGTCACACAGAAAAAGACACTTATCATAAGATATCACTTATAGAGGGAAAGTAAAAATCGCTACACATGACCTGATTACAAAACAGAACAGAGTCACACATTTAGAAAACACTGGATGGCTGCTTAACTGGAAAGGTGAGGTGCAGTGAGGCATAAAACAAGGGTTTGAAATTAGCACACATACCGTTCCATAAACCAAATATGTAACAGACAACACATACCCCTTGCTCAGTGAACTGGACTCAACCCCGCCTATTCACCGCACAAGAGTATATCTGACTAGTAAGAATCTTAAAACCTATGTATTGATATCTCTCTGTAAATGAATCAAGTGGGTGTAAAGCGGCATAAACACAGCAGTGAAAATCAGCTAAACCCCATTATAAAAATAGATTACAAAAAAAACCCCAACAAAGACAGTGAAAGAGAGAGAAATTCGTACAAAGTTCGTTCAGGGACAGTGAAGCAACCTGGATCGACCATATCTAGACCCACAGCTGGATTAGATATAAGGCTGGACACTCTTGGGGCTGAGAGGATTGGTGAGGTTTGGTGAGCAAACGCCTACCATTTAAAGTAATAGTGCATGGTACCCATTCTATGGGTCCCAAATCTCCAGGTTCAAGGGAATCTTCTTACAGCGAAAAAATGCATGGGAAACCAAGTGGATGGTATACAGTGTGGTCGGGAAAGGTTTCTAAAACGCACCTCATTTCTCCTCTCCTTGTGCTCGGGTTCGCCATTCCAGCCGCATTACTAACAATCTCCCCACTTGGAGAATCAGCACCTTTAACCTCCTGTTTCGTACAGGTTGCAATTTGTCTTGAGGATGAATGGGAAGAGGGGGAACCAATGAGAGGGTAGCTCTAGGTGTTGGGACAGGCACAGGTCACTCTAATTTCCATCAGGAAGAAGAATTAACCACAGGCTCAGCCTGCCCCACGGAACCAGAATAGGGCCTGAAGCCATCCTGCGGATTTTCGGCCAACTCCCAAAAGAGCGAGTTGAAAAATGGAGCTCAGGGGCACTGCAATTCACAAACCTGCAGAGTTATAAACGATAACTCTCGTCCACAAATATATTGAGGGAAGGCAACGAAGAGGATGTGAAAGCAAGGCAGAACTGCAGGAAACTGATTTCAGGAGGTAGATTCGAATCGCCTTTAAAGCACATGGAAAGCGGCAAAACCTCGACAATGATGCCCTTGGCCAAAAAGGGCGTATGCGTATGCGTTTTTTCCTGAATAAATATTCAGCATGACCCTTTTTGGCCAACCAAGCAACCTGGAAAGGCAAATCAGCGCTACAAAGAAGTCTCGCTTCCCATCGCTCAAAAGGGCCATGCTGAATAAAGTGACAATACCAGAAATGCAGGAAAGGCCATGGAGAAATGGGAGCCTTGCTACGCTGATGGGCGGGATGTAAATTGCCACCAGCCACTCTGGAGAAGTGCACGGGGTGTCCTGAAACATCTACAAAACACAGCTGAGAGAGCATAGGGCACTTCCACTCATGGGCGTCTAAATTGGGAAAACTAAAAATCAGCAAGACACAGGCACCCCAAAG
This sequence comes from Eschrichtius robustus, assembly GCF_028021215.1. Lineage (NCBI taxonomy): Eukaryota > Metazoa > Chordata > Mammalia > Artiodactyla > Eschrichtiidae > Eschrichtius > Eschrichtius robustus. The sequence goes on along the minus strand of NC_090824.1, from coordinate 110,491,311 downwards.
TTTACGGTTGCTCTGTTGACAAGAACCTCCACTGCGTTACACCTTAAATATCCCAGGAAAGAGAAAAATGGATAAAGAAGTTGTGGTCCTTATGTACAATGGAATGCAACTCAGCCATGAAATCAACGTCATAAGGCTAGTAGCAGCATGATGAGTGGATTTAGGTACGACGAATCTAAGTGAAATAAGTCACACAGAAAAAGACACTTATCATAAGCTATCACTTATAGAGGGAATGTAAAAACCGCTACACTTGAACTGAATTACAAAACACAACAGAGTCACACGTTTAGAAAACACACTATGGCTGCTTAACGGGAAAGGTGAGGTGGGGTGATGCATAAAACAAGGGTTTCAAATTAGCTCAGATACCGTTCCATAAACCCAATATGTAATAGACAAGACCTACTCCTTGCTCAGTGAACTGGACTCAACACCCCCTATTCACCGCCCAAGAATATATCTGACTAGTAAGAATCTTAAAACCTATGTATTGATATCTCTCTGTAAGTGAGTCAAGTGGGTGTAAAGCGGCATAAGCACAGCAGTGAAAAGCAGCTAAACCCCATTATAACATTCAATTACTTTTAAAAACCCGTGAAACAAAGACAGTGAAAGAGAGAGAAATTCTTACAAAATTCGTTCAGGGGCTGTGATGCCACCTCGATTGACCATATCTAGACCCACAGCTGATTGAGACATAAGGGTGGACACTCTTGGGGCTGAGAGGTTTGGTGAGGTTGGGTGAGCAAACGCAGACCCTTTAAAGTAATACTGCGGGGTACCCATCTCATGGGTCCCAAATCTCCAGGTTCAAGGGCATCTTCCTACATCGAAAACATGCATGAGAAACCCAGAAGATTTTACACCGTGTGATCGGGAAAGGTTTCCAAAACGCACCTCATTTCTCATCTCCTTGTGCTCGGGTTCGCCATTCCAGCCGCTTTACTTGCAATCTCCCTCCTTGGAGAATCAGCACCTTTAACCCCCTGTTCCGTACAGGTTGCCATTTGTCCTGAGGATGAACGGCAAGAGGGGGAACCAATGAGAGACTAGCTCTAGGTGTTGGGACAGGCACAGGTCACTCTATTTTCCCATCCGGAAGAAGAATTAACCACAGGCTCAGCCTGCCGCCCGGAACCAGAATAGGGCCTGAAGCAATCCTGCGCTTTTGCGGCCAGCTCCCCAAAAAGCGAGTTGATAAATGGAGCTCAGGGGCACTACAATTCACAATCCTGTAGAGTTATAAATGGTAACTCAAGTCCAAAAATATATTGAAGGAAGGCAACGAAGAGGATTTGAAAGCAAGGCAGAATTGCAGGATATTTCTATAGATTATATGTTAAGTGTTTATATACATTTAACATACATTAGCCTATTTAGGTTAGCCCCATAATCCTAATTTTTCCATCCTTCCACCTTTCATTTTGGTTAACCATTAGTTTGTTTTGTAAGTCTGTGGGTGTCTTTTTCTGTGGAAGTATGTTCATTGCTAGCAATCTTAGGATAACTTGTATAAATGATATCATAGGATATTTGTCATTCCCTTTTGACTGACTTTACCTAATATGATTATTTCTAGGCTCATTTTTAATCCTGAAAACGGCACTCTTCATTTTCTACCCGAGGCTACTATTCCATTCTGTACATATACCACTTCTTCTTTGTCAATTCATCTGTTTATGGACCTTTTTTTTGGCTTCCATGTCTTGGCTATTTCAATATTGCTGCAGTGCACATTTGCCTGCCTCTGTCTTTCCGATTCTGGTGGTCTTAGATTAGAGGCCCAAAAGGTGCCCTGCCACATCCTCTGGTAGCTCAATTTTTACCTTTTAAAGCAGCTCCATTCAGTTTTTGTTAGTGCTGTTACCACTTTACATCCCACCAGCTGCTAGAAGGTACAAAGTTCTCTAAAACCCCTTCAGCATTTATAGTTTGTAGAGGTTTGGCTGATGGTCATTTGACTGGTGTGAGCTGAAACCTTTTTGGAGGTTGGATTTGCATGGGGCTAATAATTCCTTATACTGAGCTTTAGGCATGTCCTTTTTTTCTTTTCCTCTTTTTTTGTTTTTAGACAGTGAGTACAACTTCTCTCTTCATATTGACTTCTTGAAAAATTTGTCATGTGTTGAATTTTCTTGCCTATTCCCTATCCCAGGGCATTTTTGGAGGGGAGGTGTCATTTACAGCCCTGCAGTCCTTGTGACTACTAAGCAACCATTAGCACTGGGTTGAAAGCTGCTGTTGTGAGAAACAGCCACCATGCGGCAGCATTATTACGTTCTCAACCCTTGTTACTGGGGCAACAGAGTCTTCCTGGAGGTAGTGTTCCGAGGTTGTATATTAGAGAGGAATGTGCGGGGACAAGCCCCCAGATTTCAGGAGGTAGATACGAATCGCCTTTAGAGAACATGAAAAGCGGCAAAACGTCGACAATGATGCACTTGGCCAAAAAGGGCCTATGCGTTTTTTCCTGAATATATTCAGGAAAAAACGCATAGGCCCTTTTTGGCCAACCAAGCAAGCCGGAAAGGCAAATCAGCCTTACAAATAAGTCTCACTTCCCATCCGTCCAAAGGACATCCAAAACAGTGTAAAAACCAGAAATGCAGGACAGGCCAGGTAGAAAAGGCAGCCTTGTTAGGCTGATGGGCGGGATGTAAATTGCCAACGGCCACTCTGGAGAAGTGCACGGTGTTTCCTAAACCATCTAAAAAACACAGCTAGAGAGCATAGGGCCCTTCCACTCGTGGGCATATAAAATGGGAAAAGTAAAAATCAACAAGACACAGGCACCCCAAAGTTTAGGCCTGCTCTGTTGACAAGAACCTCCACTTCAATACACCTTAAATATGCCAGGATAGAGAAAAATGGATAAAGAAGTGTGGTACTTATGTACAATGGAATATCACTCAGCCATGAAATCAATGTCATACGGCTACCAGCAGCATGATGAGTGGATTTAGGTACGATGTTTCTCAGTGAAATAAGTCACACAGAAAAAGACACTTATCATAAGATATCACTTATAGAGGGAAAGTAAAAATCGCTACACATGACCTGATTACAAAACAGAACAGAGTCACACATTTAGAAAACACTGGATGGCTGCTTAACTGGAAAGGTGAGGTGCAGTGAGGCATAAAACAAGGGTTTGAAATTAGCACACATACCGTTCCATAAACCAAATATGTAACAGACAACACATACCCCTTGCTCAGTGAACTGGACTCAACCCCGCCTATTCACCGCACAAGAGTATATCTGACTAGTAAGAATCTTAAAACCTATGTATTGATATCTCTCTGTAAATGAATCAAGTGGGTGTAAAGCGGCATAAACACAGCAGTGAAAATCAGCTAAACCCCATTATAAAAATAGATTACAAAAAAAACCCCAACAAAGACAGTGAAAGAGAGAGAAATTCGTACAAAGTTCGTTCAGGGACAGTGAAGCAACCTGGATCGACCATATCTAGACCCACAGCTGGATTAGATATAAGGCTGGACACTCTTGGGGCTGAGAGGATTGGTGAGGTTTGGTGAGCAAACGCCTACCATTTAAAGTAATAGTGCATGGTACCCATTCTATGGGTCCCAAATCTCCAGGTTCAAGGGAATCTTCTTACAGCGAAAAAATGCATGGGAAACCAAGTGGATGGTATACAGTGTGGTCGGGAAAGGTTTCTAAAACGCACCTCATTTCTCCTCTCCTTGTGCTCGGGTTCGCCATTCCAGCCGCATTACTAACAATCTCCCCACTTGGAGAATCAGCACCTTTAACCTCCTGTTTCGTACAGGTTGCAATTTGTCTTGAGGATGAATGGGAAGAGGGGGAACCAATGAGAGGGTAGCTCTAGGTGTTGGGACAGGCACAGGTCACACTAATTTCCATCAGGAAGAAGAATTAAGCACAGGCTCAGCCTGCCCCACGGAACCAGAATAGGGCCTGAAGCCATCCTGCGGATTTTCGGCCAACTCCCAAAAGAGCGAGTTGAAAAATGGAGCTCAGGGGCACTGCAATTCACAAACCTGCAGAGTTATAAACGATAACTCTCGTCCACAAATATATTGAGGGAAGGCAACGAAGAGGATGTGAAAGCAAGGCAGAACTGCAGGAAACTGATTTCAGGAGGTAGATTCGAATCGCCTTTAAAGCACATGGAAAGCGGCAAAACCTCGACAATGATGCCCTTGGCCAAAAAGGGCGTATGCGTATGCGTTTTTTCCTGAATAAATATTCAGCATGGCCCTTTTTGGCCAACCAAGCAACCTGGAAAGGCAAATCGGCGCTACAAAGAAGTCTCGCTTCCCATCGCTCAAAAGGGCCATGCTGAATAAAGTGACAATAACAGAAATGCAGGAAAGGCCATGGAGAAATGGGAGCCTTGCTACGCTGATGGGCGGGATGTAAATTGCCACCAGCCACTCTGGAGAAGTGCACGGGGTGTCCTGAAACATCTACAAAACACAGCTGAGAGAGCATAGGGCACTTCCACTCATGGGCGTCTAAATTGGGAAAACTAAAAATCAGCAAGACACAGGCACCCCAAAGTTTACGGTTGCTCTGTTGACAAGAACCTCCACTGCGTTACACCTTAAATATCCCAGGAAAGAGAAAAATGGATAAAGAAGTTGTGGTCCTTATGTACAATGGAATGCAACTCAGCCATGAAATCAACGTCATAAGGCTAGTAGCAGCATGATGAGTGGATTTAGGTACGACGAATCTAAGTGAAATAAGTCACACAGAAAAAGACACTTATCATAAGCTATCACTTATAGAGGGAATGTAAAAACCGCTACACTTGAACTGAATTACAAAACACAACAGAGTCACACGTTTAGAAAACACACTATGGCTGCTTAACGGGAAAGGTGAGGTGGGGTGATGCATAAAACAAGGGTTTCAAATTAGCTCAGATACCGTTCCATAAACCCAATATGTAATAGACAAGACCTACTCCTTGCTCAGTGAACTGGACTCAACACCCCCTATTCACCGCCCAAGAATATATCTGACTAGTAAGAATCTTAAAACCTATGTATTGATATCTCTCTGTAAGTGAGTCAAGTGGGTGTAAAGCGGCATAAGCACAGCAGTGAAAAGCAGCTAAACCCCATTATAACATTCAATTACTTTTAAAAACCCGTGAAACAAAGACAGTGAAAGAGAGAGAAATTCTTACAAAATTTGTTCAGGGGCTGTGATGCCACCTCGATTGACCATATCTAGACCCACAGCTGATTGAGACATAAGGGTGGGCACTCTTGGGGCTGAGAGGTTTGGTGAGGTTGGGTGAGCAAACGCAGACCCTTTAAAGTAATACTGCGGGGTACCCATCTCATGGGTCCCAAATCTCCAGGTTCAAGGGCATCTTCCTACATCGAAAACATGCATGAGAAACCCAGAAGATGGTACACCGTGTGATCGGGAAAGGTTTCCAAAACGCACCTCATTTCTCATCTCCTTGTGCTCGGGTTCGCCATTCCAGCCGCTTTACTTGCAATCTCCCTCCTTGGAGAATCAGCACCTTTAACCCCCTGTTCCGTACAGGTTGCCATTTGTCCTGAGGATGAACGGCAAGAGGGGGAACCAATGAGAGACTAGCTCTAGGTGTTGGGACAGGCACAGGTCACTCTATTTTCCCATCAGGAAGAAGAATTAACCACAGGCTCAGCCTGCCGCCCGGAACCAGAATAGGGCCTGAAGCAATCCTGCGCTTTTGCGGCCAGCTCCCCAAAAAGCGAGTTGATAAATGGAGCTCAGGGGCACTACAATTCACAATCCTGTAGAGTTATAAATGGTAACTCAAGTCCAAAAATATATTGAAGGAAGGCAACGAAGAGGATTTGAAAGCAAGGCAGAACTGCAGGAAATTTCTATAGATTATATGTTAAGTGTTTATATACATTTAACATACATTAGCCTATTTAGGTTAGCCCCATAATCCTAATTTTTCCATCCTTCCACCTTTCATTTTGGTTAACCATTAGTTTGTTTTGTAAGTCTGTGGGTGTCTTTTTCTGTGGAAGTATGTTCATTGCTAGCAATCTTAGGATAACTTGTATAAATGATATCATAGGATATTTGTCATTCCCTTTTGACTGACTTTACCTAATATGATTATTTCTAGGCTCATTTTTAATCCTGAAAACGGCACTCTTCATTTTCTACCCGAGGCTACTATTCCATTCTGTACATATACCACTTCTTCTTTGTCAATTCATATGTTTATGGACCTTTTTTTTGGCTTCCATGTCTTGGCTATTTCAATATTGCTGCAGTGCACATTTGCCTGCCTCTGTCTTTCCGATTCTGGTGGTCTTAGATTAGAGGCCCAAAAGGTGCCCTGCCACATCCTCTGGTAGCTCAATTTTTACCTTTTAAAGCAGCTCCATTCAGTTTTTGTTAGTGCTGTTACCACTTTACATCCCACCAGCTGCTAGAAGGTACAAAGTTCTCTAAAACCCCTTCAGCATTTATAGTTTGTAGAGGTTTGGCTGATGGTCATTTGACTGGTGTGAGCTGAAACCTTTTTGGAGGTTGGATTTGCATGGGGCTAATAATTCCTTATACTGAGCTTTAGGCATGTCCTTTTTGTCTTTTCCTCTTTTTTTGTTTTTAGACAGTGAGTACAACTTCTCTCTTCATATTGACTTCTTGAAAAATTTGTCATGTGTTGAATTTTCTTGCCTATTCCCTATCCCAGGGCATTTTTGGAGGGGAGGTGTCATTTACAGCCCTGCAGTCCTTGTGACTACTAAGCAACCATTAGCACTGGGTTGAAAGCTGCTGTTGTGAGAAACAGCCACCATGCGGCAGCATTATTACGTTCTCAACCCTTGTTACTGGGGCAACAGAGTCTTCCTGGAGGTAGTGTTCCGAGGTTGTATATTAGAGAGGAATGTGCGGGGACAAGCCCCCAGATTTCAGGAGGTAGATACGAATCGCCTTTAGAGAACATGAAAAGCGGCAAAACGTCGACAATGATGCACTTGGCCAAAAAGGGCCTATGCGTTTTTTTCCTGAATATATTCAGGAAAAAACGCATAGGCCCTTTTTGGCCAACCAAGCAAGCCGGAAAGGCAAATCAGCCTTACAAATAAGTCTCACTTCCCATCCGTCCAAAGGACATCCAAAACAGTGTAAAAACCAGAAGTGCAGGACAGGCCAGGTAGAAAAGGCAGCCTTGTTAGGCTGATGGGCGGGATGTAAATTGCCAACGGCCACTCTGGAGAAGTGCACGGTGTTTCCTAAACCATCTAAAAAACACAGCTAGAGAGCATAGGGCCCTTCCACTCGTGGGCGTATAAAATGGGAAAAGTAAAAATCAACAAGACACAGGCACCCCAAAGTTTAGGCCTGCTCTGTTGACAAGAACCTCCACTTCAATACACCTTAAATATGCCAGGATAGAGAAAAATGGATAAAGAAGTGTGGTACTTATGTACAATGGAATATCACTCAGCCATGAAATCAATGTCATACGGCTACCAGCAGCATGATGAGTGGATTTAGGTACGATGTTTCTCAGTGAAATAAGTCACACAGAAAAAGACACTTATCATAAGATATCACTTATAGAGGGAAAGTAAAAATCGCTACACATGACCTGATTACAAAACAGAACAGAGTCACACATTTAGAAAACACTGGATGGCTGCTTAACTGGAAAGGTGAGGTGCAGTGAGGCATAAAACAAGGGTTTGAAATTAGCACACATACCGTTCCATAAACCAAATATGTAACAGACAACACATACCCCTTGCTCAGTGAACTGGACTCAACCCCGCCTATTCACCGCACAAGAGTATATCTGACTAGTAAGAATCTTAAAACCTATGTATTGATATCTCTCTGTAAATGAATCAAGTGGGTGTAAAGCGGCATAAACACAGCAGTGAAAATCAGCTAAACCCCATTATAAAAATAGATTACAAAAAAAACCCCAACAAAGACAGTGAAAGAGAGAGAAATTCGTACAAAGTTCGTTCAGGGACAGTGAAGCAACCTGGATCGACCATATCTAGACCCACAGCTGGATTAGATATAAGGCTGGACACTCTTGGGGCTGAGAGGATTGGTGAGGTTTGGTGAGCAAACGCCTACCATTTAAAGTAATAGTGCATGGTACCCATTCTATGGGTCCCAAATCTCCAGGTTCAAGGGAATCTTCTTACAGCGAAAAAATGCATGGGAAACCAAGTGGATGGTATACAGTGTGGTCGGGAAAGGTTTCTAAAACGCACCTCATTTCTCCTCTCCTTGTGCTCGGGTTCGCCATTCCAGCCGCATTACTAACAATCTCCCCACTTGGAGAATCAGCACCTTTAACCTCCTGTTTCGTACAGGTTGCAATTTGTCTTGAGGATGAATGGGAAGAGGGGGAACCAATGAGAGGGTAGCTCTAGGTGTTGGGACAGGCACAGGTCACTCTAATTTCCATCAGGAAGAAGAATTAACCACAGGCTCAGCCTGCCCCACGGAACCAGAATAGGGCCTGAAGCCATCCTGCGGATTTTCGGCCAACTCCCAAAAGAGCGAGTTGAAAAATGGAGCTCAGGGGCACTGCAATTCACAAACCTGCAGAGTTATAAACGATAACTCTCGTCCACAAATATATTGAGGGAAGGCAACGAAGAGGATGTGAAAGCAAGGCAGAACTGCAGGAAACTGATTTCAGGAGGTAGATTCGAATCGCCTTTAAAGCACATGGAAAGCGGCAAAACCTCGACAATGATGCCCTTGGCCAAAAAGGGCGTATGCGTATGCGTTTTTTCCTGAATAAATATTCAGCATGGCCCTTTTTGGCCAACCAAGCAACCTGGAAAGGCAAATCGGCGCTACAAAGAAGTCTCGCTTCCCATCGCTCAAAAGGGCCATGCTGAATAAAGTGACAATAACAGAAATGCAGGAAAGGCCATGGAGAAATGGGAGCCTTGCTACGCTGATGGGCGGGATGTAAATTGCCACCAGCCACTCTGGAGAAGTGCACGGGGTGTCCTGAAACATCTACAAAACACAGCTGAGAGAGCATAGGGCACTTCCACTCATGGGCGTCTAAATTGGGAAAACTAAAAATCAGCAAGACACAGGCACCCCAAAGTTTACGGTTGCTCTGTTGACAAGAACCTCCACTGCGTTACACCTTAAATATCCCAGGAAAGAGAAAAATGGATAAAGAAGTTGTGGTCCTTATGTACAATGGAATGCAACTCAGCCATGAAATCAACGTCATAAGGCTAGTAGCAGCATGATGAGTGGATTTAGGTACGACGAATCTAAGTGAAATAAGTCACACAGAAAAAGACACTTATCATAAGCTATCACTTATAGAGGGAATGTAAAAACCGCTACACTTGAACTGAATTACAAAACACAACAGAGTCACACGTTTAGAAAACACACTATGGCTGCTTAACGGGAAAGGTGAGGTGGGGTGATGCATAAAACAAGGGTTTCAAATTAGCTCAGATACCGTTCCATAAACCCAATATGTAATAGACAAGACCTACTCCTTGCTCAGTGAACTGGACTCAACACCCCCTATTCACCGCCCAAGAATATATCTGACTAGTAAGAATCTTAAAACCTATGTATTGATATCTCTCTGTAAGTGAGTCAAGTGGGTGTAAAGCGGCATAAGCACAGCAGTGAAAAGCAGCTAAACCCCATTATAACATTCAATTACTTTTAAAAACCCGTGAAACAAAGACAGTGAAAGAGAGAGAAATTCTTACAAAATTTGTTCAGGGGCTGTGATGCCACCTCGATTGACCATATCTAGACCCACAGCTGATTGAGACATAAGGGTGGGCACTCTTGGGGCTGAGAGGTTTGGTGAGGTTGGGTGAGCAAACGCAGACCCTTTAAAGTAATACTGCGGGGTACCCATCTCATGGGTCCCAAATCTCCAGGTTCAAGGGCATCTTCCTACATCGAAAACATGCATGAGAAACCCAGAAGATGGTACACCGTGTGATCGGGAAAGGTTTCCAAAACGCACCTCATTTCTCATCTCCTTGTGCTCGGGTTCGCCATTCCAGCCGCTTTACTTGCAATCTCCCTCCTTGGAGAATCAGCACCTTTAACCCCCTGTTCCGTACAGGTTGCCATTTGTCCTGAGGATGAACGGCAAGAGGGGGAACCAATGAGAGACTAGCTCTAGGTGTTGGGACAGGCACAGGTCACTCTATTTTCCCATCAGGAAGAAGAATTAACCACAGGCTCAGCCTGCCGCCCGGAACCAGAATAGGGCCTGAAGCAATCCTGCGCTTTTGCGGCCAGCTCCCCAAAAAGCGAGTTGATAAATGGAGCTCAGGGGCACTACAATTCACAATCCTGTAGAGTTATAAATGGTAACTCAAGTCCAAAAATATATTGAAGGAAGGCAACGAAGAGGATTTGAAAGCAAGGCAGAACTGCAGGAAATTTCTATAGATTATATGTTAAGTGTTTATATACATTTAACATACATTAGCCTATTTAGGTTAGCCCCATAATCCTAATTTTTCCATCCTTCCACCTTTCATTTTGGTTAACCATTAGTTTGTTTTGTAAGTCTGTGGGTGTCTTTTTCTGTGGAAGTATGTTCATTGCTAGCAATCTTAGGATAACTTGTATAAATGATATCATAGGATATTTGTCATTCCCTTTTGACTGACTTTACCTAATATGATTATTTCTAGGCTCATTTTTAATCCTGAAAACGGCACTCTTCATTTTCTACCCGAGGCTACTATTCCATTCTGTACATATACCACTTCTTCTTTGTCAATTCATATGTTTATGGACCTTTTTTTTGGCTTCCATGTCTTGGCTATTTCAATATTGCTGCAGTGCACATTTGCCTGCCTCTGTCTTTCCGATTCTGGTGGTCTTAGATTAGAGGCCCAAAAGGTGCCCTGCCACATCCTCTGGTAGCTCAATTTTTACCTTTTAAAGCAGCTCCATTCAGTTTTTGTTAGTGCTGTTACCACTTTACATCCCACCAGCTGCTAGAAGGTACAAAGTTCTCTAAAACCCCTTCAGCATTTATAGTTTGTAGAGGTTTGGCTGATGGTCATTTGACTGGTGTGAGCTGAAACCTTTTTGGAGGTTGGATTTGCATGGGGCTAATAATTCCTTATACTGAGCTTTAGGCATGTCCTTTTTGTCTTTTCCTCTTTTTTTGTTTTTAGACAGTGAGTACAACTTCTCTCTTCATATTGACTTCTTGAAAAATTTGTCATGTGTTGAATTTTCTTGCCTATTCCCTATCCCAGGGCATTTTTGGAGGGGAGGTGTCATTTACAGCCCTGCAGTCCTTGTGACTACTAAGCAACCATTAGCACTGGGTTGAAAGCTGCTGTTGTGAGAAACAGCCACCATGCGGCAGCATTATTACGTTCTCAACCCTTGTTACTGGGGCAACAGAGTCTTCCTGGAGGTAGTGTTCCGAGGTTGTATATTAGAGAGGAATGTGCGGGGACAAGCCCCCAGATTTCAGGAGGTAGATACGAATCGCCTTTAGAGAACATGAAAAGCGGCAAAACGTCGACAATGATGCACTTGGCCAAAAAGGGCCTATGCGTTTTTTTCCTGAATATATTCAGGAAAAAACGCATAGGCCCTTTTTGGCCAACCAAGCAAGCCGGAAAGGCAAATCAGCCTTACAAATAAGTCTCACTTCCCATCCGTCCAAAGGACATCCAAAACAGTGTAAAAACCAGAAGTGCAGGACAGGCCAGGTAGAAAAGGCAGCCTTGTTAGGCTGATGGGCGGGATGTAAATTGCCAACGGCCACTCTGGAGAAGTGCACGGTGTTTCCTAAACCATCTAAAAAACACAGCTAGAGAGCATAGGGCCCTTCCACTCGTGGGCGTATAAAATGGGAAAAGTAAAAATCAACAAGACACAGGCACCCCAAAGTTTAGGCCTGCTCTGTTGACAAGAACCTCCACTTCAATACACCTTAAATATGCCAGGATAGAGAAAAATGGATAAAGAAGTGTGGTACTTATGTACAATGGAATATCACTCAGCCATGAAATCAATGTCATACGGCTACCAGCAGCATGATGAGTGGATTTAGGTACGATGTTTCTCAGTGAAATAAGTCACACAGAAAAAGACACTTATCATAAGATATCACTTATAGAGGGAAAGTAAAAATCGCTACACATGACCTGATTACAAAACAGAACAGAGTCACACATTTAGAAAACACTGGATGGCTGCTTAACTGGAAAGGTGAGGTGCAGTGAGGCATAAAACAAGGGTTTGAAATTAGCACACATACCGTTCCATAAACCAAATATGTAACAGACAACACATACCCCTTGCTCAGTGAACTGGACTCAACCCCGCCTATTCACCGCACAAGAGTATATCTGACTAGTAAGAATCTTAAAACCTATGTATTGATATCTCTCTGTAAATGAATCAAGTGGGTGTAAAGCGGCATAAACACAGCAGTGAAAATCAGCTAAACCCCATTATAAAAATAGATTACAAAAAAAACCCCAACAAAGACAGTGAAAGAGAGAGAAATTCGTACAAAGTTCGTTCAGGGACAGTGAAGCAACCTGGATCGACCATATCTAGACCCACAGCTGGATTAGATATAAGGCTGGACACTCTTGGGGCTGAGAGGATTGGTGAGGTTTGGTGAGCAAACGCCTACCATTTAAAGTAATAGTGCATGGTACCCATTCTATGGGTCCCAAATCTCCAGGTTCAAGGGAATCTTCTTACAGCGAAAAAATGCATGGGAAACCAAGTGGATGGTATACAGTGTGGTCGGGAAAGGTTTCTAAAACGCACCTCATTTCTCCTCTCCTTGTGCTCGGGTTCGCCATTCCAGCCGCATTACTAACAATCTCCCCACTTGGAGAATCAGCACCTTTAACCTCCTGTTTCGTACAGGTTGCAATTTGTCTTGAGGATGAATGGGAAGAGGGGGAACCAATGAGAGGGTAGCTCTAGGTGTTGGGACAGGCACAGGTCACTCTAATTTCCATCAGGAAGAAGAATTAACCACAGGCTCAGCCTGCCCCACGGAACCAGAATAGGGCCTGAAGCCATCCTGCGGATTTTCGGCCAACTCCCAAAAGAGCGAGTTGAAAAATGGAGCTCAGGGGCACTGCAATTCACAAACCTGCAGAGTTATAAACGATAACTCTCGTCCACAAATATATTGAGGGAAGGCAACGAAGAGGATGTGAAAGCAAGGCAGAACTGCAGGAAACTGATTTCAGGAGGTAGATTCGAATCGCCTTTAAAGCACATGGAAAGCGGCAAAACCTCGACAATGATGCCCTTGGCCAAAAAGGGCGTATGCGTATGCGTTTTTTCCTGAATAAATATTCAGCATGGCCCTTTTTGGCCAACCAAGCAACCTGGAAAGGCAAATCGGCGCTACAAAGAAGTCTCGCTTCCCATCGCTCAAAAGGGCCATGCTGAATAAAGTGACAATAACAGAAATGCAGGAAAGGCCATGGAGAAATGGGAGCCTTGCTACGCTGATGGGCGGGATGTAAATTGCCACCAGCCACTCTGGAGAAGTGCACGGGGTGTCCTGAAACATCTACAAAACACAGCTGAGAGAGCATAGGGCACTTCCACTCATGGGCGTCTAAATTGGGAAAACTAAAAATCAGCAAGACACAGGCACCCCAAAGTTTACAGTTGCTCTGTTGACAAGAACCTCCACTGCGTTACACCTTAAATATCCCAGGAAAGAGAAAAATGGATAAAGAAGTTGTGGTCCTTATGTACAATGGAATGCAACTCAGCCATGAAATCAACGTCATAAGGCTAGTAGCAGCATGATGAGTGGATTTAGGTACGACGAATCTAAGTGAAATAAGTCACACAGAAAAAGACACTTATCATAAGCTATCACTTATAGAGGGAATGTAAAAACCGCTACACTTGAACTGAATTACAAAACACAACAGAGTCACACGTTTAGAAAACACACTATGGCTGCTTAACGGGAAAGGTGAGGTGGGGTGATGCATAAAACAAGGGTTTCAAATTAGCTCAGATACCGTTCCATAAACCCAATATGTAATAGACAAGACCTACTCCTTGCTCAGTGAACTGGACTCAACACCCCCTATTCAACGCCCAAGAATATATCTGACTAGTAAGAATCTTAAAACCTATGTGTTGATATCCCTCTGGAAGTGAGTCAAGTGGGTGTAAAGCGGCCTAAACACAGCAGTGAAAAGCAGCTAAACCCCATTATAACATTCAATTACTTTTAAAAACCCGTGAAACAAAGACAGTGAAAGAGAGAGAAATTCTTACAAAATTCGTTCAGGGGCTGTGATGCCACCTGGATTGACCATATCTAGACCCACTGCTGATTGAGACATAAGGGTGAACACTCTTGGGGCTGAGAGGTTTGGTGAGGTTGGGTGAGCAAAGCAGACCCTTTTAAGTAATACTGCGTGGTACCCATCCCATGGGTCCCAAATCTCCAGGTTCAAGGGCATCTTCCTACATCGAAAACATGCATGAGACACCCAGAAGATGGTACACCGTGTGATCGGGAAAGGTTTCTAAAACGCACCTCATTTCTCATCTCCTTGTGCTCGGGTTCGCCATTCCAGCCGTTTTACTAGCAATCTCCCTCCTTGGAGAATCAGCACCTTTAACCTCCTGTTCCGTCCAGGTTGCCATTTGTCCTGAGGATGAACGGGAAGAGGGCGAAACAATGAGAGACTAGCTCTAGGTGTTGGGACAGGCACAGGTCACTCTATTTTCCCATCAGGAAGAAGAATTAACCACAGGCTCAGCCTGACGCCCGGAACCAGAATAGGGCCTGAAGCAATCCTGCGCTTTTGCGGCCAGCTCCCAAAAAAGCGAGTTGAAAAATGGAGCTCAGGGGCACTGCAATTCAAAAACCTGCAGAGTTATAAATGATAACTCTCGTCCACAAATATATTGAGGGAAGGCAACGAAGAGGATTTGAAAGCAAGGAAGAATTGAAGGAAACTGATTTCAGGAGGTAGATTCGAATCGCCTTTAAAGCACAGGAAAAGCGGCAAAACCTCGACAATGATGCCCTTGGCCAAAAAGGGCGTATGCGTTTTCTCCTGAATATATTCAGGAAAAAACGCATACGCCCTTTTTGGCCAACCAAGCAACCTGCAAAGGCAAATCAGCGCTACAAAGAAGTCTCGCTTCCCATCGGTCAAAAGGACCATGCTGAGTAAAGTGTCTAAACCAGAAATGCAGGGCAGGCCATGGAGAAACGGGAGCCTTGCTACGCTGATGGGCGGGATGTAAATTGCCAACAGGCACTCTGGAGAAGTGTACGGTGTGTCGTGAAACACCTAAAAAACTCAGCTTAGAGAGCATAGGGCACTTCCACTCATGGGCGTATAAATTGGGAAAACTAAAAATCAGCAAGACACAGGCACCCCAAAGTTTAGGGCTGCTCTGCTGACAAGAACCTCCACTGAGTTACACCTTAAATATCCCAGGAAAGAGAAAAATGGATAAAGACGTTGTGGTCCTTATGTACAATGGAATATCACTCAGCCATGAAATCAACGTCATAAGGCTAGTAGCAACATGATGAGTGGATTTAGGTACGACGATTCTAAGTGAAATAAGTCAAACAGAAAAAGACACTTATCATAAGATATCACTTATAGAGGGAATGTAAAAACCGCTACACTTGAACTGAATTACAAAACAGAACAGAGTCACACGTTTAGAAAACACACTATGGCTGCTTAACGGGAAAGGTGAGGTGGGGTGATGCGTAAAACAAGGGTTTCAAATTAGCTCAGATACCGTTCCATAAACCCAATATGTAATAGACAAGACCTACTCCTTGCTCAGTGAACTGGACTCAACACCCCCTATTCAACGCCCAAGAATATATCTGACTAGTAAGAATCTTAAAACCTATGTGTTGATATCCCTCTGTAAGTGAGTCAAGTGGATGTAAAGCGGCCTAAACACAGCAGTGAAAAGCAGCTACACCCCATTATAAAAATCAACTACTTTTAAAAACCCGTGAAACAAAGACAGTGAAAGAGAGACAAATTCTTACAAAATTCGTTCAGGGGCTGTGATGCCACCTGGATTGACCATATCTAGACCCACTGCTGATTGAGACATAAGGGTGGACACTCTTGCGGCTTAGAGTATTGGTGAGGTTGGGTGAGCAAACACAGACCCTTTAAAGTAATACTGCGGGGTACCCATCCCATGGGTCCCAAATCTCCAGGTTCAAGGGCATCTTCCTACATCGAAAACATGCATGAGAAACCCAGAAGATGGTACACCGTGTGATCGGGAAAGGTTTCCAAAACGCACCTCATTTCTCATCTCCTTGTGCTCGGGTTCGCCATTCCAACCGCTTTACTAGCAATCTCCCTCCTTGGAGAATCAGCACCTTTCACCTCCTGTTCCGTACAGGTAGCCATTTGTCCTGAGGATGAACGGGAAGAGGGGGAACCAATGAGAGACTAGCTCTAGGTGTTGGGACAGGCACAGGTCACTCTATTTTCCCATCAGGAAGAAGAATTAACCACAGGCTCAGCCTGCCCCCCCGGAACCAGAATAGGGCCTGAAGCAATCCTGCGCTTTTGCGGCCTGCTCCCAAAAATGCGAGTTGAAAAACGTAGCCCAGGGGCACTGCAATTCACAAACCTGCAGAGTTATCAATGATAACTCTCGTCCACAAATATATTGAAGGAAGGCAACGAAAAGGATTTGAAAGCAAGGCAGAATTGCAGGAAACTGATTTCAGGAGGTAGAATCGAATCGCCTTTAAAGCACAGGAAAAGCGGCAAAACCTCGACAATGATGCCCTTGGCCAAAAAGGGCGTATGCGTTTTTTCCTGAATATATTCAGGAAAAAACGCATACGCCCTTTTTGGCCAAACAAGCAACCTGGAAAGGCAAATCAGCGCTACAAAGAAGTCTCGCTTCCCATCGGTCAAAAGGGCAGTGCTGTATAAACTGTCAAAACCAGGAATGCAGGACAGGCCATGAAGAAACGGGAGCCTTCCTACGCTGATGGGCGGGATGTCAATTGCCAACAGCCACTCTGGAGAAGTGTACGGTGTGTCCTGAAACACCTAAAAAACTCAGCTTAGAGAGCATAGGGCACTTCCACTCATGGGCGTATAAATTGGGAAAACTAAAAATCAGCAAGACACAGGCACCCCAAAGTTTAGGGCTGCTCTGCTGACAAGAACCTCCACTGAGTTACACCTTAAATATCCCAGGAAAGAGAAAAATGGATAAAGACGTTGTGGTCCTTATGTACAATGGAATATCACTCAGCCATGAAATCAACGTCATAAGGCTAGTAGCAACATGATGAGTGGATTTAGGTACGACGATTCTAAGTGAAATAAGTCAAACAGAAAAAGACACTTATCATAAGATATCACTTATAGAGGGAATGTAAAAACCGCTACACATGAACTGAATTACAAAACAGAACAGAGTCACACGTTTAGAAAACACACTATGGCTGCTTAACGGGAAAGGTGAGGTGGGGTGATGCGTAAAACAAGGGTTTCAAATTAGCTCAGATACCGTTCCATAAACCCAATATGTAATAGACAAGACCTACTCCTTGCTCAGTGAACTGGACTCAACACCCCCTATTCAACGCCCAAGAATATATCTGACTAGTAAGAATCTTAAAACCTATGTGTTGATATCCCTCTGTAAGTGAGTCAAGTGGGTGTAAAGCGGCCTAAACACAGCAGTGAAAAGCAGCTAAACCCCATTATAAAAATCAACTACTTTTAAAAACCCGTGAAACAAAGACAGTGAAAGAGAGACAAATTCTTACAAAATTCGTTCAGGGGCTGTGATGCCACCTGGATTGACCATATCTAGACCCACTGCTGATTGAGACATAAGGGTGGACACTCTTGCGGCTTAGAGTATTGGTGAGGTTGGGTGAGCAAACACAGACCCTTTAAAGTAATACTGCGGGGTACCCATCCCATGGGTCCCAAATCTCCAGGTTCAAGGGCATCTTCCTACATCGAAAACATGCATGAGAAACCCAGAAGATGGTACACCGTGTGATCGGGAAAGGTTTCCAAAACGCACCTCATTTCTCATCTCCTTGTGCTCGGGTTCGCCATTCCAACCGCTTTACTAGCAATCTCCCTCCTTGGAGAATCAGCACCTTTCACCTCCTGTTCCGTACAGGTAGCCATTTGTCCTGAGGATGAACGGGAAGAGGGGGAACCAATGAGAGACTAGCTCTAGGTGTTGGGACAGGCACAGGTCACTCTATTTTCCCATCAGGAAGAAGAATTAACCACAGGCTCAGCCTGCCCCCCCGGAACCAGAATAGGGCCTGAAGCAATCCTGCGCTTTTGCGGCCTGCTCCCAAAAATGCGAGTTGAAAAACGTAGCCCAGGGGCACTGCAATTCACAAACCTGCAGAGTTATCAATGATAACTCTCGTCCACAAATATATTGAGGGAAGGCAACGAAAAGGATTTGAAAGCAAGGCAGAATTGCAGGAAACTGATTTCAGGAGGTAGAATCGAATCGCCTTTAAAGCACAGGAAAAGCGGCAAAACCTCGACAATGATGCCCTTGGCCAAAAAGGGCGTATGCGTTTTTTCCTGAATATATTCAGGAAAAAACGCATACGCCCTTTTTGGCCAACCAAGCAACCTGGAAAGGCAAATCAGCGCTACAAAGAAGTCCTGCTTCCCATCGGTCAAAAGGGCCGTGCTGTATAAACTGTCAAAACCAGGAATGCAGGACAGGCAATGAAGAAACAGGAGCCTTCCTACGCTGATGGGCGGGATGTCAATTGCCAACAGCCACTCTGGAGAAGTGTACGGTGTGTCCTGAAACACCTAAAAAACTCAGCTTAGAGAGCATAGGGCACTTCCACTCATGGGCGTATAAATTGGGAAAACTAAAAATCAGCAAGACACAGGCACCCCAAAGTTTAGGGCTGCTCTGCTGACAAGAACCTCCACTGAGTTACACCTTAAATATCCCAGGAAAGAGAAAAATGGATAAAGACGTTGTGGTCCTTATGTACAATGGAATATCACTCAGCCATGAAATCTACGTCATAAGGCTAGTAGCAGCTTGATGAGTGGATTTAGGTACGACGATTCTAAGTGATATAAGTCAAACAGAAAACGACACTTATCATAAGATATCACTTATAAAGGGAATGTAAAAACCGCTACACTTGAACTGAATTACAAAACAGAACAGAGTCACACGTTTAGAAAACACACTATGGCTGCTTAACGGGAAAGGTGAGGTGGGGTGATGCGTAAAAGAAGGGTTTCAAATTAGCTCAGATACCGTTCCATAAACCCAATATGTAATAGACAAGACCTACTCCTTGCTCAGTGAACTGGACTCAACACCCCCTATTCAACGCCCAAGAATATATCTGACTAGTAAGAATCTTAAAACCTATGTGTTGATATCCCTCTGTAAGTGAGTCAAGTGGGTGTAAAGCGGCCTAAACACAGAAGTGAAAAGCAGCTAAACCCCATTATAAAAATCAACTACTTTTAAAAACCCGTGAAACAAAGACAGTGAAAGAGAGACAAATTCTTACAAAATTCGTTCAGGGGCTGTGATGCCACCTGGATTGACCATATCTAGACCCACTGCTGATTGAGACATATGGGTGAACACTCTTGGGGCTGAGAGGTTTGGTGAGGTTGGGTGAGCAAAAGCAGACCCTTTTAAGTAATACTGCGTGGTACCCATCCCATGGGTCCCAAATCTCCAGGTTCAAGGGCATCTTCCTACATCGAAAACATGCATGAGACACCCAGAAGATGGTACACCGTGTGATCGGGAAAGCTTTCTAAAACGCACCTCATTTCTCATCTCCTTGTGCTCGGGTTCGCCATTCCAGCCGTTTTACTAGCAATCTCCCTCCTTGGAGAATCAGCACCTTTAACCTCCTGTTCCGTCCAGGTTGCCATTTGTCCTGAGGATGAACGGGAAGAGGGCGAAACAATGAGAGACTAGCTCTAGGTGTTGGGACAGGCACAGGTCACTCTATTTTCCCTTCAGGAAGAAGAATTAACCACAGGCTCAGCCTGACGCCCGGAACCTGAAAAGGGCCTGAAGCAATCCTGCGCTTTTGCGGCCAGCTCCCAAAAAAGCGAGTTGAAAAATGGAGCTCAGGGGCACTGCAATTCAAAAACCTGCAGAGTTATAAATGATAACTCTCGTCCACAAATATATTGAGGGAAGGCAACGAAGAGGATTTGAAAGCAAGGAAGAATTGAAGGAAACTGATTTCAGGAGGTAGATTCGAATCGCCTTTAAAGCACAGGAAAAGCGGCAAAACCTCGACAATGATGCCCTTGGCCAAAAAGGGCGTATGCGTTTTCTCCTGAATATATTCAGGAAAAAACGCATACGCCCTTTTTGGCCAACCAAGCAACCTGCAAAGGCAAATCAGCGCTACAAAGAAGTCTCGCTTCCCATCGGTCAAAAGGACCATGCTGAGTAAAGTGTCTAAACCAGAAATGCAGGGCAGGCCATGGAGAAACGGGAGCCTTGCTACGCTGATGGGCGGGATGTAAATTGCCAACAGGCACTCTGGAGAAGTGTACGGTGTGTCCTGAAACACCTAAAAAACTCAGCTTAGAGAGCATAGGGCACTTCCACTCATGGGCGTATAAATTGGGAAAACTAAAAATCAGCAAGACACAGGCACCCCAAAGTTTAGGGCTGCTCTGCTGACAAGAACCTCCACTGAGTTACACCTTAAATATCCCAGGAAAGAGAAAAATGGATAAAGACGTTGTGGTCCTTATGTACAATGGAATATCACTCAGCCATGAAATCAACGTCATAAGGCTAGTAGCAACATGATGAGTGGATTTAGGTACGACGATTCTAAGTGAAATAAGTCAAACAGAAAAAGACACTTATCATAAGATATCACTTATAGAGGGAATGTAAAAACCGCTACACATGAACTGAATTACAAAACAGAACAGAGTCACACGTTTAGAAAACACACTATGGCTGCTTAACGGGAAAGGTGAGGTGGGGTGATGCGTAAAACAAGGGTTTCAAATTAGCTCAGATACCGTTCCATAAACCCAATATGTAATAGACAAGACCTACTCCTTGCTCAGTGAACTGGACTCAACACCCCCTATTCAACGCCCAAGAATATATCTGACTAGTAAGAATCTTAAAACCTATGTGTTGATATCCCTCTGTAAGTGAGTCA
The DNA here is from genome assembly GCF_028021215.1 of Eschrichtius robustus. Taxonomy (NCBI): domain Eukaryota; kingdom Metazoa; phylum Chordata; class Mammalia; order Artiodactyla; family Eschrichtiidae; genus Eschrichtius; species Eschrichtius robustus. Next base: position 110,470,088 of record NC_090824.1, on the reverse strand, counting down.
AGTGGGTGTAAAGCGGCCTAAACACAGCAGTGAAAAGCAGCTAAACCCCATTATAAAAATCAACTACTTTTAAAAACCCGTGAAACAAAGACAGTGAAAGAGAGAAAAATTATTACAAAATTTGTTCAGGGGCTGTGATGCCACCTGGATTGACCATATCTAGACCCACTGCTGATTGAGACATAAGGGTGGACACTCTTGCGGCTTAGAGTATTGGTGAGGTTGGGTGAGCAAACACAGACCCTTTAAAGTAATACTGCGGGGTACCCATCCCATGGGTCCCAAATCTCCAGGTTCAAGGGCATCTTCCTACATCGAAAACATGCATGAGAAACCCAGAAGATGGTACACCGTGTGATCGGGAAAGGTTTCCAAAACGCACCTCATTTCTCATCTCCTTGTGCTCGGGTTCGCCATTCCAACCGCTTTACTAGCAATCTCCCTCCTTGGAGAATCAGCACCTTTCACCTCCTGTTCCGTACAGGTAGCCATTTGTCCTGAGAATGAACGGGAAGAGGGGGAACCAATGAGAGACTAGCTCTAGGTGTTGGGACAGGCACAGGTCACTCTATTTTCCCATCAGGAAGAAGAATTAACCACAAGCTCAGCCTGCCCCCCCGGAACCAGAATAGGGCCTGAAGCAATCCTGCGCTTTTGCGGCCTGCTCCCAAAAATGCGAGTTGAAAAACGTAGCCCAGGGGCACTGCAATTCACAAACCTGCAGAGTTATCAATGATAACTCTCGTCCACAAATATATTGAGGGAAGGCAACGAAAAGGATTTGAAAGCAAGGCAGAATTGCAGGAAACTGATTTCAGGAGGTAGAATCGAATCGCCTTTAAAGCACAGGAAAAGCGGCAAAACCTCGACAATGATGCCCTTGGCCAAAAAGGGCGTATGCGTTTTTTCCTGAATATATTCAGGAAAAAACGCATACGCCCTTTTTGGCCAACCAAGCAACCTGGAAAGGCAAATCAGCGCTACAAAGAAGTCTTGCTTCCCATCGGTCAAAAGGGCCGTGCTGTATAAACTGTCAAAACCAGGAATGCAGGACAGGCCATGAAGAAACGGGAGCCTTCCTACGCTGATGGGCGGGATGTCAATTGCCAACAGCCACTCTGGAGAAGTGTACGGTGTGTCCTGAAACACCTAAAAAACTCAGCTTAGAGAGCATAGGGCACTTCCACTCATGGGCGTATAAATTGGGAAAACTAAAAATCAGCAAGACACAGGCACCCCAAAGTTTAGGGCTGCTCTGCTGACAAGAACCTCCACTGAGTTACACCTTAAATATCCCAGGAAAGAGAAAAATGGATAAAGACGTTGTGGTCCTTATGTACAATGGAATATCACTCAGCCATAAATCTACGTCATAAGGCTAGTAGCAGCTTGATGAGTGGATTTAGGTACGACGATTCTAAGTGAAATAAGTCACACAGAAAGAGACACCTATGATAAGATACCAGTTATAGAGGGAATGTAAAAACCGCTACACTTGAACTGAATTACAAAACAGAACAGAGTCACACGTTTAGAAAACACACTATGGCCGCTTAACGGGAAAGGTGAGGTGGGGTGATGCGTAAAAGAAGGGTTTCAAATTAGCTCACATACCGTTCCATAAACCCAATATGTAATAGACAAGACCTACTCCTTGCTCAGTGAACTGGACTCAACACCCCCTATTCAACGCCCAAGAATATATCTGACTAGTAAGAATCTTAAAACCTATGTGTTGATATCCCTCTGTAAGTGAGTCAAGTGGGTGTAAAGCGGCCTAAACACAGCAGTGAAAAGCAGCTAAACCCCATTATAAAAATCAACTACTTTTAAAAACCCGTGAAACAAAGACAGTGAAAGAGAGACAAATTCTTACAAAATTCGTTCAGGGGCTGTGATGCCACCTCGATTGACCATATCTAGACCCACTGCTGATTGAGACATATGGGTGAACACTCTTGGGGCTGAGAGGTTTGGTGAGGTTGGGTGAGCAAAAGCAGACCCTTTTAAGTAATACTGCGTGGTACCCATCCCATGGGTCCCAAATCTCCAGGTTCAAGGGCATCTTCCTACATCGAAAACATGCATGAGACACCCAGAAGATGGTACACCGTGTGATCGGGAAAGGTTTCTAAAACGCACCTCATTTCTCATCTCCTTGTGCTCGGGTTCGCCATTCCAGCCGTTTTACTAGCAATCTCCCTCCTTGGAGAATCAGCACCTTTAACCTCCTGTTCCGTCCAGGTTGCCATTTGTCCTGAGGATGAACGGGAAGAGGGCGAAACAATGAGAGACTAGCTCTAGGTGTTGGGACAGGCACAGGTCACTCTATTTTCCCATCAGGAAGAAGAATTAACCACAGGCTCAGCCTGACGCCCGGAACCAGAATAGGGCCTGAAGCAATCCTGCGCTTTTGCGGCCAGCTCCCAAAAAAGCGAGTTGAAAAATGGAGCTCAGGGGCACTGCAATTCAAAAACCTGCAGAGTTATAAATGATAACTCTCGTCCACAAATATATTGAGGGAAGGCAACGAAGAGGATTTGAAAGCAAGGAAGAATTGAAGGAAACTGATTTCAGGAGGTAGATTCGAATCGCCTTTAAAGCACAGGAAAAGCGGCAAAACCTCGACAATGATGCCCTTGGCCAAAAAGGGCGTATGCGTTTTTTCCTGAATATATTCAGGAAAAAACGCATACGCCCTTTTTGGCCAACCAAGCAACCTGCAAAGGCAAATCAGCGCTACAAAGAAGTCTCGCTTCCCATCGGTCAAAAGGACCATGCTGAGTAAAGTGTCTAAACCAGAAATGCAGGGCAGGCCATGGAGAAACTGGAGCCTTGCTACGCTGATGGGCGGGATGTAAATTGCCAACAGGCACTCTGGAGAAGTGTACGGTGTGTCCTGAAACACCTAAAAAACTCAGCTTAGAGAGCATAGGGCATTTCCACTCATGGGCGTATAAATTGGGAAAACTAAAAATCAGCAAGACACAGGCACCCCAAAGTTTAGGGCTGCTCTTCTGACAAGAACCTCCACTGAGTTACACCTTAAATATCCCAGGAAAGAGAAAAATGGATAAAGACGTTGTGGTCCTTATGTACAATGGAATATCACTCAGCCATGAAATCAACGTCATAAGGCTAGTAGCAACATGATGAGTGGATTTAGGTACGACGATTCTAAGTGAAATAAGTCAAACAGAAAAAGACACTTATCATAAGATATCACTTATAGAGGGAATGTAAAAACCGCTACACTTGAACTGAATTACAAACCAGAACAGAGTCACACGTTTAGAAAACACACTATGGCTGCTTAACGGGAAAGGTGAGGTGGGGTGATGCATAAAACAAGGGTTTCAAATTAGCTCAGATACCGTTCCGTAAACCCAATATGAAATAGACAAGACCTACTCCTTGCTCAGTGAACTGGACTCAACACCCCGTATTCACCGCACAAGAGTATATCTGACTAGTAAGAATCTTAAAACCTATGTATTGATATCTCTCTGTAAATGAATCAAGTGGGTGTAAAGCGGCATATACACAGCAGTGAAAATCAGCTAAACCCCATTATAAAAATAGATTACAAAAAAAACCCCAACAAAGACAGTGAAAGAGAGGGAAATTCGTACAAAGTTCGTTCAGGGACAGTGAAGCAACCTGGATCGACCATATCTAGACCCACAGCTGGATTAGATATAAGGCTGGACACTCTTGGGGCTGAGAGGATTGGTGAGGTTTGGTGAGCAAACGCCTACCATTTAAAGTAATAGTGCATGGTACCCATTCTATGGGTCCCAAATCTCCAGGTTCAAGGGAATCTTCTTACAGCAAAAAAATGCATGGGAAACCAAGTGGATGGTATACAGTGTGGTCGGGAAAGGTTTCTAAAACGCACCTCATTTCTCCTCTCCTTGTGCTCGGGTTCGCCATTCCAGCCGCATTACTAACAATCTCCCCACTTGGAGAATCAGCACCTTTAACCTCCTGTTTCGTACAGGTTGCAATTTGTCTTGAGGATGAATGGGAAGAGGGGGAACCAATGAGAGGGTAGCTCTAGGTGTTGGGACAGGCACAGGTCACTCTAATTTCCATCAGGAAGAAGAATTAACCACAGGCTCAGCCTGCCCCACGGAACCAGAATAGGGCCTGAAGCCATCCTGCGGATTTTCGGCCAACTCCCAAAAGAGCGAGTTGAAAAATGGAGCTCAGGGGCACTGCAATTCACAAACCTGCAGAGTTATAAACGATAACTCTCGTCCACAAATATATTGAGGGAAGGCAACGAAGAGGATGTGAAAGCAAGGCAGAACTGCAGGAAACTGATTTCAGGAGGTAGATTCGAATCGCCTTTAAAGCACATGGAAAGCGGCAAAACCTCGACAATGATGCCCTTGGCCACAAAGGGCGTATGCGTATGAGTTTTTTCCTGAATAAATATTCAGCATGGCCCTTTTTGGCCAACCAAGCAACCTGGAAAGGCAAATCAGCGCTACAAAGAAGTCTCGCTTCCCATCGCTCAAAAGGGCCATGCTGAATAAAGTGACAATACCAGAAATGCAGGAAAGGCCATGGAGAAATGGGAGCCTTGCTACGCTGATGGGCGGGATGTAAACTGCCACCAGCCACTCTGGAGAAGTGCACGGGGTGTCCTGAAACATCTACAAAACACAGCTGAGAGAGCATAGGGCACTTCCACTCATGGGCGTCTAAATTGGGAAAACTAAAAATCAGCAAGACACAGGCACCCCAAAGTTTACGGTTGCTCTGTTGACAAGAACCTCCACTGCGTTACACCTTAAATATCCCAGGAAAGAGAAAAATGGATAAAGAAGTTGTGGTCCTTATGTACAATGGAATGCAACTCAGCCATGAAATCAACGTCATAAGGCTAGTAGCAGCATGATGAGTGGATTTAGGTACGACGAATCTAAGTGAAATAAGTCACACAGAAAAAGACACTTATCATAAGCTATCACTTATAGAGGGAATGTAAAAACCGCTACACTTGAACTGAATTACAAAACACAACAGAGTCACACGTTTAGAAAACACACTATGGCTGCTTAACGGGAAAGGTGAGGTGGGGTGATGCATAAAACAAGGGTTTCAAATTAGCTCAGATACCGTTCCATAAACCCAATATGTAATAGACAAGACCTACTCCTTGCTCAGTGAACTGGACTCAACACCCCCTATTCACCGCCCAAGAATATATCTGACTAGTAAGAATCTTAAAACCTATGTATTGATATCTCTCTGTAAGTGAGTCAAGTGGGTGTAAAGCGGCATAAGCACAGCAGTGAAAAGCAGCTAAACCCCATTATAACATTCAATTACTTTTAAAAACCCGTGAAACAAAGACAGTGAAAGAGAGAGAAATTCTTACAAAATTCGTTCAGGGGCTGTGATGCCACCTCGATTGACCATATCTAGACCCACAGCTGATTGAGACATAAGGGTGGACACTCTTGGGGCTGAGAGGTTTGGTGAGGTTGGGTGAGCAAACGCAGACCCTTTAAAGTAATACTGCGGGGTACCCATCTCATGGGTCCCAAATCTCCAGGTTCAAGGGCATCTTCCTACATCGAAAACATGCATGAGAAACCCAGAAGATGGTACACCGTGTGATCGGGAAAGGTTTCTAAAACGCACCTCATTTCTCATCTCCTTGTGCTCGGGTTCGCCATTCCAGCCGCTTTACTTGCAATCTCCCTCCTTGGAGAATCAGCACCTTTAACCCCCTGTTCCGTACAGGTTGCCATTTGTCCTGAGGATGAACGGCAAGAGGGGGAACCAATGAGAGACTAGCTCTAGTTGTTGGGACAGGCACAGGTCACTCTATTTTCCCATCAGGAAGAAGAATTAACCACAGGCGCAGCCTGCCGCCCGGAACCAGAATAGGGCCTGAAGCAATCCTGCGCTTTTGCGGCCAGCTCCCCAAAAAGCGAGTTGATAAATGGAGCTCAGGGGCACTACAATTCACAATCCTGTAGAGTTATAAATGGTAACTCAAGTCCAAAAATATATTGAAGGAAGGCAACGAAGAGGATTTGAAAGCAAGGCATAATTGCAGGAAATTTCTATAGATTCTATGTTAAGTGTTTATATACATTTAACATACATTAGCCTATTTAGGTTAGCCCCATAATCCTAATTTTTCCATCCTTCCACCTTTCATTTTGGTTAACCATTAGTTTGTTTTGTAAGTCTGTGGGTGTCTTTTTCTGTGGAAGTATGTTCATTGCTAGCAATCTTAGGATAACTTGTATAAATGATATCATAGGATATTTGTCATTCCCTTTTGACTGACTTTACCTAATATGATTATTTCTAGGCTCATTTTTAATCCTGAAAACGGCACTCTTCATTTTCTACCCGAGGCTACTATTCCATTCTGTACATATACCACTTCTTCTTTGTCAATTCATCTGTTTATGGACCTTTTTTTTTGGCTTCCATGTCTTGGCTATTTCAATATTGCTGCAGTGCACATTCGCCTGCCTCTGTCTTTCCGATTCTGGTGGTCTTAGATTAGAGGCCCAAAAGGTGCCCTGCTACATCCTCTGGTAGCTCAATTTTTACCTTTTAAAGCAGCTCCATTCAGGTTTTGTTAGTGCTGTTACCACTTTACATCCCACCAGCTGCTAGAAGGTACAAAGTTCTCTAAAACCCCTTCAGCATTTATAGTTTGTAGAGGTTTGGCTGATGGTCATTTGACTGGTGTGAGCTGAAACCTTTTTGGAGGTTGGATTTGCATGGGTCTAATAATTCCTTATACTGAGCTTTAGGCATGTCCTTTTTTTCTTTTCCTCTTTTTTTGTTTTTAGACAGTGAGTACAACTTCTCTCTTCATATTGACTTCTTGAAAAATTTGTCATGTGTTGAATTTTCTTGCCTATTCCCTATCCCAGGGCATTTTTGGAGGGGAGGTGTCATTTACAGCCCTGCAGTCCTTGTGACTACTAAGCAACCATTAGCACTGGGTTGAAAGCTGCTGTTGTGAGAAACAGCCACAATGCGGCAGCATTATTACGTTCTCAACCCTTGTTACTGGGGCAACAGAGTCTTCCTGGAGGTAGTGTTCCGAGGTTGTATATTAGAGAGGAATGTGCGGGGACAAGCCCCCAGATTTCAGGAGGTAGATACGAATCGCCTTTAGAGAACATGAAAAGCGGCAAAACGTCGACAATGATGCACTTGGCCAAAAAGGGCCTATGCGTTTTTTCCTGAATATATTCAGGAAAAAACGCATAGGCCCTTTTTGGCCAACCAAGCAAGCCGGAAAGGCAAATCAGCCTTACAAATAAGTCTCACTTCCCATCCGTCCAAAGGACATCCAAAACAGTGTAAAAACCAGAAGTGCAGGACAGGCCACGTAGAAAAGGGAGCCTTGTTAGGCTGATGGGCGGGATGTAAATTGCCAACGGCCACTCTGGAGAAGTGCACGGTGTTTCCTAAACCATCTAAAAAACACAGCTAGAGAGCATAGGGCCCTTCCACTCGTGGGCGTATAAAATGGGAAAAGTAAAAATCAACAAGACACAGGCACCCCAAAGTTTAGGCCTGCTCTGTTGACAAGAACCTCCACTTCAATACACCTTAAATATGCCAGGATAGAGAAAAATGGATAAAGAAGTGTGGTACTTATGTACAATGGAATATCACTCAGCCATGAAATCAATGTCATACGGCTACCAGCAGCATGATGAGTGGATTTAGGTACGATGTTTCTCAGTGAAATAAGTCACACAGAAAAAGACACTTATCATAAGATATCACTTATAGAGGGAAAGTAAAAATCGCTACACATGACCTGATTACAAAACAGAACAGAGTCACACATTTAGAAAACACTGGATGGCTGCTTAACTGGAAAGGTGAGGTGCAGTGAGGCATAAAACAAGGGTTTGAAATTAGCACACATAACGTTCCATAAACCAAATATGTAACAGACAACACATACCCCTTGCTCAGTGAACTGGACTCAACCCCCCCTATTCACCGCACAAGAGTATATCTGACTAGTAAGAATCTTAAAACCTATGTATTGATATCTCTCTGTAAATGAATCAAGTGGGTGTAAAGCGGCATAAACACAGCAGTGAAAATCAGCTAAACCCCATTATAAAAATAGATTACAAAAAAAACCCCAACAAAGACAGTGAAAGAGAGAGAAATTCGTACAAAGTTCGTTCAGGGACAGTGAAGCAACCTGGATCGACCATATCTAGACCCACAGCTGGATTAGATATAAGGCGGGACACTCTTGGGGCTGAGAGGATTGGTGAGGTTTGGTGAGCAAACGCCTACCATTTAAAGTAATAGTGCATGGTACCCATTCTATGGGTCCCAAATCTCCAGGTTCAAGGGAATCTTCTTACAGCGAAAAAATGCATGGGAAACCAAGTGGATGGTATACAGTGTGGTCGGGAAAGGTTTCTAAAACGCACCTCATTTCTCCTCTCCTTGTGCTCGGGTTCGCCATTCCAGCCGCATTACTAACAATCTCCCCACTTGGAGAATCAGCACCTTTAACCTCCTGTTTCGTACAGGTTGCAATTTGTCTTGAGGATGAATGGGAAGAGTGGGAACCAATGAGAGGGTAGCTCTAGGTGTTGGGACAGGCACAGGTCACTCAAATTTCCATCAGGAAGAAGAATTAACCACAGGCTCAGCCTGCCCCACGGAACCAGAATAGGGCCTGAAGCCATCCTGCGGATTTTCGGCCAACTCCCAAAAGAGCGAGTTGAAAAATGGAGCTCAGGGGCAATGCAATTCACAAACTTGCAGAGTTATAAACGATAACTCTCGTCCACAAATATATTGAGGGAAGGCAACGAAGAGGATGTGAAAGCAAGGCAGAACTGCAGGAAACTGATTTCAGGAGGTAGATTCGAATCGCCTTTAAAGCACATGGAAAGCGGCAAAACCTCGACAATGATGCCCTTGGCCAAAAAGGGCGTATGCGTATGCGTTTTTTTCCTGAATAAATATTCAGCATGGCCCTTTTTGGCCAACCAAGCAACCTGGAAAGGCAAATCAGCGCTACAAAGAAGTCTCGCTTCCCATCGCTCAAAAGGGCCATGCTGAATAAAGTGACGATACCAGAAATGCAGGAAAGGCCATGGAGAAATGGGAGCCTTGCTACGCTGATGGGCGGGATGTAAACTGCCACCAGCCACTCTGGAGAAGTGCACGGGGTGTCCTGAAACATCTACAAAACACAGCTGAGAGAGCATAGGGCACTTCCACTCATGGGCGTCTAAATTGGGAAAACTAAAAATCAGCAAGACACAGGCACCCCAAAGTTTACGGTTGCTCTGTTGACAAGAACCTCCACTGCGTTACACCTTAAATATCCCAGGAAAGAGAAAAATGGATAAAGAAGTTGTGGTCCTTATGTACAATGGAATGCAACTCAGCCATGAAATCAACGTCATAAGGCTAGTAGCAGCATGATGAGTGGATTTAGGTACGACGAATCTAAGTGAAATAAGTCACACAGAAAAAGACACTTATCATAAGCTATCACTTATAGAGGGAATGTAAAAACCGCTACACTTGAACTGAATTACAAAACACAACAGAGTCACACGTTTAGAAAACACACTATGGCTGCTTAACGGGAAAGGTGAGGTGGGGTGATGCATAAAACAAGGGTTTCAAATTAGCTCAGATACCGTTCCATAAACCCAATATATAATAGACAAGACCTACTCCTTGCTCAGTGAACTGGACTCAACACCCCCTATTCACCGCCCAAGAATATATCTGACTAGTAGGAATCTTAAAACCTATGTATTGATATCTCTCTGTAAGTGAGTCAAGTGGGTGTAAAGCGGCATAAGCACAGCAGTGAAAAGCAGCTAAACCCCATTATAACATTCAATTACTTTTAAAAACCCGTGAAACAAAGACAGTGAAAGAGAGAGAAATTCTTACAAAATTCGTTCAGGGGCTGTGATGCCACCTCGATTGACCATATCTAGACCCACAGCTGATTGAGACATAAGGGTGGACACTCTTGGGGCTGAGAGGTTTGGTGAGGTTGGGTGAGCAAACGCAGACCCTTTAAAGTAATACTGCGGGGTACCCATCTCATGGGTCCCAAATCTCCAGGTTCAAGGGCATCTTCCTACATCGAAAACATGCATGAGAAACCCAGAAGATGGTACACCGTGTGATCGGGAAAGGTTTCTAAAACGCACCTCATTTCTCATCTCCTTGTGCTCGGGTTCGCCATTCCAGCCGCTTTACTTGCAATCTCCCTCCTTGGAGAATCAGCACCTTGAACCCCCTGTTCCGTACAGGTTGCCATTTGTCCTGAGGATGAACGGCAAGAGGGGGAACCAATGAGAGACTAGCTCTAGTTGTTGGGACAGGCACAGGTCACTCTATTTTCCCATCAGGAAGAAGAATTAACCACAGGCTCAGCCTGCCGCCCGGAACCAGAATAGGGCCTGAAGCAATCCTGCGCTTTTGCGGCCAGCTCCCCAAAAAGCGAGTTGATAAATGGAGCTCAGGGGCACTACAATTCACAATCCTGTAGAGTTATAAATGGTAACTCAAGTCCAAAAATATATTGAAGGAAGGCAACGAAGAGGATTTGAAAGCAAGGCAGAACTGCAGGAAATTTCTATAGATTATATGTTAAGTGTTTATATACATTTAACATACATTAGCCTATTTAGGTTAGCCCCATAATCCTAATTTTTCCATCCTTCCACCTTTCATTTTGGTTAACCATTAGTTTGTTTTGTAAGTCTGTGGGTGTCTTTTTCTGTGGAAGTATGTTCATTGCTAGCAATCTTAGGATAACTTGTATAAATGATATCATAGGATATTTGTCATTCCCTTTTGACTGACTTTACCTAACATGATTATTTCTAGGCTCATTTTTAATCCTGAAAACGGCACTCTTCATTTTCTACCCGAGGCTACTATTCCATTCTGTACATATACCACTTCTTCTTTGTCAATTCATCTGTTTATGGACCTTTTTTTTGGCTTCCATGTCTTGGCTATTTCAATATTGCTGCAGGGCACATTTGCCTGCCTCTGTCTTTCCGATTCTGGTGGTCTTAGATTAGAGGCCCAAAAGGTGCCCTGCTACATCCTCTGGTAGCTCAATTTTTACCTTTTAAAGCAGCTCCATTCAGTTTTTGTTAGTTCTGTTACCACTTTACATCCCACCAGCTGCTAGAAGGTACAAAGTTCTCTAAAACCCCTTCAGCATTTATAGTTTGTAGAGGTTTGGCTGATGGTCATTTGACTGGTGTGAGCTGAAACCTTTTTGGAGGTTGGATTTGCATGGGGCTAATAATTCCTTATACTGAGCTTTAGGCATGTCCTTTTTTTCTTTTCCTCTTTTTTTGTTTTTAGACAGTGAGTACAACTTCTCTCTTCATATTGACTTCTTGAAAAATTTGTCATGTGTTGAATTTTCTTGCCTATTCCCTATCCCAGGGCATTTTTGGAGGGGAGGTGTCATTTACAGCCCTGCAGTCCTTGTGACTACTAAGCAACCATTAGCACTGGGTTGAAAGCTGCTGTTGTGAGAAACAGCCACAATGCGGCAGCATTATTACGTTCTCAACCCTTGTTACTGGGGCAACAGAGTCTTCCTGGAGGTAGTGTTCCGAGGTTGTATATTAGAGAGGAATGTGCGGGGACAAGCCCCCAGATTTCAGGAGGTAGATACGAATCGCCTTTAGAGAACATGAAAAGCGGCAAAACGTCGACAATGATGCACTTGGCCAAAAAGGGCCTATGCGTTTTTTCCTGAATATATTCAATGAGAGGGTAGCTCTAGGTGTTGGGACAGGCACAGGTCACTCTAATTTCCATCAGGAAGAAGAATTAACCACAGGCTCAGCCTGCCCCACGGAACCAGAATAGGGCCTGAAGCCATCCTGCGGATTTTCGGCCAACTCCCAAAAGAGCGAGTTGAAAAATGGAGCTCAGGGGCACTGCAATTCACAAACCTGCAGAGTTATAAACGATAACTCTCGTCCACAAATATATTGAGGGAAGGCAACGAAGAGGATGTGAAAGCAAGGCAGAACTGCAGGAAACTGATTTCAGGAGGTAGATTCGAATCGCCTTTAAAGCACATGGAAAGCGGCAAAACCTCGACAATGATGCCCTTGGCCAAAAAGGGCGTATGCGTATGCGTTTTTTCCTGAATAAATATTCAGCATGGCCCTTTTTGGCCAACCAAGCAACCTGGAAAGGCAAATCGGCGCTACAAAGAAGTCTCGCTTCCCATCGCTCAAAAGGGCCATGCTGAATAAAGTGACAATACCAGAAATGCAGGAAAGGCCATGGAGAAATGGGAGCCTTGCTACGCTGATGGGCGGGATGTAAATTGCCACCAGCCACTCTGGAGAAGTGCACGGGGTGTCCTGAAACATCTACAAAACACAGCTGAGAGAGCATAGGGCACTTCCACTCATGGGCGTCTAAATTGGGAAAACTAAAAATCAGCAAGACACAGGCACCCCAAAGTTTACGGTTGCTCTGTTGACAAGAACCTCCACTGCGTTACACCTTAAATATCCCAGGAAAGAGAAAAATGGATAAAGAAGTTGTGGTCCTTATGTACAATGGAATGCAACTCAGCCATGAAATCAACGTCATAAGGCTAGTAGCAGCATGATCAGTGGATTTAGGTACGACGAATCTAAGTGAAATAAGTCACACAGAAAAAGACACTTATCATAAGCTATCACTTATAGAGGGAATGTAAAAACCGCTACACTTGAACTGAATTACAAAACACAACAGAGTCACACGTTTAGAAAACACACTATGGCTGCTTAACGGGAAAGGTGAGGTGGGGTGATGCATAAAACAAGGGTTTCAAATTAGCTCAGATACCGTTCCATAAACCCAATATGTAATAGACAAGACCTACTCCTTGCTCAGTGAACTGGACTCAACACCCCCTATTCACCGCCCAAGAATATATCTGACTAGTAAGAATCTTAAAACCTATGTATTGATATCTCTCTGTAAGTGAGTCAAGTGGGTGTAAAGCGGCATAAGCACAGCAGTGAAAAGCAGCTAAACCCCATTATAACATTCAATTACTTTTAAAAACCCGTGAAACAAAGACAGTGAAAGAGAGAGAAATTCTTACAAAATTCGTTCAGGGGCTGTGATGCCACCTCGATTGACCATATCTAGACCCACAGCTGATTGAGACATAAGGGTGGACACTCTTGGGGCTGAGAGGTTTGGTGAGGTTGGGTGAGCAAACGCAGACCCTTTAAAGTAATACTGCGGGGTACCCATCTCATGGGTCCCAAATCTCCAGGTTCAAGGGCATCTTCCTACATCGAAAACATGCATGAGAAACCCAGAAGATTTTACACCGTGTGATCGGGAAAGGTTTCCAAAACGCACCTCATTTCTCATCTCCTTGTGCTCGGGTTCGCCATTCCAGCCGCTTTACTTGCAATCTCCCTCCTTGGAGAATCAGCACCTTTAACCCCCTGTTCCGTACAGGTTGCCATTTGTCCTGAGGATGAACGGCAAGAGGGGGAACCAATGAGAGACTAGCTCTAGGTGTTGGGACAGGCACAGGTCACTCTATTTTCCCATCCGGAAGAAGAATTAACCACAGGCTCAGCCTGCCGCCCGGAACCAGAATAGGGCCTGAAGCAATCCTGCGCTTTTGCGGCCAGCTCCCCAAAAAGCGAGTTGATAAATGGAGCTCAGGGGCACTACAATTCACAATCCTGTAGAGTTATAAATGGTAACTCAAGTCCAAAAATATATTGAAGGAAGGCAACGAAGAGGATTTGAAAGCAAGGCAGAATTGCAGGATATTTCTATAGATTATATGTTAAGTGTTTATATACATTTAACATACATTAGCCTATTTAGGTTAGCCCCATAATCCTAATTTTTCCATCCTTCCACCTTTCATTTTGGTTAACCATTAGTTTGTTTTGTAAGTCTGTGGGTGTCTTTTTCTGTGGAAGTATGTTCATTGCTAGCAATCTTAGGATAACTTGTATAAATGATATCATAGGATATTTGTCATTCCCTTTTGACTGACTTTACCTAATATGATTATTTCTAGGCTCATTTTTAATCCTGAAAACGGCACTCTTCATTTTCTACCCGAGGCTACTATTCCATTCTGTACATATACCACTTCTTCTTTGTCAATTCATCTGTTTATGGACCTTTTTTTTGGCTTCCATGTCTTGGCTATTTCAATATTGCTGCAGTGCACATTTGCCTGCCTCTGTCTTTCCGATTCTGGTGGTCTTAGATTAGAGGCCCAAAAGGTGCCCTGCCACATCCTCTGGTAGCTCAATTTTTACCTTTTAAAGCAGCTCCATTCAGTTTTTGTTAGTGCTGTTACCACTTTACATCCCACCAGCTGCTAGAAGGTACAAAGTTCTCTAAAACCCCTTCAGCATTTATAGTTTGTAGAGGTTTGGCTGATGGTCATTTGACTGGTGTGAGCTGAAACCTTTTTGGAGGTTGGATTTGCATGGGGCTAATAATTCCTTATACTGAGCTTTAGGCATGTCCTTTTTGTCTTTTCCTCTTTTTTTGTTTTTAGACAGTGAGTACAACTTCTCTCTTCATATTGACTTCTTGAAAAATTTGTCATGTGTTGAATTTTCTTGCCTATTCCCTATCCCAGGGCATTTTTGGAGGGGAGGTGTCATTTACAGCCCTGCAGTCCTTGTGACTACTAAGCAACCATTAGCACTGGGTTGAAAGCTGCTGTTGTGAGAAACAGCCACCATGCGGCAGCATTATTACGTTCTCAACCCTTGTTACTGGGGCAACAGAGTCTTCCTGGAGGTAGTGTTCCGAGGTTGTATATTAGAGAGGAATGTGCGGGGACAAGCCCCCAGATTTCAGGAGGTAGATACGAATCGCCTTTAGAGAACATGAAAAGCGGCAAAACGTCGACAATGATGCACTTGGCCAAAAAGGGCCTATGCGTTTTTTCCTGAATATATTCAGGAAAAAACGCATAGGCCCTTTTTGGCCAACCAAGCAAGCCGGAAAGGCAAATCAGCCTTACAAATAAGTCTCACTTCCCATCCGTCCAAAGGACATCCAAAACAGTGTAAAAACCAGAAGTGCAGGACAGGCCAGGTAGAAAAGGCAGCCTTGTTAGGCTGATGGGCGGGATGTAAATTGCCAACGGCCACTCTGGAGAAGTGCACGGTGTTTCCTAAACCATCTAAAAAACACAGCTAGAGAGCATAGGGCCCTTCCACTCGTGGGCATATAAAATGGGAAAAGTAAAAATCAACAAGACACAGGCACCCCAAAGTTTAGGCCTGCTCTGTTGACAAGAACCTCCACTTCAATACACCTTAAATATGCCAGGATAGAGAAAAATGGATAAAGAAGTGTGGTACTTATGTACAATGGAATATCACTCAGCCATGAAATCAATGTCATACGGCTACCAGCAGCATGATGAGTGGATTTAGGTACGATGTTTCTCAGTGAAATAAGTCACACAGAAAAAGACACTTATCATAAGATATCACTTATAGAGGGAAAGTAAAAATCGCTACACATGACCTGATTACAAAACAGAACAGAGTCACACATTTAGAAAACACTGGATGGCTGCTTAACTGGAAAGGTGAGGTGCAGTGAGGCATAAAACAAGGGTTTGAAATTAGCACACATACCGTTCCATAAACCAAATATGTAACAGACAACACATACCCCTTGCTCAGTGAACTGGACTCAACCCCGCCTATTCACCGCACAAGAGTATATCTGACTAGTAAGAATCTTAAAACCTATGTATTGATATCTCTCTGTAAATGAATCAAGTGGGTGTAAAGCGGCATAAACACAGCAGTGAAAATCAGCTAAACCCCATTATAAAAATAGATTACAAAAAAAACCCCAACAAAGACAGTGAAAGAGAGAGAAATTCGTACAAAGTTCGTTCAGGGACAGTGAAGCAACCTGGATCGACCATATCTAGACCCACAGCTGGATTAGATATAAGGCTGGACACTCTTGGGGCTGAGAGGATTGGTGAGGTTTGGTGAGCAAACGCCTACCATTTAAAGTAATAGTGCATGGTACCCATTCTATGGGTCCCAAATCTCCAGGTTCAAGGGAATCTTCTTACAGCGAAAAAATGCATGGGAAACCAAGTGGATGGTATACAGTGTGGTCGGGAAAGGTTTCTAAAACGCACCTCATTTCTCCTCTCCTTGTGCTCGGGTTCGCCATTCCAGCCGCATTACTAACAATCTCCCCACTTGGAGAATCAGCACCTTTAACCTCCTGTTTCGTACAGGTTGCAATTTGTCTTGAGGATGAATGGGAAGAGGGGGAACCAATGAGAGGGTAGCTCTAGGTGTTGGGACAGGCACAGGTCACTCTAATTTCCATCAGGAAGAAGAATTAACCACAGGCTCAGCCTGCCCCACGGAACCAGAATAGGGCCTGAAGCCATCCTGCGGATTTTCGGCCAACTCCCAAAAGAGCGAGTTGAAAAATGGAGCTCAGGGGCACTGCAATTCACAAACCTGCAGAGTTATAAACGATAACTCTCGTCCACAAATATATTGAGGGAAGGCAACGAAGAGGATGTGAAAGCAAGGCAGAACTGCAGGAAACTGATTTCAGGAGGTAGATTCGAATCGCCTTTAAAGCACATGGAAAGCGGCAAAACCTCGACAATGATGCCCTTGGCCAAAAAGGGCGTATGCGTATGCGTTTTTTCCTGAATAAATATTCAGCATGACCCTTTTTGGCCAACCAAGCAACCTGGAAAGGCAAATCAGCGCTACAAAGAAGTCTCGCTTCCCATCGCTCAAAAGGGCCATGCTGAATAAAGTGACAATACCAGAAATGCAGGAAAGGCCATGGAGAAATGGGAGCCTTGCTACGCTGATGGGCGGGATGTAAATTGCCACCAGCCACTCTGGAGAAGTGCACGGGGTGTCCTGAAACATCTACAAAACACAGCTGAGAGAGCATAGGGCACTTCCACTCATGGGCGTCTAAATTGGGAAAACTAAAAATCAGCAAGACACAGGCACCCCAAAGTTTACGGTTGCTCTGTTGACAAGAACCTCCACTGCGTTACACCTTAAATATCCCAGGAAAGAGAAAAATGGATAAAGAAGTTGTGGTCCTTATGTACAATGGAATGCAACTCAGCCATGAAATCAACGTCATAAGGCTAGTAGCAGCATGATGAGTGGATTTAGGTACGACGAATCTAAGTGAAATAAGTCACACAGAAAAAGACACTTATCATAAGCTATCACTTATAGAGGGAATGTAAAAACCGCTACACTTGAACTGAATTACAAAACACAACAGAGTCACACGTTTAGAAAACACACTATGGCTGCTTAACGGGAAAGGTGAGGTGGGGTGATGCATAAAACAAGGGTTTCAAATTAGCTCAGATACCGTTCCATAAACCCAATATGTAATAGACAAGACCTACTCCTTGCTCAGTGAACTGGACTCAACACCCCCTATTCACCGCCCAAGAATATATCTGACTAGTAAGAATCTTAAAACCTATGTATTGATATCTCTCTGTAAGTGAGTCAAGTGGGTGTAAAGCGGCATAAGCACAGCAGTGAAAAGCAGCTAAACCCCATTATAACATTCAATTACTTTTAAAAACCCGTGAAACAAAGACAGTGAAAGAGAGAGAAATTCTTACAAAATTCGTTCAGGGGCTGTGATGCCACCTCGATTGACCATATCTAGACCCACAGCTGATTGAGACATAAGGGTGGACACTCTTGGGGCTGAGAGGTTTGGTGAGGTTGGGTGAGCAAACGCAGACCCTTTAAAGTAATACTGCGGGGTACCCATCTCATGGGTCCCAAATCTCCAGGTTCAAGGGCATCTTCCTACATCGAAAACATGCATGAGAAACCCAGAAGATTTTACACCGTGTGATCGGGAAAGGTTTCCAAAACGCACCTCATTTCTCATCTCCTTGTGCTCGGGTTCGCCATTCCAGCCGCTTTACTTGCAATCTCCCTCCTTGGAGAATCAGCACCTTTAACCCCCTGTTCCGTACAGGTTGCCATTTGTCCTGAGGATGAACGGCAAGAGGGGGAACCAATGAGAGACTAGCTCTAGGTGTTGGGACAGGCACAGGTCACTCTATTTTCCCATCCGGAAGAAGAATTAACCACAGGCTCAGCCTGCCGCCCGGAACCAGAATAGGGCCTGAAGCAATCCTGCGCTTTTGCGGCCAGCTCCCCAAAAAGCGAGTTGATAAATGGAGCTCAGGGGCACTACAATTCACAATCCTGTAGAGTTATAAATGGTAACTCAAGTCCAAAAATATATTGAAGGAAGGCAACGAAGAGGATTTGAAAGCAAGGCAGAATTGCAGGATATTTCTATAGATTATATGTTAAGTGTTTATATACATTTAACATACATTAGCCTATTTAGGTTAGCCCCATAATCCTAATTTTTCCATCCTTCCACCTTTCATTTTGGTTAACCATTAGTTTGTTTTGTAAGTCTGTGGGTGTCTTTTTCTGTGGAAGTATGTTCATTGCTAGCAATCTTAGGATAACTTGTATAAATGATATCATAGGATATTTGTCATTCCCTTTTGACTGACTTTACCTAATATGATTATTTCTAGGCTCATTTTTAATCCTGAAAACGGCACTCTTCATTTTCTACCCGAGGCTACTATTCCATTCTGTACATATACCACTTCTTCTTTGTCAATTCATCTGTTTATGGACCTTTTTTTTGGCTTCCATGTCTTGGCTATTTCAATATTGCTGCAGTGCACATTTGCCTGCCTCTGTCTTTCCGATTCTGGTGGTCTTAGATTAGAGGCCCAAAAGGTGCCCTGCCACATCCTCTGGTAGCTCAATTTTTACCTTTTAAAGCAGCTCCATTCAGTTTTTGTTAGTGCTGTTACCACTTTACATCCCACCAGCTGCTAGAAGGTACAAAGTTCTCTAAAACCCCTTCAGCATTTATAGTTTGTAGAGGTTTGGCTGATGGTCATTTGACTGGTGTGAGCTGAAACCTTTTTGGAGGTTGGATTTGCATGGGGCTAATAATTCCTTATACTGAGCTTTAGGCATGTCCTTTTTTTCTTTTCCTCTTTTTTTGTTTTTAGACAGTGAGTACAACTTCTCTCTTCATATTGACTTCTTGAAAAATTTGTCATGTGTTGAATTTTCTTGCCTATTCCCTATCCCAGGGCATTTTTGGAGGGGAGGTGTCATTTACAGCCCTGCAGTCCTTGTGACTACTAAGCAACCATTAGCACTGGGTTGAAAGCTGCTGTTGTGAGAAACAGCCACCATGCGGCAGCATTATTACGTTCTCAACCCTTGTTACTGGGGCAACAGAGTCTTCCTGGAGGTAGTGTTCCGAGGTTGTATATTAGAGAGGAATGTGCGGGGACAAGCCCCCAGATTTCAGGAGGTAGATACGAATCGCCTTTAGAGAACATGAAAAGCGGCAAAACGTCGACAATGATGCACTTGGCCAAAAAGGGCCTATGCGTTTTTTCCTGAATATATTCAGGAAAAAACGCATAGGCCCTTTTTGGCCAACCAAGCAAGCCGGAAAGGCAAATCAGCCTTACAAATAAGTCTCACTTCCCATCCGTCCAAAGGACATCCAAAACAGTGTAAAAACCAGAAATGCAGGACAGGCCAGGTAGAAAAGGCAGCCTTGTTAGGCTGATGGGCGGGATGTAAATTGCCAACGGCCACTCTGGAGAAGTGCACGGTGTTTCCTAAACCATCTAAAAAACACAGCTAGAGAGCATAGGGCCCTTCCACTCGTGGGCATATAAAATGGGAAAAGTAAAAATCAACAAGACACAGGCACCCCAAAGTTTAGGCCTGCTCTGTTGACAAGAACCTCCACTTCAATACACCTTAAATATGCCAGGATAGAGAAAAATGGATAAAGAAGTGTGGTACTTATGTACAATGGAATATCACTCAGCCATGAAATCAATGTCATACGGCTACCAGCAGCATGATGAGTGGATTTAGGTACGATGTTTCTCAGTGAAATAAGTCACACAGAAAAAGACACTTATCATAAGATATCACTTATAGAGGGAAAGTAAAAATCGCTACACATGACCTGATTACAAAACAGAACAGAGTCACACATTTAGAAAACACTGGATGGCTGCTTAACTGGAAAGGTGAGGTGCAGTGAGGCATAAAACAAGGGTTTGAAATTAGCACACATACCGTTCCATAAACCAAATATGTAACAGACAACACATACCCCTTGCTCAGTGAACTGGACTCAACCCCGCCTATTCACCGCACAAGAGTATATCTGACTAGTAAGAATCTTAAAACCTATGTATTGATATCTCTCTGTAAATGAATCAAGTGGGTGTAAAGCGGCATAAACACAGCAGTGAAAATCAGCTAAACCCCATTATAAAAATAGATTACAAAAAAAACCCCAACAAAGACAGTGAAAGAGAGAGAAATTCGTACAAAGTTCGTTCAGGGACAGTGAAGCAACCTGGATCGACCATATCTAGACCCACAGCTGGATTAGATATAAGGCTGGACACTCTTGGGGCTGAGAGGATTGGTGAGGTTTGGTGAGCAAACGCCTACCATTTAAAGTAATAGTGCATGGTACCCATTCTATGGGTCCCAAATCTCCAGGTTCAAGGGAATCTTCTTACAGCGAAAAAATGCATGGGAAACCAAGTGGATGGTATACAGTGTGGTCGGGAAAGGTTTCTAAAACGCACCTCATTTCTCCTCTCCTTGTGCTCGGGTTCGCCATTCCAGCCGCATTACTAACAATCTCCCCACTTGGAGAATCAGCACCTTTAACCTCCTGTTTCGTACAGGTTGCAATTTGTCTTGAGGATGAATGGGAAGAGGGGGAACCAATGAGAGGGTAGCTCTAGGTGTTGGGACAGGCACAGGTCACACTAATTTCCATCAGGAAGAAGAATTAAGCACAGGCTCAGCCTGCCCCACGGAACCAGAATAGGGCCTGAAGCCATCCTGCGGATTTTCGGCCAACTCCCAAAAGAGCGAGTTGAAAAATGGAGCTCAGGGGCACTGCAATTCACAAACCTGCAGAGTTATAAACGATAACTCTCGTCCACAAATATATTGAGGGAAGGCAACGAAGAGGATGTGAAAGCAAGGCAGAACTGCAGGAAACTGATTTCAGGAGGTAGATTCGAATCGCCTTTAAAGCACATGGAAAGCGGCAAAACCTCGACAATGATGCCCTTGGCCAAAAAGGGCGTATGCGTATGCGTTTTTTCCTGAATAAATATTCAGCATGGCCCTTTTTGGCCAACCAAGCAACCTGGAAAGGCAAATCGGCGCTACAAAGAAGTCTCGCTTCCCATCGCTCAAAAGGGCCATGCTGAATAAAGTGACAATAACAGAAATGCAGGAAAGGCCATGGAGAAATGGGAGCCTTGCTACGCTGATGGGCGGGATGTAAATTGCCACCAGCCACTCTGGAGAAGTGCACGGGGTGTCCTGAAACATCTACAAAACACAGCTGAGAGAGCATAGGGCACTTCCACTCATGGGCGTCTAAATTGGGAAAACTAAAAATCAGCAAGACACAGGCACCCCAAAGTTTACGGTTGCTCTGTTGACAAGAACCTCCACTGCGTTACACCTTAAATATCCCAGGAAAGAGAAAAATGGATAAAGAAGTTGTGGTCCTTATGTACAATGGAATGCAACTCAGCCATGAAATCAACGTCATAAGGCTAGTAGCAGCATGATGAGTGGATTTAGGTACGACGAATCTAAGTGAAATAAGTCACACAGAAAAAGACACTTATCATAAGCTATCACTTATAGAGGGAATGTAAAAACCGCTACACTTGAACTGAATTACAAAACACAACAGAGTCACACGTTTAGAAAACACACTATGGCTGCTTAACGGGAAAGGTGAGGTGGGGTGATGCATAAAACAAGGGTTTCAAATTAGCTCAGATACCGTTCCATAAACCCAATATGTAATAGACAAGACCTACTCCTTGCTCAGTGAACTGGACTCAACACCCCCTATTCACCGCCCAAGAATATATCTGACTAGTAAGAATCTTAAAACCTATGTATTGATATCTCTCTGTAAGTGAGTCAAGTGGGTGTAAAGCGGCATAAGCACAGCAGTGAAAAGCAGCTAAACCCCATTATAACATTCAATTACTTTTAAAAACCCGTGAAACAAAGACAGTGAAAGAGAGAGAAATTCTTACAAAATTTGTTCAGGGGCTGTGATGCCACCTCGATTGACCATATCTAGACCCACAGCTGATTGAGACATAAGGGTGGGCACTCTTGGGGCTGAGAGGTTTGGTGAGGTTGGGTGAGCAAACGCAGACCCTTTAAAGTAATACTGCGGGGTACCCATCTCATGGGTCCCAAATCTCCAGGTTCAAGGGCATCTTCCTACATCGAAAACATGCATGAGAAACCCAGAAGATGGTACACCGTGTGATCGGGAAAGGTTTCCAAAACGCACCTCATTTCTCATCTCCTTGTGCTCGGGTTCGCCATTCCAGCCGCTTTACTTGCAATCTCCCTCCTTGGAGAATCAGCACCTTTAACCCCCTGTTCCGTACAGGTTGCCATTTGTCCTGAGGATGAACGGCAAGAGGGGGAACCAATGAGAGACTAGCTCTAGGTGTTGGGACAGGCACAGGTCACTCTATTTTCCCATCAGGAAGAAGAATTAACCACAGGCTCAGCCTGCCGCCCGGAACCAGAATAGGGCCTGAAGCAATCCTGCGCTTTTGCGGCCAGCTCCCCAAAAAGCGAGTTGATAAATGGAGCTCAGGGGCACTACAATTCACAATCCTGTAGAGTTATAAATGGTAACTCAAGTCCAAAAATATATTGAAGGAAGGCAACGAAGAGGATTTGAAAGCAAGGCAGAACTGCAGGAAATTTCTATAGATTATATGTTAAGTGTTTATATACATTTAACATACATTAGCCTATTTAGGTTAGCCCCATAATCCTAATTTTTCCATCCTTCCACCTTTCATTTTGGTTAACCATTAGTTTGTTTTGTAAGTCTGTGGGTGTCTTTTTCTGTGGAAGTATGTTCATTGCTAGCAATCTTAGGATAACTTGTATAAATGATATCATAGGATATTTGTCATTCCCTTTTGACTGACTTTACCTAATATGATTATTTCTAGGCTCATTTTTAATCCTGAAAACGGCACTCTTCATTTTCTACCCGAGGCTACTATTCCATTCTGTACATATACCACTTCTTCTTTGTCAATTCATATGTTTATGGACCTTTTTTTTGGCTTCCATGTCTTGGCTATTTCAATATTGCTGCAGTGCACATTTGCCTGCCTCTGTCTTTCCGATTCTGGTGGTCTTAGATTAGAGGCCCAAAAGGTGCCCTGCCACATCCTCTGGTAGCTCAATTTTTACCTTTTAAAGCAGCTCCATTCAGTTTTTGTTAGTGCTGTTACCACTTTACATCCCACCAGCTGCTAGAAGGTACAAAGTTCTCTAAAACCCCTTCAGCATTTATAGTTTGTAGAGGTTTGGCTGATGGTCATTTGACTGGTGTGAGCTGAAACCTTTTTGGAGGTTGGATTTGCATGGGGCTAATAATTCCTTATACTGAGCTTTAGGCATGTCCTTTTTGTCTTTTCCTCTTTTTTTGTTTTTAGACAGTGAGTACAACTTCTCTCTTCATATTGACTTCTTGAAAAATTTGTCATGTGTTGAATTTTCTTGCCTATTCCCTATCCCAGGGCATTTTTGGAGGGGAGGTGTCATTTACAGCCCTGCAGTCCTTGTGACTACTAAGCAACCATTAGCACTGGGTTGAAAGCTGCTGTTGTGAGAAACAGCCACCATGCGGCAGCATTATTACGTTCTCAACCCTTGTTACTGGGGCAACAGAGTCTTCCTGGAGGTAGTGTTCCGAGGTTGTATATTAGAGAGGAATGTGCGGGGACAAGCCCCCAGATTTCAGGAGGTAGATACGAATCGCCTTTAGAGAACATGAAAAGCGGCAAAACGTCGACAATGATGCACTTGGCCAAAAAGGGCCTATGCGTTTTTTTCCTGAATATATTCAGGAAAAAACGCATAGGCCCTTTTTGGCCAACCAAGCAAGCCGGAAAGGCAAATCAGCCTTACAAATAAGTCTCACTTCCCATCCGTCCAAAGGACATCCAAAACAGTGTAAAAACCAGAAGTGCAGGACAGGCCAGGTAGAAAAGGCAGCCTTGTTAGGCTGATGGGCGGGATGTAAATTGCCAACGGCCACTCTGGAGAAGTGCACGGTGTTTCCTAAACCATCTAAAAAACACAGCTAGAGAGCATAGGGCCCTTCCACTCGTGGGCGTATAAAATGGGAAAAGTAAAAATCAACAAGACACAGGCACCCCAAAGTTTAGGCCTGCTCTGTTGACAAGAACCTCCACTTCAATACACCTTAAATATGCCAGGATAGAGAAAAATGGATAAAGAAGTGTGGTACTTATGTACAATGGAATATCACTCAGCCATGAAATCAATGTCATACGGCTACCAGCAGCATGATGAGTGGATTTAGGTACGATGTTTCTCAGTGAAATAAGTCACACAGAAAAAGACACTTATCATAAGATATCACTTATAGAGGGAAAGTAAAAATCGCTACACATGACCTGATTACAAAACAGAACAGAGTCACACATTTAGAAAACACTGGATGGCTGCTTAACTGGAAAGGTGAGGTGCAGTGAGGCATAAAACAAGGGTTTGAAATTAGCACACATACCGTTCCATAAACCAAATATGTAACAGACAACACATACCCCTTGCTCAGTGAACTGGACTCAACCCCGCCTATTCACCGCACAAGAGTATATCTGACTAGTAAGAATCTTAAAACCTATGTATTGATATCTCTCTGTAAATGAATCAAGTGGGTGTAAAGCGGCATAAACACAGCAGTGAAAATCAGCTAAACCCCATTATAAAAATAGATTACAAAAAAAACCCCAACAAAGACAGTGAAAGAGAGAGAAATTCGTACAAAGTTCGTTCAGGGACAGTGAAGCAACCTGGATCGACCATATCTAGACCCACAGCTGGATTAGATATAAGGCTGGACACTCTTGGGGCTGAGAGGATTGGTGAGGTTTGGTGAGCAAACGCCTACCATTTAAAGTAATAGTGCATGGTACCCATTCTATGGGTCCCAAATCTCCAGGTTCAAGGGAATCTTCTTACAGCGAAAAAATGCATGGGAAACCAAGTGGATGGTATACAGTGTGGTCGGGAAAGGTTTCTAAAACGCACCTCATTTCTCCTCTCCTTGTGCTCGGGTTCGCCATTCCAGCCGCATTACTAACAATCTCCCCACTTGGAGAATCAGCACCTTTAACCTCCTGTTTCGTACAGGTTGCAATTTGTCTTGAGGATGAATGGGAAGAGGGGGAACCAATGAGAGGGTAGCTCTAGGTGTTGGGACAGGCACAGGTCACTCTAATTTCCATCAGGAAGAAGAATTAACCACAGGCTCAGCCTGCCCCACGGAACCAGAATAGGGCCTGAAGCCATCCTGCGGATTTTCGGCCAACTCCCAAAAGAGCGAGTTGAAAAATGGAGCTCAGGGGCACTGCAATTCACAAACCTGCAGAGTTATAAACGATAACTCTCGTCCACAAATATATTGAGGGAAGGCAACGAAGAGGATGTGAAAGCAAGGCAGAACTGCAGGAAACTGATTTCAGGAGGTAGATTCGAATCGCCTTTAAAGCACATGGAAAGCGGCAAAACCTCGACAATGATGCCCTTGGCCAAAAAGGGCGTATGCGTATGCGTTTTTTCCTGAATAAATATTCAGCATGGCCCTTTTTGGCCAACCAAGCAACCTGGAAAGGCAAATCGGCGCTACAAAGAAGTCTCGCTTCCCATCGCTCAAAAGGGCCATGCTGAATAAAGTGACAATAACAGAAATGCAGGAAAGGCCATGGAGAAATGGGAGCCTTGCTACGCTGATGGGCGGGATGTAAATTGCCACCAGCCACTCTGGAGAAGTGCACGGGGTGTCCTGAAACATCTACAAAACACAGCTGAGAGAGCATAGGGCACTTCCACTCATGGGCGTCTAAATTGGGAAAACTAAAAATCAGCAAGACACAGGCACCCCAAAGTTTACGGTTGCTCTGTTGACAAGAACCTCCACTGCGTTACACCTTAAATATCCCAGGAAAGAGAAAAATGGATAAAGAAGTTGTGGTCCTTATGTACAATGGAATGCAACTCAGCCATGAAATCAACGTCATAAGGCTAGTAGCAGCATGATGAGTGGATTTAGGTACGACGAATCTAAGTGAAATAAGTCACACAGAAAAAGACACTTATCATAAGCTATCACTTATAGAGGGAATGTAAAAACCGCTACACTTGAACTGAATTACAAAACACAACAGAGTCACACGTTTAGAAAACACACTATGGCTGCTTAACGGGAAAGGTGAGGTGGGGTGATGCATAAAACAAGGGTTTCAAATTAGCTCAGATACCGTTCCATAAACCCAATATGTAATAGACAAGACCTACTCCTTGCTCAGTGAACTGGACTCAACACCCCCTATTCACCGCCCAAGAATATATCTGACTAGTAAGAATCTTAAAACCTATGTATTGATATCTCTCTGTAAGTGAGTCAAGTGGGTGTAAAGCGGCATAAGCACAGCAGTGAAAAGCAGCTAAACCCCATTATAACATTCAATTACTTTTAAAAACCCGTGAAACAAAGACAGTGAAAGAGAGAGAAATTCTTACAAAATTTGTTCAGGGGCTGTGATGCCACCTCGATTGACCATATCTAGACCCACAGCTGATTGAGACATAAGGGTGGGCACTCTTGGGGCTGAGAGGTTTGGTGAGGTTGGGTGAGCAAACGCAGACCCTTTAAAGTAATACTGCGGGGTACCCATCTCATGGGTCCCAAATCTCCAGGTTCAAGGGCATCTTCCTACATCGAAAACATGCATGAGAAACCCAGAAGATGGTACACCGTGTGATCGGGAAAGGTTTCCAAAACGCACCTCATTTCTCATCTCCTTGTGCTCGGGTTCGCCATTCCAGCCGCTTTACTTGCAATCTCCCTCCTTGGAGAATCAGCACCTTTAACCCCCTGTTCCGTACAGGTTGCCATTTGTCCTGAGGATGAACGGCAAGAGGGGGAACCAATGAGAGACTAGCTCTAGGTGTTGGGACAGGCACAGGTCACTCTATTTTCCCATCAGGAAGAAGAATTAACCACAGGCTCAGCCTGCCGCCCGGAACCAGAATAGGGCCTGAAGCAATCCTGCGCTTTTGCGGCCAGCTCCCCAAAAAGCGAGTTGATAAATGGAGCTCAGGGGCACTACAATTCACAATCCTGTAGAGTTATAAATGGTAACTCAAGTCCAAAAATATATTGAAGGAAGGCAACGAAGAGGATTTGAAAGCAAGGCAGAACTGCAGGAAATTTCTATAGATTATATGTTAAGTGTTTATATACATTTAACATACATTAGCCTATTTAGGTTAGCCCCATAATCCTAATTTTTCCATCCTTCCACCTTTCATTTTGGTTAACCATTAGTTTGTTTTGTAAGTCTGTGGGTGTCTTTTTCTGTGGAAGTATGTTCATTGCTAGCAATCTTAGGATAACTTGTATAAATGATATCATAGGATATTTGTCATTCCCTTTTGACTGACTTTACCTAATATGATTATTTCTAGGCTCATTTTTAATCCTGAAAACGGCACTCTTCATTTTCTACCCGAGGCTACTATTCCATTCTGTACATATACCACTTCTTCTTTGTCAATTCATATGTTTATGGACCTTTTTTTTGGCTTCCATGTCTTGGCTATTTCAATATTGCTGCAGTGCACATTTGCCTGCCTCTGTCTTTCCGATTCTGGTGGTCTTAGATTAGAGGCCCAAAAGGTGCCCTGCCACATCCTCTGGTAGCTCAATTTTTACCTTTTAAAGCAGCTCCATTCAGTTTTTGTTAGTGCTGTTACCACTTTACATCCCACCAGCTGCTAGAAGGTACAAAGTTCTCTAAAACCCCTTCAGCATTTATAGTTTGTAGAGGTTTGGCTGATGGTCATTTGACTGGTGTGAGCTGAAACCTTTTTGGAGGTTGGATTTGCATGGGGCTAATAATTCCTTATACTGAGCTTTAGGCATGTCCTTTTTGTCTTTTCCTCTTTTTTTGTTTTTAGACAGTGAGTACAACTTCTCTCTTCATATTGACTTCTTGAAAAATTTGTCATGTGTTGAATTTTCTTGCCTATTCCCTATCCCAGGGCATTTTTGGAGGGGAGGTGTCATTTACAGCCCTGCAGTCCTTGTGACTACTAAGCAACCATTAGCACTGGGTTGAAAGCTGCTGTTGTGAGAAACAGCCACCATGCGGCAGCATTATTACGTTCTCAACCCTTGTTACTGGGGCAACAGAGTCTTCCTGGAGGTAGTGTTCCGAGGTTGTATATTAGAGAGGAATGTGCGGGGACAAGCCCCCAGATTTCAGGAGGTAGATACGAATCGCCTTTAGAGAACATGAAAAGCGGCAAAACGTCGACAATGATGCACTTGGCCAAAAAGGGCCTATGCGTTTTTTTCCTGAATATATTCAGGAAAAAACGCATAGGCCCTTTTTGGCCAACCAAGCAAGCCGGAAAGGCAAATCAGCCTTACAAATAAGTCTCACTTCCCATCCGTCCAAAGGACATCCAAAACAGTGTAAAAACCAGAAGTGCAGGACAGGCCAGGTAGAAAAGGCAGCCTTGTTAGGCTGATGGGCGGGATGTAAATTGCCAACGGCCACTCTGGAGAAGTGCACGGTGTTTCCTAAACCATCTAAAAAACACAGCTAGAGAGCATAGGGCCCTTCCACTCGTGGGCGTATAAAATGGGAAAAGTAAAAATCAACAAGACACAGGCACCCCAAAGTTTAGGCCTGCTCTGTTGACAAGAACCTCCACTTCAATACACCTTAAATATGCCAGGATAGAGAAAAATGGATAAAGAAGTGTGGTACTTATGTACAATGGAATATCACTCAGCCATGAAATCAATGTCATACGGCTACCAGCAGCATGATGAGTGGATTTAGGTACGATGTTTCTCAGTGAAATAAGTCACACAGAAAAAGACACTTATCATAAGATATCACTTATAGAGGGAAAGTAAAAATCGCTACACATGACCTGATTACAAAACAGAACAGAGTCACACATTTAGAAAACACTGGATGGCTGCTTAACTGGAAAGGTGAGGTGCAGTGAGGCATAAAACAAGGGTTTGAAATTAGCACACATACCGTTCCATAAACCAAATATGTAACAGACAACACATACCCCTTGCTCAGTGAACTGGACTCAACCCCGCCTATTCACCGCACAAGAGTATATCTGACTAGTAAGAATCTTAAAACCTATGTATTGATATCTCTCTGTAAATGAATCAAGTGGGTGTAAAGCGGCATAAACACAGCAGTGAAAATCAGCTAAACCCCATTATAAAAATAGATTACAAAAAAAACCCCAACAAAGACAGTGAAAGAGAGAGAAATTCGTACAAAGTTCGTTCAGGGACAGTGAAGCAACCTGGATCGACCATATCTAGACCCACAGCTGGATTAGATATAAGGCTGGACACTCTTGGGGCTGAGAGGATTGGTGAGGTTTGGTGAGCAAACGCCTACCATTTAAAGTAATAGTGCATGGTACCCATTCTATGGGTCCCAAATCTCCAGGTTCAAGGGAATCTTCTTACAGCGAAAAAATGCATGGGAAACCAAGTGGATGGTATACAGTGTGGTCGGGAAAGGTTTCTAAAACGCACCTCATTTCTCCTCTCCTTGTGCTCGGGTTCGCCATTCCAGCCGCATTACTAACAATCTCCCCACTTGGAGAATCAGCACCTTTAACCTCCTGTTTCGTACAGGTTGCAATTTGTCTTGAGGATGAATGGGAAGAGGGGGAACCAATGAGAGGGTAGCTCTAGGTGTTGGGACAGGCACAGGTCACTCTAATTTCCATCAGGAAGAAGAATTAACCACAGGCTCAGCCTGCCCCACGGAACCAGAATAGGGCCTGAAGCCATCCTGCGGATTTTCGGCCAACTCCCAAAAGAGCGAGTTGAAAAATGGAGCTCAGGGGCACTGCAATTCACAAACCTGCAGAGTTATAAACGATAACTCTCGTCCACAAATATATTGAGGGAAGGCAACGAAGAGGATGTGAAAGCAAGGCAGAACTGCAGGAAACTGATTTCAGGAGGTAGATTCGAATCGCCTTTAAAGCACATGGAAAGCGGCAAAACCTCGACAATGATGCCCTTGGCCAAAAAGGGCGTATGCGTATGCGTTTTTTCCTGAATAAATATTCAGCATGGCCCTTTTTGGCCAACCAAGCAACCTGGAAAGGCAAATCGGCGCTACAAAGAAGTCTCGCTTCCCATCGCTCAAAAGGGCCATGCTGAATAAAGTGACAATAACAGAAATGCAGGAAAGGCCATGGAGAAATGGGAGCCTTGCTACGCTGATGGGCGGGATGTAAATTGCCACCAGCCACTCTGGAGAAGTGCACGGGGTGTCCTGAAACATCTACAAAACACAGCTGAGAGAGCATAGGGCACTTCCACTCATGGGCGTCTAAATTGGGAAAACTAAAAATCAGCAAGACACAGGCACCCCAAAGTTTACAGTTGCTCTGTTGACAAGAACCTCCACTGCGTTACACCTTAAATATCCCAGGAAAGAGAAAAATGGATAAAGAAGTTGTGGTCCTTATGTACAATGGAATGCAACTCAGCCATGAAATCAACGTCATAAGGCTAGTAGCAGCATGATGAGTGGATTTAGGTACGACGAATCTAAGTGAAATAAGTCACACAGAAAAAGACACTTATCATAAGCTATCACTTATAGAGGGAATGTAAAAACCGCTACACTTGAACTGAATTACAAAACACAACAGAGTCACACGTTTAGAAAACACACTATGGCTGCTTAACGGGAAAGGTGAGGTGGGGTGATGCATAAAACAAGGGTTTCAAATTAGCTCAGATACCGTTCCATAAACCCAATATGTAATAGACAAGACCTACTCCTTGCTCAGTGAACTGGACTCAACACCCCCTATTCACCGCCCAAGAATATATCTGACTAGTAAGAATCTTAAAACCTATGTATTGATATCTCTCTGTAAGTGAGTCAAGTGGGTGTAAAGCGGCATAAGCACAGCAGTGAAAAGCAGCTAAACCCCATTATAACATTCAATTACTTTTAAAAACCCGTGAAACAAAGACAGTGAAAGAGAGAGAAATTCTTACAAAATTCGTTCAGGGGCTGTGATGCCACCTCGATTGACCATATCTAGACCCACAGCTGATTGAGACATAAGGGTGGACACTCTTGGGGCTGAGAGGTTTGGTGAGGTTGGGTGAGCAAACGCAGACCCTTTAAAGTAATACTGCGGGGTACCCATCTCATGGGTCCCAAATCTCCAGGTTCAAGGGCATCTTCCTACATCGAAAACATGCATGAGAAACCCAGAAGATGGTACACCGTGTGATCGGGAAAGGTTTCCAAAACGCACCTCATTTCTCATCTCCTTGTGCTCGGGTTCGCCATTCCAGCCGCTTTACTTGCAATCTCCCTCCTTGGAGAATCAGCACCTTTAACCCCCTGTTCCGTACAGGTTGCCATTTGTCCTGAGGATGAACGGCAAGAGGGGGAACCAATGAGAGACTAGCTCTAGGTGTTGGGACAGGCACAGGTCACTCTATTTTCCCATCCGGAAGAAGAATTAACCACAGGCTCAGCCTGCCGCCCGGAACCAGAATAGGGCCTGAAGCAATCCTGCGCTTTTGCGGCCAGCTCCCCAAAAAGCGAGTTGATAAATGGAGCTCAGGGGCACTACAATTCACAATCCTGTAGAGTTATAAATGGTAACTCAAGTCCAAAAATATATTGAAGGAAGGCAACGAAGAGGATTTGAAAGCAAGGCAGAATTGCAGGAAATTTCTATAGATTATATGTTAAGTGTTTATATACATTTAACATACATTAGCCTATTTAGGTTAGCCCCATAATCCTAATTTTTCCATCCTTCCACCTTTCATTTTGGTTAACCATTAGTTTGTTTTGTAAGTCTGTGGGTGTCTTTTTCTGTGGAAGTATGTTCATTGCTAGCAATCTTAGGATAACTTGTATAAATGATATCATAGGATATTTGTCATTCCCTTTTGACTGACTTTACCTAATATGATTATTTCTAGGCTCATTTTTAATCCTGAAAACGGCACTCTTCATTTTCTACCCGAGGCTACTATTCCATTCTGTACATATACCACTTCTTCTTTGTCAATTCATCTGTTTATGGACCTTTTTTTTGGCTTCCATGTCTTGGCTATTTCAATATTGCTGCAGTGCACATTTGCCTGCCTCTGTCTTTCCGATTCTGGTGGTCTTAGATTAGAGGCCCAAAAGGTGCCCTGCCACATCCTCTGGTAGCTCAATTTTTACCTTTTAAAGCAGCTCCATTCAGTTTTTGTTAGTGCTGTTACCACTTTACATCCCACCAGCTGCTAGAAGGTACAAAGTTCTCTAAAACCCCTTCAGCATTTATAGTTTGTAGAGGTTTGGCTGATGGTCATTTGACTGGTGTGAGCTGAAACCTTTTTGGAGCTTGGATTTGCATGGGGCTAATAATTCCTTATACTGAGCTTTAGGCATGTCCTTTTTTTCTTTTCCTCTTTTTTTGTTTTTAGACAGTGAGTACAACTTCTCTCTTCATATTGACTTCTTGAAAAATTTGTCATGTGTTGAATTTTCTTGCCTATTCCTTATCCCAGGGCATTTTTGGAGGGGAGGTGTCATTTACAGCCCTGCAGTCCTTGTGACTACTAAGCAACCATTAGCACTGGGTTGAAAGCTGCTGTTGTGAGAAACAGCCACAATGCGGCAGCATTATTACGTTCTCAACCCTTGTTACTGGGGCAACAGAGTCTTCCTGGAGGTAGTGTTCCGAGGTTGTATATTAGAGAGGAATGTGCGGGGACAAGCCCCCAGATTTCAGGAGGTAGATACGAATCGCCTTTAGAGAACATGAAAAGCGGCAAAACGTCGACAATGATGCACTTGGCCAAAAAGGGCCTATGCGTTTTTTCCTGAATATATTCAGGAAAAAACGCATAGGCCCTTTTTGGCCAACCAAGCAAGCCGGAAAGGCAAATCAGCCTTACAAATAAGTCTCACTTCCCATCCGTCCAAAGGACATCCAAAACAGTGTAAAAACCAGAAGTGCAGGACAGGCCAGGTAGAAAAGGCAGCCTTGTTAGGCTGATGGGCGGGATGTAAATTGCCAACGGCCACTCTGGAGAAGTGCACGGTGTTTCCAAAACCATCTAAAAAACACAGCTAGAGAGCATAGGGCCCTTCCACTCGTGGGCATATAAAATGGGAAAAGTAAAAATCAACAAGACACAGGCACCCCAAAGTTTAGGCCTGCTCTGTTGACAAGAACCTCCACTTCAATACACCTTAAATATGCCAGGATAGAGAAAAATGGATAAAGAAGTGTGGTACTTATGTACAATGGAATATCACTCAGCCATGAAATCAATGTCATACGGCTACCAGCAGCATGATGAGTGGATTTAGGTACGATGTTTCTCAGTGAAATAAGTCACACAGAAAAAGACACTTATCATAAGATATCACTTATAGAGGGAAAGTAAAAATCGCTACACATGACCTGATTACAAAACAGAACAGAGTCACACATTTAGAAAACACTGGATGGCTGCTTAACTGGAAAGGTGAGGTGCAGTGAGGCATAAAACAAGGGTTTGAAATTAGCACACATACCGTTCCATAAACCAAATATGTAACAGACAACACATACCCCTTGCTCAGTGAACTGGACTCAACCCCGCCTATTCACCGCACAAGAGTATATCTGACTAGTAAGAATCTTAAAACCTATGTATTGATATCTCTCTGTAAATGAATCAAGTGGGTGTAAAGCGGCATAAACACAGCAGTGAAAATCAGCTAAACCCCATTATAAAAATAGATTACAAAAAAAACCCCAACAAAGACAGTGAAAGAGAGAGAAATTCGTACAAAGTTCGTTCAGGGACAGTGAAGCAACCTGGATCGACCATATCTAGACCCACAGCTGGATTAGATATAAGGCTGGACACTCTTGGGGCTGAGAGGATTGGTGAGGTTTGGTGAGCAAACGCCTACCATTTAAAGTAATAGTGCATGGTACCCATTCTATGGGTCCCAAATCTCCAGGTTCAAGGGAATCTTCTTACAGCGAAAAAATGCATGGGAAACCAAGTGGATGGTATACAGTGTGGTCGGGAAAGGTTTCTAAAACGCACCTCATTTCTCCTCTCCTTGTGCTCGGGTTCGCCATTCCAGCCGCATTACTAACAATCTCCCCACTTGGAGAATCAGCACCTTTAACCTCCTGTTTCGTACAGGTTGCAATTTGTCTTGAGGATGAATGGGAAGAGGGGGAACCAATGAGAGGGTAGCTCTAGGTGTTGGGACAGGCACAGGTCACTCTAATTTCCATCAGGAAGAAGAATTAACCACAGGCTCAGCCTGCCCCACGGAACCAGAATAGGGCCTGAAGCCATCCTGCGGATTTTCGGCCAACTCCCAAAAGAGCGAGTTGAAAAATGGAGCTCAGGGGCACTGCAATTCACAAACCTGCAGAGTTATAAACGATAACTCTCGTCCACAAATATATTGAGGGAAGGCAACGAAGAGGATGTGAAAGCAAGGCAGAACTGCAGGAAACTGATTTCAGGAGGTAGATTCGAATCGCCTTTAAAGCACATGGAAAGCGGCAAAACCTCGACAATGATGCCCTTGGCCAAAAAGGGCGTATGCGTATGCGTTTTTTCCTGAATAAATATTCAGCATGGCCCTTTTTGGCCAACCAAGCAACCTGGAAAGGCAAATCGGCGCTACAAAGAAGTCTCGCTTCCCATCGCTCAAAAGGGCCATGCTGAATAAAGTGACAATACCAGAAATGCAGGAAAGGCCATGGAGAAATGGGAGCCTTGCTACGCTGATGGGCGGGATGTAAATTGCCACCAGCCACTCTGGAGAAGTGCACGGGGTGTCCTGAAACATCTACAAAACACAGCTGAGAGAGCATAGGGCACTTCCACTCATGGGCGTCTAAATTGGGAAAACTAAAAATCAGCAAGACACAGGCACCCCAAAGTTTACGGTTGCTCTGTTGACAAGAACCTCCACTGCGTTACACCTTAAATATCCCAGGAAAGAGAAAAATGGATAAAGAAGTTGTGGTCCTTATGTACAATGGAATGCAACTCAGCCATGAAATCAACGTCATAAGGCTAGTAGCAGCATGATGAGTGGATTTAGGTACGACGAATCTAAGTGAAATAAGTCACACAGAAAAAGACACTTATCATAAGCTATCACTTATAGAGGGAATGTAAAAACCGCTACACTTGAACTGAATTACAAAACACAACAGAGTCACACGTTTAGAAAACACACTATGGCTGCTTAACGGGAACGGTGAGGTGGGGTGATGCATAAAACAAGGGTTTCAAATTAGCTCAGATACCGTTCCATAAACCCAATATGTAATAGACAAGACCTACTCCTTGCTCAGTGAACTGGACTCAACACCCCCTATTCACCGCCCAAGAATATATCTGACTAGTAAGAATCTTAAAACCTATGTATTGATATCTCTCTGTAAGTGAGTCAAGTGGGTGTAAAGCGGCATAAGCACAGCAGTGAAAAGCAGCTAAACCCCATTATAACATTCAATTACTTTTAAAAACCCGTGAAACAAAGACAGTGAAAGAGAGAGAAATTCTTACAAAATTCGTTCAGGGGCTGTGATGCCACCTCGATTGACCATATCTAGACCCACAGCTGATTGAGACATAAGGGTGGGCACTCTTGGGGCTGAGAGGTTTGGTGAGGTTGGGTGAGCAAACGCAGACCCTTTAAAGTAATACTGCGGGGTACCCATCTCATGGGTCCCAAATCTCCAGGTTCAAGGGCATCTTCCTACATCGAAAACATGCATGAGAAACCCAGAAGATGGTACACCGTGTGATCGGGAAAGGTTTCCAAAACGCACCTCATTTCTCATCTCCTTGTGCTCGGGTTCGCCATTCCAGCCGCTTTACTTGCAATCTCCCTCCTTGGAGAATCAGCACCTTTAACCCCCTGTTCCGTACAGGTTGCCATTTGTCCTGAGGATGAACGGCAAGAGGGGGAACCAATGAGAGACTAGCTCTAGGTGTTGGGACAGGCACAGGTCACTCTATTTTCCCATCCGGAAGAAGAATTAACCACAGGCTCAGCCTGCCGCCCGGAACCAGAATAGGGCCTGAAGCAATCCTGCGCTTTTGCGGCCAGCTCCCCAAAAAGCGAGTTGATAAATGGAGCTCAGGGGCACTACAATTCACAATCCTGTAGAGTTATAAATGGTAACTCAAGTCCAAAAATATATTGAAGGAAGGCAACGAAGAGGATTTGAAAGCAAGGCAGAATTGCAGGAAATTTCTATAGATTATATGTTAAGTGTTTATATACATTTAACATACATTAGCCTATTTAGGTTAGCCCCATAATCCTAATTTTTCCATCCTTCCACCTTTCATTTTGGTTAACCATTAGTTTGTTTTGTAAGTCTGTGGGTGTCTTTTTCTGTGGAAGTATGTTCATTGCTAGCAATCTTAGGATAACTTGTATAAATGATATCATAGGATATTTGTCATTCCCTTTTGACTGACTTTACCTAATATGATTATTTCTAGGCTCATTTTTAATCCTGAAAACGGCACTCTTCATTTTCTACCCGAGGCTACTATTCCATTCTGTACATATACCACTTCTTCTTTGTCAATTCATCTGTTTATGGACCTTTTTTTTGGCTTCCATGTCTTGGCTATTTCAATATTGCTGCAGTGCACATTTGCCTGCCTCTGTCTTTCCGATTCTGGTGGTCTTAGATTAGAGGCCCAAAAGGTGCCCTGCCACATCCTCTGGTAGCTCAATTTTTACCTTTTAAAGC
The DNA here is from genome assembly GCF_028021215.1 of Eschrichtius robustus. Lineage (NCBI taxonomy): Eukaryota > Metazoa > Chordata > Mammalia > Artiodactyla > Eschrichtiidae > Eschrichtius > Eschrichtius robustus. The sequence continues at coordinate 110,432,967 of NC_090824.1, read as the reverse complement.
AGCTCCATTCAGTTTTTGTTAGTGCTGTTACCACTTTACATCCCACCAGCTGCTAGAAGGTACAAAGTTCTCTAAAACCCCTTCAGCATTTATAGTTTGTAGAGGTTTGGCTGATGGTCATTTGACTGGTGTGAGCTGAAACCTTTTTGGAGGTTGGATTTGCATGGGGCTAATAATTCCTTATACTGAGCTTTAGGCATGTCCTTTTTGTCTTTTCCTCTTTTTTTGTTTTTAGACAGTGAGTACAACTTCTCTCTTCATATTGACTTCTTGAAAAATTTGTCATGTGTTGAATTTTCTTGCCTATTCCCTATCCCAGGGCATTTTTGGAGGGGAGGTGTCATTTACAGCCCTGCAGTCCTTGTGACTACTAAGCAACCATTAGCACTGGGTTGAAAGCTGCTGTTGTGAGAAACAGCCACCATGCGGCAGCATTATTACGTTCTCAACCCTTGTTACTGGGGCAACAGAGTCTTCCTGGAGGTAGTGTTCCGAGGTTGTATATTAGAGAGGAATGTGCGGGGACAAGCCCCCAGATTTCAGGAGGTAGATACGAATCGCCTTTAGAGAACATGAAAAGCGGCAAAACGTCGACAATGATGCACTTGGCCAAAAAGGGCCTATGCGTTTTTTTCCTGAATATATTCAGGAAAAAACGCATAGGCCCTTTTTGGCCAACCAAGCAAGCCGGAAAGGCAAATCAGCCTTACAAATAAGTCTCACTTCCCATCCGTCCAAAGGACATCCAAAACAGTGTAAAAACCAGAAGTGCAGGACAGGCCAGGTAGAAAAGGCAGCCTTGTTAGGCTGATGGGCGGGATGTAAATTGCCAACGGCCACTCTGGAGAAGTGCACGGTGTTTCCTAAACCATCTAAAAAACACAGCTAGAGAGCATAGGGCCCTTCCACTCGTGGGCGTATAAAATGGGAAAAGTAAAAATCAACAAGACACAGGCACCCCAAAGTTTAGGCCTGCTCTGTTGACAAGAACCTCCACTTCAATACACCTTAAATATGCCAGGATAGAGAAAAATGGATAAAGAAGTGTGGTACTTATGTACAATGGAATATCACTCAGCCATGAAATCAATGTCATACGGCTACCAGCAGCATGATGAGTGGATTTAGGTACGATGTTTCTCAGTGAAATAAGTCACACAGAAAAAGACACTTATCATAAGATATCACTTATAGAGGGAAAGTAAAAATCGCTACACATGACCTGATTACAAAACAGAACAGAGTCACACATTTAGAAAACACTGGATGGCTGCTTAACTGGAAAGGTGAGGTGCAGTGAGGCATAAAACAAGGGTTTGAAATTAGCACACATACCGTTCCATAAACCAAATATGTAACAGACAACACATACCCCTTGCTCAGTGAACTGGACTCAACCCCCCCTATTCACCGCACAAGAGTATATCTGACTAGTAAGAATCTTAAAACCTATGTATTGATATCTCTCTGTAAATGAATCAAGTGGGTGTAAAGCGGCATAAACACAGCAGTGAAAATCAGCTAAACCCCATTATAAAAATAGATTACAAAAAAAACCCCAACAAAGACAGTGAAAGAGAGAGAAATTCGTACAAAGTTCGTTCAGGGACAGTGAAGCAACCTGGATCGACCATATCTAGGCCCACAGCTGGATTAGATATAAGGCTGGACACTCTTGGGGCTGAGAGGATTGGTGAGGTTTGGTGAGCAAACGCCTACCATTTAAAGTAATAGTGCATGGTACCCATTCTATGGGTCCCAAATCTCCAGGTTCAAGGGAATCTTCTTACAGCGAAAAAATGCATGGGAAACCAAGTGGATGGTATACAGTGTGGTCGGGAAAGGTTTCTAAAACGCACCTCATTTCTCCTCTCCTTGTGCTCGGGTTCGCCATTCCAGCCGCATTACTAACAATCTCCCCACTTGGAGAATCAGCACCTTTAACCTCCTGTTTCGTACAGGTTGCAATTTGTCTTGAGGATGAATGGGAAGAGGGGGAACCAATGAGAGGGTAGCTCTAGGTGTTGGGACAGGCACAGGTCACTCTAATTTCCATCAGGAAGAAGAATTAACCACAGGCTCAGCCTGCCCCACGGAACCAGAATAGGGCCTGAAGCCATCCTGCGGATTTTCGGCCAACTCCCAAAAGAGCGAGTTGAAAAATGGAGCTCAGGGGCACTGCAATTCACAAACCTGCAGAGTTATAAACGATAACTCTCGTCCACAAATATATTGAGGGAAGGCAACGAAGAGGATGTGAAAGCAAGGCAGAACTGCAGGAAACTGATTTCAGGAGGTAGATTCGAATCGCCTTTAAAGCACATGGAAAGCGGCAAAACCTCGACAATGATGCCCTTGGCCAAAAAGGGCGTATGCGTATGCGTTTTTTCCTGAATAAATATTCAGCATGGCCCTTTTTGGCCAACCAAGCAACCTGGAAAGGCAAATCGGCGCTACAAAGAAGTCTCGCTTCCCATCGCTCAAAAGGGCCATGCTGAATAAAGTGACAATAACAGAAATGCAGGAAAGGCCATGGAGAAATGGGAGCCTTGCTACGCTGATGGGCGGGATGTAAATTGCCACCAGCCACTCTGGAGAAGTGCACGGGGTGTCCTGAAACATCTACAAAACACAGCTGAGAGAGCATAGGGCACTTCCACTCATGGGCGTCTAAATTGGGAAAACTAAAAATCAGCAAGACACAGGCACCCCAAAGTTTACAGTTGCTCTGTTGACAAGAACCTCCACTGCGTTACACCTTAAATATCCCAGGAAAGAGAAAAATGGATAAAGAAGTTGTGGTCCTTATGTACAATGGAATGCAACTCAGCCATGAAATCAACGTCATAAGGCTAGTAGCAGCATGATGAGTGGATTTAGGTACGACGAATCTAAGTGAAATAAGTCACACAGAAAAAGACACTTATCATAAGCTATCACTTATAGAGGGAATGTAAAAACCGCTACACTTGAACTGAATTACAAAACACAACAGAGTCACACGTTTAGAAAACACACTATGGCTGCTTAACGGGAAAGGTGAGGTGGGGTGATGCATAAAACAAGGGTTTCAAATTAGCTCAGATACCGTTCCATAAACCCAATATGTAATAGACAAGACCTACTCCTTGCTCAGTGAACTGGACTCAACACCCCCTATTCACCGCCCAAGAATATATCTGACTAGTAAGAATCTTAAAACCTATGTATTGATATCTCTCTGTAAGTGAGTCAAGTGGGTGTAAAGCGGCATAAGCACAGCAGTGAAAAGCAGCTAAACCCCATTATAACATTCAATTACTTTTAAAAACCCGTGAAACAAAGACAGTGAAAGAGAGAGAAATTCTTACAAAATTCGTTCAGGGGCTGTGATGCCACCTCGATTGACCATATCTAGACCCACAGCTGATTGAGACATAAGGGTGGACACTCTTGGGGCTGAGAGGTTTGGTGAGGTTGGGTGAGCAAACGCAGACCCTTTAAAGTAATACTGCGGGGTACCCATCTCATGGGTCCCAAATCTCCAGGTTCAAGGGCATCTTCCTACATCGAAAACATGCATGAGAAACCCAGAAGATGGTACACCGTGTGATCGGGAAAGGTTTCCAAAACGCACCTCATTTCTCATCTCCTTGTGCTCGGGTTCGCCATTCCAGCCGCTTTACTTGCAATCTCCCTCCTTGGAGAATCAGCACCTTTAACCCCCTGTTCCGTACAGGTTGCCATTTGTCCTGAGGATGAACGGCAAGAGGGGGAACCAATGAGAGACTAGCTCTAGGTGTTGGGACAGGCACAGGTCACTCTATTTTCCCATCCGGAAGAAGAATTAACCACAGGCTCAGCCTGCCGCCCGGAACCAGAATAGGGCCTGAAGCAATCCTGCGCTTTTGCGGCCAGCTCCCCAAAAAGCGAGTTGATAAATGGAGCTCAGGGGCACTACAATTCACAATCCTGTAGAGTTATAAATGGTAACTCAAGTCCAAAAATATATTGAAGGAAGGCAACGAAGAGGATTTGAAAGCAAGGCAGAATTGCAGGAAATTTCTATAGATTATATGTTAAGTGTTTATATACATTTAACATACATTAGCCTATTTAGGTTAGCCCCATAATCCTAATTTTTCCATCCTTCCACCTTTCATTTTGGTTAACCATTAGTTTGTTTTGTAAGTCTGTGGGTGTCTTTTTCTGTGGAAGTATGTTCATTGCTAGCAATCTTAGGATAACTTGTATAAATGATATCATAGGATATTTGTCATTCCCTTTTGACTGACTTTACCTAATATGATTATTTCTAGGCTCATTTTTAATCCTGAAAACGGCACTCTTCATTTTCTACCCGAGGCTACTATTCCATTCTGTACATATACCACTTCTTCTTTGTCAATTCATCTGTTTATGGACCTTTTTTTTGGCTTCCATGTCTTGGCTATTTCAATATTGCTGCAGTGCACATTTGCCTGCCTCTGTCTTTCCGATTCTGGTGGTCTTAGATTAGAGGCCCAAAAGGTGCCCTGCCACATCCTCTGGTAGCTCAATTTTTACCTTTTAAAGCAGCTCCATTCAGTTTTTGTTAGTGCTGTTACCACTTTACATCCCACCAGCTGCTAGAAGGTACAAAGTTCTCTAAAACCCCTTCAGCATTTATAGTTTGTAGAGGTTTGGCTGATGGTCATTTGACTGGTGTGAGCTGAAACCTTTTTGGAGGTTGGATTTGCATGGGGCTAATAATTCCTTATACTGAGCTTTAGGCATGTCCTTTTTGTCTTTTCCTCTTTTTTTGTTTTTAGACAGTGAGTACAACTTCTCTCTTCATATTGACTTCTTGAAAAATTTGTCATGTGTTGAATTTTCTTGCCTATTCCCTATCCCAGGGCATTTTTGGAGGGGAGGTGTCATTTACAGCCCTGCAGTCCTTGTGACTACTAAGCAACCATTAGCACTGGGTTGAAAGCTGCTGTTGTGAGAAACAGCCACCATGCGGCAGCATTATTACGTTCTCAACCCTTGTTACTGGGGCAACAGAGTCTTCCTGGAGGTAGTGTTCCGAGGTTGTATATTAGAGAGGAATGTGCGGGGACAAGCCCCCAGATTTCAGGAGGTAGATACGAATCGCCTTTAGAGAACATGAAAAGCGGCAAAACGTCGACAATGATGCACTTGGCCAAAAAGGGCCTATGCGTTTTTTCCTGAATATATTCAGGAAAAAACGCATAGGCCCTTTTTGGCCAACCAAGCAAGCCGGAAAGGCAAATCAGCCTTACAAATAAGTCTCACTTCCCATCCGTCCAAAGGACATCCAAAACAGTGTAAAAACCAGAAGTGCAGGACAGGCCAGGTAGAAAAGGCAGCCTTGTTAGGCTGATGGGCGGGATGTAAATTGCCAACGGCCACTCTGGAGAAGTGCACGGTGTTTCCAAAACCATCTAAAAAACACAGCTAGAGAGCATAGGGCCCTTCCACTCGTGGGCATATAAAATGGGAAAAGTAAAAATCAACAAGACACAGGCACCCCAAAGTTTAGGCCTGCTCTGTTGACAAGAACCTCCACTTCAATACACCTTAAATATGCCAGGATAGAGAAAAATGGATAAAGAAGTGTGGTACTTATGTACAATGGAATATCACTCAGCCATGAAATCAATGTCATACGGCTACCAGCAGCATGATGAGTGGATTTAGGTACGATGTTTCTCAGTGAAATAAGTCACACAGAAAAAGACACTTATCATAAGATATCACTTATAGAGGGAAAGTAAAAATCGCTACACATGACCTGATTACAAAACAGAACAGAGTCACACATTTAGAAAACACTGGATGGCTGCTTAACTGGAAAGGTGAGGTGCAGTGAGGCATAAAACAAGGGTTTGAAATTAGCACACATACCGTTCCATAAACCAAATATGTAACAGACAACACATACCCCTTGCTCAGTGAACTGGACTCAACCCCGCCTATTCACCGCACAAGAGTATATCTGACTAGTAAGAATCTTAAAACCTATGTATTGATATCTCTCTGTAAATGAATCAAGTGGGTGTAAAGCGGCATAAACACAGCAGTGAAAATCAGCTAAACCCCATTATAAAAATAGATTACAAAAAAAACCCCAACAAAGACAGTGAAAGAGAGAGAAATTCGTACAAAGTTCGTTCAGGGACAGTGAAGCAACCTGGATCGACCATATCTAGACCCACAGCTGGATTAGATATAAGGCTGGACACTCTTGGGGCTGAGAGGATTGGTGAGGTTTGGTGAGCAAACGCCTACCATTTAAAGTAATAGTGCATGGTACCCATTCTATGGGTCCCAAATCTCCAGGTTCAAGGGAATCTTCTTACAGCGAAAAAATGCATGGGAAACCAAGTGGATGGTATACAGTGTGGTCGGGAAAGGTTTCTAAAACGCACCTCATTTCTCCTCTCCTTGTGCTCGGGTTCGCCATTCCAGCCGCATTACTAACAATCTCCCCACTTGGAGAATCAGCACCTTTAACCTCCTGTTTCGTACAGGTTGCAATTTGTCTTGAGGATGAATGGGAAGAGGGGGAACCAATGAGAGGGTAGCTCTAGGTGTTGGGACAGGCACAGGTCACTCTAATTTCCATCAGGAAGAAGAATTAACCACAGGCTCAGCCTGCCCCACGGAACCAGAATAGGGCCTGAAGCCATCCTGCGGATTTTCGGCCAACTCCCAAAAGAGCGAGTTGAAAAATGGAGCTCAGGGGCACTGCAATTCACAAACCTGCAGAGTTATAAACGATAACTCTCGTCCACAAATATATTGAGGGAAGGCAACGAAGAGGATGTGAAAGCAAGGCAGAACTGCAGGAAACTGATTTCAGGAGGTAGATTCGAATCGCCTTTAAAGCACATGGAAAGCGGCAAAACCTCGACAATGATGCCCTTGGCCAAAAAGGGCGTATGCGTATGCGTTTTTTCCTGAATAAATATTCAGCATGGCCCTTTTTGGCCAACCAAGCAACCTGGAAAGGCAAATCAGCGCTACAAAGAAGTCTCGCTTCCCATCGCTCAAAAGGGCCATGCTGAATAAAGTGACAATACCAGAAATGCAGGAAAGGCCATGGAGAAATGGGAGCCTTGCTACGCTGATGGGCGGGATGTAAATTGCCACCAGCCACTCTGGAGAAGTGCACGGGGTGTCCTGAAACATCTACAAAACACAGCTGAGAGAGCATAGGGCACTTCCACTCATGGGCGTCTAAATTGGGAAAACTAAAAATCAGCAAGACACAGGCACCCCAAAGTTTACGGTTGCTCTGTTGACAAGAACCTCCACTGCGTTACACCTTAAATATCCCAGGAAAGAGAAAAATGGATAAAGAAGTTGTGGTCCTTATGTACAATGGAATGCAACTCAGCCATGAAATCAACGTCATAAGGCTAGTAGCAGCATGATCAGTGGATTTAGGTACGACGAATCTAAGTGAAATAAGTCACACAGAAAAAGACACTTATCATAAGCTATCACTTATAGAGGGAATGTAAAAACCGCTACACTTGAACTGAATTACAAAACACAACAGAGTCACACGTTTAGAAAACACACTATGGCTGCTTAACGGGAAAGGTGAGGTGGGGTGATGCATAAAACAAGGGTTTCAAATTAGCTCAGATACCGTTCCATAAACCCAATATGTAATAGACAAGACCTACTCCTTGCTCAGTGAACTGGACTCAACACCCCCTATTCACCGCCCAAGAATATATCTGACTAGTAAGAATCTTAAAACCTATGTATTGATATCTCTCTGTAAGTGAGTCAAGTGGGTGTAAAGCGGCATAAGCACAGCAGTGAAAAGCAGCTAAACCCCATTATAACATTCAATTACTTTTAAAAACCCGTGAAACAAAGACAGTGAAAGAGAGAGAAATTCTTACAAAATTCGTTCAGGGGCTGTGATGCCACCTCGATTGACCATATCTAGACCCACAGCTGATTGAGACATAAGGGTGGACACTCTTGGGGCTGAGAGGTTTGGTGAGGTTGGGTGAGCAAACGCAGACCCTTTAAAGTAATACTGCGGGGTACCCATCTCATGGGTCCCAAATCTCCAGGTTCAAGGGCATCTTCCTACATCGAAAACATGCATGAGAAACCCAGAAGATGGTACACCGTGTGATCGGGAAAGGTTTCCAAAACGCACCTCATTTCTCATCTCCTTGTGCTCGGGTTCGCCATTCCAGCCGCTTTACTTGCAATCTCCCTCCTTGGAGAATCAGCACCTTTAACCCCCTGTTCCGTACAGGTTGCCATTTGTCCTGAGGATGAACGGCAAGAGGGGGAACCAATGAGAGACTAGCTCTAGGTGTTGGGACAGGCACAGGTCACTCTATTTTCCCATCCGGAAGAAGAATTAACCACAGGCTCAGCCTGCCGCCCGGAACCAGAATAGGGCCTGAAGCAATCCTGCGCTTTTGCGGCCAGCTCCCCAAAAAGCGAGTTGATAAATGGAGCTCAGGGGCACTACAATTCACAATCCTGTAGAGTTATAAATGGTAACTCAAGTCCAAAAATATATTGAAGGAAGGCAACGAAGAGGATTTGAAAGCAAGGCAGAATTGCAGGAAATTTCTATAGATTATATGTTAAGTGTTTATATACATTTAACATACATTAGCCTATTTAGGTTAGCCCCATAATCCTAATTTTTCCATCCTTCCACCTTTCATTTTGGTTAACCATTAGTTTGTTTTGTAAGTCTGTGGGTGTCTTTTTCTGTGGAAGTATGTTCATTGCTAGCAATCTTAGGATAACTTGTATAAATGATATCATAGGATATTTGTCATTCCCTTTTGACTGACTTTACCTAATATGATTATTTCTAGGCTCATTTTTAATCCTGAAAACGGCACTCTTCATTTTCTACCCGAGGCTACTATTCCATTCTGTACATATACCACTTCTTCTTTGTCAATTCATCTGTTTATGGACCTTTTTTTTGGCTTCCATGTCTTGGCTATTTCAATATTGCTGCAGTGCACATTTGCCTGCCTCTGTCTTTCCGATTCTGGTGGTCTTAGATTAGAGGCCCAAAAGGTGCCCTGCCACATCCTCTGGTAGCTCAATTTTTACCTTTTAAAGCAGCTCCATTCAGTTTTTGTTAGTGCTGTTACCACTTTACATCCCACCAGCTGCTAGAAGGTACAAAGTTCTCTAAAACCCCTTCAGCATTTATAGTTTGTAGAGGTTTGGCTGATGGTCATTTGACTGGTGTGAGCTGAAACCTTTTTGGAGGTTGGATTTGCATGGGGCTAATAATTCCTTATACTGAGCTTTAGGCATGTCCTTTTTGTCTTTTCCTCTTTTTTTGTTTTTAGACAGTGAGTACAACTTCTCTCTTCATATTGACTTCTTGAAAAATTTGTCATGTGTTGAATTTTCTTGCCTATTCCCTATCCCAGGGCATTTTTGGAGGGGAGGTGTCATTTACAGCCCTGCAGTCCTTGTGACTACTAAGCAACCATTAGCACTGGGTTGAAAGCTGCTGTTGTGAGAAACAGCCACCATGCGGCAGCATTATTACGTTCTCAACCCTTGTTACTGGGGCAACAGAGTCTTCCTGGAGGTAGTGTTCCGAGGTTGTATATTAGAGAGGAATGTGCGGGGACAAGCCCCCAGATTTCAGGAGGTAGATACGAATCGCCTTTAGAGAACATGAAAAGCGGCAAAACGTCGACAATGATGCACTTGGCCAAAAAGGGCCTATGCGTTTTTTCCTGAATATATTCAGGAAAAAACGCATAGGCCCTTTTTGGCCAACCAAGCAAGCCGGAAAGGCAAATCAGCCTTACAAATAAGTCTCACTTCCCATCCGTCCAAAGGACATCCAAAACAGTGTAAAAACCAGAAGTGCAGGACAGGCCAGGTAGAAAAGGCAGCCTTGTTAGGCTGATGGGCGGGATGTAAATTGCCAACGGCCACTCTGGAGAAGTGCACGGTGTTTCCAAAACCATCTAAAAAACACAGCTAGAGAGCATAGGGCCCTTCCACTCGTGGGCATATAAAATGGGAAAAGTAAAAATCAACAAGACACAGGCACCCCAAAGTTTAGGCCTGCTCTGTTGACAAGAACCTCCACTTCAATACACCTTAAATATGCCAGGATAGAGAAAAATGGATAAAGAAGTGTGGTACTTATGTACAATGGAATATCACTCAGCCATGAAATCAATGTCATACGGCTACCAGCAGCATGATGAGTGGATTTAGGTACGATGTTTCTCAGTGAAATAAGTCACACAGAAAAAGACACTTATCATAAGATATCACTTATACAGGGAAAGTAAAAATCGCTACACATGACCTGATTACAAAACAGAACAGAGTCACACATTTAGAAAACACTGGATGGCTGCTTAACTGGAAAGGTGAGGTGCAGTGAGGCATAAAACAAGGGTTTGAAATTAGCACACATACCGTTCCATAAACCAAATATGTAACAGACAACACATACCCCTTGCTCAGTGAACTGGACTCAACCCCGCCTATTCACCGCACAAGAGTATATCTGACTAGTAAGAATCTTAAAACCTATGTATTGATATCTCTCTGTAAATGAATCAAGTGGGTGTAAAGCGGCATAAACACAGCAGTGAAAATCAGCTAAACCCCATTATAAAAATAGATTACAAAAAAAACCCCAACAAAGACAGTGAAAGAGAGAGAAATTCGTACAAAGTTCGTTCAGGGACAGTGAAGCAACCTGGATCGACCATATCTAGACCCACAGCTGGATTAGATATAAGGCTGGACACTCTTGGGGCTGAGAGGATTGGTGAGGTTTGGTGAGCAAACGCCTACCATTTAAAGTAATAGTGCATGGTACCCATTCTATGGGTCCCAAATCTCCAGGTTCAAGGGAATCTTCTTACAGCGAAAAAATGCATGGGAAACCAAGTGGATGGTATACAGTGTGGTCGGGAAAGGTTTCTAAAACGCACCTCATTTCTCCTCTCCTTGTGCTCGGGTTCGCCATTCCAGCCGCATTACTAACAATCTCCCCACTTGGAGAATCAGCACCTTTAACCTCCTGTTTCGTACAGGTTGCAATTTGTCTTGAGGATGAATGGGAAGAGGGGGAACCAATGAGAGGGTAGCTCTAGGTGTTGGGACAGGCACAGGTCACTCTAATTTCCATCAGGAAGAAGAATTAACCACAGGCTCAGCCTGCCCCACGGAACCAGAATAGGGCCTGAAGCCATCCTGCGGATTTTCGGCCAACTCCCAAAAGAGCGAGTTGAAAAATGGAGCTCAGGGGCACTGCAATTCACAAACCTGCAGAGTTATAAACGATAACTCTCGTCCACAAATATATTGAGGGAAGGCAACGAAGAGGATGTGAAAGCAAGGCAGAACTGCAGGAAACTGATTTCAGGAGGTAGATTCGAATCGCCTTTAAAGCACATGGAAAGCGGCAAAACCTCGACAATGATGCCCTTGGCCAAAAAGGGCGTATGCGTATGCGTTTTTTCCTGAATAAATATTCAGCATGGCCCTTTTTGGCCAACCAAGCAACCTGGAAAGGCAAATCAGCGCTACAAAGAAGTCTCGCTTCCCATCGCTCAAAAGGGCCATGCTGAATAAAGTGACAATACCAGAAATGCAGGAAAGGCCATGGAGAAATGGGAGCCTTGCTACGCTGATGGGCGGGATGTAAATTGCCACCAGCCACTCTGGAGAAGTGCACGGGGTGTCCTGAAACATCTACAAAACACAGCTGAGAGAGCATAGGGCACTTCCACTCATGGGCGTCTAAATTGGGAAAACTAAAAATCAGCAAGACACAGGCACCCCAAAGTTTACGGTTGCTCTGTTGACAAGAACCTCCACTGCGTTACACCTTAAATATCCCAGGAAAGAGAAAAATGGATAAAGAAGTTGTGGTCCTTATGTACAATGGAATGCAACTCAGCCATGAAATCAACGTCATAAGGCTAGTAGCAGCATGATGAGTGGATTTAGGTACGACGAATCTAAGTGAAATAAGTCACACAGAAAAAGACACTTATCATAAGCTATCACTTATAGAGGGAATGTAAAAACCGCTACACTTGAACTGAATTACAAAACACAACAGAGTCACACGTTTAGAAAACACACTATGGCTGCTTAACGGGAAAGGTGAGGTGGGGTGATGCATAAAACAAGGGTTTCAAATTAGCTCAGATACCGTTCCATAAACCCAATATGTAATAGACAAGACCTACTCCTTGCTCAGTGAACTGGACTCAACACCCCCTATTCACCGCCCAAGAATATATCTGACTAGTAAGAATCTTAAAACCTATGTATTGATATCTCTCTGTAAGTGAGTCAAGTGGGTGTAAAGCGGCATAAGCACAGCAGTGAAAAGCAGCTAAACCCCATTATAACATTCAATTACTTTTAAAAACCCGTGAAACAAAGACAGTGAAAGAGAGAGAAATTCTTACAAAATTCGTTCAGGGGCTGTGATGCCACCTCGATTGACCATATCTAGACCCACAGCTGATTGAGACATAAGGGTGGACACTCTTGGGGCTGAGAGGTTTGGTGAGGTTGGGTGAGCAAACGCAGACCCTTTAAAGTAATACTGCGGGGTACCCATCTCATGGGTCCCAAATCTCCAGGTTCAAGGGCATCTTCCTACATCGAAAACATGCATGAGAAACCCAGAAGATGGTACACCGTGTGATCGGGAAAGGTTTCCAAAACGCACCTCATTTCTCATCTCCTTGTGCTCGGGTTCGCCATTCCAGCCGCTTTACTTGCAATCTCCCTCCTTGGAGAATCAGCACCTTTAACCCCCTGTTCCGTACAGGTTGCCATTTGTCCTGAGGATGAACGGCAAGAGGGGGAACCAATGAGAGACTAGCTCTAGGTGTTGGGACAGGCACAGGTCACTCTATTTTCCCATCCGGAAGAAGAATTAACCACAGGCTCAGCCTGCCGCCCGGAACCAGAATAGGGCCTGAAGCAATCCTGCGCTTTTGCGGCCAGCTCCCCAAAAAGCGAGTTGATAAATGGAGCTCAGGGGCACTACAATTCACAATCCTGTAGAGTTATAAATGGTAACTCAAGTCCAAAAATATATTGAAGGAAGGCAACGAAGAGGATTTGAAAGCAAGGCAGAATTGCAGGAAATTTCTATAGATTATATGTTAAGTGTTTATATACATTTAACATACATTAGCCTATTTAGGTTAGCCCCATAATCCTAATTTTTCCATCCTTCCACCTTTCATTTTGGTTAACCATTAGTTTGTTTTGTAAGTCTGTGGGTGTCTTTTTCTGTGGAAGTATGTTCATTGCTAGCAATCTTAGGATAACTTGTATAAATGATATCATAGGATATTTGTCATTCCCTTTTGACTGACTTTACCTAATATGATTATTTCTAGGCTCATTTTTAATCCTGAAAACGGCACTCTTCATTTTCTACCCGAGGCTACTATTCCATTCTGTACATATACCACTTCTTCTTTGTCAATTCATCTGTTTATGGACCTTTTTTTTGGCTTCCATGTCTTGGCTATTTCAATATTGCTGCAGTGCACATTTGCCTGCCTCTGTCTTTCCGATTCTGGTGGTCTTAGATTAGAGGCCCAAAAGGTGCCCTGCCACATCCTCTGGTAGCTCAATTTTTACCTTTTAAAGCAGCTCCATTCAGTTTTTGTTAGTGCTGTTACCACTTTACATCCCACCAGCTGCTAGAAGGTACAAAGTTCTCTAAAACCCCTTCAGCATTTATAGTTTGTAGAGGTTTGGCTGATGGTCATTTGACTGGTGTGAGCTGAAACCTTTTTGGAGGTTGGATTTGCATGGGGCTAATAATTCCTTATACTGAGCTTTAGGCATGTCCTTTTTGTCTTTTCCTCTTTTTTTGTTTTTAGACAGTGAGTACAACTTCTCTCTTCATATTGACTTCTTGAAAAATTTGTCATGTGTTGAATTTTCTTGCCTATTCCCTATCCCAGGGCATTTTTGGAGGGGAGGTGTCATTTACAGCCCTGCAGTCCTTGTGACTACTAAGCAACCATTAGCACTGGGTTGAAAGCTGCTGTTGTGAGAAACAGCCACCATGCGGCAGCATTATTACGTTCTCAACCCTTGTTACTGGGGCAACAGAGTCTTCCTGGAGGTAGTGTTCCGAGGTTGTATATTAGAGAGGAATGTGCGGGGACAAGCCCCCAGATTTCAGGAGGTAGATACGAATCGCCTTTAGAGAACATGAAAAGCGGCAAAACGTCGACAATGATGCACTTGGCCAAAAAGGGCCTATGCGTTTTTTCCTGAATATATTCAGGAAAAAACGCATAGGCCCTTTTTGGCCAACCAAGCAAGCCGGAAAGGCAAATCAGCCTTACAAATAAGTCTCACTTCCCATCCGTCCAAAGGACATCCAAAACAGTGTAAAAACCAGAAGTGCAGGACAGGCCAGGTAGAAAAGGCAGCCTTGTTAGGCTGATGGGCGGGATGTAAATTGCCAACGGCCACTCTGGAGAAGTGCACGGTGTTTCCAAAACCATCTAAAAAACACAGCTAGAGAGCATAGGGCCCTTCCACTCGTGGGCATATAAAATGGGAAAAGTAAAAATCAACAAGACACAGGCACCCCAAAGTTTAGGCCTGCTCTGTTGACAAGAACCTCCACTTCAATACACCTTAAATATGCCAGGATAGAGAAAAATGGATAAAGAAGTGTGGTACTTATGTACAATGGAATATCACTCAGCCATGAAATCAATGTCATACGGCTACCAGCAGCATGATGAGTGGATTTAGGTACGATGTTTCTCAGTGAAATAAGTCACACAGAAAAAGACACTTATCATAAGATATCACTTATAGAGGGAAAGTAAAAATCGCTACACATGACCTGATTACAAAACAGAACAGAGTCACACATTTAGAAAACACTGGATGGCTGCTTAACTGGAAAGGTGAGGTGCAGTGAGGCATAAAACAAGGGTTTGAAATTAGCACACATACCGTTCCATAAACCAAATATGTAACAGACAACACATACCCCTTGCTCAGTGAACTGGACTCAACCCCGCCTATTCACCGCACAAGAGTATATCTGACTAGTAAGAATCTTAAAACCTATGTATTGATATCTCTCTGTAAATGAATCAAGTGGGTGTAAAGCGGCATAAACACAGCAGTGAAAATCAGCTAAACCCCATTATAAAAATAGATTACAAAAAAAACCCCAACAAAGACAGTGAAAGAGAGAGAAATTCGTACAAAGTTCGTTCAGGGACAGTGAAGCAACCTGGATCGACCATATCTAGACCCACAGCTGGATTAGATATAAGGCTGGACACTCTTGGGGCTGAGAGGATTGGTGAGGTTTGGTGAGCAAACGCCTACCATTTAAAGTAATAGTGCATGGTACCCATTCTATGGGTCCCAAATCTCCAGGTTCAAGGGAATCTTCTTACAGCGAAAAAATGCATGGGAAACCAAGTGGATGGTATACAGTGTGGTCGGGAAAGGTTTCTAAAACGCACCTCATTTCTCCTCTCCTTGTGCTCGGGTTCGCCATTCCAGCCGCATTACTAACAATCTCCCCACTTGGAGAATCAGCACCTTTAACCTCCTGTTTCGTACAGGTTGCAATTTGTCTTGAGGATGAATGGGAAGAGGGGGAACCAATGAGAGGGTAGCTCTAGGTGTTGGGACAGGCACAGGTCACTCTAATTTCCATCAGGAAGAATAATTAACCACAGGCTCAGCCTGCCCCACGGAACCAGAATAGGGCCTGAAGCCATCCTGCGGATTTTCGGCCAACTCCCAAAAGAGCGAGTTGAAAAATGGAGCTCAGGGGCACTGCAATTCACAAACCTGCAGAGTTATAAACGATAACTCTCGTCCACAAATATATTGAGGGAAGGCAACGAAGAGGATGTGAAAGCAAGGCAGAACTGCAGGAAACTGATTTCAGGAGGTAGATTCGAATCGCCTTTAAAGCACATGGAAAGCGGCAAAACCTCGACAATGATGCCCTTGGCCAAAAAGGGCGTATGCGTATGCGTTTTTTCCTGAATAAATATTCAGCATGGCCCTTTTTGGCCAACCAAGCAACCTGGAAAGGCAAATCGGCGCTACAAAGAAGTCTCGCTTCCCATCGCTCAAAAGGGCCATGCTGAATAAAGTGACAATACCAGAAATGCAGGAAAGGCCATGGAGAAATGGGAGCCTTGCTACGCTGATGGGCGGGATGTAAATTGCCACCAGCCACTCTGGAGAAGTGCACGGGGTGTCCTGAAACATCTACAAAACACAGCTGAGAGAGCATAGGGCACTTCCACTCATGGGCGTCTAAATTGGGAAAACTAAAAATCAGCAAGACACAGGCACCCCAAAGTTTACGGTTGCTCTGTTGACAAGAACCTCCACTGCGTTACACCTTAAATATCCCAGGAAAGAGAAAAATGGATAAAGAAGTTGTGGTCCTTATGTACAATGGAATGCAACTCAGCCATGAAATCAACGTCATAAGGCTAGTAGCAGCATGATGAGTGGATTTAGGTACGACGAATCTAAGTGAAATAAGTCACACAGAAAAAGACACTTATCATAAGCTATCACTTATAGAGGGAATGTAAAAACCGCTACACTTGAACTGAATTACAAAACACAACAGAGTCACACGTTTAGAAAACACACTATGGCTGCTTAACGGGAAAGGTGAGGTGGGGTGATGCATAAAACAAGGGTTTCAAATTAGCTCAGATACCGTTCCATAAACCCAATATGTAATAGACAAGACCTACTCCTTGCTCAGTGAACTGGACTCAACACCCCCTATTCACCGCCCAAGAATATATCTGACTAGTAAGAATCTTAAAACCTATGTATTGATATCTCTCTGTAAGTGAGTCAAGTGGGTGTAAAGCGGCATAAGCACAGCAGTGAAAAGCAGCTAAACCCCATTATAACATTCAATTACTTTTAAAAACCCGTGAAACAAAGACAGTGAAAGAGAGAGAAATTCTTACAAAATTCGTTCAGGGGCTGTGATGCCACCTCGATTGACCATATCTAGACCCACAGCTGATTGAGACATAAGGGTGGACACTCTTGGGGCTGAGAGGTTTGGTGAGGTTGGGTGAGCAAACGCAGACCCTTTAAAGTAATACTGCGGGGTACCCATCTCATGGGTCCCAAATCTCCAGGTTCAAGGGCATCTTCCTACATCGAAAACATGCATGAGAAACCCAGAAGATGGTACACCGTGTGATCGGGAAAGGTTTCCAAAACGCACCTCATTTCTCATCTCCTTGTGCTCGGGTTCGCCATTCCAGCCGCTTTACTTGCAATCTCCCTCCTTGGAGAATCAGCACCTTTAACCCCCTGTTCCGTACAGGTTGCCATTTGTCCTGAGGATGAACGGCAAGAGGGGGAACCAATGAGAGACTAGCTCTAGGTGTTGGGACAGGCACAGGTCACTCTATTTTCCCATCCGGAAGAAGAATTAACCACAGGCTCAGCCTGCCGCCCGGAACCAGAATAGGGCCTGAAGCAATCCTGCGCTTTTGCGGCCAGCTCCCCAAAAAGCGAGTTGATAAATGGAGCTCAGGGGCACTACAATTCACAATCCTGTAGAGTTATAAATGGTAACTCAAGTCCAAAAATATATTGAAGGAAGGCAACGAAGAGGATTTGAAAGCAAGGCAGAACTGCAGGAAATTTCTATAGATTATATGTTAAGTGTTTATATACATTTAACATACATTAGCCTATTTAGGTTAGCCCCATAATCCTAATTTTTCCATCCTTCCACCTTTCATTTTGGTTAACCATTAGTTTGTTTTGTAAGTCTGTGGGTGTCTTTTTCTGTGGAAGTATGTTCATTGCTAGCAATCTTAGGATAACTTGTATAAATGATATCATAGGATATTTGTCATTCCCTTTTGACTGACTTTACCTAATATGATTATTTCTAGGCTCATTTTTAATCCTGAAAACGGCACTCTTCATTTTCTACCCGAGGCTACTATTCCATTCTGTACATATACCACTTCTTCTTTGTCAATTCATCTGTTTATGGACCTTTTTTTTGGCTTCCATGTCTTGGCTATTTCAATATTGCTGCAGTGCACATTTGCCTGCCTCTGTCTTTCCGATTCTGGTGGTCTTAGATTAGAGGCCCAAAAGGTGCCCTGCCACATCCTCTGGTAGCTCAATTTTTACCTTTTAAAGCAGCTCCATTCAGTTTTTGTTAGTGCTGTTACCACTTTACATCCCACCAGCTGCTAGAAGGTACAAAGTTCTCTAAAACCCCTTCAGCATTTATAGTTTGTAGAGGTTTGGCTGATGGTCATTTGACTGGTGTGAGCTGAAACCTTTTTGGAGGTTGGATTTGCATGGGGCTAATAATTCCTTATACTGAGCTTTAGGCATGTCCTTTTTGTCTTTTCCTCTTTTTTTGTTTTTAGACAGTGAGTACAACTTCTCTCTTCATATTGACTTCTTGAAAAATTTGTCATGTGTTGAATTTTCTTGCCTATTCCCTATCCCAGGGCATTTTTGGAGGGGAGGTGTCATTTACAGCCCTGCAGTCCTTGTGACTACTAAGCAACCATTAGCACTGGGTTGAAAGCTGCTGTTGTGAGAAACAGCCACCATGCGGCAGCATTATTACGTTCTCAACCCTTGTTACTGGGGCAACAGAGTCTTCCTGGAGGTAGTGTTCCGAGGTTGTATATTAGAGAGGAATGTGCGGGGACAAGCCCCCAGATTTCAGGAGGTAGATACGAATCGCCTTTAGAGAACATGAAAAGCGGCAAAACGTCGACAATGATGCACTTGGCCAAAAAGGGCCTATGCGTTTTTTTCCTGAATATATTCAGGAAAAAACGCATAGGCCCTTTTTGGCCAACCAAGCAAGCCGGAAAGGCAAATCAGCCTTACAAATAAGTCTCACTTCCCATCCGTCCAAAGGACATCCAAAACAGTGTAAAAACCAGAAGTGCAGGACAGGCCAGGTAGAAAAGGCAGCCTTGTTAGGCTGATGGGCGGGATGTAAATTGCCAACGGCCACTCTGGAGAAGTGCACGGTGTTTCCTAAACCATCTAAAAAACACAGCTAGAGAGCATAGGGCCCTTCCACTCGTGGGCGTATAAAATGGGAAAAGTAAAAATCAACAAGACACAGGCACCCCAAAGTTTAGGCCTGCTCTGTTGACAAGAACCTCCACTTCAATACACCTTAAATATGCCAGGATAGAGAAAAATGGATAAAGAAGTGTGGTACTTATGTACAATGGAATATCACTCAGCCATGAAATCAATGTCATACGGCTACCAGCAGCATGATGAGTGGATTTAGGTACGATGTTTCTCAGTGAAATAAGTCACACAGAAAAAGACACTTATCATAAGATATCACTTATAGAGGGAAAGTAAAAATCGCTACACATGACCTGATTACAAAACAGAACAGAGTCACACATTTAGAAAACACTGGATGGCTGCTTAACTGGAAAGGTGAGGTGCAGTGAGGCATAAAACAAGGGTTTGAAATTAGCACACATACCGTTCCATAAACCAAATATGTAACAGACAACACATACCCCTTGCTCAGTGAACTGGACTCAACCCCGCCTATTCACCGCACAAGAGTATATCTGACTAGTAAGAATCTTAAAACCTATGTATTGATATCTCTCTGTAAATGAATCAAGTGGGTGTAAAGCGGCATAAACACAGCAGTGAAAATCAGCTAAACCCCATTATAAAAATAGATTACAAAAAAAACCCCAACAAAGACAGTGAAAGAGAGAGAAATTCGTACAAAGTTCGTTCAGGGACAGTGAAGCAACCTGGATCGACCATATCTAGACCCACAGCTGGATTAGATATAAGGCTGGACACTCTTGGGGCTGAGAGGATTGGTGAGGTTTGGTGAGCAAACGCCTACCATTTAAAGTAATAGTGCATGGTACCCATTCTATGGGTCCCAAATCTCCAGGTTCAAGGGAATCTTCTTACAGCGAAAAAATGCATGGGAAACCAAGTGGATGGTATACAGTGTGGTCGGGAAAGGTTTCTAAAACGCACCTCATTTCTCCTCTCCTTGTGCTCGGGTTCGCCATTCCAGCCGCATTACTAACAATCTCCCCACTTGGAGAATCAGCACCTTTAACCTCCTGTTTCGTACAGGTTGCAATTTGTCTTGAGGATGAATGGGAAGAGGGGGAACCAATGAGAGGGTAGCTCTAGGTGTTGGGACAGGCACAGGTCACTCTAATTTCCATCAGGAAGAAGAATTAACCACAGGCTCAGCCTGCCCCACGGAACCAGAATAGGGCCTGAAGCCATCCTGCGGATTTTCGGCCAACTCCCAAAAGAGCGAGTTGAAAAATGGAGCTCAGGGGCACTGCAATTCACAAACCTGCAGAGTTATAAACGATAACTCTCGTCCACAAATATATTGAGGGAAGGCAACGAAGAGGATGTGAAAGCAAGGCAGAACTGCAGGAAACTGATTTCAGGAGGTAGATTCGAATCGCCTTTAAAGCACATGGAAAGCGGCAAAACCTCGACAATGATGCCCTTGGCCAAAAAGGGCGTATGCGTATGCGTTTTTTCCTGAATAAATATTCAGCATGGCCCTTTTTGGCCAACCAAGCAACCTGGAAAGGCAAATCGGCGCTACAAAGAAGTCTCGCTTCCCATCGCTCAAAAGGGCCATGCTGAATAAAGTGACAATAACAGAAATGCAGGAAAGGCCATGGAGAAATGGGAGCCTTGCTACGCTGATGGGCGGGATGTAAATTGCCACCAGCCACTCTGGAGAAGTGCACGGGGTGTCCTGAAACATCTACAAAACACAGCTGAGAGAGCATAGGGCACTTCCACTCATGGGCGTCTAAATTGGGAAAACTAAAAATCAGCAAGACACAGGCACCCCAAAGTTTACAGTTGCTCTGTTGACAAGAACCTCCACTGCGTTACACCTTAAATATCCCAGGAAAGAGAAAAATGGATAAAGAAGTTGTGGTCCTTATGTACAATGGAATGCAACTCAGCCATGAAATCAACGTCATAAGGCTAGTAGCAGCATGATGAGTGGATTTAGGTACGACGAATCTAAGTGAAATAAGTCACACAGAAAAAGACACTTATCATAAGCTATCACTTATAGAGGGAATGTAAAAACCGCTACACTTGAACTGAATTACAAAACACAACAGAGTCACACGTTTAGAAAACACACTATGGCTGCTTAACGGGAAAGGTGAGGTGGGGTGATGCATAAAACAAGGGTTTCAAATTAGCTCAGATACCGTTCCATAAACCCAATATGTAATAGACAAGACCTACTCCTTGCTCAGTGAACTGGACTCAACACCCCCTATTCACCGCCCAAGAATATATCTGACTAGTAAGAATCTTAAAACCTATGTATTGATATCTCTCTGTAAGTGAGTCAAGTGGGTGTAAAGCGGCATAAGCACAGCAGTGAAAAGCAGCTAAACCCCATTATAACATTCAATTACTTTTAAAAACCCGTGAAACAAAGACAGTGAAAGAGAGAGAAATTCTTACAAAATTCGTTCAGGGGCTGTGATGCCACCTCGATTGACCATATCTAGACCCACAGCTGATTGAGACATAAGGGTGGACACTCTTGGGGCTGAGAGGTTTGGTGAGGTTGGGTGAGCAAACGCAGACCCTTTAAAGTAATACTGCGGGGTACCCATCTCATGGGTCCCAAATCTCCAGGTTCAAGGGCATCTTCCTACATCGAAAACATGCATGAGAAACCCAGAAGATGGTACACCGTGTGATCGGGAAAGGTTTCCAAAACGCACCTCATTTCTCATCTCCTTGTGCTCGGGTTCGCCATTCCAGCCGCTTTACTTGCAATCTCCCTCCTTGGAGAATCAGCACCTTTAACCCCCTGTTCCGTACAGGTTGCCATTTGTCCTGAGGATGAACGGCAAGAGGGGGAACCAATGAGAGACTAGCTCTAGGTGTTGGGACAGGCACAGGTCACTCTATTTTCCCATCCGGAAGAAGAATTAACCACAGGCTCAGCCTGCCACCCGGAACCAGAATAGGGCCTGAAGCAATCCTGCGCTTTTGCGGCCAGCTCCCCAAAAAGCGAGTTGATAAATGGAGCTCAGGGGCACTACAATTCACAATCCTGTAGAGTTATAAATGGTAACTCAAGTCCAAAAATATATTGAAGGAAGGCAACGAAGAGGATTTGAAAGCAAGGCAGAATTGCAGGAAATTTCTATAGATTATATGTTAAGTGTTTATATACATTTAACATACATTAGCCTATTTAGGTTAGCCCCATAATCCTAATTTTTCCATCCTTCCACCTTTCATTTTGGTTAACCATTAGTTTGTTTTGTAAGTCTGTGGGTGTCTTTTTCTGTGGAAGTATGTTCATTGCTAGCAATCTTAGGATAACTTGTATAAATGATATCATAGGATATTTGTCATTCCCTTTTGACTGACTTTACCTAATATGATTATTTCTAGGCTCATTTTTAATCCTGAAAACGGCACTCTTCATTTTCTACCCGAGGCTACTATTCCATTCTGTACATATACCACTTCTTCTTTGTCAATTCATCTGTTTATGGACCTTTTTTTTGGCTTCCATGTCTTGGCTATTTCAATATTGCTGCAGTGCACATTTGCCTGCCTCTGTCTTTCCGATTCTGGTGGTCTTAGATTAGAGGCCCAAAAGGTGCCCTGCCACATCCTCTGGTAGCTCAATTTTTACCTTTTAAAGCAGCTCCATTCAGTTTTTGTTAGTGCTGTTACCACTTTACATCCCACCAGCTGCTAGAAGGTACAAAGTTCTCTAAAACCCCTTCAGCATTTATAGTTTGTAGAGGTTTGGCTGATGGTCATTTGACTGGTGTGAGCTGAAACCTTTTTGGAGGTTGGATTTGCATGGGGCTAATAATTCCTTATACTGAGCTTTAGGCATGTCCTTTTTTTCTTTTCCTCTTTTTTTGTTTTTAGACAGTGAGTACAACTTCTCTCTTCATATTGACTTCTTGAAAAATTTGTCATGTGTTGAATTTTCTTGCCTATTCCTTATCCCAGGGCATTTTTGGAGGGGAGGTGTCATTTACAGCCCTGCAGTCCTTGTGACTACTAAGCAACCATTAGCACTGGGTTGAAAGCTGCTGTTGTGAGAAACAGCCACAATGCGGCAGCATTATTACGTTCTCAACCCTTGTTACTGGGGCAACAGAGTCTTCCTGGAGGTAGTGTTCCGAGGTTGTATATTAGAGAGGAATGTGCGGGGACAAGCCCCCAGATTTCAGGAGGTAGATACGAATCGCCTTTAGAGAACATGAAAAGCGGCAAAACGTCGACAATGATGCACTTGGCCAAAAAGGGCCTATGCGTTTTTTCCTGAATATATTCAGGAAAAAACGCATAGGCCCTTTTTGGCCAACCAAGCAAGCCGGAAAGGCAAATCAGCCTTACAAATAAGTCTCACTTCCCATCCGTCCAAAGGACATCCAAAACAGTGTAAAAACCAGAAGTGCAGGACAGGCCAGGTAGAAAAGGCAGCCTTGTTAGGCTGATGGGCGGGATGTAAATTGCCAACGGCCACTCTGGAGAAGTGCACGGTGTTTCCAAAACCATCTAAAAAACACAGCTAGAGAGCATAGGGCCCTTCCACTCGTGGGCATATAAAATGGGAAAAGTAAAAATCAACAAGACACAGGCACCCCAAAGTTTAGGCCTGCTCTGTTGACAAGAACCTCCACTTCAATACACCTTAAATATGCCAGGATAGAGAAAAATGGATAAAGAAGTGTGGTACTTATGTACAATGGAATATCACTCAGCCATGAAATCAATGTCATACGGCTACCAGCAGCATGATGAGTGGATTTAGGTACGATGTTTCTCAGTGAAATAAGTCACACAGAAAAAGACACTTATCATAAGATATCACTTATAGAGGGAAAGTAAAAATCGCTACACATGACCTGATTACAAAACAGAACAGAGTCACACATTTAGAAAACACTGGATGGCTGCTTAACTGGAAAGGTGAGGTGCAGTGAGGCATAAAACAAGGGTTTGAAATTAGCACACATACCGTTCCATAAACCAAATATGTAACAGACAACACATACCCCTTGCTCAGTGAACTGGACTCAACCCCGCCTATTCACCGCACAAGAGTATATCTGACTAGTAAGAATCTTAAAACCTATGTATTGATATCTCTCTGTAAATGAATCAAGTGGGTGTAAAGCGGCATAAACACAGCAGTGAAAATCAGCTAAACCCCATTATAAAAATAGATTACAAAAAAAACCCCAACAAAGACAGTGAAAGAGAGAGAAATTCGTACAAAGTTCGTTCAGGGACAGTGAAGCAACCTGGATCGACCATATCTAGACCCACAGCTGGATTAGATATAAGGCTGGACACTCTTGGGGCTGAGAGGATTGGTGAGGTTTGGTGAGCAAACGCCTACCATTTAAAGTAATAGTGCATGGTACCCATTCTATGGGTCCCAAATCTCCAGGTTCAAGGGAATCTTCTTACAGCGAAAAAATGCATGGGAAACCAAGTGGATGGTATACAGTGTGGTCGGGAAAGGTTTCTAAAACGCACCTCATTTCTCCTCTCCTTGTGCTCGGGTTCGCCATTCCAGCCGCATTACTAACAATCTCCCCACTTGGAGAATCAGCACCTTTAACCTCCTGTTTCGTACAGGTTGCAATTTGTCTTGAGGATGAATGGGAAGAGGGGGAACCAATGAGAGGGTAGCTCTAGGTGTTGGGACAGGCACAGGTCACTCTAATTTCCATCAGGAAGAAGAATTAACCACAGGCTCAGCCTGCCCCACGGAACCAGAATAGGGCCTGAAGCCATCCTGCGGATTTTCGGCCAACTCCCAAAAGAGCGAGTTGAAAAATGGAGCTCAGGGGCACTGCAATTCACAAACCTGCAGAGTTATAAACGATAACTCTCGTCCACAAATATATTGAGGGAAGGCAACGAAGAGGATGTGAAAGCAAGGCAGAACTGCAGGAAACTGATTTCAGGAGGTAGATTCGAATCGCCTTTAAAGCACATGGAAAGCGGCAAAACCTCGACAATGATGCCCTTGGCCAAAAAGGGCGTATGCGTATGCGTTTTTTCCTGAATAAATATTCAGCATGGCCCTTTTTGGCCAACCAAGCAACCTGGAAAGGCAAATCGGCGCTACAAAGAAGTCTCGCTTCCCATCGCTCAAAAGGGCCATGCTGAATAAAGTGACAATACCAGAAATGCAGGAAAGGCCATGGAGAAATGGGAGCCTTGCTACGCTGATGGGCGGGATGTAAATTGCCACCAGCCACTCTGGAGAAGTGCACGGGGTGTCCTGAAACATCTACAAAACACAGCTGAGAGAGCATAGGGCACTTCCACTCATGGGCGTCTAAATTGGGAAAACTAAAAATCAGCAAGACACAGGCACCCCAAAGTTTACGGTTGCTCTGTTGACAAGAACCTCCACTGCGTTACACCTTAAATATCCCAGGAAAGAGAAAAATGGATAAAGAAGTTGTGGTCCTTATGTACAATGGAATGCAACTCAGCCATGAAATCAACGTCATAAGGCTAGTAGCAGCATGATGAGTGGATTTAGGTACGACGAATCTAAGTGAAATAAGTCACACAGAAAAAGACACTTATCATAAGCTATCACTTATAGAGGGAATGTAAAAACCGCTACACTTGAACTGAATTACAAAACACAACAGAGTCACACGTTTAGAAAACACACTATGGCTGCTTAACGGGAACGGTGAGGTGGGGTGATGCATAAAACAAGGGTTTCAAATTAGCTCAGATACCGTTCCATAAACCCAATATGTAATAGACAAGACCTACTCCTTGCTCAGTGAACTGGACTCAACACCCCCTATTCACCGCCCAAGAATATATCTGACTAGTAAGAATCTTAAAACCTATGTATTGATATCTCTCTGTAAGTGAGTCAAGTGGGTGTAAAGCGGCATAAGCACAGCAGTGAAAAGCAGCTAAACCCCATTATAACATTCAATTACTTTTAAAAACCCGTGAAACAAAGACAGTGAAAGAGAGAGAAATTCTTACAAAATTCGTTCAGGGGCTGTGATGCCACCTCGATTGACCATATCTAGACCCACAGCTGATTGAGACATAAGGGTGGGCACTCTTGGGGCTGAGAGGTTTGGTGAGGTTGGGTGAGCAAACGCAGACCCTTTAAAGTAATACTGCGGGGTACCCATCTCATGGGTCCCAAATCTCCAGGTTCAAGGGCATCTTCCTACATCGAAAACATGCATGAGAAACCCAGAAGATGGTACACCGTGTGATCGGGAAAGGTTTCCAAAACGCACCTCATTTCTCATCTCCTTGTGCTCGGGTTCGCCATTCCAGCCGCTTTACTTGCAATCTCCCTCCTTGGAGAATCAGCACCTTTAACCCCCTGTTCCGTACAGGTTGCCATTTGTCCTGAGGATGAACGGCAAGAGGGGGAACCAATGAGAGACTAGCTCTAGGTGTTGGGACAGGCACAGGTCACTCTATTTTCCCATCCGGAAGAAGAATTAACCACAGGCTCAGCCTGCCGCCCGGAACCAGAATAGGGCCTGAAGCAATCCTGCGCTTTTGCGGCCAGCTCCCCAAAAAGCGAGTTGATAAATGGAGCTCAGGGGCACTACAATTCACAATCCTGTAGAGTTATAAATGGTAACTCAAGTCCAAAAATATATTGAAGGAAGGCAACGAAGAGGATTTGAAAGCAAGGCAGAATTGCAGGAAATTTCTATAGATTATATGTTAAGTGTTTATATACATTTAACATACATTAGCCTATTTAGGTTAGCCCCATAATCCTAATTTTTCCATCCTTCCACCTTTCATTTTGGTTAACCATTAGTTTGTTTTGTAAGTCTGTGGGTGTCTTTTTCTGTGGAAGTATGTTCATTGCTAGCAATCTTAGGATAACTTGTATAAATGATATCATAGGATATTTGTCATTCCCTTTTGACTGACTTTACCTAATATGATTATTTCTAGGCTCATTTTTAATCCTGAAAACGGCACTCTTCATTTTCTACCCGAGGCTACTATTCCATTCTGTACATATACCACTTCTTCTTTGTCAATTCATCTGTTTATGGACCTTTTTTTTGGCTTCCATGTCTTGGCTATTTCAATATTGCTGCAGTGCACATTTGCCTGCCTCTGTCTTTCCGATTCTGGTGGTCTTAGATTAGAGGCCCAAAAGGTGCCCTGCCACATCCTCTGGTAGCTCAATTTTTACCTTTTAAAGCAGCTCCATTCAGTTTTTGTTAGTGCTGTTACCACTTTACATCCCACCAGCTGCTAGAAGGTACAAAGTTCTCTAAAACCCCTTCAGCATTTATAGTTTGTAGAGGTTTGGCTGATGGTCATTTGACTGGTGTGAGCTGAAACCTTTTTGGAGGTTGGATTTGCATGGGGCTAATAATTCCTTATACTGAGCTTTAGGCATGTCCTTTTTGTCTTTTCCTCTTTTTTTGTTTTTAGACAGTGAGTACAACTTCTCTCTTCATATTGACTTCTTGAAAAATTTGTCATGTGTTGAATTTTCTTGCCTATTCCCTATCCCAGGGCATTTTTGGAGGGGAGGTGTCATTTACAGCCCTGCAGTCCTTGTGACTACTAAGCAACCATTAGCACTGGGTTGAAAGCTGCTGTTGTGAGAAACAGCCACCATGCGGCAGCATTATTACGTTCTCAACCCTTGTTACTGGGGCAACAGAGTCTTCCTGGAGGTAGTGTTCCGAGGTTGTATATTAGAGAGGAATGTGCGGGGACAAGCCCCCAGATTTCAGGAGGTAGATACGAATCGCCTTTAGAGAACATGAAAAGCGGCAAAACGTCGACAATGATGCACTTGGCCAAAAAGGGCCTATGCGTTTTTTTCCTGAATATATTCAGGAAAAAACGCATAGGCCCTTTTTGGCCAACCAAGCAAGCCGGAAAGGCAAATCAGCCTTACAAATAAGTCTCACTTCCCATCCGTCCAAAGGACATCCAAAACAGTGTAAAAACCAGAAGTGCAGGACAGGCCAGGTAGAAAAGGCAGCCTTGTTAGGCTGATGGGCGGGATGTAAATTGCCAACGGCCACTCTGGAGAAGTGCACGGTGTTTCCTAAACCATCTAAAAAACACAGCTAGAGAGCATAGGGCCCTTCCACTCGTGGGCGTATAAAATGGGAAAAGTAAAAATCAACAAGACACAGGCACCCCAAAGTTTAGGCCTGCTCTGTTGACAAGAACCTCCACTTCAATACACCTTAAATATGCCAGGATAGAGAAAAATGGATAAAGAAGTGTGGTACTTATGTACAATGGAATATCACTCAGCCATGAAATCAATGTCATACGGCTACCAGCAGCATGATGAGTGGATTTAGGTACGATGTTTCTCAGTGAAATAAGTCACACAGAAAAAGACACTTATCATAAGATATCACTTATAGAGGGAAAGTAAAAATCGCTACACATGACCTGATTACAAAACAGAACAGAGTCACACATTTAGAAAACACTGGATGGCTGCTTAACTGGAAAGGTGAGGTGCAGTGAGGCATAAAACAAGGGTTTGAAATTAGCACACATACCGTTCCATAAACCAAATATGTAACAGACAACACATACCCCTTGCTCAGTGAACTGGACTCAACCCCCCCTATTCACCGCACAAGAGTATATCTGACTAGTAAGAATCTTAAAACCTATGTATTGATATCTCTCTGTAAATGAATCAAGTGGGTGTAAAGCGGCATAAACACAGCAGTGAAAATCAGCTAAACCCCATTATAAAAATAGATTACAAAAAAAACCCCAACAAAGACAGTGAAAGAGAGAGAAATTCGTACAAAGTTCGTTCAGGGACAGTGAAGCAACCTGGATCGACCATATCTAGGCCCACAGCTGGATTAGATATAAGGCTGGACACTCTTGGGGCTGAGAGGATTGGTGAGGTTTGGTGAGCAAACGCCTACCATTTAAAGTAATAGTGCATGGTACCCATTCTATGGGTCCCAAATCTCCAGGTTCAAGGGAATCTTCTTACAGCGAAAAAATGCATGGGAAACCAAGTGGATGGTATACAGTGTGGTCGGGAAAGGTTTCTAAAACGCACCTCATTTCTCCTCTCCTTGTGCTCGGGTTCGCCATTCCAGCCGCATTACTAACAATCTCCCCACTTGGAGAATCAGCACCTTTAACCTCCTGTTTCGTACAGGTTGCAATTTGTCTTGAGGATGAATGGGAAGAGGGGGAACCAATGAGAGGGTAGCTCTAGGTGTTGGGACAGGCACAGGTCACTCTAATTTCCATCAGGAAGAAGAATTAACCACAGGCTCAGCCTGCCCCACGGAACCAGAATAGGGCCTGAAGCCATCCTGCGGATTTTCGGCCAACTCCCAAAAGAGCGAGTTGAAAAATGGAGCTCAGGGGCACTGCAATTCACAAACCTGCAGAGTTATAAACGATAACTCTCGTCCACAAATATATTGAGGGAAGGCAACGAAGAGGATGTGAAAGCAAGGCAGAACTGCAGGAAACTGATTTCAGGAGGTAGATTCGAATCGCCTTTAAAGCACATGGAAAGCGGCAAAACCTCGACAATGATGCCCTTGGCCAAAAAGGGCGTATGCGTATGCGTTTTTTCCTGAATAAATATTCAGCATGGCCCTTTTTGGCCAACCAAGCAACCTGGAAAGGCAAATCGGCGCTACAAAGAAGTCTCGCTTCCCATCGCTCAAAAGGGCCATGCTGAATAAAGTGACAATAACAGAAATGCAGGAAAGGCCATGGAGAAATGGGAGCCTTGCTACGCTGATGGGCGGGATGTAAATTGCCACCAGCCACTCTGGAGAAGTGCACGGGGTGTCCTGAAACATCTACAAAACACAGCTGAGAGAGCATAGGGCACTTCCACTCATGGGCGTCTAAATTGGGAAAACTAAAAATCAGCAAGACACAGGCACCCCAAAGTTTACAGTTGCTCTGTTGACAAGAACCTCCACTGCGTTACACCTTAAATATCCCAGGAAAGAGAAAAATGGATAAAGAAGTTGTGGTCCTTATGTACAATGGAATGCAACTCAGCCATGAAATCAACGTCATAAGGCTAGTAGCAGCATGATGAGTGGATTTAGGTACGACGAATCTAAGTGAAATAAGTCACACAGAAAAAGACACTTATCATAAGCTATCACTTATAGAGGGAATGTAAAAACCGCTACACTTGAACTGAATTACAAAACACAACAGAGTCACACGTTTAGAAAACACACTATGGCTGCTTAACGGGAAAGGTGAGGTGGGGTGATGCATAAAACAAGGGTTTCAAATTAGCTCAGATACCGTTCCATAAACCCAATATGTAATAGACAAGACCTACTCCTTGCTCAGTGAACTGGACTCAACACCCCCTATTCACCGCCCAAGAATATATCTGACTAGTAAGAATCTTAAAACCTATGTATTGATATCTCTCTGTAAGTGAGTCAAGTGGGTGTAAAGCGGCATAAGCACAGCAGTGAAAAGCAGCTAAACCCCATTATAACATTCAATTACTTTTAAAAACCCGTGAAACAAAGACAGTGAAAGAGAGAGAAATTCTTACAAAATTCGTTCAGGGGCTGTGATGCCACCTCGATTGACCATATCTAGACCCACAGCTGATTGAGACATAAGGGTGGACACTCTTGGGGCTGAGAGGTTTGGTGAGGTTGGGTGAGCAAACGCAGACCCTTTAAAGTAATACTGCGGGGTACCCATCTCATGGGTCCCAAATCTCCAGGTTCAAGGGCATCTTCCTACATCGAAAACATGCATGAGAAACCCAGAAGATGGTACACCGTGTGATCGGGAAAGGTTTCCAAAACGCACCTCATTTCTCATCTCCTTGTGCTCGGGTTCGCCATTCCAGCCGCTTTACTTGCAATCTCCCTCCTTGGAGAATCAGCACCTTTAACCCCCTGTTCCGTACAGGTTGCCATTTGTCCTGAGGATGAACGGCAAGAGGGGGAACCAATGAGAGACTAGCTCTAGGTGTTGGGACAGGCACAGGTCACTCTATTTTCCCATCCGGAAGAAGAATTAACCACAGGCTCAGCCTGCCGCCCGGAACCAGAATAGGGCCTGAAGCAATCCTGCGCTTTTGCGGCCAGCTCCCCAAAAAGCGAGTTGATAAATGGAGCTCAGGGGCACTACAATTCACAATCCTGTAGAGTTATAAATGGTAACTCAAGTCCAAAAATATATTGAAGGAAGGCAACGAAGAGGATTTGAAAGCAAGGCAGAATTGCAGGAAATTTCTATAGATTATATGTTAAGTGTTTATATACATTTAACATACATTAGCCTATTTAGGTTAGCCCCATAATCCTAATTTTTCCATCCTTCCACCTTTCATTTTGGTTAACCATTAGTTTGTTTTGTAAGTCTGTGGGTGTCTTTTTCTGTGGAAGTATGTTCATTGCTAGCAATCTTAGGATAACTTGTATAAATGATATCATAGGATATTTGTCATTCCCTTTTGACTGACTTTACCTAATATGATTATTTCTAGGCTCATTTTTAATCCTGAAAACGGCACTCTTCATTTTCTACCCGAGGCTACTATTCCATTCTGTACATATACCACTTCTTCTTTGTCAATTCATCTGTTTATGGACCTTTTTTTTGGCTTCCATGTCTTGGCTATTTCAATATTGCTGCAGTGCACATTTGCCTGCCTCTGTCTTTCCGATTCTGGTGGTCTTAGATTAGAGGCCCAAAAGGTGCCCTGCCACATCCTCTGGTAGCTCAATTTTTACCTTTTAAAGCAGCTCCATTCAGTTTTTGTTAGTGCTGTTACCACTTTACATCCCACCAGCTGCTAGAAGGTACAAAGTTCTCTAAAACCCCTTCAGCATTTATAGTTTGTAGAGGTTTGGCTGATGGTCATTTGACTGGTGTGAGCTGAAACCTTTTTGGAGGTTGGATTTGCATGGGGCTAATAATTCCTTATACTGAGCTTTAGGCATGTCCTTTTTGTCTTTTCCTCTTTTTTTGTTTTTAGACAGTGAGTACAACTTCTCTCTTCATATTGACTTCTTGAAAAATTTGTCATGTGTTGAATTTTCTTGCCTATTCCCTATCCCAGGGCATTTTTGGAGGGGAGGTGTCATTTACAGCCCTGCAGTCCTTGTGACTACTAAGCAACCATTAGCACTGGGTTGAAAGCTGCTGTTGTGAGAAACAGCCACCATGCGGCAGCATTATTACGTTCTCAACCCTTGTTACTGGGGCAACAGAGTCTTCCTGGAGGTAGTGTTCCGAGGTTGTATATTAGAGAGGAATGTGCGGGGACAAGCCCCCAGATTTCAGGAGGTAGATACGAATCGCCTTTAGAGAACATGAAAAGCGGCAAAACGTCGACAATGATGCACTTGGCCAAAAAGGGCCTATGCGTTTTTTCCTGAATATATTCAGGAAAAAACGCATAGGCCCTTTTTGGCCAACCAAGCAAGCCGGAAAGGCAAATCAGCCTTACAAATAAGTCTCACTTCCCATCCGTCCAAAGGACATCCAAAACAGTGTAAAAACCAGAAGTGCAGGACAGGCCAGGTAGAAAAGGCAGCCTTGTTAGGCTGATGGGCGGGATGTAAATTGCCAACGGCCACTCTGGAGAAGTGCACGGTGTTTCCAAAACCATCTAAAAAACACAGCTAGAGAGCATAGGGCCCTTCCACTCGTGGGCATATAAAATGGGAAAAGTAAAAATCAACAAGACACAGGCACCCCAAAGTTTAGGCCTGCTCTGTTGACAAGAACCTCCACTTCAATACACCTTAAATATGCCAGGATAGAGAAAAATGGATAAAGAAGTGTGGTACTTATGTACAATGGAATATCACTCAGCCATGAAATCAATGTCATACGGCTACCAGCAGCATGATGAGTGGATTTAGGTACGATGTTTCTCAGTGAAATAAGTCACACAGAAAAAGACACTTATCATAAGATATCACTTATAGAGGGAAAGTAAAAATCGCTACACATGACCTGATTACAAAACAGAACAGAGTCACACATTTAGAAAACACTGGATGGCTGCTTAACTGGAAAGGTGAGGTGCAGTGAGGCATAAAACAAGGGTTTGAAATTAGCACACATACCGTTCCATAAACCAAATATGTAACAGACAACACATACCCCTTGCTCAGTGAACTGGACTCAACCCCGCCTATTCACCGCACAAGAGTATATCTGACTAGTAAGAATCTTAAAACCTATGTATTGATATCTCTCTGTAAATGAATCAAGTGGGTGTAAAGCGGCATAAACACAGCAGTGAAAATCAGCTAAACCCCATTATAAAAATAGATTACAAAAAAAACCCCAACAAAGACAGTGAAAGAGAGAGAAATTCGTACAAAGTTCGTTCAGGGACAGTGAAGCAACCTGGATCGACCATATCTAGACCCACAGCTGGATTAGATATAAGGCTGGACACTCTTGGGGCTGAGAGGATTGGTGAGGTTTGGTGAGCAAACGCCTACCATTTAAAGTAATAGTGCATGGTACCCATTCTATGGGTCCCAAATCTCCAGGTTCAAGGGAATCTTCTTACAGCGAAAAAATGCATGGGAAACCAAGTGGATGGTATACAGTGTGGTCGGGAAAGGTTTCTAAAACGCACCTCATTTCTCCTCTCCTTGTGCTCGGGTTCGCCATTCCAGCCGCATTACTAACAATCTCCCCACTTGGAGAATCAGCACCTTTAACCTCCTGTTTCGTACAGGTTGCAATTTGTCTTGAGGATGAATGGGAAGAGGGGGAACCAATGAGAGGGTAGCTCTAGGTGTTGGGACAGGCACAGGTCACTCTAATTTCCATCAGGAAGAAGAATTAACCACAGGCTCAGCCTGCCCCACGGAACCAGAATAGGGCCTGAAGCCATCCTGCGGATTTTCGGCCAACTCCCAAAAGAGCGAGTTGAAAAATGGAGCTCAGGGGCACTGCAATTCACAAACCTGCAGAGTTATAAACGATAACTCTCGTCCACAAATATATTGAGGGAAGGCAACGAAGAGGATGTGAAAGCAAGGCAGAACTGCAGGAAACTGATTTCAGGAGGTAGATTCGAATCGCCTTTAAAGCACATGGAAAGCGGCAAAACCTCGACAATGATGCCCTTGGCCAAAAAGGGCGTATGCGTATGCGTTTTTTCCTGAATAAATATTCAGCATGGCCCTTTTTGGCCAACCAAGCAACCTGGAAAGGCAAATCAGCGCTACAAAGAAGTCTCGCTTCCCATCGCTCAAAAGGGCCATGCTGAATAAAGTGACAATACCAGAAATGCAGGAAAGGCCATGGAGAAATGGGAGCCTTGCTACGCTGATGGGCGGGATGTAAATTGCCACCAGCCACTCTGGAGAAGTGCACGGGGTGTCCTGAAACATCTACAAAACACAGCTGAGAGAGCATAGGGCACTTCCACTCATGGGCGTCTAAATTGGGAAAACTAAAAATCAGCAAGACACAGGCACCCCAAAGTTTACGGTTGCTCTGTTGACAAGAACCTCCACTGCGTTACACCTTAAATATCCCAGGAAAGAGAAAAATGGATAAAGAAGTTGTGGTCCTTATGTACAATGGAATGCAACTCAGCCATGAAATCAACGTCATAAGGCTAGTAGCAGCATGATGAGTGGATTTAGGTACGACGAATCTAAGTGAAATAAGTCACACAGAAAAAGACACTTATCATAAGCTATCACTTATAGAGGGAATGTAAAAACCGCTACACTTGAACTGAATTACAAAACACAACAGAGTCACACGTTTAGAAAACACACTATGGCTGCTTAACGGGAAAGGTGAGGTGGGGTGATGCATAAAACAAGGGTTTCAAATTAGCTCAGATACCGTTCCATAAACCCAATATGTAATAGACAAGACCTACTCCTTGCTCAGTGAACTGGACTCAACACCCCCTATTCACCGCCCAAGAATATATCTGACTAGTAAGAATCTTAAAACCTATGTATTGATATCTCTCTGTAAGTGAGTCAAGTGGGTGTAAAGCGGCATAAGCACAGCAGTGAAAAGCAGCTAAACCCCATTATAACATTCAATTACTTTTAAAAACCCGTGAAACAAAGACAGTGAAAGAGAGAGAAATTCTTACAAAATTCGTTCAGGGGCTGTGATGCCACCTCGATTGACCATATCTAGACCCACAGCTGATTGAGACATAAGGGTGGACACTCTTGGGGCTGAGAGGTTTGGTGAGGTTGGGTGAGCAAACGCAGACCCTTTAAAGTAATACTGCGGGGTACCCATCTCATGGGTCCCAAATCTCCAGGTTCAAGGGCATCTTCCTACATCGAAAACATGCATGAGAAACCCAGAAGATGGTACACCGTGTGATCGGGAAAGGTTTCCAAAACGCACCTCATTTCTCATCTCCTTGTGCTCGGGTTCGCCATTCCAGCCGCTTTACTTGCAATCTCCCTCCTTGGAGAATCAGCACCTTTAACCCCCTGTTCCGTACAGGTTGCCATTTGTCCTGAGGATGAACGGCAAGAGGGGGAACCAATGAGAGACTAGCTCTAGGTGTTGGGACAGGCACAGGTCACTCTATTTTCCCATCCGGAAGAAGAATTAACCACAGGCTCAGCCTGCCACCCGGAACCAGAATAGGGCCTGAAGCAATCCTGCGCTTTTGCGGCCAGCTCCCCAAAAAGCGAGTTGATAAATGGAGCTCAGGGGCACTACAATTCACAATCCTGTAGAGTTATAAATGGTAACTCAAGTCCAAAAATATATTGAAGGAAGGCAACGAAGAGGATTTGAAAGCAAGGCAGAATTGCAGGAAATTTCTATAGATTATATGTTAAGTGTTTATATACATTTAACATACATTAGCCTATTTAGGTTAGCCCCATAATCCTAATTTTTCCATCCTTCCACCTTTCATTTTGGTTAACCATTAGTTTGTTTTGTAAGTCTGTGGGTGTCTTTTTCTGTGGAAGTATGTTCATTGCTAGCAATCTTAGGATAACTTGTATAAATGATATCATAGGATATTTGTCATTCCCTTTTGACTGACTTTACCTAATATGATTATTTCTAGGCTCATTTTTAATCCTGAAAACGGCACTCTTCATTTTCTACCCGAGGCTACTATTCCATTCTGTACATATACCACTTCTTCTTTGTCAATTCATCTGTTTATGGACCTTTTTTTTGGCTTCCATGTCTTGGCTATTTCAATATTGCTGCAGTGCACATTTGCCTGCCTCTGTCTTTCCGATTCTGGTGGTCTTAGATTAGAGGCCCAAAAGGTGCCCTGCCACATCCTCTGGTAGCTCAATTTTTACCTTTTAAAGCAGCTCCATTCAGTTTTTGTTAGTGCTGTTACCACTTTACATCCCACCAGCTGCTAGAAGGTACAAAGTTCTCTAAAACCCCTTCAGCATTTATAGTTTGTAGAGGTTTGGCTGATGGTCATTTGACTGGTGTGAGCTGAAACCTTTTTGGAGGTTGGATTTGCATGGGGCTAATAATTCCTTATACTGAGCTTTAGGCATGTCCTTTTTGTCTTTTCCTCTTTTTTTGTTTTTAGACAGTGAGTACAACTTCTCTCTTCATATTGACTTCTTGAAAAATTTGTCATGTGTTGAATTTTCTTGCCTATTCCCTATCCCAGGGCATT
Organism: Eschrichtius robustus; assembly: GCF_028021215.1. Classification (NCBI taxonomy): domain Eukaryota; kingdom Metazoa; phylum Chordata; class Mammalia; order Artiodactyla; family Eschrichtiidae; genus Eschrichtius; species Eschrichtius robustus. The sequence continues at coordinate 110,396,207 of NC_090824.1, read as the reverse complement.
TTTGGAGGGGAGGTGTCATTTACAGCCCTGCAGTCCTTGTGACTACTAAGCAACCATTAGCACTGGGTTGAAAGCTGCTGTTGTGAGAAACAGCCACCATGCGGCAGCATTATTACGTTCTCAACCCTTGTTACTGGGGCAACAGAGTCTTCCTGGAGGTAGTGTTCCGAGGTTGTATATTAGAGAGGAATGTGCGGGGACAAGCCCCCAGATTTCAGGAGGTAGATACGAATCGCCTTTAGAGAACATGAAAAGCGGCAAAACGTCGACAATGATGCACTTGGCCAAAAAGGGCCTATGCGTTTTTTCCTGAATATATTCAGGAAAAAACGCATAGGCCCTTTTTGGCCAACCAAGCAAGCCGGAAAGGCAAATCAGCCTTACAAATAAGTCTCACTTCCCATCCGTCCAAAGGACATCCAAAACAGTGTAAAAACCAGAAGTGCAGGACAGGCCAGGTAGAAAAGGCAGCCTTGTTAGGCTGATGGGCGGGATGTAAATTGCCAACGGCCACTCTGGAGAAGTGCACGGTGTTTCCAAAACCATCTAAAAAACACAGCTAGAGAGCATAGGGCCCTTCCACTCGTGGGCATATAAAATGGGAAAAGTAAAAATCAACAAGACACAGGCACCCCAAAGTTTAGGCCTGCTCTGTTGACAAGAACCTCCACTTCAATACACCTTAAATATGCCAGGATAGAGAAAAATGGATAAAGAAGTGTGGTACTTATGTACAATGGAATATCACTCAGCCATGAAATCAATGTCATACGGCTACCAGCAGCATGATGAGTGGATTTAGGTACGATGTTTCTCAGTGAAATAAGTCACACAGAAAAAGACACTTATCATAAGATATCACTTATAGAGGGAAAGTAAAAATCGCTACACATGACCTAATTACAAAACAGAACAGAGTCACACATTTAGAAAACACTGGATGGCTGCTTAACTGGAAAGGTGAGGTGCAGTGAGGCATAAAACAAGGGTTTGAAATTAGCACACATACCGTTCCATAAACCAAATATGTAACAGACAACACATACCCCTTGCTCAGTGAACTGGACTCAACCCACCCTATTCACCGCACAAGAGTATATCTGACTAGTAAGAATCTTAAAACCTATGTATTGATATCTCTCTGTAAATGAATCAAGTGGGTGTAAAGCGGCATAAACACAGCAGTGAAAATCAGCTAAACCCCATTATAAAAATAGATTACAAAAAAAACCCCAACAAAGACAGTGAAAGAGAGAGAAATTCGTACAAAGTTCGTTCAGGGACAGTGAAGCAACCTGGATCGACCATATCTAGACCCACAGCTGGATTAGATATAAGGCTGGACACTCTTGGGGCTGAGAGGATTGGTGAGGTTTGGTGAGCAAACGCCTACCATTTAAAGTAATAGTGCATGGTACCCATTCTATGGGTCCCAAATCTCCAGGTTCAAGGGAATCTTCTTACAGCGAAAAAATGCATGGGAAACCAAGTGGATGGTATACAGTGTGGTCGGGAAAGGTTTCTGAAACGCACCTCATTTCTCCTCTCCTTGTGCTCGGGTTCGCCATTCCAGCCGCATTACTAACAATCTCCCCACTTGGAGAATCAGCACCTTTAACCTCCTGTTTCGTACAGGTTGCAATTTGTCTTGAGGATGAATGGGAAGAGGGGGAACCAATGAGAGGGTAGCTCTAGGTGTTGGGACAGGCACAGGTCACTCTAATTTCCATCAGGAAGAAGAATTAACCACAGGCTCAGCCTGCCCCACGGAACCAGAATAGGGCCTGAAGCCATCCTGCGGATTTTCGGCCAACTCCCAAAAGAGCGAGTTGAAAAATGGAGCTCAGGGGCACTGCAATTCACAAACCTGCAGAGTTATAAACGATAACTCTCGTCCACAAATATATTGAGGGAAGGCAACGAAGAGGATGTGAAAGCAAGGCAGAACTGCAGGAAACTGATTTCAGGAGGTAGATTCGAATCGCCTTTAAAGCACATGGAAAGCGGCAAAACCTCGACAATGATGCCCTTGGCCAAAAAGGGCGTATGCGTATGCGTTTTTTCCTGAATAAATATTCAGCATGGCCCTTTTTGGCCAACCAAGCAACCTGGAAAGGCAAATCAGCGCTACAAAGAAGTCTCGCTTCCCATCGCTCAAAAGGGCCATGCTGAATAAAGTGACAATACCAGAAATGCAGGAAAGGCCATGGAGAAATGGGAGCCTTGCTACGCTGATGGGCGGGATGTAAATTGCCACCAGCCACTCTGGAGAAGTGCACGGGGTGTCCTGAAACATCTACAAAACACAGCTGAGAGAGCATAGGGCACTTCCACTCATGGGCGTCTAAATTGGGAAAACTAAAAATCAGCAAGACACAGGCACCCCAAAGTTTACGGTTGCTCTGTTGACAAGAACCTCCACTGCGTTACACCTTAAATATCCCAGGAAAGAGAAAAATGGATAAAGAAGTTGTGGTCCTTATGTACAATGGAATGCAACTCAGCCATGAAATCAACGTCATAAGGCTAGTAGCAGCATGATGAGTGGATTTAGGTACGACGAATCTAAGTGAAATAAGTCACACAGAAAAAGACACTTATCATAAGCTATCACTTATAGAGGGAATGTAAAAACCGCTACACTTGAACTGAATTACAAAACACAACAGAGTCACACGTTTAGAAAACACACTATGGCTGCTTAACGGGAAAGGTGAGGTGGGGTGATGCATAAAACAAGGGTTTCAAATTAGCTCAGATACCGTTCCATAAACCCAATATGTAATAGACAAGACCTACTCCTTGCTCAGTGAACTGGGCTCAACACCCCCTATTCACCGCCCAAGAATATATCTGACTAGTAAGAATCTTAAAACCTATGTATTGATATCTCTCTGTAAGTGAGTCAAGTGGGTGTAAAGCGGCATAAGCACAGCAGTGAAAAGCAGCTAAACCCCATTATAACATTCAATTACTTTTAAAAACCCGTGAAACAAAGACAGTGAAAGAGAGAGAAATTCTTACAAAATTCGTTCAGGGGCTGTGATGCCACCTCGATTGACCATATCTAGACCCACAGCTGATTGAGACATAAGGGTGGACACTCTTGGGGCTGAGAGGTTTGGTGAGGTTGGGTGAGCAAACGCAGACCCTTTAAAGTAATACTGCGGGGTACCCATCTCATGGGTCCCAAATCTCCAGGTTCAAGGGCATCTTCCTACATCGAAAACATGCATGAGAAACCCAGAAGATGGTACACCGTGTGATCGGGAAAGGTTTCTAAAACGCACCTCATTTCTCATCTCCTTGTGCTCGGGTTCGCCATTCCAGCCGCTTTACTTGCAATCTCCCTCCTTGGAGAATCAGCACCTTTAACCCCCTGTTCCGTACAGGTTGCCATTTGTCCTGAGGATGAACGGCAAGAGGGGGAACCAATGAGAGACTAGCTCTAGGTGTTGGGACAGGCACAGGTCACTCTATTTTCCCATCAGGAAGAAGAATTAACCACAGGCTCAGCCTGCCGCCCGGAACCAGAATAGGGCCTGAAGCAATCCTGCGCTTTTGCGGCCAGCTCCCCAAAAAGCGAGTTGATAAATGGAGCTCAGGGGCACTACAATTCACAATCCTGTAGAGTTATAAATGGTAACTCAAGTCCAAAAATATATTGAAGGAAGGCAACGAAGAGGATTTGAAAGCAAGGCAGAATTGCAGGAAATTTCTATAGATTATATGTTAAGTGTTTATATACATTTAACATACATTAGCCTATTTAGGTTAGCCCCATAATCCTAATTTTTCCATCCTTCCACCTTTCATTTTGGTTAACCATTAGTTTGTTTTGTAAGTCTGTGGCTGTCTTTTTCTGTGGAAGTATGTTCATTGCTTGCAATCTTAGGATAACTTGTATAAATGATATCATAGGATATTTGTCATTCCCTTTTGACTGACTTTACCTAATATGATTATTTCTAGGCTCATTTTTAATCCTGAAAACGGCACTCTTCATTTTCTACCCGAGGCTACTATTCCATTCTGTACATATACCACTTCTTCTTTGTCAATTCATCTGTTTATGGACCTTTTTTTTGGCTTCCATGTCTTGGCTATTTCAATATTGCTGCAGTGCACATTTGCCTGCCTCTGTCTTTCCGATTCTGGTGGTCTTAGATTAGAGGCCCAAAAGGTGCCCTGCCACATCCTCTGGTAGCTCAATTTTTACCTTTTAAAGCAGCTCCATTCAGTTTTTGTTAGTGCTGTTACCACTTTACATCCCACCAGCTGCTAGAAGGTACAAAGTTCTCTAAAACCCCTTCAGCATTTATAGTTTGTAGAGGTTTGGCTGATGGTCATTTGACTGGTGTGAGCTGAAACCTTTTTGGAGGTTGGATTTGCATGGGGCTAATAATTCCTTATACTGAGCTTTAGGCATGTCCTTTTTTTCTTTTCCTCTTTTTTTGTTTTTAGACAGTGAGTACAACTTCTCTCTTCATATTGACTTCTTGAAAAATTTGTCATGTGTTGAATTTTCTTGCCTATTCCCTATCCCAGGGCATTTTTGGAGGGGAGGTGTCATTTACAGCCCTGCAGTCCTTGTGACTACTAAGCAACCATTAGGACTGGGTTGAAAGCTGCTGTTGTGAGAAACAGCCACAATGCGGCAGCATTATTACGTTCTCAACCCTTGTTACTGGGGCAACAGAGTCTTCCTGGAGGTAGTGTTCCGAGGTTGTATATTAGAGAGGAATGTGCGGGGACAAGCCCCCAGATTTCAGGAGGTAGATACGAATCGCCTTTAGAGAACATGAAAAGCGGCAAAACTTCGACAATGATGCACTTGGCCAAAAAGGGCCTATGCGTTTTTTTCCTGAATATATTCAGGAAAAAACGCATAGGCCCTTTTTGGCCAACCAAGCAAGCCGGAAAGGCAAATCAGCCTTACAAATAAGTCTCACTTCCCATCCGTCCAAAGGACATCCAAAACAGTGTAAAAACCAGAAGTGCAGGACAGGCCAGGTAGAAAAGGCAGCCTTGTTAGGCTGATGGGCGGGATGTAAATTGCCAACGGCCACTCTGGAGAAGTGCACGGTGTTTCCTAAACCATCTAAAAAACACAGCTAGAGAGCATAGGGCCCTTCCACTCGTGGGCGTATAAAATGGGAAAAGTAAAAATCAACAAGACACAGGCACCCCAAAGTTTAGGCCTGCTCTGTTGACAAGAACCTCCACTTCAATACACCTTAAATATGCCAGGATAGAGAAAAATGGATAAAGAAATGTGGTACTTATGTACAATGGAATATCACTCAGCCATGAAATCAATGTCATACGGCTACCAGCAGCATGATGAGTGGATTTAGGTACGATGTTTCTCAGTGAAATAAGTCACACAGAAAAAGACACTTATCAAAAGATATCACTTATAGAGGGAAAGTAAAAATCGCTACACATGACCTGATTACAAAACAGAACAGAGTCACACATTTAGAAAACACTGGATGGCTGCTTAACTGGAAAGGTGAGGTGCAGTGAGGCATAAAACAAGGGTTTGAAATTAGCACACATACCGTTCCATAAACCAAATATGTAACAGACAACACATACCCCTTGCTCAGTGAACTGGACTCAACCCACCCTATTCACCGCACAAGAGTATATCTGACTAGTAAGAATCTTAAAACCTATGTATTGATATCTCTCTGTAAATGAATCAAGTGGGTGTAAAAAAGCGGCATAAACACAGCAGTGAAAATCAGCTAAACCCCATTATAAAAATAGATTACAAAAAAAACCCCAACAAAGACAGTGAAAGAGAGAGAAATTCGTACAAAGTTCGTTCAGGGACAGTGAAGCAACCTGGATCGACCATATCTAGACCCACAGCTGGATTAGATATAAGGCTGGACACTCTTGGGGCTGAGAGGATTGGTGAGGTTTGGTGAGCAAACGCCTACCATTTAAAGTAATAGTGCATGGTACCCATTCTATGGGTCCCAAATCTCCAGGTTCAAGGGAATCTTCTTACAGCGAAAAAATGCATGGGAAACCAAGTGGATGGTATACAGTGTGGTCGGGAAAGGTTTCTAAAACGCACCTCATTTCTCCTCTCCTTGTGCTCGGGTTCGCCATTCCAGCCGCATTACTAACAATCTCCCCACTTGGAGAATCAGCACCTTTAACCTCCTGTTTCGTACAGGTTGCAATTTGTCTTGAGGATGAATGGGAAGAGGGGGAACCAATGAGAGGGTAGCTCTAGGTGTTGGGACAGGCACAGGTCACTCTAATTTCCATCAGGAAGAAGAATTAACCACAGGCTCAGCCTGCCCCACGGAACCAGAATAGGGCCTGAAGCCATCCTGCGGATTTTCGGCCAACTCCCAAAAGAGCGAGTTGAAAAATGGAGCTCAGGGGCACTGCAATTCACAAACCTGCAGAGTTATAAACGATAACTCTCGTCCACAAATATATTGAGGGAAGGCAACGAAGAGGATGTGAAAGCAAGGCAGAACTGCAGGAATCTGATTTCAGGAGGTAGATTCGAATCGCCTTTAAAGCACATGGAAAGCGGCAAAACCTCGACAATGATGCCCTTGGCCAAAAAGGGCGTATGCGTATGCGTTTTTTCCTGAATAAATATTCAGCATGGCCCTTTTTGGCCAACCAAGCAACCTGGAAAGGCAAATCAGCGCTACAAAGAAGTCTCGCTTCCCATCGCTCAAAAGGGCCATGCTGAATAAAGTGACAATACCAGAAATGCAGGAAAGGCCATGGAGAAATGGGAGCCTTGCTACGCTGATGGGCGGGATGTAAATTGCCACCAGCCACTCTGGAGAAGTGCACGGGGTGTCCTGAAACATCTACAAAACACAGCTGAGAGAGCATAGGGCACTTCCACTCATGGGCGTCTAAATTGGGAAAACTAAAAATCAGCAAGACACAGGCACCCCAAAGTTTACGGTTGCTCTGTTGACAAGAACCTCCACTGCGTTACACCTTAAATATCCCAGGAAAGAGAAAAATGGATAAAGAAGTTGTGGTCCTTATGTACAATGGAATGCAACTCAGCCATGAAATCAACGTCATAAGGCTAGTAGCAGCATGATGAGTGGATTTAGGTACGACGAATCTAAGTGAAATAAGTCACACAGAAAAAGACACTTATCATAAGCTATCACTTATAGAGGGAATGTAAAAACCGCTACACTTGAACTGAATTACAAAACACAACAGAGTCACACGTTTAGAAAACACACTATGGCTGCTTAACGGGAAAGGTGAGGTGGGGTGATGCATAAAACAAGGGTTTCAAATTAGCTCAGATACCGTTCCATAAACCCAATATGTAATAGACAAGACCTACTCCTTGCTCAGTGAACTGGACTCAACACCCCCTATTCACCGCCCAAGAATATATCTGACTAGTAAGAATCTTAAAACCTATGTATTGATATCTCTCTGTAAGTGAGTCAAGTGGGTGTAAAGCGGCATAAGCACAGCAGTGAAAAGCAGCTAAACCCCATTATAACATTCAATTACTTTTAAAAACCCGTGAAACAAAGACAGTGAAAGAGAGAGAAATTCTTACAAAATTCGTTCAGGGGCTGTGATGCCACCTCGATTGACCATATCTAGACCCACAGCTGATTGAGACATAAGGGTGGGCACTCTTGGGGCTGAGAGGTTTGGTGAGGTTGGGTGAGCAAACGCAGACCCTTTAAAGTAATACTGCGGGGTACCCATCTCATGGGTCCCAAATCTCCAGGTTCAAGGGCATCTTCCTACATCGAAAACATGCATGAGAAACCCAGAAGATGGTACAACGTGTGATCGGGAAAGGTTTCTAAAACGCACCTCATTTCTCATCTCCTTGTGCTCGGGTTCGCCATTCCAGCCGCTTTACTTGCAATCTCCCTCTTGGAGAATCAGCACCTTTAACCCCCTGTTCCGTACAGGTTGCCATTTGTCCTGAGGATGAACGGCAAGAGGGGGAACCAATGAGAGACTAGCTCTAGGTGTTGGGACAGGCACAGGTCACTCTATTTTCCCATCAGGAAGAAGAATTAACCACAGGCTCAGCCTGCCGCCCGGAACCAGAATAGGGCCTGAAGCAATCCTGCGCTTTTGCGGCCAGCTCCCCAAAAAGCGAGTTGATAATTGGAGCTCAGGGGCACTACAATTCACAATCCTGTAGAGTTATAAATGGTAACTCAAGTCCAAAAATATATTGAAGGAAGGCAACGAAGAGGATTTGAAAGCAAGGCAGAACTGCAGGAAATTTCTATAGATTATATGTTAAGTGTTTATATACATTTAACATACATTAGCCTATTTAGGTTAGCCCCATAATCCTAATTTTTCCATCCTTCCACCTTTCATTTTGGTTAACCATTAGTTTGTTTTGTAAGTCTGTGGGTGTCTTTTTCTGTGGAAGTATGTTCATTGCTAGCAATCTTAGGATAACTTGTATAAATGATATCATAGGATATTTGTCATTCCCTTTTGACTGACTTTACCTAATATGATTATTTCTAGGCTCATTTTTAATCCTGAAAACGGCACTCTTCATTTTCTACCCGAGGCTACTATTCCATTCTGTACATATACCACTTCTTCTTTGTCAATTCATCTGTTTATGGACCTTTTTTTTGGCTTCCATGTCTTGGCTATTTCAATATTGCTGCAGTGCACATTTGCCTGCCTCTGCCTTTCCGATTCTGGTGGTCTTAGATTAGAGGCCCAAAAGGTGCCCTGCCACATCCTCTGGTAGCTCAATTTTTACCTTTTAAAGCAGCTCCATTCAGTTTTTGTTAGTGCTGTTACCACTTTACATCCCACCAGCTGCTAGAAGGTACAAAGTTCTCTAAAACCCCTTCAGCATTTATAGTTTGTAGAGGTTTGGCTGATGGTCATTTGACTGGTGTGAGCTGAAACCTTTTTGGAGGTTGGATTTGCATGGGGCTAATAATTCCTTATACTGAGCTTTAGGCATGTCCTTTTTGTCTTTTCCTCTTTTTTTGTTTTTAGACAGTGAGTACAACTTCTCTCTTCATATTGACTTCTTGAAAAATTTGTCATGTGTTGAATTTTCTTGCCTATTCCCTATCCCAGGGCATTTTTGGAGGGGAGGTGTCATTTACAGACCTGCAGTCCTTGTGACTACTAAGCAACCATTAGCACTGGGTTGAAAGCTGCTGTTGTGAGAAACAGCCACAATGCGGCAGCATTATTACGTTCTCAACCCTTGTTACTGGGGCAACAGAGTCTTCCTGGAGGTAGTGTTCCGAGGTTGTATATTAGAGAGGAATGTGCGGGGACAAGCCCCCAGATTTCAGGAGGTAGATACGAATCGCCTTTAGAGAACATGAAAAGCGGCAAAACGTCGACAATGATGCACTTGGCCAAAAAGGGCCTATGCGTTTTTTTCCTGAATATATTCAGGAAAAAACGCATAGGCCCTTTTTGGCCAACCAAGCAAGCCGGAAAGGCAAATCAGCCTTACAAATAAGTCTCACTTCCCATCCGTCCAAAGGACATCCAAAACAGTGTAAAAACCAGAAGTGCAGGACAGGCCAGGTAGAAAAGGCAGCCTTGTTAGGCTGATGGGCGGGATGTAAATTGCCAACGGCCACTCTGGAGAAGTGCACGGTGTTTCCTAAACCATCTAAAAAACACAGCTAGAGAGCATAGGGCCCTTCCACTCGTGGGCGTATAAAATGGGAAAAGTAAAAATCAACAAGACACAGGCACCCCAAAGTTTAGGCCTGCTCTGTTGACAAGAACCTCCACTTCAATACACCTTAAATATGCCAGGATAGAGAAAAATGGATAAAGAAGTGTGGTACTTATGTACAATGGAATATCACTCAGCCATGAAATCAATGTCATACGGCTACCAGCAGCATGATGAGTGGATTTAGGTACGATGTTTCTCAGTGAAATAAGTCACACAGAAAAAGACACTTATCATAAGATATCACTTATAGAGGGAAAGTAAAAATCGCTACACATGACCTGATTACAAAACAGAACAGAGTCACACATTTAGAAAACACTGGATGGCTGCTTAACTGGAAAGGTGAGGTGCAGTGAGGCATAAAACAAGGGTTTGAAATTAGCACACATACCGTTCCATAAACCAAATATGTAACAGACAACACATACCCCTTGCTCAGTGAACTGGACTCAACCCCGCCTATTCACCGCACAAGAGTATATCTGACTAGTAAGAATCTTAAAACCTATGTATTGATATCTCTCTGTAAATGAATCAAGTGGGTGTAAAGCGGCATAAACACAGCAGTGAAAATCAGCTAAACCCCATTATAAAAATAGATTACAAAAAAAACCCCAACAAAGACAGTGAAAGAGAGAGAAATTCGTACAAAGTTCGTTCAGGGACAGTGAAGCAACCTGGATCGACCATATCTAGACCCACAGCTGGATTAGATATAAGGCTGGACACTCTTGGGGCTGAGAGGATTGGTGAGGTTTGGTGAGCAAACGCCTACCATTTAAAGTAATAGTGCATGGTACCCATTCTATGGGTCCCAAATCTCCAGGTTCAAGGGAATCTTCTTACAGCGAAAAAATGCATGGGAAACCAAGTGGATGGTATACAGTGTGGTCGGGAAAGGTTTCTAAAACGCACCTCATTTCTCCTCTCCTTGTGCTCGGGTTCGCCATTCCAGCCGCATTACTAACAATCTCCCCACTTGGAGAATCAGCACCTTTAACCTCCTGTTTCGTACAGGTTGCAATTTGTCTTGAGGATGAATGGGAAGAGGGGGAACCAATGAGAGGGTAGCTCTAGGTGTTGGGACAGGCACAGGTCACTCTAATTTCCATCAGGAAGAAGAATTAACCACAGGCTCAGCCTGCCCCACGGAACCAGAATAGGGCCTGAAGCCATCCTGCGGATTTTCGGCCAACTCCCAAAAGAGCGAGTTGAAAAATGGAGCTCAGGGGCACTGCAATTCACAAACCTGCAGAGTTATAAACGATAACTCTCGTCCACAAATATATTGAGGGAAGGCAACGAAGAGGATGTGAAAGCAAGGCAGAACTGCAGGAAACTGATTTCAGGAGGTAGATTCGAATCGCCTTTAAAGCACATGGAAAGCGGCAAAACCTCGACAATGATGCCCTTGGCCAAAAAGGGCGTATGCGTATGCGTTTTTTCCTGAATAAATATTCAGCATGACCCTTTTTGGCCAACCAAGCAACCTGGAAAGGCAAATCAGCGCTACAAAGAAGTCTCGCTTCCCATCGCTCAAAAGGGCCATGCTGAATAAAGTGACAATACCAGAAATGCAGGAAAGGCCATGGAGAAATGGGAGCCTTGCTACGCTGATGGGCGGGATGTAAATTGCCACCAGCCACTCTGGAGAAGTGCACGGGGTGTCCTGAAACATCTACAAAACACAGCTGAGAGAGCATAGGGCACTTCCACTCATGGGCGTCTAAATTGGGAAAACTAAAAATCAGCAAGACACAGGCACCCCAAAGTTTACGGTTGCTCTGTTGACAAGAACCTCCACTGCGTTACACCTTAAATATCCCAGGAAAGAGAAAAATGGATAAAGAAGTTGTGGTCCTTATGTACAATGGAATGCAACTCAGCCATGAAATCAACGTCATAAGGCTAGTAGCAGCATGATGAGTGGATTTAGGTACGACGAATCTAAGTGAAATAAGTCACACAGAAAAAGACACTTATCATAAGCTATCACTTATAGAGGGAATGTAAAAACCGCTACACTTGAACTGAATTACAAAACACAACAGAGTCACACGTTTAGAAAACACACTATGGCTGCTTAACGGGAAAGGTGAGGTGGGGTGATGCATAAAACAAGGGTTTCAAATTAGCTCAGATACCGTTCCATAAACCCAATATGTAATAGACAAGACCTACTCCTTGCTCAGTGAACTGGACTCAACACCCCCTATTCACCGCCCAAGAATATATCTGACTAGTAAGAATCTTAAAACCTATGTATTGATATCTCTCTGTAAGTGAGTCAAGTGGGTGTAAAGCGGCATAAGCACAGCAGTGAAAAGCAGCTAAACCCCATTATAACATTCAATTACTTTTAAAAACCCGTGAAACAAAGACAGTGAAAGAGAGAGAAATTCTTACAAAATTCGTTCAGGGGCTGTGATGCCACCTCGATTGACCATATCTAGACCCACAGCTGATTGAGACATAAGGGTGGGCACTCTTGGGGCTGAGAGGTTTGGTGAGGTTGGGTGAGCAAACGCAGACCCTTTAAAGTAATACTGCGGGGTACCCATCTCATGGGTCCCAAATCTCCAGGTTCAAGGGCATCTTCCTACATCGAAAACATGCATGAGAAACCCAGAAGATGGTACACCGTGTGATCGGGAAAGGTTTCCAAAACGCACCTCATTTCTCATCTCCTTGTGCTCGGGTTCGCCATTCCAGCCGCTTTACTTGCAATCTCCCTCCTTGGAGAATCAGCACCTTTAACCCCCTGTTCCGTACAGGTTGCCATTTGTCCTGAGGATGAACGGCAAGAGGGGGAACCAATGAGAGACTAGCTCTAGGTGTTGGGACAGGCACAGGTCACTCTATTTTCCCATCAGGAAGAAGAATTAACCACAGGCTCAGCCTGCCGCCCGGAACCAGAATAGGGCCTGAAGCAATCCTGCGCTTTTGCGGCCAGCTCCCCAAAAAGCGAGTTGATAAATGGAGCTCAGGGGCACTACAATTCACAATCCTGTAGAGTTATAAATGGTAACTCAAGTCCAAAAATATATTGAAGGAAGGCAACGAAGAGGATTTGAAAGCAAGGCAGAACTGCAGGAAATTTCTATAGATTATATGTTAAGTGTTTATATACATTTAACATACATTAGCCTATTTAGGTTAGCCCCATAATCCTAATTTTTCCATCCTTCCACCTTTCATTTTGGTTAACCATTAGTTTGTTTTGTAAGTCTGTGGGTGTCTTTTTCTGTGGAAGTATGTTCATTGCTAGCAATCTTAGGATAACTTGTATAAATGATATCATAGGATATTTGTCATTCCCTTTTGACTGACTTTACCTAATATGATTATTTCTAGGCTCATTTTTAATCCTGAAAACGGCACTCTTCATTTTCTACCCGAGGCTACTATTCCATTCTGTACATATACCACTTCTTCTTTGTCAATTCATCTGTTTATGGACCTTTTTTTTGGCTTCCATGTCTTGGCTATTTCAATATTGCTGCAGTGCACATTTGCCTGCCTCTGCCTTTCCGATTCTGGTGGTCTTAGATTAGAGGCCCAAAAGGTGCCCTGCTACATCCTCTGGTAGCTCAATTTTTACCTTTTAAAGCAGCTCCATTCAGTTTTTGTTAGTGCTGTTACCACTTTACATCCCACCAGCTGCTAGAAGGTACAAAGTTCTCTAAAACCCCTTCAGCATTTATAGTTTGTAGAGGTTTGGCTGATGGTCATTTGACTGGTGTGAGCTGAAACCTTTTTGGAGGTTGGATTTGCATGGGGCTAATAATTCCTTATACTGAGCTTTAGGCATGTCCTTTTTGTCTTTTCCTCTTTTTTTGTTTTTAGACAGTGAGTACAACTTCTCTCTTCATATTGACTTCTTGAAAAATTTGTCATGTGTTGAATTTTCTTGCCTATTCCCTATCCCAGGGCATTTTTGGAGGGGAGGTGTCATTTACAGCCCTGCAGTCCTTGTGACTACTAAGCAACCATTAGCACTGGGTTGAAAGCTGCTGTTGTGAGAAACAGCCACCATGCGGCAGCATTATTACGTTCTCAACCCTTGTTACTGGGGCAACAGAGTCTTCCTGGAGGTAGTGTTCCGAGGTTGTATATTAGAGAGGAATGTGCGGGGACAAGCCCCCAGATTTCAGGAGGTAGATACGAATCGCCTTTAGAGAACATGAAAAGCGGCAAAACGTCGACAATGATGCACTTGGCCAAAAAGGGCCTATGCGTTTTTTTCCTGAATATATTCAGGAAAAAACGCATAGGCCCTTTTTGGCCAACCAAGCAAGCCGGAAAGGCAAATCAGCCTTACAAATAAGTCTCACTTCCCATCCGTCCAAAGGACATCCAAAACAGTGTAAAAACCAGAAGTGCAGGACAGGCCAGGTAGAAAAGGCAGCCTTGTTAGGCTGATGGGCGGGATGTAAATTGCCAACGGCCACTCTGGAGAAGTGCACGGTGTTTCCTAAACCATCTAAAAAACACAGCTAGAGAGCATAGGGCCCTTCCACTCGTGGGCGTATAAAATGGGAAAAGTAAAAATCAACAAGACACAGGCACCCCAAAGTTTAGGCCTGCTCTGTTGACAAGAACCTCCACTTCAATACACCTTAAATATGCCAGGATAGAGAAAAATGGATAAAGAAGTGTGGTACTTATGTACAATGGAATATCACTCAGCCATGAAATCAATGTCATACGGCTACCAGCAGCATGATGAGTGGATTTAGGTACGATGTTTCTCAGTGAAATAAGTCACACAGAAAAAGACACTTATCATAAGATATCACTTATAGAGGGAAAGTAAAAATCGCTACACATGACCTGATTACAAAACAGAACAGAGTCACACATTTAGAAAACACTGGATGGCTGCTTAACTGGAAAGGTGAGGTGCAGTGAGGCATAAAACAAGGGTTTGAAATTAGCACACATACCGTTCCATAAACCAAATATGTAACAGACAACACATACCCCTTGCTCAGTGAACTGGACTCAACCCACCCTATTCACCGCACAAGAGTATATCTGACTAGTAAGAATCTTAAAACCTATGTATTGATATCTCTCTGTAAATGAATCAAGTGGGTGTAAAGCGGCATAAACACAGCAGTGAAAATCAGCTAAACCCCATTATAAAAATAGATTACAAAAAAAACCCCAACAAAGACAGTGAAAGAGAGAGAAATTCGTACAAAGTTCGTTCAGGGACAGTGAAGCAACCTGGATCGACCATATCTAGACCCACAGCTGGATTAGATATAAGGCTGGACACTCTTGGGGCTGAGAGGATTGGTGAGGTTTGGTGAGCAAACGCCTACCATTTAAAGTAATAGTGCATGGTACCCATTCTATGGGTCCCAAATCTCCAGGTTCAAGGGAATCTTCTTACAGCGAAAAAATGCATGGGAAACCAAGTGGATGGTATACAGTGTGGTCGGGAAAGGTTTCTAAAACGCACCTCATTTCTCCTCTCCTTGTGCTCGGGTTCGCCATTCCAGCCGCATTACTAACAATCTCCCCACTTGGAGAATCAGCACCTTTAACCTCCTGTTTCGTACAGGTTGCAATTTGTCTTGAGGATGAATGGGAAGAGGGGGAACCAATGAGAGGGTAGCTCTAGGTGTTGGGACAGGCACAGGTCACTCTAATTTCCATCAGGAAGAAGAATTAACCACAGGCTCAGCCTGCCCCACGGAACCAGAATAGGGCCTGAAGCCATCCTGCGGATTTTCGGCCAACTCCCAAAAGAGCGAGTTGAAAAATGGAGCTCAGGGGCACTGCAATTCACAAACCTGCAGAGTTATAAACGATAACTCTCGTCCACAAATATATTGAGGGAAGGCAACGAAGAGGATGTGAAAGCAAGGCAGAACTGCAGGAAACTGATTTCAGGAGGTAGATTCGAATCGCCTTTAAAGCACATGGAAAGCGGCAAAACCTCGACAATGATGCCCTTGGCCAAAAAGGGCGTATGCGTATGCGTTTTTTCCTGAATAAATATTCAGCATGGCCCTTTTTGGCCAACCAAGCAACCTGGAAAGGCAAATCAGCGCTACAAAGAAGTCTCGCTTCCCATCGCTCAAAAGGGCCATGCTGAATAAAGTGACAATACCAGAAATGCAGGAAAGGCCATGGAGAAATGGGAGCCTTGCTACGCTGATGGGCGGGATGTAAATTGCCACCAGCCACTCTGGAGAAGTGCACGGGGTGTCCTGAAACATCTACAAAACACAGCTGAGAGAGCATAGGGCACTTCCACTCATGGGCGTCTAAATTGGGAAAACTAAAAATCAGCAAGACACAGGCACCCCAAAGTTTACGGTTGCTCTGTTGACAAGAACCTCCACTGCGTTACACCTTAAATATCCCAGGAAAGAGAAAAATGGATAAAGAAGTTGTGGTCCTTATGTACAATGGAATGCAACTCAGCCATGAAATCAACGTCATAAGGCTAGTAGCAGCATGATGAGTGGATTTAGGTACGACGAATCTAAGTGAAATAAGTCACACAGAAAAAGACACTTATCATAAGCTATCACTTATAGAGGGAATGTAAAAACCGCTACACTTGAACTGAATTACAAAACACAACAGAGTCACACGTTTAGAAAACACACTATGGCTGCTTAACGGGAAAGGTGAGGTGGGGTGATGCATAAAACAAGGGTTTCAAATTAGCTCAGATACCGTTCCATAAACCCAATATGTAATAGACAAGACCTACTCCTTGCTCAGTGAACTGGACTCAACACCCCCTATTCACCGCCCAAGAATATATCTGACTAGTAAGAATCTTAAAACCTATGTATTGATATCTCTCTGTAAGTGAGTCAAGTGGGTGTAAAGCGGCATAAGCACAGCAGTGAAAAGCAGCTAAACCCCATTATAACATTCAATTACTTTTAAAAACCCGTGAAACAAAGACAGTGAAAGAGAGAGAAATTCTTACAAAATTCGTTCAGGGGCTGTGATGCCACCTCGATTGACCATATCTAGACCCACAGCTGATTGAGACATAAGGGTGGGCACTCTTGGGGCTGAGAGGTTTGGTGAGGTTGGGTGAGCAAACGCAGACCCTTTAAAGTAATACTGCGGGGTACCCATCTCATGGGTCCCAAATCTCCAGGTTCAAGGGCATCTTCCTACATCGAAAACATGCATGAGAAACCCAGAAGATGGTACACCGTGTGATCGGGAAAGGTTTCCAAAACGCACCTCATTTCTCATCTCCTTGTGCTCGGGTTCGCCATTCCAGCCGCTTTACTTGCAATCTCCCTCCTTGGAGAATCAGCACCTTTAACCCCCTGTTCCGTACAGGTTGCCATTTGTCCTGAGGATGAACGGCAAGAGGGGGAACCAATGAGAGACTAGCTCTAGGTGTTGGGACAGGCACAGGTCACTCTATTTTCCCATCAGGAAGAAGAATTAACCACAGGCTCAGCCTGCCGCCCGGAACCAGAATAGGGCCTGAAGCAATCCTGCGCTTTTGCGGCCAGCTCCCCAAAAAGCGAGTTGATAAATGGAGCTCAGGGGCACTACAATTCACAATCCTGTAGAGTTATAAATGGTAACTCAAGTCCAAAAATATATTGAAGGAAGGCAACGAAGAGGATTTGAAAGCAAGGCAGAACTGCAGGAAATTTCTATAGATTATATGTTAAGTGTTTATATACATTTAACATACATTAGCCTATTTAGGTTAGCCCCATAATCCTAATTTTTCCATCCTTCCACCTTTCATTTTGGTTAACCATTAGTTTGTTTTGTAAGTCTGTGGGTGTCTTTTTCTGTGGAAGTATGTTCATTGCTAGCAATCTTAGGATAACTTGTATAAATGATATCATAGGATATTTGTCATTCCCTTTTGACTGACTTTACCTAATATGATTATTTCTAGGCTCATTTTTAATCCTGAAAACGGCACTCTTCATTTTCTACCCGAGGCTACTATTCCATTCTGTACATATACCACTTCTTCTTTGTCAATTCATCTGTTTATGGACCTTTTTTTTGGCTTCCATGTCTTGGCTATTTCAATATTGCTGCAGTGCACATTTGCCTGCCTCTGCCTTTCCGATTCTGGTGGTCTTAGATTAGAGGCCCAAAAGGTGCCCTGCTACATCCTCTGGTAGCTCAATTTTTACCTTTTAAAGCAGCTCCATTCAGTTTTTGTTAGTGCTGTTACCACTTTACATCCCACCAGCTGCTAGAAGGTACAAAGTTCTCTAAAACCCCTTCAGCATTTATAGTTTGTAGAGGTTTGGCTGATGGTCATTTGACTGGTGTGAGCTGAAACCTTTTTGGAGGTTGGATTTGCATGGGGCTAATAATTCCTTATACTGAGCTTTAGGCATGTCCTTTTTTTCTTTTCCTCTTTTTTTGTTTTTAGACAGTGAGTACAACTTCTCTCTTCATATTGACTTCTTGAAAAATTTGTCATGTGTTGAATTTTCTTGCCTATTCCCTATCCCAGGGCATTTTTGGAGGGGAGGTGTCATTTACAGCCTTGCAGTCCTTGTGACTACTAAGCAACCATTAGGACTGGGTTGAAAGCTGCTGTTGTGAGAAACAGCCACAATGCGGCAGCATTATTACGTTCTCAACCCTTGTTACTGGGGCAACAGAGTCTTCCTGGAGGTAGTGTTCCGAGGTTGTATATTAGAGAGGAATGTGCGGGGACAAGCCCCCAGATTTCAGGAGGTAGATACGAATCGCCTTTAGAGAACATGAAAAGCGGCAAAACGTCGACAATGATGCACTTGGCCAAAAAGGGCCTATGCGTTTTTTTCCTGAATATATTCAGGAAAAAACGCATAGGCCCTTTTTGGCCAACCAAGCAAGCCGGAAAGGCAAATCAGCCTTACAAATAAGTCTCACTTCCCATCCGTCCAAAGGACATCCAAAACAGTGTAAAAACCAGAAGTGCAGGACAGGCCAGGTAGAAAAGGCAGCCTTGTTAGGCTGATGGGCGGGATGTAAATTGCCAACGGCCACTCTGGAGAAGTGCACGGTGTTTCCTAAACCATCTAAAAAACACAGCTAGAGAGCATAGGGCCCTTCCACTCGTGGGCGTATAAAATGGGAAAAGTAAAAATCAACAAGACACAGGCACCCCAAAGTTTAGGCCTGCTCTGTTGACAAGAACCTCCACTTCAATACACCTTAAATATGCCAGGATAGAGAAAAATGGATAAAGAAGTGTGGTACTTATGTACAATGGAATATCACTCAGCCATGAAATCAATGTCATACGGCTACCAGCAGCATGATGAGTGGATTTAGGTACGATGTTTCTCAGTGAAATAAGTCACACAGAAAAAGACACTTATCATAAGATATCACTTATAGAGGGAAAGTAAAAATCGCTACACATGACCTGATTACAAAACAGAACAGAGTCACACATTTAGAAAACACTGGATGGCTGCTTAACTGGAAAGGTGAGGTGCAGTGAGGCATAAAACAAGGGTTTGAAATTAGCACACATACCGTTCCATAAACCAAATATGTAACAGACAACACATACCCCTTGCTCAGTGAACTGGACTCAACCCACCCTATTCACCGCACAAGAGTATATCTGACTAGTAAGAATCTTAAAACCTATGTATTGATATCTCTCTGTAAATGAATCAAGTGGGTGTAAAGCGGCATAAACACAGCAGTGAAAATCAGCTAAACCCCATTATAAAAATAGATTACAAAAAAAACCCCAACAAAGACAGTGAAAGAGAGAGAAATTCGTACAAAGTTCGTTCAGGGACAGTGAAGCAACCTGGATCGACCATATCTAGACCCACAGCTGGATTAGATATAAGGCTGGACACTCTTGGGGCTGAGAGGATTGGTGAGGTTTGGTGAGCAAACGCCTACCATTTAAAGTAATAGTGCATGGTACCCATTCTATGGGTCCCAAATCTCCAGGTTCAAGGGAATCTTCTTACAGCGAAAAAATGCATGGGAAACCAAGTGGATGGTATACAGTGTGGTCGGGAAAGGTTTCTAAAACGCACCTCATTTCTCCTCTCCTTGTGCTCGGGTTCGCCATTCCAGCCGCATTACTAACAATCTCCCCACTTGGAGAATCAGCACCTTTAACCTCCTGTTTCGTACAGGTTGCAATTTGTCTTGAGGATGAATGGGAAGAGGGGGAACCAATGAGAGGGTAGCTCTAGGTGTTGGGACAGGCACAGGTCACTCTAATTTCCATCAGGAAGAAGAATTAACCACGGGCTCAGCCTGCCCCACGGAACCAGAATAGGGCCTGAAGCCATCCTGCGGATTTTCGGCCAACTCCCAAAAGAGCGAGTTGAAAAATGGAGCTCAGGGGCACTGCAATTCACAAACCTGCAGAGTTATAAACGATAACTCTCGTCCACAAATATATTGAGGGAAGGCAACGAAGAGGATGTGAAAGCAAGGCAGAACTGCAGGAAACTGATTTCAGGAGGTAGATTCGAATCGCCTTTAAAGCACATGGAAAGCGGCAAAACCTCGACAATGATGCCCTTGGCCAAAAAGGGCGTATGCGTATGCGTTTATTCCTGAATAAATATTCAGCATGGCCCTTTTTGGCCAACCAAGCAACCTGGAAAGGCAAATCAGCGCTACAAAGAAGTCTCGCTTCCCATCGCTCAAAAGGGCCATGCTGAATAAAGTGACAATACCAGAAATGCAGGAAAGGCCATGGAGAAATGGGAGCCTTGCTACGCTGATGGGCGGGATGTAAATTGCCACCAGCCACTCTGGAGAAGTGCACGGGGTGTCCTGAAACATCTACAAAACACAGCTGAGAGAGCATAGGGCACTTCCACTCATGGGCGTCTAAATTGGGAAAACTAAAAATCAGCAAGACACAGGCACCCCAAAGTTTACGGTTGCTCTGTTGACAAGAACCTCCACTGCGTTACACCTTAAATATCCCAGGAAAGAGAAAAATGGATAAAGAAGTTGTGGTCCTTATGTACAATGGAATGCAACTCAGCCATGAAATCAACGTCATAAGGCTAGTAGCAGCATGATGAGTGGATTTAGGTACGACGAATCTAAGTGAAATAAGTCACACAGAAAAAGACACTTATCATAAGCTATCACTTATAGAGGGAATGTAAAAACCGCTACACTTGAACTGAATTACAAAACACAACAGAGTCACACGTTTAGAAAACACACTATGGCTGCTTAACGGGAAAGGTGAGGTGGGGTGATGCATAAAACAAGGGTTTCAAATTAGCTCAGATACCGTTCCATAAACCCAATATGTAATAGACAAGACCTACTCCTTGCTCAGTGAACTGGACTCAACACCCCCTATTCACCGCCCAAGAATATATCTGACTAGTAAGAATCTTAAAACCTATGTATTGATATCTCTCTGTAAGTGAGTCAAGTGGGTGTAAAGCGGCATAAGCACAGCAGTGAAAAGCAGCTAAACCCCATTATAACATTCAATTACTTTTAAAAACCCGTGAAACAAAGACAGTGAAAGAGAGAGAAATTCTTACAAAATTCGTTCAGGGGCTGTGATGCCACCTCGATTGACCATATCTAGACCCACAGCTGATTGAGACATAAGGGTGGGCACTCTTGGGGCTGAGAGGTTTGGTGAGGTTGGGTGAGCAAACGCAGACCCTTTAAAGTAATACTGCGGGGTACCCATCTCATGGGTCCCAAATCTCCAGGTTCAAGGGCATCTTCCTACATCGAAAACATGCATGAGAAACCCAGAAGATGGTACACCGTGTGATCGGGAAAGGTTTCCAAAACGCACCTCATTTCTCATCTCCTTGTGCTCGGGTTCGCCATTCCAGCCGCTTTACTTGCAATCTCCCTCCTTGGAGAATCAGCACCTTTAACCCCCTGTTCCGTACAGGTTGCCATTTGTCCTGAGGATGAACGGCAAGAGGGGGAACCAATGAGAGACTAGCTCTAGGTGTTGGGACAGGCACAGGTCACTCTATTTTCCCATCAGGAAGAAGAATTAACCACAGGCTCAGCCTGCCGCCCGGAACCAGAATAGGGCCTGAAGCAATCCTGCGCTTTTGCGGCCAGCTCCCCAAAAAGCGAGTTGATAATTGGAGCTCAGGGGCACTACAATTCACAATCCTGTAGAGTTATAAATGGTAACTCAAGTCCAAAAATATATTGAAGGAAGGCAACGAAGAGGATTTGAAAGCAAGGCAGAACTGCAGGAAATTTCTATAGATTATATGTTAAGTGTTTATATACATTTAACATACATTAGCCTATTTAGGTTAGCCCCATAATCCTAATTTTTCCATCCTTCCACCTTTCATTTTGGTTAACCATTAGTTTGTTTTGTAAGTCTGTGGGTGTCATTTTCTGTGGAAGTATGTTCATTGCTAGCAATCTTAGGATAACTTGTATAAATGATATCATAGGATATTTGTCATTCCCTTTTGACTGACTTTACCTAATATGATTATTTCTAGGCTCATTTTTAATCCTGAAAACGGCACTCTTCATTTTCTACCCGAGGCTACTATTCCATTCTGTACATATACCACTTCTTCTTTGTCAATTCATCTGTTTATGGACCTTTTTTTTGGCTTCCATGTCTTGGCTATTTCAATATTGCTGCAGTGCACATTTGCCTGCCTCTGTCTTTCCGATTCTGGTGGTCTTAGATTAGAGGCCCAAAAGGTGCCCTGCCACATCCTCTGGTAGCTCAATTTTTACCTTTTAAAGCAGCTCCATTCAGTTTTTGTTAGTGCTGTTACCACTTTACATCCCACCAGCTGCTAGAAGATACAAAGTTCTCTAAAACCCCTTCAGCATTTATAGTTTGTAGAGGTTTGGCTGATGGTCATTTGACTGGTGTGAGCTGAAACCTTTTTGGAGGTTGGATTTGCATGGGGCTAATAATTCCTTATACTGAGCTTTAGGCATGTCCTTTTTTTCTTTTCCTCTTTTTTTGTTTTTAGACAGTGAGTACAACTTCTCTCTTCATATTGACTTCTTGAAAAATTTGTCATGTGTTGAATTTTCTTGCCTATTCCCTATCCCAGGGCATTTTTGGAGGGGAGGTGTCATTTACAGCCTTGCAGTCCTTGTGACTACTAAGCAACCATTAGGACTGGGTTGAAAGCTGCTGTTGTGAGAAACAGCCACAATGCGGCAGCATTATTACGTTCTCAACCCTTGTTACTGGGGCAACAGAGTCTTCCTGGAGGTAGTGTTCCGAGGTTGTATATTAGAGAGGAATGTGCGGGGACAAGCCCCCAGATTTCAGGAGGTAGATACGAATCGCCTTTAGAGAACATGAAAAGCGGCAAAACGTCGACAATGATGCACTTGGCCAAAAAGGGCCTATGCGTTTTTTTCCTGAATATATTCAGGAAAAAACGCATAGGCCCTTTTTGGCCAACCAAGCAAGCCGGAAAGGCAAATCAGCCTTACAAATAAGTCTCACTTCCCATCCGTCCAAAGGACATCCAAAACAGTGTAAAAACCAGAAGTGCAGGACAGGCCAGGTAGAAAAGGCAGCCTTGTTAGGCTGATGGGCGGGATGTAAATTGCCAACGGCCACTCTGGAGAAGTGCACGGTGTTTCCTAAACCATCTAAAAAACACAGCTAGAGAGCATAGGGCCCTTCCACTCGTGGGCGTATAAAATGGGAAAAGTAAAAATCAACAAGACACAGGCACCCCAAAGTTTAGGCCTGCTCTGTTGACAAGAACCTCCACTTCAATACACCTTAAATATGCCAGGATAGAGAAAAATGGATAAAGAAGTGTGGTACTTATGTACAATGGAATATCACTCAGCCATGAAATCAATGTCATACGGCTACCAGCAGCATGATGAGTGGATTTAGGTACGATGTTTCTCAGTGAAATAAGTCACACAGAAAAAGACACTTATCATAAGATATCACTTATAGAGGGAAAGTAAAAATCGCTACACATGACCTGATTACAAAACAGAACAGAGTCACACATTTAGAAAACACTGGATGGCTGCTTAACTGGAAAGGTGAGGTGCAGTGAGGCATAAAACAAGGGTTTGAAATTAGCACACATACCGTTCCATAAACCAAATATGTAACAGACAACACATACCCCTTGCTCAGTGAACTGGACTCAACCCACCCTATTCACCGCACAAGAGTATATCTGACTAGTAAGAATCTTAAAACCTATGTATTGATATCTCTCTGTAAATGAATCAAGTGGGTGTAAAGCGGCATAAACACAGCAGTGAAAATCAGCTAAACCCCATTATAAAAATAGATTACAAAAAAAACCCCAACAAAGACAGTGAAAGAGAGAGAAATTCGTACAAAGTTCGTTCAGGGACAGTGAAGCAACCTGGATCGACCATATCTAGACCCACAGCTGGATTAGATATAAGGCTGGACACTCTTGGGGCTGAGAGGATTGGTGAGGTTTGGTGAGCAAACGCCTACCATTTAAAGTAATAGTGCATGGTACCCATTCTATGGGTCCCAAATCTCCAGGTTCAAGGGAATCTTCTTACAGCGAAAAAATGCATGGGAAACCAAGTGGATGGTATACAGTGTGGTCGGGAAAGGTTTCTAAAACGCACCTCATTTCTCCTCTCCTTGTGCTCGGGTTCGCCATTCCAGCCGCATTACTAACAATCTCCCCACTTGGAGAATCAGCACCTTTAACCTCCTGTTTCGTACAGGTTGCAATTTGTCTTGAGGATGAATGGGAAGAGGGGGAACCAATGAGAGGGTAGCTCTAGGTGTTGGGACAGGCACAGGTCACTCTAATTTCCATCAGGAAGAAGAATTAACCACGGGCTCAGCCTGCCCCACGGAACCAGAATAGGGCCTGAAGCCATCCTGCGGATTTTCGGCCAACTCCCAAAAGAGCGAGTTGAAAAATGGAGCTCAGGGGCACTGCAATTCACAAACCTGCAGAGTTATAAACGATAACTCTCGTCCACAAATATATTGAGGGAAGGCAACGAAGAGGATGTGAAAGCAAGGCAGAACTGCAGGAAACTGATTTCAGGAGGTAGATTCGAATCGCCTTTAAAGCACATGGAAAGCGGCAAAACCTCGACAATGATGCCCTTGGCCAAAAAGGGCGTATGCGTATGCGTTTATTCCTGAATAAATATTCAGCATGGCCCTTTTTGGCCAACCAAGCAACCTGGAAAGGCAAATCAGCGCTACAAAGAAGTCTCGCTTCCCATCGCTCAAAAGGGCCATGCTGAATAAAGTGACAATACCAGAAATGCAGGAAAGGCCATGGAGAAATGGGAGCCTTGCTACGCTGATGGGCGGGATGTAAATTGCCACCAGCCACTCTGGAGAAGTGCACGGGGTGTCCTGAAACATCTACAAAACACAGCTGAGAGAGCATAGGGCACTTCCACTCATGGGCGTCTAAATTGGGAAAACTAAAAATCAGCAAGACACAGGCACCCCAAAGTTTACGGTTGCTCTGTTGACAAGAACCTCCACTGCGTTACACCTTAAATATCCCAGGAAAGAGAAAAATGGATAAAGAAGTTGTGGTCCTTATGTACAATGGAATGCAACTCAGCCATGAAATCAACGTCATAAGGCTAGTAGCAGCATGATGAGTGGATTTAGGTACGACGAATCTAAGTGAAATAAGTCACACAGAAAAAGACACTTATCATAAGCTATCACTTATAGAGGGAATGTAAAAACCGCTACACTTGAACTGAATTACAAAACACAACAGAGTCACACGTTTAGAAAACACACTATGGCTGCTTAACGGGAAAGGTGAGGTGGGGTGATGCATAAAACAAGGGTTTCAAATTAGCTCAGATACCGTTCCATAAACCCAATATGTAATAGACAAGACCTACTCCTTGCTCAGTGAACTGGACTCAACACCCCCTATTCACCGCCCAAGAATATATCTGACTAGTAAGAATCTTAAAACCTATGTATTGATATCTCTCTGTAAGTGAGTCAAGTGGGTGTAAAGCGGCATAAGCACAGCAGTGAAAAGCAGCTAAACCCCATTATAACATTCAATTACTTTTAAAAACCCGTGAAACAAAGACAGTGAAAGAGAGAGAAATTCTTACAAAATTCGTTCAGGGGCTGTGATGCCACCTCGATTCACCATATCTAGACCCACAGCTGATTGAGACATAAGGGTGGGCACTCTTGGGGCTGAGAGGTTTGGTGAGGTTGGGTGAGCAAACGCAGACCCTTTAAAGTAATACTGCGGGGTACCCATCTCATGGGTCCCAAATCTCCAGGTTCAAGGGCATCTTCCTACATCGAAAACATGCATGAGAAACCCAGAAGATGGTACACCGTGTGATCGGGAAAGGTTTCCAAAACGCACCTCATTTCTCATCTCCTTGTGCTCGGGTTCGCCATTCCAGCCGCTTTACTTGCAATCTCCCTCCTTGGAGAATCAGCACCTTTAACCCCCTGTTCCGTACAGGTTGCCATTTGTCCTGAGGATGAACGGCAAGAGGGGGAACCAATGAGAGACTAGCTCTAGGTGTTGGGACAGGCACAGGTCACTCTATTTTCCCATCAGGAAGAAGAATTAACCACAGGCTCAGCCTGCCGCCCGGAACCAGAATAGGGCCTGAAGCAATCCTGCGCTTTTGCGGCCAGCTCCCCAAAAAGCGAGTTGATAATTGGAGCTCAGGGGCACTACAATTCACAATCCTGTAGAGTTATAAATGGTAACTCAAGTCCAAAAATATATTGAAGGAAGGCAACGAAGAGGATTTGAAAGCAAGGCAGAACTGCAGGAAATTTCTATAGATTATATGTTAAGTGTTTATATACATTTAACATACATTAGCCTATTTAGGTTAGCCCCATAATCCTAATTTTTCCATCCTTCCACCTTTCATTTTGGTTAACCATTAGTTTGTTTTGTAAGTCTGTGGGTGTCTTTTTCTGTGGAAGTATGTTCATTGCTAGCAATCTTAGGATAACTTGTATAAATGATATCATAGGATATTTGTCATTCCCTTTTGACTGACTTTACCTAATATGATTATTTCTAGGCTCATTTTTAATCCTGAAAACGGCACTCTTCATTTTCTACCCGAGGCTACTATTCCATTCTGTACATATACCACTTCTTCTTTGTCAATTCATCTGTTTATGGACCTTTTTTTTGGCTTCCATGTCTTGGCTATTTCAATATTGCTGCAGTGCACATTTGCCTGCCTCTGTCTTTCCGATTCTGGTGGTCTTAGATTAGAGGCCCAAAAGGTGCCCTGCCACATCCTCTGGTAGCTCAATTTTTACCTTTTAAAGCAGCTCCATTCAGTTTTTGTTAGTGCTGTTACCACTTTACATCCCACCAGCTGCTAGAAGGTACAAAGTTCTCTAAAACCCCTTCAGCATTTATAGTTTGTAGAGGTTTGGCTGATGGTCATTTGACTGGTGTGAGCTGAAACCTTTTTGGAGGTTGGATTTGCATGGGGCTAATAATTCCTTATACTGAGCTTTAGGCATGTCCTTTTTGTCTTTTCCTCTTTTTTTGTTTTTAGACAGTGAGTACAACTTCTCTCTTCATATTGACTTCTTGAAAAATTTGTCATGTGTTGAATTTTCTTGCCTATTCCCTATCCCAGGGCATTTTTGGAGGGGAGGTGTCATTTACAGCCCTGCAGTCCTTGTGACTACTAAGCAACCATTAGCACTGGGTTGAAAGCTGCTGTTGTGAGAAACAGCCACCATGCGGCAGCATTATTACGTTCTCAACCCTTGTTACTGGGGCAACAGAGTCTTCCTGGAGGTAGTGTTCCGAGGTTGTATATTAGAGAGGAATGTGCGGGGACAAGCCCCCAGATTTCAGGAGGTAGATACGAATCGCCTTTAGAGAACATGAAAAGCGGCAAAACGTCGACAATGATGCACTTGGCCAAAAAGGGCCTATGCGTTTTTTTCCTGAATATATTCAGGAAAAAACGCATAGGCCCTTTTTGGCCAACCAAGCAAGCCGGAAAGGCAAATCAGCCTTACAAATAAGTCTCACTTCCCATCCGTCCAAAGGACATCCAAAACAGTGTAAAAACCAGAAGTGCAGGACAGGCCAGGTAGAAAAGGCAGCCTTGTTAGGCTGATGGGCGGGATGTAAATTGCCAACGGCCACTCTGGAGAAGTGCACGGTGTTTCCTAAACCATCTAAAAAACACAGCTAGAGAGCATAGGGCCCTTCCACTCGTGGGCGTATAAAATGGGAAAAGTAAAAATCAACAAGACACAGGCACCCCAAAGTTTAGGCCTGCTCTGTTGACAAGAACCTCCACTTCAATACACCTTAAATATGCCAGGATAGAGAAAAATGGATAAAGAAGTGTGGTACTTATGTACAATGGAATATCACTCAGCCATGAAATCAATGTCATACGGCTACCAGCAGCATGATGAGTGGATTTAGGTACGATGTTTCTCAGTGAAATAAGTCACACAGAAAAAGACACTTATCATAAGATATCACTTATAGAGGGAAAGTAAAAATCGCTACACATGACCTGATTACAAAACAGAACAGAGTCACACATTTAGAAAACACTGGATGGCTGCTTAACTGGAAAGGTGAGGTGCAGTGAGGCATAAAACAAGGGTTTGAAATTAGCACACATACCGTTCCATAAACCAAATATGTAACAGACAACACATACCCCTTGCTCAGTGAACTGGACTCAACCCACCCTATTCACCGCACAAGAGTATATCTGACTAGTAAGAATCTTAAAACCTATGTATTGATATCTCTCTGTAAATGAATCAAGTGGGTGTAAAGCGGCATAAACACAGCAGTGAAAATCAGCTAAACCCCATTATAAAAATAGATTACAAAAAAAACCCCAACAAAGACAGTGAAAGAGAGAGAAATTCGTACAAAGTTCGTTCAGGGACAGTGAAGCAACCTGGATCGACCATATCTAGACCCACAGCTGGATTAGATATAAGGCTGGACACTCTTGGGGCTGAGAGGATTGGTGAGGTTTGGTGAGCAAACGCCTACAATTTAAAGTAATAGTGCATGGTACCCATTCTATGGGTCCCAAATCTCCAGGTTCAAGGGAATCTTCTTACAGCGAAAAAATGCATGGGAAACCAAGTGGATGGTATACAGTGTGGTCGGGAAAGGTTTCTGAAACGCACCTCATTTCTCCTCTCCTTGTGCTCGGGTTCGCCATTCCAGCCGCATTACTAACAATCTCCCCACTTGGAGAATCAGCACCTTTAACCTCCTGTTTCGTACAGGTTGCAATTTGTCTTGAGGATGAATGGGAAGAGGGGGAACCAATGAGAGGGTAGCTCTAGGTGTTGGGACAGGCACAGGTCACTCTAATTTCCATCAGGAAGAAGAATTAACCACAGGCTCAGCCTGCCCCACGGAACCAGAATAGGGCCTGAAGCCATCCTGCGGATTTTCGGCCAACTCCCAAAAGAGCGAGTTGAAAAATGGAGCTCAGGGGCACTGCAATTCACAAACCTGCAGAGTTATAAACGATAACTCTCGTCCACAAATATATTGAGGGAAGGCAACGAAGAGGATGTGAAAGCAAGGCAGAACTGCAGGAAACTGATTTCAGGAGGTAGATTCGAATCGCCTTTAAAGCACATGGAAAGCGGCAAAACCTCGACAATGATGCCCTTGGCCAAAAAGGGCGTATGCGTATGCGTTTTTTCCTGAATAAATATTCAGCATGGCCCTTTTTGGCCAACCAAGCAACCTGGAAAGGCAAATCAGCGCTACAAAGAAGTCTCGCTTCCCATCGCTCAAAAGGGCCATGCTGAATAAAGTGACAATACCAGAAATGCAGGAAAGGCCATGGAGAAATGGGAGCCTTGCTACGCTGATGGGCGGGATGTAAATTGCCACCAGCCACTCTGGAGAAGTGCACGGGGTGTCCTGAAACATCTACAAAACACAGCTGAGAGAGCATAGGGCACTTCCACTCATGGGCGTCTAAATTGGGAAAACTAAAAATCAGCAAGACACAGGCACCCCAAAGTTTACGGTTGCTCTGTTGACAAGAACCTCCACTGCGTTACACCTTAAATATCCCAGGAAAGAGAAAAATGGATAAAGAAGTTGTGGTCCTTATGTACAATGGAATGCAACTCAGCCATGAAATCAACGTCATAAGGCTAGTAGCAGCATGATGAGTGGATTTAGGTACGACGAATCTAAGTGAAATAAGTCACACAGAAAAAGACACTTATCATAAGCTATCACTTATAGAGGGAATGTAAAAACCGCTACACTTGAACTGAATTACAAAACACAACAGAGTCACACGTTTAGAAAACACACTATGGCTGCTTAACGGGAAAGGTGAGGTGGGGTGATGCATAAAACAAGGGTTTCAAATTAGCTCAGATACCGTTCCATAAACCCAATATGTAATAGACAAGACCTACTCCTTGCTCAGTGAACTGGACTCAACACCCCCTATTCACCGCCCAAGAATATATCTGACTAGTAAGAATCTTAAAACCTATGTATTGATATCTCTCTGTAAGTGAGTCAAGTGGGTGTAAAGCGGCATAAGCACAGCAGTGAAAAGCAGCTAAACCCCATTATAACATTCAATTACTTTTAAAAACCCGTGAAACAAAGACAGTGAAAGAGAGAGAAATTCTTACAAAATTCGTTCAGGGGCTGTGATGCCACCTCGATTGACCATATCTAGACCCACAGCTGATTGAGACATAAGGGTGGGCACTCTTGGGGCTGAGAGGTTTGGTGAGTTTGGGTGAGCAAACGCAGACCCTTTAAAGTAATACTGCGGGGTACCCATCTCATGGGTCCCAAATCTCCAGGTTCAAGGGCATCTTCCTACATCGAAAACATGCATGAGAAACCCAGAAGATGGTACACCGTGTGATCGGGAAAGGTTTCCAAAACGCACCTCATTTCTCATCTCCTTGTGCTCGGGTTCGCCATTCCAGCCGCTTTACTTGCAATCTCCCTCCTTGGAGAATCAGCACCTTTAACCCCCTGTTCCGTACAGGTTGCCATTTGTCCTGAGGATGAACGGCAAGAGGGGGAACCAATGAGAGACTAGCTCTAGGTGTTGGGACAGGCACAGGTCACTCTATTTTCCCATCAGGAAGAAGAATTAACCACAGGCTCAGCCTGCCGCCCGGAACCAGAATAGGGCCTGAAGCAATCCTGCGCTTTTGCGGCCAGCTCCCCAAAAAGCGAGTTGATAATTGGAGCTCAGGGGCACTACAATTCACAATCCTGTAGAGTTATAAATGGTAACTCAAGTCCAAAAATATATTGAAGGAAGGCAACGAAGAGGATTTGAAAGCAAGGCAGAACTGCAGGAAATTTCTATAGATTATATGTTAAGTGTTTATATACATTTAACATACATTAGCCTATTTAGGTTAGCCCCAT
This sequence comes from Eschrichtius robustus, assembly GCF_028021215.1. Lineage (NCBI taxonomy): Eukaryota > Metazoa > Chordata > Mammalia > Artiodactyla > Eschrichtiidae > Eschrichtius > Eschrichtius robustus. The sequence goes on along the minus strand of NC_090824.1, from coordinate 110,365,091 downwards.
AATCCTAATTTTTCCATCCTTCCACCTTTCATTTTGGTTAACCATTAGTTTGTTTTGTAAGTCTGTGGGTGTCTTTTTCTGTGGAAGTATGTTCATTGCTAGCAATCTTAGGATAACTTGTATAAATGATATCATAGGATATTTGTCATTCCCTTTTGACTGACTTTACCTAATATGATTATTTCTAGGCTCATTTTTAATCCTGAAAACGGCACTCTTCATTTTCTACCCGAGGCTACTATTCCATTCTGTACATATACCACTTCTTCTTTGTCAATTCATCTGTTTATGGACCTTTTTTTTGGCTTCCATGTCTTGGCTATTTCAATATTGCTGCAGTGCACATTTGCCTGCCTCTGTCTTTCCGATTCTGGTGGTCTTAGATTAGAGGCCCAAAAGGTGCCCTGCCACATCCTCTGGTAGCTCAATTTTTACCTTTTAAAGCAGCTCCATTCAGTTTTTGTTAGTGCTGTTACCACTTTACATCCCACCAGCTGCTAGAAGGTACAAAGTTCTCTAAAACCCCTTCAGCATTTATAGTTTGTAGAGGTTTGGCTGATGGTCATTTGACTGGTGTGAGCTGAAACCTTTTTGGAGGTTGGATTTGCATGGGGCTAATAATTCCTTATACTGAGCTTTAGGCATGTCCTTTTTGTCTTTTCCTCTTTTTTTGTTTTTAGACAGTGAGTACAACTTCTCTCTTCATATTGACTTCTTGAAAAATTTGTCATGTGTTGAATTTTCTTGCCTATTCCCTATCCCAGGGCATTTTTGGAGGGGAGGTGTCATTTACAGCCCTGCAGTCCTTGTGACTACTAAGCAACCATTAGCACTGGGTTGAAAGCTGCTGTTGTGAGAAACAGCCACCATGCGGCAGCATTATTACGTTCTCAACCATTGTTACTGGGGCAACAGAGTCTTCCTGGAGGTAGTGTTCCGAGGTTGTATATTAGAGAGGAATGTGCGGGGACAAGCCCCCAGATTTCAGGAGGTAGATACGAATCGCCTTTAGAGAACATGAAAAGCGGCAAAACGTCGACAATGATGCACTTGGCCAAAAAGGGCCTATGCGTTTTTTTCCTGAATATATTCAGGAAAAAACGCATAGGCCCTTTTTGGCCAACCAAGCAAGCCGGAAAGGCAAATCAGCCTTACAAATAAGTCTCACTTCCCATCCGTCCAAAGGACATCCAAAACAGTGTAAAAACCAGAAGTGCAGGACAGGCCAGGTAGAAAAGGCAGCCTTGTTAGGCTGATGGGCGGGATGTAAATTGCCAACGGCCACTCTGGAGAAGTGCACGGTGTTTCCTAAACCATCTAAAAAACACAGCTAGAGAGCATAGGGCCCTTCCACTCGTGGGCGTATAAAATGGGAAAAGTAAAAATCAACAAGACACAGGCACCCCAAAGTTTAGGCCTGCTCTGTTGACAAGAACCTCCACTTCAATACACCTTAAATATGCCAGGATAGAGAAAAATGGATAAAGAAGTGTGGTACTTATGTACAATGGAATATCACTCAGCCATGAAATCAATGTCATACGGCTACCAGCAGCATGATGAGTGGATTTAGGTACGATGTTTCTCAGTGAAATAAGTCACACAGAAAAAGACACTTATCATAAGATATCACTTATAGAGGGAAAGTAAAAATCGCTACACATGACCTGATTACAAAACAGAACAGTGTCACACATTTAGAAAACACTGGATGGCTGCTTAACTGGAAAGGTGAGGTGCAGTGAGGCATAAAACAAGGGTTTGAAATTAGCACACATACCGTTCCATAAACCAAATATGTAACAGACAACACATACCCCTTGCTCAGTGAACTGGACTCAACCCACCCTATTCACCGCACAAGAGTATATCTGACTAGTAAGAATCTTAAAACCTATGTATTGATATCTCTCTGTAAATGAATCAAGTGGGTGTAAAGCGGCATAAACACAGCAGTGAAAATCAGCTAAACCCCATTATAAAAATAGATTACAAAAAAAACCCCAACAAAGACAGTGAAAGAGAGAGAAATTCGTACAAAGTTCGTTCAGGGACAGTGAAGCAACCTGGATCGACCATATCTAGACCCACAGCTGGATTAGATATAAGGCTGGACACTCTTGGGGCTGAGAGGATTGGTGAGGTTTGGTGAGCAAACGCCTACCATTTAAAGTAATAGTGCATGGTACCCATTCTATGGGTCCCAAATCTCCAGGTTCAAGGGAATCTTCTTACAGCGAAAAAATGCATGGGAAACCAAGTGGATGGTATACAGTGTGGTCGGGAAAGGTTTCTAAAACGCACCTCATTTCTCCTCTCCTTGTGCTCGGGTTCGCCATTCCAGCCGCATTACTAACAATCTCCCCACTTGGAGAATCAGCACCTTTAACCTCCTGTTTCGTACAGGTTGCAATTTGTCTTGAGGATGAATGGGAAGAGGGGGAACCAATGAGAGGGTAGCTCTAGGTGTTGGGACAGGCACAGGTCACTCTAATTTCCATCAGGAAGAAGAATTAACCACGGGCTCAGCCTGCCCCACGGAACCAGAATAGGGCCTGAAGCCATCCTGCGGATTTTCGGCCAACTCCCAAAAGAGCGAGTTGAAAAATGGAGCTCAGGGGCACTGCAATTCACAAACCTGCAGAGTTATAAACGATAACTCTCGTCCACAAATATATTGAGGGAAGGCAACGAAGAGGATGTGAAAGCAAGGCAGAACTGCAGGAAACTGATTTCAGGAGGTAGATTCGAATCGCCTTTAAAGCACATGGAAAGCGGCAAAACCTCGACAATGATGCCCTTGGCCAAAAAGGGCGTATGCGTATGCGTTTATTCCTGAATAAATATTCAGCATGGCCCTTTTTGGCCAACCAAGCAACCTGGAAAGGCAAATCAGCGCTACAAAGAAGTCTCGCTTCCCATCGCTCAAAAGGGTCATGCTGAATAAAGTGACAATACCAGAAATGCAGGAAAGGCCATGGAGAAATGGGAGCCTTGCTACGCTGATGGGCGGGATGTAAATTGCCACCAGCCACTCTGGAGAAGTGCACGGGGTGTCCTGAAACATCTACAAAACACAGCTGAGAGAGCATAGGGCACTTCCACTCATGGGCGTCTAAATTGGGAAAACTAAAAATCAGCAATACACAGGCACCCCAAAGTTTACGGTTGCTCTGTTGACAAGAACCTCCACTGCGTTACACCTTAAATATCCCAGGAAAGAGAAAAATGGATAAAGAAGTTGTGGTCCTTATGTACAATGGAATGCAACTCAGCCATGAAATCAACGTCATAAGGCTAGTAGCAGCATGATGAGTGGATTTAGGTACGACGAATCTAAGTGAAATAAGTCACACAGAAAAAGACACTTATCATAAGCTATCACTTATAGAGGGAATGTAAAAACCGCTACACTTGAACTGAATTACAAAACACAACAGAGTCACACGTTTAGAAAACACACTATGGCTGCTTAACGGGAAAGGTGAGGTGGGGTGATGCATAAAACAAGGGTTTCAAATTAGCTCAGATACCGTTCCATAAACCCAATATGTAATAGACAAGACCTACTCCTTGCTCAGTGAACTGGACTCAACACCCCCTATTCACCGCCCAAGAATATATCTGACTAGTAAGAATCTTAAAACCTATGTATTGATATCTCTCTGTAAGTGAGTCAAGTGGGTGTAAAGCGGCATAAGCACAGCAGTGAAAAGCAGCTAAACCCCATTATAACATTCAATTACTTTTAAAAACCCGTGAAACAAAGACAGTGAAAGAGAGAGAAATTCTTACAAAATTCGTTCAGGGGCTGTGATGCCACCTCGATTGACCATATCTAGACCCACAGCTGATTGAGACATAAGGGTGGGCACTCTTGGGGCTGAGAGGTTTGGTGAGGTTGGGTGAGCAAACGCAGACCCTTTAAAGTAATACTGCGGGGTACCCATCTCATGGGTCCCAAATCTCCAGGTTCAAGGGCATCTTCCTACATCGAAAACATGCATGAGAAACCCAGAAGATGGTACACCGTGTGATCGGGAAAGGTTTCCAAAACGCACCTCATTTCTCATCTCCTTGTGCTCGGGTTCGCCATTCCAGCCGCTTTACTTGCAATCTCCCTCCTTGGAGAATCAGCACCTTTAACCCCCTGTTCCGTACAGGTTGCCATTTGTCCTGAGGATGAACGGCAAGAGGGGGAACCAATGAGAGACTAGCTCTAGGTGTTGGGACAGGCACAGGTCACTCTATTTTCCCATCAGGAAGAAGAATTAACCACAGGCTCAGCCTGCCGCCCGGAACCAGAATAGGGCCTGAAGCAATCCTGCGCTTTTGCGGCCAGCTCCCCAAAAAGCGAGTTGATAATTGGAGCTCAGGGGCACTACAATTCACAATCCTGTAGAGTTATAAATGGTAACTCAAGTCCAAAAATATATTGAAGGAAGGCAACGAAGAGGATTTGAAAGCAAGGCAGAACTGCAGGAAATTTCTATAGATTATATGTTAAGTGTTTATATACATTTAACATACATTAGCCTATTTAGGTTAGCCCCATAATCCTAATTTTTCCATCCTTCCACCTTTCATTTTGGTTAACCATTAGTTTGTTTTGTAAGTCTGTGGGTGTCTTTTTCTGTGGAAGTATGTTCATTGCTAGCAATCTTAGGATAACTTGTATAAATGATATCATAGGATATTTGTCATTCCCTTTTGACTGACTTTACCTAATATGATTATTTCTAGGCTCATTTTTAATCCTGAAAACGGCACTCTTCATTTTCTACCCGAGGCTACTATTCCATTCTGTACATATACCACTTCTTCTTTGTCAATTCATCTGTTTATGGACCTTTTTTTTGGCTTCCATGTCTTGGCTATTTCAATATTGCTGCAGTGCACATTTGCCTGCCTCTGTCTTTCCGATTCTGGTGGTCTTAGATTAGAGGCCCAAAAGGTGCCCTGCCACATCCTCTGGTAGCTCAATTTTTACCTTTTAAAGCAGCTCCATTCAGTTTTTGTTAGTGCTGTTACCACTTTACATCCCACCAGCTGCTAGAAGGTACAAAGTTCTCTAAAACCCCTTCAGCATTTATAGTTTGTAGAGGTTTGGCTGATGGTCATTTGACTGGTGTGAGCTGAAACCTTTTTGGAGGTTGGATTTGCATGGGGCTAATAATTCCTTATACTGAGCTTTAGGCATGTCCTTTTTGTCTTTTCCTCTTTTTTTGTTTTTAGACAGTGAGTACAACTTCTCTCTTCATATTGACTTCTTGAAAAATTTGTCATGTGTTGAATTTTCTTGCCTATTCCCTATCCCAGGGCATTTTTGGAGGGGAGGTGTCATTTACAGCCCTGCAGTCCTTGTGACTACTAAGCAACCATTAGCACTGGGTTGAAAGCTGCTGTTGTGAGAAACAGCCACCATGCGGCAGCATTATTACGTTCTCAACCCTTGTTACTGGGGCAACAGAGTCTTCCTGGAGGTAGTGTTCCGAGGTTGTATATTAGAGAGGAATGTGCGGGGACAAGCCCCCAGATTTCAGGAGGTAGATACGAATCGCCTTTAGAGAACATGAAAAGCGGCAAAACGTCGACAATGATGCACTTGGCCAAAAAGGGCCTATGCGTTTTTTTCCTGAATATATTCAGGAAAAAACGCATAGGCCCTTTTTGGCCAACCAAGCAAGCCGGAAAGGCAAATCAGCCTTACAAATAAGTCTCACTTCCCATCCGTCCAAAGGACATCCAAAACAGTGTAAAAACCAGAAGTGCAGGACAGGCCAGGTAGAAAAGGCAGCCTTGTTAGGCTGATGGGCGGGATGTAAATTGCCAACGGCCACTCTGGAGAAGTGCACGGTGTTTCCTAAACCATCTAAAAAACACAGCTAGAGAGCATAGGGCCCTTCCACTCGTGGGCGTATAAAATGGGAAAAGTAAAAATCAACAAGACACAGGCACCCCAAAGTTTAGGCCTGCTCTGTTGACAAGAACCTCCACTTCAATACACCTTAAATATGCCAGGATAGAGAAAAATGGATAAAGAAGTGTGGTACTTATGTACAATGGAATATCACTCAGCCATGAAATCAATGTCATACGGCTACCAGCAGCATGATGAGTGGATTTAGGTACGATGTTTCTCAGTGAAATAAGTCACACAGAAAAAGACACTTATCATAAGATATCACTTATAGAGGGAAAGTAAAAATCGCTACACATGACCTGATTACAAAACAGAACAGAGTCACACATTTAGAAAACACTGGATGGCTGCTTAACTGGAAAGGTGAGGTGCAGTGAGGCATAAAACAAGGGTTTGAAATTAGCACACATACCGTTCCATAAACCAAATATGTAACAGACAACACATACCCCTTGCTCAGTGAACTGGACTCAACCCACCCTATTCACCGCACAAGAGTATATCTGACTAGTAAGAATCTTAAAACCTATGTATTGATATCTCTCTGTAAATGAATCAAGTGGGTGTAAAGCGGCATAAACACAGCAGTGAAAATCAGCTAAACCCCATTATAAAAATAGATTACAAAAAAAACCCCAACAAAGACAGTGAAAGAGAGAGAAATTCGTACAAAGTTCGTTCAGGGACAGTGAAGCAACCTGGATCGACCATATCTAGACCCACAGCTGGATTAGATATAAGGCTGGACACTCTTGGGGCTGAGAGGATTGGTGAGGTTTGGTGAGCAAACGCCTACCATTTAAAGTAATAGTGCATGGTACCCATTCTATGGGTCCCAAATCTCCAGGTTCAAGGGAATCTTCTTACAGCGAAAAAATGCATGGGAAACCAAGTGGATGGTATACAGTGTGGTCGGGAAAGGTTTCTAAAACGCACCTCATTTCTCCTCTCCTTGTGCTCGGGTTCGCCATTCCAGCCGCATTACTAACAATCTCCCCACTTGGAGAATCAGCACCTTTAACCTCCTGTTTCGTACAGGTTGCAATTTGTCTTGAGGATGAATGGGAAGAGGGGGAACCAATGAGAGGGTAGCTCTAGGTGTTGGGACAGGCACAGGTCACTCTAATTTCCATCAGGAAGAAGAATTAACCACAGGCTCAGCCTGCCCCACGGAACCAGAATAGGGCCTGAAGCCATCCTGCGGATTTTCGGCCAACTCCCAAAAGAGCGAGTTGAAAAATGGAGCTCAGGGGCACTGCAATTCACAAACCTGCAGAGTTATAAACGATAACTCTCGTCCACAAATATATTGAGGGAAGGCAACGAAGAGGATGTGAAAGCAAGGCAGAACTGCAGGAAACTGATTTCAGGAGGTAGATTCGAATCGCCTTTAAAGCACATGGAAAGCGGCAAAACCTCGACAATGATGCCCTTGGCCAAAAAGGGCGTATGCGTATGCGTTTTTTCCTGAATAAATATTCAGCATGGCCCTTTTTGGCCAACCAAGCAACCTGGAAAGGCAAATCGGCGCTACAAAGAAGTCTCGCTTCCCATCGCTCAAAAGGGCCATGCTGAATAAAGTGACAATACCAGAAATGCAGGAAAGGCCATGGAGAAATGGGAGCCTTGCTACGCTGATGGGCGGGATGTAAATTGCCACCAGCCACTCTGGAGAAGTGCACGGGGTGTCCTGAAACATCTACAAAACACAGCTGAGAGAGCATAGGGCACTTCCACTCATGGGCGTCTAAATTGGGAAAACTAAAAATCAGCAAGACACAGGCACCCCAAAGTTTACGGTTGCTCTGTTGACAAGAACCTCCACTGCGTTACACCTTAAATATCCCAGGAAAGAGAAAAATGGATAAAGAAGTTGTGGTCCTTATGTACAATGGAATGCAACTCAGCCATGAAATCAACGTCATAAGGCTAGTAGCAGCATGATGAGTGGATTTAGGTACGACGAATCTAAGTGAAATAAGTCACACAGAAAAAGACACTTATCATAAGCTATCACTTATAGAGGGAATGTAAAAACCGCTACACTTGAACTGAATTACAAAACACAACAGAGTCACACGTTTAGAAAACACACTATGGCTGCTTAACGGGAAAGGTGAGGTGGGGTGATGCATAAAACAAGGGTTTCAAATTAGCTCAGATACCGTTCCATAAACCCAATATGTAATAGACAAGACCTACTCCTTGCTCAGTGAACTGGACTCAACACCCCCTATTCACCGCCCAAGAATATATCTGACTAGTAAGAATCTTAAAACCTATGTATTGATATCTCTCTGTAAGTGAGTCAAGTGGGTGTAAAGCGGCATAAGCACAGCAGTGAAAAGCAGCTAAACCCCATTATAACATTCAATTACTTTTAAAAACCCGTGAAACAAAGACAGTGAAAGAGAGAGAAATTCTTACAAAATTCGTTCAGGGGCTGTGATGCCACCTCGATTCACCATATCTAGACCCACAGCTGATTGAGACATAAGGGTGGGCACTCTTGGGGCTGAGAGGTTTGGTGAGGTTGGGTGAGCAAACGCAGACCCTTTAAAGTAATACTGCGGGGTACCCATCTCATGGGTCCCAAATCTCCAGGTTCAAGGGCATCTTCCTACATCGAAAACATGCATGAGAAACCCAGAAGATGGTACACCGTGTGATCGGGAAAGGTTTCCAAAACGCACCTCATTTCTCATCTCCTTGTGCTCGGGTTCGCCATTCCAGCCGCTTTACTTGCAATCTCCCTCCTTGGAGAATCAGCACCTTTAACCCCCTGTTCCGTACAGGTTGCCATTTGTCCTGAGGATGAACGGCAAGAGGGGGAACCAATGAGAGACTAGCTCTAGGTGTTGGGACAGGCACAGGTCACTCTATTTTCCCATCAGGAAGAAGAATTAACCACAGGCTCAGCCTGCCGCCCGGAACCAGAATAGGGCCTGAAGCAATCCTGCGCTTTTGCGGCCAGCTCCCCAAAAAGCGAGTTGATAATTGGAGCTCAGGGGCACTACAATTCACAATCCTGTAGAGTTATAAATGGTAACTCAAGTCCAAAAATATATTGAAGGAAGGCAACGAAGAGGATTTAAAAGCAAGGCAGAACTGCAGGAAATTTCTATAGATTATATGTTAAGTGTTTATATACATTTAACATACATTAGCCTATTTAGGTTAGCCCCATAATCCTAATTTTTCCATCCTTCCACCTTTCATTTTGGTTAACCATTAGTTTGTTTTGTAAGTCTGTGGGTGTCTTTTTCTGTGGAAGTATGTTCATTGCTAGCAATCTTAGGATAACTTGTATAAATGATATCATAGGATATTTGTCATTCCCTTTTGACTGACTTTACCTAATATGATTATTTCTAGGCTCATTTTTAATCCTGAAAACGGCACTCTTCATTTTCTACCCGAGGCTACTATTCCATTCTGTACATATACCACTTCTTCTTTGTCAATTCATCTGTTTATGGACCTTTTTTTTGGCTTCCATGTCTTGGCTATTTCAATATTGCTGCAGTGCACATTTGCCTGCCTCTGTCTTTCCGATTCTGGTGGTCTTAGATTAGAGGCCCAAAAGGTGCCCTGCCACATCCTCTGGTAGCTCAATTTTTACCTTTTAAAGCAGCTCCATTCAGTTTTTGTTAGTGCTGTTACCACTTTACATCCCACCAGCTGCTAGAAGGTACAAAGTTCTCTAAAACCCCTTCAGCATTTATAGTTTGTAGAGGTTTGGCTGATGGTCATTTGACTGGTGTGAGCTGAAACCTTTTTGGAGGTTGGATTTGCATGGGGCTAATAATTCCTTATACTGAGCTTTAGGCATGTCCTTTTTGTCTTTTCCTCTTTTTTTGTTTTTAGACAGTGAGTACAACTTCTCTCTTCATATTGACTTCTTGAAAAATTTGTCATGTGTTGAATTTTCTTGCCTATTCCCTATCCCAGGGCATTTTTGGAGGGGAGGTGTCATTTACAGCCCTGCAGTCCTTGTGACTACTAAGCAACCATTAGCACTGGGTTGAAAGCTGCTGTTGTGAGAAACAGCCACCATGCGGCAGCATTATTACGTTCTCAACCCTTGTTACTGGGGCAACAGAGTCTTCCTGGAGGTAGTGTTCCGAGGTTGTATATTAGAGAGGAATGTGCGGGGACAAGCCCCCAGATTTCAGGAGGTAGATACGAATCGCCTTTAGAGAACATGAAAAGCGGCAAAACGTCGACAATGATGCACTTGGCCAAAAAGGGCCTATGCGTTTTTTTCCTGAATATATTCAGGAAAAAACGCATAGGCCCTTTTTGGCCAACCAAGCAAGCCGGAAAGGCAAATCAGCCTTACAAATAAGTCTCACTTCCCATCCGTCCAAAGGACATCCAAAACAGTGTAAAAACCAGAAGTGCAGGACAGGCCAGGTAGAAAAGGCAGCCTTGTTAGGCTGATGGGCGGGATGTAAATTGCCAACGGCCACTCTGGAGAAGTGCACGGTGTTTCCTAAACCATCTAAAAAACACAGCTAGAGAGCATAGGGCCCTTCCACTCGTGGGCGTATAAAATGGGAAAAGTAAAAATCAACAAGACACAGGCACCCCAAAGTTTAGGCCTGCTCTGTTGACAAGAACCTCCACTTCAATACACCTTAAATATGCCAGGATAGAGAAAAATGGATAAAGAAGTGTGGTACTTATGTACAATGGAATATCACTCAGCCATGAAATCAATGTCATACGGCTACCAGCAGCATGATGAGTGGATTTAGGTACGATGTTTCTCAGTGAAATAAGTCACACAGAAAAAGACACTTATCATAAGATATCACTTATAGAGGGAAAGTAAAAATCGCTACACATGACCTGATTACAAAACAGAACAGAGTCACACATTTAGAAAACACTGGATGGCTGCTTAACTGGAAAGGTGAGGTGCAGTGAGGCATAAAACAAGGGTTTGAAATTAGCACACATACCGTTCCATAAACCAAATATGTAACAGACAACACATACCCCTTGCTCAGTGAACTGGACTCAACCCCCCCTATTCACCGCACAAGAGTATATCTGACTAGTAAGAATCTTAAAACCTATGTATTGATATCTCTCTGTAAATGAATCAAGTGGGTGTAAAGCGGCATAAACACAGCAGTGAAAATCAGCTAAACCCCATTATAAAAATAGATTACAAAAAAAACCCCAACAAAGACAGTGAAAGAGAGAGAAATTCGTACAAAGTTCGTTCAGGGACAGTGAAGCAACCTGGATCGACCATATCTAGACCCACAGCTGGATTAGATATAAGGCTGGACACTCTTGGGGCTGAGAGGATTGGTGAGGTTTGGTGAGCAAACGCCTACCATTTAAAGTAATAGTGCATGGTACCCATTCTATGGGTCCCAAATCTCCAGGTTCAAGGGAATCTTCTTACAGCGAAAAAATGCATGGGAAACCAAGTGGATGGTATACAGTGTGGTCGGGAAAGGTTTCTAAAACGCACCTCATTTCTCCTCTCCTTGTGCTCGGGTTCGCCATTCCAGCCGCATTACTAACAATCTCCCCACTTGGAGAATCAGCACCTTTAACCTCCTGTTTCGTACAGGTTGCAATTTGTCTTGAGGATGAATGGGAAGAGGGGGAACCAATGAGAGGGTAGCTCTAGGTGTTGGGACAGGCACAGGTCACTCTAATTTCCATCAGGAAGAAGAATTAACCACAGGCTCAGCCTGCCCCACGGAACCAGAATAGGGCCTGAAGCCATCCTGCGGATTTTCGGCCAACTCCCAAAAGAGCGAGTTGAAAAATGGAGCTCAGGGGCACTGCAATTCACAAACCTGCAGAGTTATAAACGATAACTCTCGTCCACAAATATATTGAGGGAAGGCAACGAAGAGGATGTGAAAGCAAGGCAGAACTGCAGGAAACTGATTTCAGGAGGTAGATTCGAATCGCCTTTAAAGCACATGGAAAGCGGCAAAACCTCGACAATGATGCCCTTGGCCAAAAAGGGCGTATGCGTATGCGTTTTTTCCTGAATAAATATTCAGCATGGCCCTTTTTGGCCAACCAAGCAACCTGGAAAGGCAAATCGGCGCTACAAAGAAGTCTCGCTTCCCATCGCTCAAAAGGGCCATGCTGAATAAAGTGACAATAACAGAAATGCAGGAAAGGCCATGGAGAAATGGGAGCCTTGCTACGCTGATGGGCGGGATGTAAATTGCCACCAGCCACTCTGGAGAAGTGCACGGGGTGTCCTGAAACATCTACAAAACACAGCTGAGAGAGCATAGGGCACTTCCACTCATGGGCGTCTAAATTGGGAAAACTAAAAATCAGCAAGACACAGGCACCCCAAAGTTTACGGTTGCTCTGTTGACAAGAACCTCCACTGCGTTACACCTTAAATATCCCAGGAAAGAGAAAAATGGATAAAGACGTTGTGGTCCTTATGTACAATGGAATGCAACTCAGCCATGAAATCAACGTCATAAGGCTAGTAGCAGCATGATGAGTGGATTTAGGTACGACGAATCTAAGTGAAATAAGTCACACAGAAAAAGACACTTATCATAAGCTATCACTTATAGAGGGAATGTAAAAACCGCTACACTTGAACTGAATTACAAAACACAACAGAGTCACACGTTTAGAAAACACACTATGGCTGCTTAACGGGAAAGGTGAGGTGGGGTGATGCATAAAACAAGGGTTTCAAATTAGCTCAGATACCGTTCCATAAACCCAATATGTAATAGACAAGACCTACTCCTTGCTCAGTGAACTGGACTCAACACCCCCTATTCACCGCCCAAGAATATATCTGACTAGTAAGAATCTTAAAACCTATGTATTGATATCTCTCTGTAAGTGAGTCAAGTGGGTGTAAAGCGGCATAAGCACAGCAGTGAAAAGCAGCTAAACCCCATTATAACATTCAATTACTTTTAAAAACCCGTGAAACAAAGACAGTGAAAGAGAGAGAAATTCTTACAAAATTCGTTCAGGGGCTGTGATGCCACCTCGATTGACCATATCTAGACCCACAGCTGATTGAGACATAAGGGTGGGCACTCTTGGGGCTGAGAGGTTTGGTGAGGTTGGGTGAGCAAACGCAGACCCTTTAAAGTAATACTGCGGGGTACCCATCTCATGGGTCCCAAATCTCCAGGTTCAAGGGCATCTTCCTACATCGAAAACATGCATGAGAAACCCAGAAGATGGTACACCGTGTGATCGGGAAAGGTTTCCAAAACGCACCTCATTTCTCATCTCCTTGTGCTCGGGTTCGCCATTCCAGCCGCTTTACTTGCAATCTCCCTCCTTGGAGAATCAGCACCTTTAACCCCCTGTTCCGTACAGGTTGCCATTTGTCCTGAGGATGAACGGCAAGAGGGGGAACCAATGAGAGACTAGCTCTAGGTGTTGGGACAGGCACAGGTCACTCTATTTTCCCATCAGGAAGAAGAATTAACCACAGGCTCAGCCTGCCGCCCGGAACCAGAATAGGGCCTGAAGCAATCCTGCGCTTTTGCGGCCAGCTCCCCAAAAAGCGAGTTGATAATTGGAGCTCAGGGGCACTACAATTCACAATCCTGTAGAGTTATAAATGGTAACTCAAGTCCAAAAATATATTGAAGGAAGGCAACGAAGAGGATTTGAAAGCAAGGCAGAATTGCAGGAAATTTCTATAGATTATATGCTAAGTGTTTATATACATTTAACATACATTAGCCTATTTAGGTTAGCCCCATAATCCTAATTTTTCCATCCTTCCACCTTTCATTTTGGTTAACCATTAGTTTGTTTTGTAAGTCTGTGGGTGTCTTTTTCTGTGGAAGTATGTTCATTGCTAGCAATCTTAGGATAACTTGTATAAATGATATCATAGGATATTTGTCATTCCCTTTTGACTGACTTTACCTAATATGATTATTTCTAGGCTCATTTTTAATCCTGAAAACGGCACTCTTCATTTTCTACCCGAGGCTACTATTCCATTCTGTACATATACCACTTCTTCTTTGTCAATTCATCTGTTTATGGACCTTTTTTTTGGCTTCCATGTCTTGGCTATTTCAATATTGCTGCAGTGCACATTTGCCTGCCTCTGTCTTTCCGATTCTGGTGGTCTTAGATTAGAGGCCCAAAAGGTGCCCTGCCACATCCTCTGGTAGCTCAATTTTTACCTTTTAAAGCAGCTCCATTCAGTTTTTGTTAGTGCTGTTACCACTTTACATCCCACCAGCTGCTAGAAGGTACAAAGTTCTCTAAAACCCCTTCAGCATTTATAGTTTGTAGAGGTTTGGCTGATGGTCATTTGACTGGTGTGAGCTGAAACCTTTTTGGAGGTTGGATTTGCATGGGGCTAATAATTCCTTATACTGAGCTTTAGGCATGTCCTTTTTGTATTTTCCTCTTTTTTTGTTTTTAGACAGTGAGTACAACTTCTCTCTTCATATTGACTTCTTGAAAAATTTGTCATGTGTTGAATTTTCTTGCCTATTCCCTATCCCAGGGCATTTTTGGAGGGGAGGTGTCATTTACAGCCCTGCAGTCCTTGTGACTACTAAGCAACCATTAGCACTGGGTTGAAAGCTGCTGTTGTGAGAAACAGCCACCATGCGGCAGCATTATTACGTTCTCAACCCTTGTTACTGGGGCAACAGAGTCTTCCTGGAGGTAGTGTTCCGAGGTTGTATATTAGAGAGGAATGTGCGGGGACAAGCCCCCAGATTTCAGGAGGTAGATACGAATCGCCTTTAGAGAACATGAAAAGCGGCAAAACGTCGACAATGATGCACTTGGCCAAAAAGGGCCTATGCGTTTTTTTCCTGAATATATTCAGGAAAAAACGCATAGGCCCTTTTTGGCCAACCAAGCAAGCCGGAAAGGCAAATCAGCCTTACAAATAAGTCTCACTTCCCATCCGTCCAAAGGACATCCAAAACAGTGTAAAAACCAGAAGTGCAGGACAGGCCAGGTAGAAAAGGCAGCCTTGTTAGGCTGATGGGCGGGATGTAAATTGCCAACGGCCACTCTGGAGAAGTGCACGGTGTTTCCTAAACCATCTAAAAAACACAGCTAGAGAGCATAGGGCCCTTCCACTCGTGGGCGTATAAAATGGGAAAAGTAAAAATCAACAAGACACAGGCACCCCAAAGTTTAGGCCTGCTCTGTTGACAAGAACCTCCACTTCAATACACCTTAAATATGCCAGGATAGAGAAAAATGGATAAAGAAGTGTGGTACTTATGTACAATGGAATATCACTCAGCCATGAAATCAATGTCATACGGCTACCAGCAGCATGATGAGTGGATTTAGGTACGATGTTTCTCAGTGAAATAAGTCACACAGAAAAAGACACTTATCATAAGATATCACTTATAGAGGGAAAGTAAAAATCGCTACACATGACCTGATTACAAAACAGAACAGAGTCACACATTTAGAAAACACTGGATGGCTGCTTAACTGGAAAGGTGAGGTGCAGTGAGGCATAAAACAAGGGTTTGAAATTAGCACACATACCGTTCCATAAACCAAATATGTAACAGACAACACATACCCCTTGCTCAGTGAACTGGACTCAACCCCCCCTATTCACCGCACAAGAGTATATCTGACTAGTAAGAATCTTAAAACCTATGTATTGATATCTCTCTGTAAATGAATCAAGTGGGTGTAAAGCGGCATAAACACAGCAGTGAAAATCAGCTAAACCCCATTATAAAAATAGATTACAAAAAAAACCCCAACAAAGACAGTGAAAGAGAGAGAAATTCGTACAAAGTTCGTTCAGGGACAGTGAAGCAACCTGGATCGACCATATCTAGACCCACAGCTGGATTAGATATAAGGCTGGACACTCTTGGGGCTGAGAGGATTGGTGAGGTTTGGTGAGCAAACGCCTACCATTTAAAGTAATAGTGCATGGTACCCATTCTATGGGTCCCAAATCTCCAGGTTCAAGGGAATCTTCTTACAGCGAAAAAATGCATGGGAAACCAAGTGGATGGTATACAGTGTGGTCGGGAAAGGTTTCTAAAACGCACCTCATTTCTCCTCTCCTTGTGCTCGGGTTCGCCATTCCAGCCGCATTACTAACAATCTCCCCACTTGGAGAATCAGCACCTTTAACCTCCTGTTTCGTACAGGTTGCAATTTGTCTTGAGGATGAATGGGAAGAGGGGGAACCAATGAGAGGGTAGCTCTAGGTGTTGGGACAGGCACAGGTCACTCTAATTTCCATCAGGAAGAAGAATTAACCACAGGCTCAGCCTGCCCCACGGAACCAGAATAGGGCCTGAAGCCATCCTGCGGATTTTCGGCCAACTCACAAAAGAGCGAGTTGAAAAATGGAGCTCAGGGGCACTGCAATTCACAAACCTGCAGAGTTATAAACGATAACTCTCGTCCACAAATATATTGAGGGAAGGCAACGAAGAGGATGTGAAAGCAAGGCAGAACTGCAGGAAACTGATTTCAGGAGGTAGATTCGAATCGCCTTTAAAGCACATGGAAAGCGGCAAAACCTCGACAATGATGCCCTTGGCCAAAAAGGGCGTATGCGTATGCGTTTTTTCCTGAATAAATATTCAGCATGGCCCTTTTTGGCCAACCAAGCAACCTGGAAAGGCAAATCAGCGCTACAAAGAAGTCTCGCTTCCCATCGCTCAAAAGGGCCATGCTGAATAAAGTGACAATACCAGAAATGCAGGAAAGGCCATGGAGAAATGGGAGCCTTGCTACGCTGATGGGCGGGATGTAAATTGCCACCAGCCACTCTGGAGAAGTGCACGGGGTGTCCTGAAACATCTACAAAACACAGCTGAGAGAGCATAGGGCACTTCCAC
Organism: Eschrichtius robustus; assembly: GCF_028021215.1. Taxonomy (NCBI): domain Eukaryota; kingdom Metazoa; phylum Chordata; class Mammalia; order Artiodactyla; family Eschrichtiidae; genus Eschrichtius; species Eschrichtius robustus. The sequence goes on along the minus strand of NC_090824.1, from coordinate 110,348,321 downwards.
TCATGGGCGTCTAAATTGGGAAAACTAAAAATCAGCAAGACACAGGCACCCCAAAGTTTACGGTTGCTCTGTTGACAAGAACCTCCACTGCGTTACACCTTAAATATCCCAGGAAAGAGAAAAATGGATAAAGAAGTTGTGGTCCTTATGTACAATGGAATGCAACTCAGCCATGAAATCAACGTCATAAGGCTAGTAGCAGCATGATGAGTGGATTTAGGTACGACGAATCTAAGTGAAATAAGTCACACAGAAAAAGACACTTATCATAAGCTATCACTTATAGAGGGAATGTAAAAACCGCTACACTTGAACTGAATTACAAAACACAACAGAGTCACACGTTTAGAAAACACACTATGGCTGCTTAATGGGAAAGGTGAGGTGGGGTGATGCATAAAACAAGGGTTTCAAATTAGCTCAGATACCGTTCCATAAACCCAATATGTAATAGACAAGACCTACTCCTTGCTCAGTGAACTGGACTCAACACCCCCTATTCACCGCCCAAGAATATATCTGACTAGTAAGAATCTTAAAACCTATGTATTGATATCTCTCTGTAAGTGAGTCAAGTGGGTGTAAAGCGGCATAAGCACAGCAGTGAAAAGCAGCTAAACCCCATTATAACATTCAATTACTTTTAAAAACCCGTGAAACAAAGACAGTGAAAGAGAGAGAAATTCTTACAAAATTCGTTCAGGGGCTGTGATGCCACCTCGATTGACCATATCTAGACCCACAGCTGATTGAGACATAAGGGTGGGCACTCTTGGGGCTGAGAGGTTTGGTGAGGTTGGGTGAGCAAACGCAGACCCTTTAAAGTAATACTGCGGGGTACCCATCTCATGGGTCCCAAATCTCCAGGTTCAAGGGCATCTTCCTACATCGAAAACATGCATGAGAAACCCAGAAGATGGTACACCGTGTGATCGGGAAAGGTTTCCAAAACGCACCTCATTTCTCATCTCCTTGTGCTCGGGTTCGCCATTCCAGCCGCTTTACTTGCAATCTCCCTCCTTGGAGAATCAGCACCTTTAACCCCCTGTTCCGTACAGGTTGCCATTTGTCCTGAGGATGAACGGCAAGAGGGGGAACCAATGAGAGACTAGCTCTAGGTGTTGGGACAGGCACAGGTCACTCTATTTTCCCATCAGGAAGAAGAATTAACCACAGGCTCAGCCTGCCGCCCGGAACCAGAATAGGGCCTGAAGCAATCCTGCGCTTTTGCGGCCAGCTCCCCAAAAAGCGAGTTGATAATTGGAGCTCAGGGGCACTACAATTCACAATCCTGTAGAGTTATAAATGGTAACTCAAGTCCAAAAATATATTGAAGGAAGGCAACGAAGAGGATTTGAAAGCAAGGCAGAATTGCAGGAAATTTCTATAGATTATATGCTAAGTGTTTATATACATTTAACATACATTAGCCTATTTAGGTTAGCCCCATAATCCTAATTTTTCCATCCTTCCACCTTTCATTTTGGTTAACCATTAGTTTGTTTTGTAAGTCTGTGGGTGTCTTTTTCTGTGGAAGTATGTTCATTGCTAGCAATCTTAGGATAACTTGTATAAATGATATCATAGGATATTTGTCATTCCCTTTTGACTGACTTTACCTAATATGATTATTTCTAGGCTCATTTTTAATCCTGAAAACGGCACTCTTCATTTTCTACCCGAGGCTACTATTCCATTCTGTACATATACCACTTCTTCTTTGTCAATTCATCTGTTTATGGACCTTTTTTTTGGCTTCCATGTCTTGGCTATTTCAATATTGCTGCAGTGCACATTTGCCTGCCTCTGTCTTTCCGATTCTGGTGGTCTTAGATTAGAGGCCCAAAAGGTGCCCTGCCACATCCTCTGGTAGCTCAATTTTTACCTTTTAAAGCAGCTCCATTCAGTTTTTGTTAGTGCTGTTACCACTTTACATCCCACCAGCTGCTAGAAGGTACAAAGTTCTCTAAAACCCCTTCAGCATTTATAGTTTGTAGAGGTTTGGCTGATGGTCATTTGACTGGTGTGAGCTGAAACCTTTTTGGAGGTTGGATTTGCATGGGGCTAATAATTCCTTATACTGAGCTTTAGGCATGTCCTTTTTGTCTTTTCCTCTTTTTTTGTTTTTAGACAGTGAGTACAACTTCTCTCTTCATATTGACTTCTTGAAAAATTTGTCATGTGTTGAATTTTCTTGCCTATTCCCTATCCCAGGGCATTTTTGGAGGGGAGGTGTCATTTACAGCCCTGCAGTCCTTGTGACTACTAAGCAACCATTAGCACTGGGTTGAAAGCTGCTGTTGTGAGAAACAGCCACCATGCGGCAGCATTATTACGTTCTCAACCCTTGTTACTGGGGCAACAGAGTCTTCCTGGAGGTAGTGTTCCGAGGTTGTATATTAGAGAGGAATGTGCGGGGACAAGCCCCCAGATTTCAGGAGGTAGATACGAATCGCCTTTAGAGAACATGAAAAGCGGCAAAACGTCGACAATGATGCACTTGGCCAAAAAGGGCCTATGCGTTTTTTTCCTGAATATATTCAGGAAAAAACGCATAGGCCCTTTTTGGCCAACCAAGCAAGCCGGAAAGGCAAATCAGCCTTACAAATAAGTCTCACTTCCCATCCGTCCAAAGGACATCCAAAACAGTGTAAAAACCAGAAGTGCAGGACAGGCCAGGTAGAAAAGGCAGCCTTGTTAGGCTGATGGGCGGGATGTAAATTGCCAACGGCCACTCTGGAGAAGTGCACGGTGTTTCCTAAACCATCTAAAAAACACAGCTAGAGAGCATAGGGCCCTTCCACTCGTGGGCGTATAAAATGGGAAAAGTAAAAATCAACAAGACACAGGCACCCCAAAGTTTAGGCCTGCTCTGTTGACAAGAACCTCCACTTCAATACACCTTAAATATGCCAGGATAGAGAAAAATGGATAAAGAAGTGTGGTACTTATGTACAATGGAATATCACTCAGCCATGAAATCAATGTCATACGGCTACCAGCAGCATGATGAGTGGATTTAGGTACGATGTTTCTCAGTGAAATAAGTCACACAGAAAAAGACACTTATCATAAGATATCACTTATAGAGGGAAAGTAAAAATCGCTACACATGACCTGATTACAAAACAGAACAGAGTCACACATTTAGAAAACACTGGATGGCTGCTTAACTGGAAAGGTGAGGTGCAGTGAGGCATAAAACAAGGGTTTGAAATTAGCACACATACCGTTCCATAAACCAAATATGTAACAGACAACACATACCCCTTGCTCAGTGAACTGGACTCAACCCACCCTATTCACCGCACAAGAGTATATCTGACTAGTAAGAATCTTAAAACCTATGTATTGATATCTCTCTGTAAATGAATCAAGTGGGTGTAAAGCGGCATAAACACAGCAGTGAAAATCAGCTAAACCCCATTATAAAAATAGATTACAAAAAAAACCCCAACAAAGACAGTGAAAGAGAGAGAAATTCGTACAAAGTTCGTTCAGGGACAGTGAAGCAACCTGGATCGACCATATCTAGACCCACAGCTGGATTAGATATAAGGCTGGACACTCTTGGGGCTGAGAGGATTGGTGAGGTTTGGTGAGCAAACGCCTACCATTTAAAGTAATAGTGCATGGTACCCATTCTATGGGTCCCAAATCTCCAGGTTCAAGGGAATCTTCTTACAGCGAAAAAATGCATGGGAAACCAAGTGGATGGTATACAGTGTGGTCGGGAAAGGTTTCTAAAACGCACCTCATTTCTCCTCTCCTTGTGCTCGGGTTCGCCATTCCAGCCGCATTACTAACAATCTCCCCACTTGGAGAATCAGCACCTTTAACCTCCTGTTTCGTACAGGTTGCAATTTGTCTTGAGGATGAATGGGAAGAGGGGGAACCAATGAGAGGGTAGCTCTAGGTGTTGGGACAGGCACAGGTCACTCTAATTTCCATCAGGAAGAAGAATTAACCACAGGCTCAGCCTGCCCCACGGAACCAGAATAGGGCCTGAAGCCATCCTGCGGATTTTCGGCCAACTCCCAAAAGAGCGAGTTGAAAAATGGAGCTCAGGGGCACTGCAATTCACAAACCTGCAGAGTTATAAACGATAACTCTCGTCCACAAATATATTGAGGGAAGGCAACGAAGAGGATGTGAAAGCAAGGCAGAACTGCAGGAAACTGATTTCAGGAGGTAGATTCGAATCGCCTTTAAAGCACATGGAAAGCGGCAAAACCTCGACAATGATGCCCTTGGCCAAAAAGGGCGTATGCGTATGCGTTTTTTCCTGAATAAATATTCAGCATGGCCCTTTTTGGCCAACCAAGCAACCTGGAAAGGCAAATCAGCGCTACAAAGAAGTCTCGCTTCCCATCGCTCAAAAGGGCCATGCTGAATAAAGTGACAATACCAGAAATGCAGGAAAGGCCATGGAGAAATGGGAGCCTTGCTACGCTGATGGGCGGGATGTAAATTGCCACCAGCCACTCTGGAGAAGTGCACGGGGTGTCCTGAAACATCTACAAAACACAGCTGAGAGAGCATAGGGCACTTCCACTCATGGGCGTCTAAATTGGGAAAACTAAAAATCAGCAAGACACAGGCACCCCAAAGTTTACGGTTGCTCTGTTGACAAGAACCTCCACTGCGTTACACCTTAAATATCCCAGGAAAGAGAAAAATGGATAAAGAAGTTGTGGTCCTTATGTACAATGGAATGCAACTCAGCCATGAAATCAACGTCATAAGGCTAGTAGCAGCATGATGAGTGGATTTAGGTACGACGAATCTAAGTGAAATAAGTCACACAGAAAAAGACACTTATCATAAGCTATCACTTATAGAGGGAATGTAAAAACCGCTACACTTGAACTGAATTACAAAACACAACAGAGTCACACGTTTAGAAAACACACTATGGCTGCTTAATGGGAAAGGTGAGGTGGGGTGATGCATAAAACAAGGGTTTCAAATTAGCTCAGATACCGTTCCATAAACCCAATATGTAATAGACAAGACCTACTCCTTGCTCAGTGAACTGGACTCAACACCCCCTATTCACCGCCCAAGAATATATCTGACTAGTAAGAATCTTAAAACCTATGTATTGATATCTCTCTGTAAGTGAGTCAAGTGGGTGTAAAGCGGCATAAGCACAGCAGTGAAAAGCAGCTAAACCCCATTATAACATTCAATTACTTTTAAAAACCCGTGAAACAAAGACAGTGAAAGAGAGAGAAATTCTTACAAAATTCGTTCAGGGGCTGTGATGCCACCTCGATTGACCATATCTAGACCCACAGCTGATTGAGACATAAGGGTGGGCACTCTTGGGGCTGAGAGGTTTGGTGAGGTTGGGTGAGCAAACGCAGACCCTTTAAAGTAATACTGCGGGGTACCCATCTCATGGGTCCCAAATCTCCAGGTTCAAGGGCATCTTCCTACATCGAAAACATGCATGAGAAACCCAGAAGATGGTACACCGTGTGATCGGGAAAGGTTTCCAAAACGCACCTCATTTCTCATCTCCTTGTGCTCGGGTTCGCCATTCCAGCCGCTTTACTTGCAATCTCCCTCCTTGGAGAATCAGCACCTTTAACCCCCTGTTCCGTACAGGTTGCCATTTGTCCTGAGGATGAACGGCAAGAGGGGGAACCAATGAGAGACTAGCTCTAGGTGTTGGGACAGGCACAGGTCACTCTATTTTCCCATCAGGAAGAAGAATTAACCACAGGCTCAGCCTGCCGCCCGGAACCAGAATAGGGCCTGAAGCAATCCTGCGCTTTTGCGGCCAGCTCCCCAAAAAGCGAGTTGATAATTGGAGCTCAGGGGCACTACAATTCACAATCCTGTAGAGTTATAAATGGTAACTCAAGTCCAAAAATATATTGAAGGAAGGCAACGAAGAGGATTTGAAAGCAAGGCAGAATTGCAGGAAATTTCTATAGATTATATGCTAAGTGTTTATATACATTTAACATACATTAGCCTATTTAGGTTAGCCCCATAATCCTAATTTTTCCATCCTTCCACCTTTCATTTTGGTTAACCATTAGTTTGTTTTGTAAGTCTGTGGGTGTCTTTTTCTGTGGAAGTATGTTCATTGCTAGCAATCTTAGGATAACTTGTATAAATGATATCATAGGATATTTGTCATTCCCTTTTGACTGACTTTACCTAATATGATTATTTCTAGGCTCATTTTTAATCCTGAAAACGGCACTCTTCATTTTCTACCCGAGGCTACTATTCCATTCTGTACATATACCACTTCTTCTTTGTCAATTCATCTGTTTATGGACCTTTTTTTTGGCTTCCATGTCTTGGCTATTTCAATATTGCTGCAGTGCACATTTGCCTGCCTCTGTCTTTCCGATTCTGGTGGTCTTAGATTAGAGGCCCAAAAGGTGCCCTGCCACATCCTCTGGTAGCTCAATTTTTACCTTTTAAAGCAGCTCCATTCAGTTTTTGTTAGTGCTGTTACCACTTTACATCCCACCAGCTGCTAGAAGGTACAAAGTTCTCTAAAACCCCTTCAGCATTTATAGTTTGTAGAGGTTTGGCTGATGGTCATTTGACTGGTGTGAGCTGAAACCTTTTTGGAGGTTGGATTTGCATGGGGCTAATAATTCCTTATACTGAGCTTTAGGCATGTCCTTTTTGTCTTTTCCTCTTTTTTTGTTTTTAGACAGTGAGTACAACTTCTCTCTTCATATTGACTTCTTGAAAAATTTGTCATGTGTTGAATTTTCTTGCCTATTCCCTATCCCAGGGCATTTTTGGAGGGGAGGTGTCATTTACAGCCCTGCAGTCCTTGTGACTACTAAGCAACCATTAGCACTGGGTTGAAAGCTGCTGTTGTGAGAAACAGCCACCATGCGGCAGCATTATTACGTTCTCAACCCTTGTTACTGGGGCAACAGAGTCTTCCTGGAGGTAGTGTTCCGAGGTTGTATATTAGAGAGGAATGTGCGGGGACAAGCCCCCAGATTTCAGGAGGTAGATACGAATCGCCTTTAGAGAACATGAAAAGCGGCAAAACGTCGACAATGATGCACTTGGCCAAAAAGGGCCTATGCGTTTTTTTCCTGAATATATTCAGGAAAAAACGCATAGGCCCTTTTTGGCCAACCAAGCAAGCCGGAAAGGCAAATCAGCCTTACAAATAAGTCTCACTTCCCATCCGTCCAAAGGACATCCAAAACAGTGTAAAAACCAGAAGTGCAGGACAGGCCAGGTAGAAAAGGCAGCCTTGTTAGGCTGATGGGCGGGATGTAAATTGCCAACGGCCACTCTGGAGAAGTGCACGGTGTTTCCTAAACCATCTAAAAAACACAGCTAGAGAGCATAGGGCCCTTCCACTCGTGGGCGTATAAAATGGGAAAAGTAAAAATCAACAAGACACAGGCACCCCAAAGTTTAGGCCTGCTCTGTTGACAAGAACCTCCACTTCAATACACCTTAAATATGCCAGGATAGAGAAAAATGGATAAAGAAGTGTGGTACTTATGTACAATGGAATATCACTCAGCCATGAAATCAATGTCATACGGCTACCAGCAGCATGATGAGTGGATTTAGGTACGATGTTTCTCAGTGAAATAAGTCACACAGAAAAAGACACTTATCATAAGATATCACTTATAGAGGGAAAGTAAAAATCGCTACACATGACCTGATTACAAAACAGAACAGAGTCACACATTTAGAAAACACTGGATGGCTGCTTAACTGGAAAGGTGAGGTGCAGTGAGGCATAAAACAAGGGTTTGAAATTAGCACACATACCGTTCCATAAACCAAATATGTAACAGACAACACATACCCCTTGCTCAGTGAACTGGACTCAACCCACCCTATTCACCGCACAAGAGTATATCTGACTAGTAAGAATCTTAAAACCTATGTATTGATATCTCTCTGTAAATGAATCAAGTGGGTGTAAAGCGGCATAAACACAGCAGTGAAAATCAGCTAAACCCCATTATAAAAATAGATTACAAAAAAAACCCCAACAAAGACAGTGAAAGAGAGAGAAATTCGTACAAAGTTCGTTCAGGGACAGTGAAGCAACCTGGATCGACCATATCTAGACCCACAGCTGGATTAGATATAAGGCTGGACACTCTTGGGGCTGAGAGGATTGGTGAGGTTTGGTGAGCAAACGCCTACCATTTAAAGTAATAGTGCATGGTACCCATTCTATGGGTCCCAAATCTCCAGGTTCAAGGGAATCTTCTTACAGCGAAAAAATGCATGGGAAACCAAGTGGATGGTATACAGTGTGGTCGGGAAAGGTTTCTAAAACGCACCTCATTTCTCCTCTCCTTGTGCTCGGGTTCGCCATTCCAGCCGCATTACTAACAATCTCCCCACTTGGAGAATCAGCACCTTTAACCTCCTGTTTCGTACAGGTTGCAATTTGTCTTGAGGATGAATGGGAAGAGGGGGAACCAATGAGAGGGTAGCTCTAGGTGTTGGGACAGGCACAGGTCACTCTAATTTCCATCAGGAAGAAGAATTAACCACAGGCTCAGCCTGCCCCACGGAACCAGAATAGGGCCTGAAGCCATCCTGCGGATTTTCGGCCAACTCCCAAAAGAGCGAGTTGAAAAATGGAGCTCAGGGGCACTGCAATTCACAAACCTGCAGAGTTATAAACGATAACTCTCGTCCACAAATATATTGAGGGAAGGCAACGAAGAGGATGTGAAAGCAAGGCAGAACTGCAGGAAACTGATTTCAGGAGGTAGATTCGAATCGCCTTTAAAGCACATGGAAAGCGGCAAAACCTCGACAATGATGCCCTTGGCCAAAAAGGGCGTATGCGTATGCGTTTATTCCTGAATAAATATTCAGCATGGCCCTTTTTGGCCAACCAAGCAACCTGGAAAGGCAAATCAGCGCTACAAAGAAGTCTCGCTTCCCATCGCTCAAAAGGGTCATGCTGAATAAAGTGACAATACCAGAAATGCAGGAAAGGCCATGGAGAAATGGGAGCCTTGCTACGCTGATGGGCGGGATGTAAATTGCCACCAGCCACTCTGGAGAAGTGCACGGGGTGTCCTGAAACATCTACAAAACACAGCTGAGAGAGCATAGGGCACTTCCACTCATGGGCGTCTAAATTGGGAAAACTAAAAATCAGCAAGACACAGGCACCCCAAAGTTTACGGTTGCTCTGTTGACAAGAACCTCCACTGCGTTACACCTTAAATATCCCAGGAAAGAGAAAAATGGATAAAGAAGTTGTGGTCCTTATGTACAATGGAATGCAACTCAGCCATGAAATCAACGTCATAAGGCTAGTAGCAGCATGATGAGTGGATTTAGGTACGACGAATCTAAGTGAAATAAGTCACACAGAAAAAGACACTTATCATAAGCTATCACTTATAGAGGGAATGTAAAAACCGCTACACTTGAACTGAATTACAAAACACAACAGAGTCACACGTTTAGAAAACACACTATGGCTGCTTAACGGGAAAGGTGAGGTGGGGTGATGCATAAAACAAGGGTTTCAAATTAGCTCAGATACCGTTCCATAAACCCAATATGTAATAGACAAGACCTACTCCTTGCTCAGTGAACTGGACTCAACACCCCCTATTCACCGCCCAAGAATATATCTGACTAGTAAGAATCTTAAAACCTATGTATTGATATCTCTCTGTAAGTGAGTCAAGTGGGTGTAAAGCGGCATAAGCACAGCAGTGAAAAGCAGCTAAACCCCATTATAACATTCAATTACTTTTAAAAACCCGTGAAACAAAGACAGTGAAAGAGAGAGAAATTCTTACAAAATTCGTTCAGGGGCTGTGATGCCACCTCGATTCACCATATCTAGACCCACAGCTGATTGAGACATAAGGGTGGGCACTCTTGGGGCTGAGAGGTTTGGTGAGGTTGGGTGAGCAAACGCAGACCCTTTAAAGTAATACTGCGGGGTACCCATCTCATGGGTCCCAAATCTCCAGGTTCAAGGGCATCTTCCTACATCGAAAACATGCATGAGAAACCCAGAAGATGGTACACCGTGTGATCGGGAAAGGTTTCCAAAACGCACCTCATTTCTCATCTCCTTGTGCTCGGGTTCGCCATTCCAGCCGCTTTACTTGCAATCTCCCTCCTTGGAGAATCAGCACCTTTAACCCCCTGTTCCGTACAGGTTGCCATTTGTCCTGAGGATGAACGGCAAGAGGGGGAACCAATGAGAGACTAGCTCTAGGTGTTGGGACAGGCACAGGTCACTCTATTTTCCCATCAGGAAGAAGAATTAACCACAGGCTCAGCCTGCCGCCCGGAACCAGAATAGGGCCTGAAGCAATCCTGCGCTTTTGCGGCCAGCTCCCCAAAAAGCGAGTTGATAATTGGAGCTCAGGGGCACTACAATTCACAATCCTGTAGAGTTATAAATGGTAACTCAAGTCCAAAAATATATTGAAGGAAGGCAACGAAGAGGATTTAAAAGCAAGGCAGAACTGCAGGAAATTTCTATAGATTATATGTTAAGTGTTTATATACATTTAACATACATTAGCCTATTTAGGTTAGCCCCATAATCCTAATTTTTCCATCCTTCCACCTTTCATTTTGGTTAACCATTAGTTTGTTTTGTAAGTCTGTGGGTGTCTTTTTCTGTGGAAGTATGTTCATTGCTAGCAATCTTAGGATAACTTGTATAAATGATATCATAGGATATTTGTCATTCCCTTTTGACTGACTTTACCTAATATGATTATTTCTAGGCTCATTTTTAATCCTGAAAACGGCACTCTTCATTTTCTACCCGAGGCTACTATTCCATTCTGTACATATACCACTTCTTCTTTGTCAATTCATCTGTTTATGGACCTTTTTTTTGGCTTCCATGTCTTGGCTATTTCAATATTGCTGCAGTGCACATTTGCCTGCCTCTGTCTTTCCGATTCTGGTGGTCTTAGATTAGAGGCCCAAAAGGTGCCCTGCCACATCCTCTGGTAGCTCAATTTTTACCTTTTAAAGCAGCTCCATTCAGTTTTTGTTAGTGCTGTTACCACTTTACATCCCACCAGCTGCTAGAAGGTACAAAGTTCTCTAAAACCCCTTCAGCATTTATAGTTTGTAGAGGTTTGGCTGATGGTCATTTGACTGGTGTGAGCTGAAACCTTTTTGGAGGTTGGATTTGCATGGGGCTAATAATTCCTTATACTGAGCTTTAGGCATGTCCTTTTTGTCTTTTCCTCTTTTTTTGTTTTTAGACAGTGAGTACAACTTCTCTCTTCATATTGACTTCTTGAAAAATTTGTCATGTGTTGAATTTTCTTGCCTATTCCCTATCCCAGGGCATTTTTGGAGGGGAGGTGTCATTTACAGCCCTGCAGTCCTTGTGACTACTAAGCAACCATTAGCACTGGGTTGAAAGCTGCTGTTGTGAGAAACAGCCACCATGCGGCAGCATTATTACGTTCTCAACCCTTGTTACTGGGGCAACAGAGTCTTCCTGGAGGTAGTGTTCCGAGGTTGTATATTAGAGAGGAATGTGCGGGGACAAGCCCCCAGATTTCAGGAGGTAGATACGAATCGCCTTTAGAGAACATGAAAAGCGGCAAAACGTCGACAATGATGCACTTGGCCAAAAAGGGCCTATGCGTTTTTTTCCTGAATATATTCAGGAAAAAACGCATAGGCCCTTTTTGGCCAACCAAGCAAGCCGGAAAGGCAAATCAGCCTTACAAATAAGTCTCACTTCCCATCCGTCCAAAGGACATCCAAAACAGTGTAAAAACCAGAAGTGCAGGACAGGCCAGGTAGAAAAGGCAGCCTTGTTAGGCTGATGGGCGGGATGTAAATTGCCAACGGCCACTCTGGAGAAGTGCACGGTGTTTCCTAAACCATCTAAAAAACACAGCTAGAGAGCATAGGGCCCTTCCACTCGTGGGCGTATAAAATGGGAAAAGTAAAAATCAACAAGACACAGGCACCCCAAAGTTTAGGCCTGCTCTGTTGACAAGAACCTCCACTTCAATACACCTTAAATATGCCAGGATAGAGAAAAATGGATAAAGAAGTGTGGTACTTATGTACAATGGAATATCACTCAGCCATGAAATCAATGTCATACGGCTACCAGCAGCATGATGAGTGGATTTAGGTACGATGTTTCTCAGTGAAATAAGTCACACAGAAAAAGACACTTATCATAAGATATCACTTATAGAGGGAAAGTAAAAATCGCTACACATGACCTGATTACAAAACAGAACAGAGTCACACATTTAGAAAACACTGGATGGCTGCTTAACTGGAAAGGTGAGGTGCAGTGAGGCATAAAACAAGGGTTTGAAATTAGCACACATACCGTTCCATAAACCAAATATGTAACAGACAACACATACCCCTTGCTCAGTGAACTGGACTCAACCCACCCTATTCACCGCACAAGAGTATATCTGACTAGTAAGAATCTTAAAACCTATGTATTGATATCTCTCTGTAAATGAATCAAGTGGGTGTAAAGCGGCATAAACACAGCAGTGAAAATCAGCTAAACCCCATTATAAAAATAGATTACAAAAAAAACCCCAACAAAGACAGTGAAAGAGAGAGAAATTCGTACAAAGTTCGTTCAGGGACAGTGAAGCAACCTGGATCGACCATATCTAGACCCACAGCTGGATTAGATATAAGGCTGGACACTCTTGGGGCTGAGAGGATTGGTGAGGTTTGGTGAGCAAACGCCTACCATTTAAAGTAATAGTGCATGGTACCCATTCTATGGGTCCCAAATCTCCAGGTTCAAGGGAATCTTCTTACAGCGAAAAAATGCATGGGAAACCAAGTGGATGGTATACAGTGTGGTCGGGAAAGGTTTCTAAAACGCACCTCATTTCTCCTCTCCTTGTGCTCGGGTTCGCCATTCCAGCCGCATTACTAACAATCTCCCCACTTGGAGAATCAGCACCTTTAACCTCCTGTTTCGTACAGGTTGCAATTTGTCTTGAGGATGAATGGGAAGAGGGGGAACCAATGAGAGGGTAGCTCTAGGTGTTGGGACAGGCACAGGTCACTCTAATTTCCATCAGGAAGAAGAATTAACCACAGGCTCAGCCTGCCCCACGGAACCAGAATAGGGCCTGAAGCCATCCTGCGGATTTTCGGCCAACTCCCAAAAGAGCGAGTTGAAAAATGGAGCTCAGGGGCACTGCAATTCACAAACCTGCAGAGTTATAAACGATAACTCTCGTCCACAAATATATTGAGGGAAGGCAACGAAGAGGATGTGAAAGCAAGGCAGAACTGCAGGAAACTGATTTCAGGAGGTAGATTCGAATCGCCTTTAAAGCACATGGAAAGCGGCAAAACCTCGACAATGATGCCCTTGGCCAAAAAGGGCGTATGCGTATGCGTTTTTTCCTGAATAAATATTCAGCATGGCCCTTTTTGGCCAACCAAGCAACCTGGAAAGGCAAATCGGCGCTACAAAGAAGTCTCGCTTCCCATCGCTCAAAAGGGCCATGCTGAATAAAGTGACAATAACAGAAATGCAGGAAAGGCCATGGAGAAATGGGAGCCTTGCTACGCTGATGGGCGGGATGTAAATTGCCACCAGCCACTCTGGAGAAGTGCACGGGGTGTCCTGAAACATCTACAAAACACAGCTGAGAGAGCATAGGGCACTTCCACTCATGGGCGTCTAAATTGGGAAAACTAAAAATCAGCAAGACACAGGCACCCCAAAGTTTACGGTTGCTCTGTTGACAAGAACCTCCACTGCGTTACACCTTAAATATCCCAGGAAAGAGAAAAATGGATAAAGACGTTGTGGTCCTTATGTACAATGGAATGCAACTCAGCCATGAAATCAACGTCATAAGGCTAGTAGCAGCATGATGAGTGGATTTAGGTACGACGAATCTAAGTGAAATAAGTCACACAGAAAAAGACACTTATCATAAGCTATCACTTATAGAGGGAATGTAAAAACCGCTACACTTGAACTGAATTACAAAACACAACAGAGTCACACGTTTAGAAAACACACTATGGCTGCTTAACGGGAAAGGTGAGGTGGGGTGATGCATAAAACAAGGGTTTCAAATTAGCTCAGATACCGTTCCATAAACCCAATATGTAATAGACAAGACCTACTCCTTGCTCAGTGAACTGGACTCAACACCCCCTATTCACCGCCCAAGAATATATCTGACTAGTAAGAATCTTAAAACCTATGTATTGATATCTCTGTAAGTGAGTCAAGTGGGTGTAAAGCGGCATAAGCACAGCAGTGAAAAGCAGCTAAACCCCATTATAACATTCAATTACTTTTAAAAACCCGTGAAACAAAGACAGTGAAAGAGAGAGAAATTCTTACAAAATTCGTTCAGGGGCTGTGATGCCACCTCGATTGACCATATCTAGACCCACAGCTGATTGAGACATAAGGGTGGGCACTCTTGGGGCTGAGAGGTTTGGTGAGGTTGGGTGAGCAAACGCAGACCCTTTAAAGTAATACTGCGGGGTACCCATCTCATGGGTCCCAAATCTCCAGGTTCAAGGGCATCTTCCTACATCGAAAACATGCATGAGAAACCCAGAAGATGGTACACCGTGTGATCGGGAAAGGTTTCCAAAACGCACCTCATTTCTCATCTCCTTGTGCTCGGGTTCGCCATTCCAGCCGCTTTACTTGCAATCTCCCTCCTTGGAGAATCAGCACCTTTAACCCCCTGTTCCGTACAGGTTGCCATTTGTCCTGAGGATGAACGGCAAGAGGGGGAACCAATGAGAGACTAGCTCTAGGTGTTGGGACAGGCACAGGTCACTCTATTTTCCCATCAGGAAGAAGAATTAACCACAGGCTCAGCCTGCCGCCCGGAACCAGAATAGGGCCTGAAGCAATCCTGCGCTTTTGCGGCCAGCTCCCCAAAAAGCGAGTTGATAATTGGAGCTCAGGGGCACTACAATTCACAATCCTGTAGAGTTATAAATGGTAACTCAAGTCCAAAAATATATTGAAGGAAGGCAACGAAGAGGATTTGAAAGCAAGGCAGAATTGCAGGAAATTTCTATAGATTATATGTTAAGTGTTTATATACATTTAACATACATTAGCCTATTTAGGTTAGCCCCATAATCCTAATTTTTCCATCCTTCCACCTTTCATTTTGGTTAACCATTAGTTTGTTTTGTAAGTCTGTGGGTGTCTTTTTCTGTGGAAGTATGTTCATTGCTAGCAATCTTAGGATAACTTGTATAAATGATATCATAGGATATTTGTCATTCCCTTTTGACTGACTTTACCTAATATGATTATTTCTAGGCTCATTTTTAATCCTGAAAACGGCACTCTTCATTTTCTACCCGAGGCTACTATTCCATTCTGTACATATACCACTTCTTCTTTGTCAATTCATCTGTTTATGGACCTTTTTTTTGGCTTCCATGTCTTGGCTATTTCAATATTGCTGCAGTGCACATTTGCCTGCCTCTGTCTTTCCGATTCTGGTGGTCTTAGATTAGAGGCCCAAAAGGTGCCCTGCCACATCCTCTGGTAGCTCAATTTTTACCTTTTAAAGCAGCTCCATTCAGTTTTTGTTAGTGCTGTTACCACTTTACATCCCACCAGCTGCTAGAAGGTACAAAGTTCTCTAAAACCCCTTCAGCATTTATAGTTTGTAGAGGTTTGGCTGATGGTCATTTGACTGGTGTGAGCTGAAACCTTTTTGGAGGTTGGATTTGCATGGGGCTAATAATTCCTTATACTGAGCTTTAGGCATGTCCTTTTTGTCTTTTCCTCTTTTTTTGTTTTTAGACAGTGAGTACAACTTCTCTCTTCATATTGACTTCTTGAAAAATTTGTCATGTGTTGAATTTTCTTGCCTATTCCCTATCCCAGGGCATTTTTGGAGGGGAGGTGTCATTTATAGCCCTGCAGTCCTTGTGACTACTAAGCAACCATTAGCACTGGGTTGAAAGCTGCTGTTGTGAGAAACAGCCACCATGCGGCAGCATTATTACGTTCTCAACCCTTGTTACTGGGGCAACAGAGTCTTCCTGGAGGTAGTGTTCCGAGGTTGTATATTAGAGAGGAATGTGCGGGGACAAGCCCCCAGATTTCAGGAGGTAGATACGAATCGCCTTTAGAGAACATGAAAAGCGGCAAAACGTCGACAATGATGCACTTGGCCAAAAAGGGCCTATGCGTTTTTTTCCTGAATATATTCAGGAAAAAACGCATAGGCCCTTTTTGGCCAACCAAGCAAGCCGGAAAGGCAAATCAGCCTTACAAATAAGTCTCACTTCCCATCCGTCCAAAGGACATCCAAAACAGTGTAAAAACCAGAAGTGCAGGACAGGCCAGGTAGAAAAGGCAGCCTTGTTAGGCTGATGGGCGGGATGTAAATTGCCAACGGCCACTCTGGAGAAGTGCACGGTGTTTCCTAAACCATCTAAAAAACACAGCTAGAGAGCATAGGGCCCTTCCACTCGTGGGCGTATAAAATGGGAAAAGTAAAAATCAACAAGACACAGGCACCCCAAAGTTTAGGCCTGCTCTGTTGACAAGAACCTCCACTTCAATACACCTTAAATATGCCAGGATAGAGAAAAATGGATAAAGAAGTGTGGTACTTATGTACAATGGAATATCACTCAGCCATGAAATCAATGTCATACGGCTACCAGCAGCATGATGAGTGGATTTAGGTACGATGTTTCTCAGTGAAATAAGTCACACAGAAAAAGACACTTATCATAAGATATCACTTATAGAGGGAAAGTAAAAATCGCTACACATGACCTGATTACAAAACAGAACAGAGTCACACATTTAGAAAACACTGGATGGCTGCTTAACTGGAAAGGTGAGGTGCAGTGAGGCATAAAACAAGGGTTTGAAATTAGCACACATACCGTTCCATAAACCAAATATGTAACAGACAACACATACCCCTTGCTCAGTGAACTGGACTCAACCCACCCTATTCACCGCACAAGAGTATATCTGACTAGTAAGAATCTTAAAACCTATGTATTGATATCTCTCTGTAAATGAATCAAGTGGGTGTAAAGCGGCATAAACACAGCAGTGAAAATCAGCTAAACCCCATTATAAAAATAGATTACAAAAAAAACCCCAACAAAGACAGTGAAAGAGAGAGAAATTCGTACAAAGTTCGTTCAGGGACAGTGAAGCAACCTGGATCGACCATATCTAGACCCACAGCTGGATTAGATATAAGGCTGGACACTCTTGGGGCTGAGAGGATTGGTGAGGTTTGGTGAGCAAACGCCTACCATTTAAAGTAATAGTGCATGGTACCCATTCTATGGGTCCCAAATCTCCAGGTTCAAGGGAATCTTCTTACAGCGAAAAAATGCATGGGAAACCAAGTGGATGGTATACAGTGTGGTCGGGAAAGGTTTCTAAAACGCACCTCATTTCTCCTCTCCTTGTGCTCGGGTTCGCCATTCCAGCCGCATTACTAACAATCTCCCCACTTGGAGAATCAGCACCTTTAACCTCCTGTTTCGTACAGGTTGCAATTTGTCTTGAGGATGAATGGGAAGAGGGGGAACCAATGAGAGGGTAGCTCTAGGTGTTGGGACAGGCACAGGTCACTCTAATTTCCATCAGGAAGAAGAATTAACCACAGGCTCAGCCTGCCCCACGGAACCAGAATAGGGCCTGAAGCCATCCTGCGGATTTTCGGCCAACTCCCAAAAGAGCGAGTTGAAAAATGGAGCTCAGGGGCACTGCAATTCACAAACCTGCAGAGTTATAAACGATAACTCTCGTCCACAAATATATTGAGGGAAGGCAACGAAGAGGATGTGAAAGCAAGGCAGAACTGCAGGAAACTGATTTCAGGAGGTAGATTCGAATCGCCTTTAAAGCACATGGAAAGCGGCAAAACCTCGACAATGATGCCCTTGGCCAAAAAGGGCGTATGCGTATGCGTTTTTTCCTGAATAAATATTCAGCATGGCCCTTTTTGGCCAACCAAGCAACCTGGAAAGGCAAATCGGCGCTACAAAGAAGTCTCGCTTCCCATCGCTCAAAAGGGCCATGCTGAATAAAGTGACAATAACAGAAATGCAGGAAAGGCCATGGAGAAATGGGAGCCTTGCTACGCTGATGGGCGGGATGTAAATTGCCACCAGCCACTCTGGAGAAGTGCACGGGGTGTCCTGAAACATCTACAAAACACAGCTGAGAGAGCATAGGGCACTTCCACTCATGGGCGTCTAAATTGGGAAAACTAAAAATCAGCAAGACACAGGCACCCCAAAGTTTACGGTTGCTCTGTTGACAAGAACCTCCACTGCGTTACACCTTAAATATCCCAGGAAAGAGAAAAATGGATAAAGACGTTGTGGTCCTTATGTACAATGGAATGCAACTCAGCCATGAAATCAACGTCATAAGGCTAGTAGCAGCATGATGAGTGGATTTAGGTACGACGAATCTAAGTGAAATAAGTCACACAGAAAAAGACACTTATCATAAGCTATCACTTATAGAGGGAATGTAAAAACCGCTACACTTGAACTGAATTACAAAACACAACAGAGTCACACGTTTAGAAAACACACTATGGCTGCTTAACGGGAAAGGTGAGGTGGGGTGATGCATAAAACAAGGGTTTCAAATTAGCTCAGATACCGTTCCATAAACCCAATATGTAATAGACAAGACCTACTCCTTGCTCAGTGAACTGGACTCAACACCCCCTATTCACCGCCCAAGAATATATCTGACTAGTAAGAATCTTAAAACCTATGTATTGATATCTCTGTAAGTGAGTCAAGTGGGTGTAAAGCGGCATAAGCACAGCAGTGAAAAGCAGCTAAACCCCATTATAACATTCAATTACTTTTAAAAACCCGTGAAACAAAGACAGTGAAAGAGAGAGAAATTCTTACAAAATTCGTTCAGGGGCTGTGATGCCACCTCGATTGACCATATCTAGACCCACAGCTGATTGAGACATAAGGGTGGGCACTCTTGGGGCTGAGAGGTTTGGTGAGGTTGGGTGAGCAAACGCAGACCCTTTAAAGTAATACTGCGGGGTACCCATCTCATGGGTCCCAAATCTCCAGGTTCAAGGGCATCTTCCTACATCGAAAACATGCATGAGAAACCCAGAAGATGGTACACCGTGTGATCGGGAAAGGTTTCCAAAACGCACCTCATTTCTCATCTCCTTGTGCTCGGGTTCGCCATTCCAGCCGCTTTACTTGCAATCTCCCTCCTTGGAGAATCAGCACCTTTAACCCCCTGTTCCGTACAGGTTGCCATTTGTCCTGAGGATGAACGGCAAGAGGGGGAACCAATGAGAGACTAGCTCTAGGTGTTGGGACAGGCACAGGTCACTCTATTTTCCCATCAGGAAGAAGAATTAACCACAGGCTCAGCCTGCCGCCCGGAACCAGAATAGGGCCTGAAGCAATCCTGCGCTTTTGCGGCCAGCTCCCCAAAAAGCGAGTTGATAATTGGAGCTCAGGGGCACTACAATTCACAATCCTGTAGAGTTATAAATGGTAACTCAAGTCCAAAAATATATTGAAGGAAGGCAACGAAGAGGATTTGAAAGCAAGGCAGAATTGCAGGAAATTTCTATAGATTATATGTTAAGTGTTTATATACATTTAACATACATTAGCCTATTTAGGTTAGCCCCATAATCCTAATTTTTCCATCCTTCCACCTTTCATTTTGGTTAACCATTAGTTTGTTTTGTAAGTCTGTGGGTGTCTTTTTCTGTGGAAGTATGTTCATTGCTAGCAATCTTAGGATAACTTGTATAAATGATATCATAGGATATTTGTCATTCCCTTTTGACTGACTTTACCTAATATGATTATTTCTAGGCTCATTTTTAATCCTGAAAACGGCACTCTTCATTTTCTACCCGAGGCTACTATTCCATTCTGTACATATACCACTTCTTCTTTGTCAATTCATCTGTTTATGGACCTTTTTTTTGGCTTCCATGTCTTGGCTATTTCAATATTGCTGCAGTGCACATTTGCCTGCCTCTGTCTTTCCGATTCTGGTGGTCTTAGATTAGAGGCCCAAAAGGTGCCCTGCCACATCCTCTGGTAGCTCAATTTTTACCTTTTAAAGCAGCTCCATTCAGTTTTTGTTAGTGCTGTTACCACTTTACATCCCACCAGCTGCTAGAAGGTACAAAGTTCTCTAAAACCCCTTCAGCATTTATAGTTTGTAGAGGTTTGGCTGATGGTCATTTGACTGGTGTGAGCTGAAACCTTTTTGGAGGTTGGATTTGCATGGGGCTAATAATTCCTTATACTGAGCTTTAGGCATGTCCTTTTTGTCTTTTCCTCTTTTTTTGTTTTTAGACAGTGAGTACAACTTCTCTCTTCATATTGACTTCTTGAAAAATTTGTCATGTGTTGAATTTTCTTGCCTATTCCCTATCCCAGGGCATTTTTGGAGGGGAGGTGTCATTTACAGCCCTGCAGTCCTTGTGACTACTAAGCAACCATTAGCACTGGGTTGAAAGCTGCTGTTGTGAGAAACAGCCACCATGCGGCAGCATTATTACGTTCTCAACCCTTGTTACTGGGGCAACAGAGTCTTCCTGGAGGTAGTGTTCCGAGGTTGTATATTAGAGAGGAATGTGCGGGGACAAGCCCCCAGATTTCAGGAGGTAGATACGAATCGCCTTTAGAGAACATGAAAAGCGGCAAAACGTCGACAATGATGCACTTGGCCAAAAAGGGCCTATGCGTTTTTTTCCTGAATATATTCAGGAAAAAACGCATAGGCCCTTTTTGGCCAACCAAGCAAGCCGGAAAGGCAAATCAGCCTTACAAATAAGTCTCACTTCCCATCCGTCCAAAGGACATCCAAAACAGTGTAAAAACCAGAAGTGCAGGACAGGCCAGGTAGAAAAGGCAGCCTTGTTAGGCTGATGGGCGGGATGTAAATTGCCAACGGCCACTCTGGAGAAGTGCACGGTGTTTCCTAAACCATCTAAAAAACACAGCTAGAGAGCATAGGGCCCTTCCACTCGTGGGCGTATAAAATGGGAAAAGTAAAAATCAACAAGACACAGGCACCCCAAAGTTTAGGCCTGCTCTGTTGACAAGAACCTCCACTTCAATACACCTTAAATATGCCAGGATAGAGAAAAATGGATAAAGAAGTGTGGTACTTATGTACAATGGAATATCACTCAGCCATGAAATCAATGTCATACGGCTACCAGCAGCATGATGAGTGGATTTAGGTACGATGTTTCTCAGTGAAATAAGTCACACAGAAAAAGACACTTATCATAAGATATCACTTATAGAGGGAAAGTAAAAATCGCTACACATGACCTGATTACAAAACAGAACAGAGTCACACATTTAGAAAACACTGGATGGCTGCTTAACTGGAAAGGTGAGGTGCAGTGAGGCATAAAACAAGGGTTTGAAATTAGCACACATACCGTTCCATAAACCAAATATGTAACAGACAACACATACCCCTTGCTCAGTGAACTGGACTCAACCCCCCCTATTCACCGCACAAGAGTATATCTGACTAGTAAGAATCTTAAAACCTATGTATTGATATCTCTCTGTAAATGAATCAAGTGGGTGTAAAGCGGCATAAACACAGCAGTGAAAATCAGCTAAACCCCATTATAAAAATAGATTACAAAAAAAACCCCAACAAAGACAGTGAAAGAGAGAGAAATTCGTACAAAGTTCGTTCAGGGACAGTGAAGCAACCTGGATCGACCATATCTAGACCCACAGCTGGATTAGATATAAGGCTGGACACTCTTGGGGCTGAGAGGATTGGTGAGGTTTGGTGAGCAAACGCCTACCATTTAAAGTAATAGTGCATGGTACCCATTCTATGGGTCCCAAATCTCCAGGTTCAAGGGAATCTTCTTACAGCGAAAAAATGCATGGGAAACCAAGTGGATGGTATACAGTGTGGTCGGGAAAGGTTTCTAAAACGCACCTCATTTCTCCTCTCCTTGTGCTCGGGTTCGCCATTCCAGCCGCATTACTAACAATCTCCCCACTTGGAGAATCAGCACCTTTAACCTCCTGTTTCGTACAGGTTGCAATTTGTCTTGAGGATGAATGGGAAGAGGGGGAACCAATGAGAGGGTAGCTCTAGGTGTTGGGACAGGCACAGGTCACTCTAATTTCCATCAGGAAGAAGAATTAACCACAGGCTCAGCCTGCCCCACGGAACCAGAATAGGGCCTGAAGCCATCCTGCGGATTTTCGGCCAACTCCCAAAAGAGCGAGTTGAAAAATGGAGCTCAGGGGCACTGCAATTCACAAACCTGCAGAGTTATAAACGATAACTCTCGTCCACAAATATATTGAGGGAAGGCAACGAAGAGGATGTGAAAGCAAGGCAGAACTGCAGGAAACTGATTTCAGGAGGTAGATTCGAATCGCCTTTAAAGCACATGGAAAGCGGCAAAACCTCGACAATGATGCCCTTGGCCAAAAAGGGCGTATGCGTATGCGTTTTTTCCTGAATAAATATTCAGCATGGCCCTTTTTGGCCAACCAAGCAACCTGGAAAGGCAAATCGGCGCTACAAAGAAGTCTCGCTTCCCATCGCTCAAAAGGGCCATGCTGAATAAAGTGACAATAACAGAAATGCAGGAAAGGCCATGGAGAAATGGGAGCCTTGCTACGCTGATGGGCGGGATGTAAATTGCCACCAGCCACTCTGGAGAAGTGCACGGGGTGTCCTGAAACATCTACAAAACACAGCTGAGAGAGCATAGGGCACTTCCACTCATGGGCGTCTAAATTGGGAAAACTAAAAATCAGCAAGACACAGGCACCCCAAAGTTTACGGTTGCTCTGTTGACAAGAACCTCCACTGCGTTACACCTTAAATATCCCAGGAAAGAGAAAAATGGATAAAGACGTTGTGGTCCTTATGTACAATGGAATGCAACTCAGCCATGAAATCAACGTCATAAGGCTAGTAGCAGCATGATGAGTGGATTTAGGTACGACGAATCTAAGTGAAATAAGTCACACAGAAAAAGACACTTATCATAAGCTATCACTTATAGAGGGAATGTAAAAACCGCTACACTTGAACTGAATTACAAAACACAACAGAGTCACACGTTTAGAAAACACACTATGGCTGCTTAACGGGAAAGGTGAGGTGGGGTGATGCATAAAACAAGGGTTTCAAATTAGCTCAGATACCGTTCCATAAACCCAATATGTAATAGACAAGACCTACTCCTTGCTCAGTGAACTGGACTCAACACCCCCTATTCACCGCCCAAGAATATATCTGACTAGTAAGAATCTTAAAACCTATGTATTGATATCTCTCTGTAAGTGAGTCAAGTGGGTGTAAAGCGGCATAAGCACAGCAGTGAAAAGCAGCTAAACCCCATTATAACATTCAATTACTTTTAAAAACCCGTGAAACAAAGACAGTGAAAGAGAGAGAAATTCTTACAAAATTCGTTCAGGGGCTGTGATGCCACCTCGATTGACCATATCTAGACCCACAGCTGATTGAGACATAAGGGTGGGCACTCTTGGGGCTGAGAGGTTTGGTGAGGTTGGGTGAGCAAACGCAGACCCTTTAAAGTAATACTGCGGGGTACCCATCTCATGGGTCCCAAATCTCCAGGTTCAAGGGCATCTTCCTACATCGAAAACATGCATGAGAAACCCAGAAGATGGTACACCGTGTGATCGGGAAAGGTTTCCAAAACGCACCTCATTTCTCATCTCCTTGTGCTCGGGTTCGCCATTCCAGCCGCTTTACTTGCAATCTCCCTCCTTGGAGAATCAGCACCTTTAACCCCCTGTTCCGTACAGGTTGCCATTTGTCCTGAGGATGAACGGCAAGAGGGGGAACCAATGAGAGACTAGCTCTAGGTGTTGGGACAGGCACAGGTCACTCTATTTTCCCATCAGGAAGAAGAATTAACCACAGGCTCAGCCTGCCGCCCGGAACCAGAATAGGGCCTGAAGCAATCCTGCGCTTTTGCGGCCAGCTCCCCAAAAAGCGAGTTGATAATTGGAGCTCAGGGGCACTACAATTCACAATCCTGTAGAGTTATAAATGGTAACTCAAGTCCAAAAATATATTGAAGGAAGGCAACGAAGAGGATTTGAAAGCAAGGCAGAATTGCAGGAAATTTCTATAGATTATATGTTAAGTGTTTATATACATTTAACATACATTAGCCTATTTAGGTTAGCCCCATAATCCTAATTTTTCCATCCTTCCACCTTTCATTTTGGTTAACCATTAGTTTGTTTTGTAAGTCTGTGGGTGTCTTTTTCTGTGGAAGTATGTTCATTGCTAGCAATCTTAGGATAACTTGTATAAATGATATCATAGGATATTTGTCATTCCCTTTTGACTGACTTTACCTAATATGATTATTTCTAGGCTCATTTTTAATCCTGAAAACGGCACTCTTCATTTTCTACCCGAGGCTACTATTCCATTCTGTACATATACCACTTCTTCTTTGTCAATTCATCTGTTTATGGACCTTTTTTTTGGCTTCCATGTCTTGGCTATTTCAATATTGCTGCAGTGCACATTTGCCTGCCTCTGTCTTTCCGATTCTGGTGGTCTTAGATTAGAGGCCCAAAAGGTGCCCTGCCACATCCTCTGGTAGCTCAATTTTTACCTTTTAAAGCAGCTCCATTCAGTTTTTGTTAGTGCTGTTACCACTTTACATCCCACCAGCTGCTAGAAGGTACAAAGTTCTCTAAAACCCCTTCAGCATTTATAGTTTGTAGAGGTTTGGCTGATGGTCATTTGACTGGTGTGAGCTGAAACCTTTTTGGAGGTTGGATTTGCATGGGGCTAATAATTCCTTATACTGAGCTTTAGGCATGTCCTTTTTGTATTTTCCTCTTTTTTTGTTTTTAGACAGTGAGTACAACTTCTCTCTTCATATTGACTTCTTGAAAAATTTGTCATGTGTTGAATTTTCTTGCCTATTCCCTATCCCAGGGCATTTTTGGAGGGGAGGTGTCATTTACAGCCCTGCAGTCCTTGTGACTACTAAGCAACCATTAGCACTGGGTTGAAAGCTGCTGTTGTGAGAAACAGCCACCATGCGGCAGCATTATTACGTTCTCAACCCTTGTTACTGGGGCAACAGAGTCTTCCTGGAGGTAGTGTTCCGAGGTTGTATATTAGAGAGGAATGTGCGGGGACAAGCCCCCAGATTTCAGGAGGTAGATACGAATCGCCTTTAGAGAACATGAAAAGCGGCAAAACGTCGACAATGATGCACTTGGCCAAAAAGGGCCTATGCGTTTTTTTCCTGAATATATTCAGGAAAACACGCATAGGCCCTTTTTGGCCAACCAAGCAAGCCGGAAAGGCAAATCAGCCTTACAAATAAGTCTCACTTCCCATCCGTCCAAAGGACATCCAAAACAGTGTAAAAACCAGAAGTGCAGGACAGGCCAGGTAGAAAAGGCAGCCTTGTTAGGCTGATGGGCGGGATGTAAATTGCCAACGGCCACTCTGGAGAAGTGCACGGTGTTTCCTAAACCATCTAAAAAACACAGCTAGAGAGCATAGGGCCCTTCCACTCGTGGGCGTATAAAATGGGAAAAGTAAAAATCAACAAGACACAGGCACCCCAAAGTTTAGGCCTGCTCTGTTGACAAGAACCTCCACTTCAATACACCTTAAATATGCCAGGATAGAGAAAAATGGATAAAGAAGTGTGGTACTTATGTACAATGGAATATCACTCAGCCATGAAATCAATGTCATACGGCTACCAGCAGCATGATGAGTGGATTTAGGTACGATGTTTCTCAGTGAAATAAGTCACACAGAAAAAGACACTTATCATAAGATATCACTTATAGAGGGAAAGTAAAAATCGCTACACATGACCTGATTACAAAACAGAACAGAGTCACACATTTAGAAAACACTGGGTGGCTGCTTAACTGGAAAGGTGAGGTGCAGTGAGGCATAAAACAAGGGTTTGAAATTAGCACACATACCGTTCCATAAACCAAATATGTAACAGACAACACATACCCCTTGCTCAGTGAACTGGACTCAACCCCCCCTATTCACCGCACAAGAGTATATCTGACTAGTAAGAATCTTAAAACCTATGTATTGATATCTCTCTGTAAATGAATCAAGTGGGTGTAAAGCGGCATAAACACAGCAGTGAAAATCAGCTAAACCCCATTATAAAAATAGATTACAAAAAAAACCCCAACAAAGACAGTGAAAGAGAGAGAAATTCGTACAAAGTTCGTTCAGGGACAGTGAAGCAACCTGGATCGACCATATCTAGACCCACAGCTGGATTAGATATAAGGCTGGACACTCTTGGGGCTGAGAGGATTGGTGAGGTTTGGTGAGCAAACGCCTACCATTTAAAGTAATAGTGCATGGTACCCATTCTATGGGTCCCAAATCTCCAGGTTCAAGGGAATCTTCTTACAGCGAAAAAATGCATGGGAAACCAAGTGGATGGTATACAGTGTGGTCGGGAAAGGTTTCTAAAACGCACCTCATTTCTCCTCTCCTTGTGCTCGGGTTCGCCATTCCAGCCGCATTACTAACAATCTCCCCACTTGGAGAATCAGCACCTTTAACCTCCTGTTTCGTACAGGTTGCAATTTGTCTTGAGGATGAATGGGAAGAGGGGGAACCAATGAGAGGGTAGCTCTAGGTGTTGGGACAGGCACAGGTCACTCTAATTTCCATCAGGAAGAAGAATTAACCACAGGCTCAGCCTGCCCCACGGAACCAGAATAGGGCCTGAAGCCATCCTGCGGATTTTCGGCCAACTCCCAAAAGAGCGAGTTGAAAAATGGAGCTCAGGGGCACTGCAATTCACAAACCTGCAGAGTTATAAACGATAACTCTCGTCCACAAATATATTGAGGGAAGGCAACGAAGAGGATGTGAAAGCAAGGCAGAACTGCAGGAAACTGATTTCAGGAGGTAGATTCGAATCGCCTTTAAAGCACATGGAAAGCGGCAAAACCTCGACAATGATGCCCTTGGCCAAAAAGGGCGTATGCGTATGCGTTTTTTCCTGAATAAATATTCAGCATGGCCCTTTTTGGCCAACCAAGCAAACTGGAAAGGCAAATCAGCGCTACAAAGAAGTCTCGCTTCCCATCGCTCAAAAGGGCCATGCTGAATAAAGTGACAATACCAGAAATGCAGGAAAGGCCATGGAGAAATGGGAGCCTTGCTACGCTGATGGGCGGGATGTAAGTTGCCACCAGCCACTCTGGAGAAGTGCACGGGGTGTCCTGAAACATCTACAAAACACAGCTGAGAGAGCATAGGGCACTTCCACTCATGGGCGTCTAAATTGGGAAAACTAAAAATCAGCAAGACACAGGCACCCCAAAGTTTAGGGTTGCTCTGTTGACAAGAACCTCCACTGCGTTATACCTTAAATATCCCAGGAAAGAGAAAAATGGATAAAGAAGTTGTGGTCCTTATGTACAATGGAATGCAACTCAGCCATGAAATCAACGTCATAAGGCTAGTAGCAGCATGATGAGTGGATTTAGGTACGACGAATCTAAGTGAAATAAGTCACACAGAAAAAGACACTTATCATAAGCTATCACTTATAGAGGGAATGTAAAAACCGCTACACTTGAACTGAATTACAAAACACAACAGAGTCACACGTTTAGAAAACACACTATGGCTGCTTAACGGGAAAGGTGAGGTGGGGTGATGCATAAAACAAGGGTTTCAAATTAGCTCAGATACCGTTCCATAAACCCAATATGTAATAGACAAGACCTACTCCTTGCTCAGTGAACTGGACTCAACACCCCCTATTCACCGCCCAAGAATATATCTGACTAGTAAGAATCTTAAAACCTATGTATTGATATCTCTCTGTAAGTGAGTCAAGTGGGTGTAAAGCGGCATAAGCACAGCAGTGAAAAGCAGCTAAACCCCATTATAACATTCAATTACTTTTAAAAACCCGTGAAACAAAGACAGTGAAAGAGAGAGAAATTCTTACAAAATTCGTTCAGGGGCTGTGATGCCACCTCGATTGACCATATCTAGACCCACAGCTGATTGAGACATAAGGGTGGACACTCTTGGGGCTGAGAGGTTTGGTGAGGTTGGGTGAGCAAACGCAGACCCTTTAAAGTAATACTGCGGGGTACCCATCTCATGGGTCCCAAATCTCCAGGTTCAAGGGCATCTTCCTACATCGAAAACATGCATGAGAAACCCAGAAGATGGTACACCGTGTGATCGGGAAAGGTTTCCAAAACGCACCTCATTTCTCATCTCCTTGTGCTCGGGTTCGCCATTCCAGCCGCTTTACTTGCAATCTCCCTCCTTGGAGAATCAGCACCTTTAACCCCCTGTTCCGTACAGGTTGCCATTTGTCCTGAGGATGAACGGCAAGAGGGGGAACCAATGAGAGACTAGCTCTAGGTGTTGGGACAGGCACAGGTCACTCTATTTTCCCATCAGGAAGAAGAATTAACCACAGGCTCAGCCTGCCGCCCGGAACCAGAATAGGGCCTGAAGCAATCCTGCGCTTTTGCGGCCAGCTCCCCAAAAAGCGAGTTGATAAATGGAGCTCAGGGGCACTACAATTCACAATCCTGTAGAGTTATAAATGGTAACTCAAGTCCAAAAATATATTGAAGGAAGGCAACGAAGAGGATTTGAAAGCAAGGCAGAATTGCAGGAAATTTCTATAGATTATATGTTAAGTGTTTATATACATTTAACATACATTAGCCTATTTAGGTTAGCCCCATAATCCTAATTTTTCCGTCCTTCCACCTTTCATTTTGGTTAACCATTAGTTTGTTTTGTAAGTCTGTGGGTGTCTTTTTCTGTGGAAGTATGTTCATTGCTAGCAATCTTAGGATAACTTGTATAAATGATATCATAGGATATTTGTCATTCCCTTTTGACTGACTTTACCTAATATGATTATTTCTAGGCTCATTTTTAATCCTGAAAACGGCACTCTTCATTTTCTACCCGAGGCTACTATTCCATTCTGTACATATACCACTTCTTCTTTGTCAATTCATCTGTTTATGGACCTTTTTTTTGGCTTCCATGTCTTGGCTATTTCAATATTGCTGCAGTGCACATTTGCCTGCCTCTGTCTTTCCGATTCTGGTGGTCTTAGATTAGAGGCCCAAAAGGTGCCCTGCCACATCCTCTGGTAGCTCAATTTTTACCTTTTAAAGCAGCTCCACTCAGTTTTTGTTAGTGCTGTTACCACTTTACATCCCACCAGCTGCTAGAAGGTACAAAGTTCTCTAAAACCCCTTCAGCATTTATAGTTTGTAGAGGTTTGGCTGATGGTCATTTGACTGGTGTGAGCTGAAACCTTTTTGGAGGTTGGATTTGCATGGGGCTAATAATTCCTTATACTGAGCTTTAGGCATGTCCTTTTTGTCTTTTCCTCTTTTTTTGTTTTTAGACAGTGAGTACAACTTCTCTCTTCATATTGACTTCTTGAAAAATTTGTCATGTGTTGAATTTTCTTGCCTATTCCCTATCCCAGGGCAT
Organism: Eschrichtius robustus; assembly: GCF_028021215.1. Classification (NCBI taxonomy): domain Eukaryota; kingdom Metazoa; phylum Chordata; class Mammalia; order Artiodactyla; family Eschrichtiidae; genus Eschrichtius; species Eschrichtius robustus. The sequence goes on along the minus strand of NC_090824.1, from coordinate 110,318,776 downwards.
TTTTGGAGGGGAGGTGTCATTTACAGCCCTGCAGTCCTTGTGACTACTAAGCAACCATTAGCACTGGGTTGAAAGCTGCTGTTGTGAGAAACAGCCACAATGCGGCAGCATTATTACGTTCTCAACCCTTGTTACTGGGGCAACAGAGTCTTCCTGGAGGTAGTGTTCCGAGGTTGTATATTAGAGAGGAATGTGCGGGGACAAGCCCCCAGATTTCAGGAGGTAGATACGAATCGCCTTTAGAGAACATGAAAAGCGGCAAAACGTCGACAATGATGCACTTGGCCAAAAAGGGCCTATGCGTTTTTTCCTGAATATATTCAGGAAAAAACGCATAGGCCCTTTTTGGCCAACCAAGAAAGCCGGAAAGGCAAATCAGCCTTACAAATAAGTCTCACTTCCCATCCGTCCAAAGGACATCCAAAACAGTGTAAAAACCAGAAGTGCAGGACAGGCCAGGTAGAAAAGGGAGACTTGTTAGGCTGATGGGCGGGATGTAAATTGCCAACGGCCACTCTGGAGAAGTGCACGGTGTTTCCTAAACCATCTAAAAAACACAGCTAGAGAGCATAGGGCCCTTCCACTCGTGGGCGTATAAAATGGGAAAAGTAAAAATCAACAAGACACAGGCACCCCAAAATTTAGGCCTGCTCTGTTGACAAGAACCTCCACTTCAATACACCTTAAATATGCCAGGATAGAGAAAAATGGATAAAGAAGTGTGGTACTTATGTACAATGGAATATCACTCAGCCATGAAATCAATGTCATACGGCTACCAGCAGCATGATGAGTGGATTTAGGTACGATGTTTCTCAGTGAAATAAGTCACACAGAAAAAGACACTTATCATAAGATATCACTTATAGAGGGAAAGTAAAAATCGCTACACATGACCTGATTACAAAACAGAACAGAGTCACACATTTAGAAAACACTGGATGGCTGCTTAACTGGAAAGGTGAGGTGCAGTGAGGCATAAAACAAGGGTTTGAAATTAGCACACATACCGTTCCATAAACCAAATATGTAACAGACAACACATACCACTTGCTCAGTGAACTGGACTCAACCCCCCCTATTCACCGCACAAGAGTATATCTGACTAGTAAGAATCTTAAAACCTATGTATTGATATCTCTCTGTAAATGAATCAAGTGGGTGTAAAGCGGCATAAACACAGCAGTGAAAATCAGCTAAACCCCATTATAAAAATAGATTACAAAAAAAACCCCAACAAAGACAGTGAAAGAGAGAGAAATTCGTACAAAGTTCGTTCAGGGACAGTGAAGCAACCTGGATCGACCATATCTAGACCCACAGCTGGATTAGATATAAGGCTGGACACTCTTGGGGCTGAGAGGATTGGTGAGGTTTGGTGAGCAAACGCCTACCATTTAAAGTAATAGTGCATGGTACCCATTCTATGGGTCCCAAATCTCCAGGTTCAAGGGAATCTTCTTACAGCGAAAAAATGCATGGGAAACCAAGTGGATGGTATACAGTGTGGTTGGGAAAGGTTTCTAAAACGCACCTCATTTCTCCTCTCCTTGTGCTCGGGTTCGCCATTCCAGCCGCATTACTAACAATCTCCCCACTTGGAGAATCAGCACCTTTAACCTCCTGTTTCGTACAGGTTGCAATTTGTCTTGAGGATGAATGGGAAGAGGGGGAACCAATGAGAGGGTAGCTCTAGGTGTTGGGACAGGCACAGGTCACTCTAATTTCCATCAGGAAGAAGAATTAAGCACAGGCTCAGCCTGCCCCACGGAACCAGAATAGGGCCTGAAGCCATCCTGCGGATTTTCGGCCAACTCCCAAAAGGGCGAGTTGAAAAATGGAGCTCAGGGGCACTGCAATTCACAAACCTGCAGAGTTATAAACGATAACTCTCGTCCACAAATATATTGAGGGAAGGCAACGAAGAGGATGTGAAAGCAAGGCAGAACTGCAGGAAACTGATTTCAGGAGGTAGATTCGAATCGCCTTTAAAGCACATGGAAAGCGGCAAAACCTCGACAATGATGCCCTTGGCCAAAAAGGGCGTATGCGTATGCGTTTTTTCCTGAATAAATATTCAGCATGGCCCTTTTTGGCCAACCAAGCAACCTGGAAAGGCAAATCAGCGCTACAAAGAAGTCTCGCTTCCCATCGCTCAAAAGGGCCATGCTGAATAAAGTGACAATACCAGAAATGCAGGAAAGGCCATGGAGAAATGGGAGCCTTGCTACGCTGATGGGCGGGATGTAAATTGCCACCAGCCACTCTGGAGAAGTGCACGGGGTGTCCTGAAACATCTACAAAACACAGCTGAGAGAGCATAGGGCACTTCCACTCATGGGCGTCTAAATTGGGAAAACTAAAAATCAGCAAGACACAGGCACCCCAAAGTTTACGGTTGCTCTGTTGACAAGAACCTCCACTGCGTTACACCTTAAATATCCCAGGAAAGAGAAAAATGGATAAAGAAGTTGTGGTCCTTATGTACAATGGAATGCAACTCAGCCATGAAATCAACGTCATAAGGCTAGTAGCAGCATGATGAGTGGATTTAGGTACGACGAATCTAAGTGAAATAAGTCACACAGAAAAAGACACTTATCATAAGCTATCACTTATAGAGGGAATGTAAAAACCGCTACACTTGAACTGAATTACAAAACACAACAGAGTCACACGTTTAGAAAACACACTATGGCTGCTTAACGGGAAAGGTGAGGTGGGGTGATGCATAAAACAAGTGTTTCAAATTAGCTCAGATACCGTTCCATAAACCCAATATGTAATAGACAAGACCTACTCCTTGCTCAGTGAACTGGACTCAACACCCCCTATTCACCGCCCAAGAATATATCTGACTAGTAAGAATCTTAAAACCTATGTATTGATATCTCTCTGTAAGTGAGTCAAGTGGGTGTAAAGCGGCATAAGCACAGCAGTGAAAAGCAGCTAAACCCCATTATAACATTCAATTACTTTTAAAAACCCGTGAAACAAAGACAGTGAAAGAGAGAGAAATTCTTACAAAATTCGTTCAGGGGCTGTGATGCCACCTCGATTGACCATATCTAGACCCACAGCTGATTGAGACATAAGGGTGGACACTCTTGGGGCTGAGAGGTTTGGTGAGGTTGGGTGAGCAAACGCAGACCCTTTAAAGTAATACTGCGGGGTACCCATCTCATGGGTCCCAAATCTCCAGGTTCAAGGGCATCTTCCTACATCGAAAACATGCATGAGAAACCCAGAAGATGGTACACCGTGTGATCGGGAAAGGTTTCTAAAACGCACCTCATTTCTCATCTCCTTGTGCTCGGGTTCGCCATTCCAGCCGCTTTACTTGCAATCTCCCTCCTTGGAGAATCAGCACCTTTAACCCCCTGTTCCGTACAGGTTGCCATTTGTCCTGAGGATGAACGGCAAGAGGGGGAACCAATGAGAGACTAGCTCTAGGTGTTGGGACAGGCACAGGTCACTCTATTTTCCCATCAGGAAGAAGAATTAACCACAGGCTCAGCCTGCCGCCCGGAACCAGAATAGGGCCTGAAGCAATCCTGCGCTTTTGCGGCCAGCTCCCCAAAAAGCGAGTTGATAAATGGAGCTCAGGGGCACTACAATTCACAATCCTGTAGAGTTATAAATGGTAACTCAAGTCCAAAAATATATTGAAGGAAGGCAACGAAGAGGATTTGAAAGCAAGGCAGAATTGCAGGAAATTTCTATAGATTATATGTTAAGTGTTTATATACATTTAACATACATTAGCCTATTTAGGTTAGCCCCATAATCCTAATTTTTCCATCCTTCCACCTTTCATTTTGGTTAACCATTAGTTTGTTTTGTAAGTCTGTGGCTGTCTTTTTCTGTGGAAGTATGTTCATTGCTAGCAATCTTAGGATAACTTGTATAAATGATATCATAGGATATTTGTCATTCCCTTTTGACTGACTTTACCTAATATGATTATTTCTAGGCTCATTTTTAATCCTGAAAACGGCACTCTTCATTTTCTACCCGAGGCTACTATTCCATTCTGTACATATACCACTTCTTCTTTGTCAATTCATCTGTTTATGGACCTTTTTTTTGGCTTCCATGTCTTGGCTATTTCAATATTGCTGCAGTGCACATTTGCCTGCCTCTGTCTTTCCGATTCTGGTGGTCTTAGATTAGAGGCCCAAAAGGTGCCCTGCCACATCCTCTGGTAGCTCAATTTTTACCTTTTAAAGCAGCTCCACTCAGTTTTTGTTAGTGCTGTTACCACTTTACATCCCACCAGCTGCTAGAAGGTACAAAGTTCTCTAAAACCCCTTCAGCATTTATAGTTTGTAGAGGTTTGGCTGATGGTCATTTGACTGGTGTGAGCTGAAACCTTTTTGGAGGTTGGATTTGCATGGGGCTAATAATTCCTTATACTGAGCTTTAGGCATGTCCTTTTTGTCTTTTCCTCTTTTTTTGTTTTTAGACAGTGAGTACAACTTCTCTCTTCATATTGACTTCTTGAAAAATTTGTCATGTGTTGAATTTTCTTGCCTATTCCCTATCCCAGGGCATTTTTGGAGGGGAGGTGTCATTTACAGCCCTGCAGTCCTTGTGACTACTAAGCAACCATTAGCACTGGGTTGAAAGCTGCTGTTGTGAGAAACAGCCACAATGCGGCAGCATTATTACGTTCTCAACCCTTGTTACTGGGGCAACAGAGTCTTCCTGGAGGTAGTGTTCCGAGGTTGTATATTAGAGAGGAATGTGCGGGGACAAGCCCCCAGATTTCAGGAGGTAGATACGAATCGCCTTTAGAGAACATGAAAAGCGGCAAAACGTCGACAATGATGCACTTGGCCAAAAAGGGCCTATGCGTTTTTTCCTGAATATATTCAGGAAAAAACGCATAGGCCCTTTTTGGCCAACCAAGCAAGCCGGAAAGGCAAATCAGCCTTACAAATAAGTCTCACTTCCCATCCGTCCAAAGGACATCCAAAACAGTGTAAAAACCAGAAGTGCAGGACAGGCCAGGTAGAAAAGGGAGCCTTGTTAGGCTGATGGGCGGGATGTAAATTGCCAACGGCCACTCTGGAGAAGTGCACGGTGTTTCCTAAACCATCTAAAAAACACAGCTAGAGAGCATAGGGCCCTTCCACTCGTGGGCGTATAAAATGGGAAAAGTAAAAATCAACAAGACACAGGCACCCCAAAGTTTAGGCCTGCTCTGTTGACAAGAACCTCCACTTCAATACACCTTAAATATGCCAGGATAGAGAAAAATGGATAAAGAAGTGTGGTACTTATGTACAATGGAATATCACTCAGCCATGAAATCAATGTCATACGGCTACCAGCAGCATGATGAGTGGATTTAGGTACGATGTTTCTCAGTGAAATAAGTCACACAGAAAAAGACACTTATCATAAGATATCACTTATAGAGGGAAAGTAAAAATCGCTACACATGACCTGATTACAAAACAGAACAGAGTCACACATTTAGAAAACACTGGATGGCTGCTTAACTGGAAAGGTGAGGTGCAGTGAGGCATAAAACAAGGGTTTGAAATTAGCACACATACCGTTCCATAAACCAAATATGTAACAGACAACACATACCCCTTGCTCAGTGAACTGGACTCAACCCCGCCTATTCACCGCACAAGAGTATATCTGACTAGTAAGAATCTTAAAACCTATGTATTGATATCTCTCTGTAAATGAATCAAGTGGGTGTAAAGCGGCATAAACACAGCAGTGAAAATCAGCTAAACCCCATTATAAAAATAGATTACAAAAAAAACCCCAACAAAGACAGTGAAAGAGAGAGAAATTCGTACAAAGTTCGTTCAGGGACAGTGAAGCAACCTGGATCGACCATATCTAGACCCACAGCTGGATTAGATATAAGGCTGGACACTCTTGGGGCTGAGAGGATTGGTGAGGTTTGGTGAGCAAATGCCTACCATTTAAAGTAATAGTGCATGGTACCCATTCTATGGGTCCCAAATCTCCAGGTTCAAGGGAATCTTCTTACAGCGAAAAAATGCATGGGAAACCAAGTGGATGGTATACAGTGTGGTCGGGAAAGGTTTCTAAAACGCACCTCATTTCTCCTCTCCTTGTGCTCGGGTTCGCCATTCCAGCCGCATTACTAACAATCTCCCCACTTGGAGAATCAGCACCTTTAACCTCCTGTTTCGTACAGGTTGCAATTTGTCTTGAGGATGAATGGGAAGAGGGGGAACCAATGAGAGGGTAGCTCTAGGTGTTGGGACAGGCACAGGTCACTCTAATTTCCATCAGGAAGAAGAATTAACCACAGGCTCAGCCTGCCCCACGGAACCAGAATAGGGCCTGAAGCCATCCTGCGGATTTTCGGCCAACTCCCAAAAGAGCGAGTTGAAAAATGGAGCTCAGGGGCACTGCAATTCACAAACCTGCAGAGTTATAAACGATAACTCTCGTCCACAAATATATTGAGGGAAGGCAACGAAGAGGATGTGAAAGCAAGGCAGAACTGCAGGAAACTGATTTCAGGAGGTAGATTCGAATCGCCTTTAAAGCACATGGAAAGCGGCAAAACCTCGACAATGATGCCCTTGGCCAAAAAGGGCGTATGCGTATGCGTTTTTTCCTGAATAAATATTCAGCATGGCCCTTTTTGGCCAACCAAGCAACCTGGAAAGGCAAATCAGCGCTACAAAGAAGTCTCGCTTCCCATCGCTCAAAAGGGCCATGCTGAATAAAGTGACAATACCAGAAATGCAGGAAAGGCCATGGAGAAATGGGAGCCTTGCTACGCTGATGGGCGGGATGTAAATTGCCACCAGCCACTCTGGAGAAGTGCACGGGGTGTCCTGAAACATCTACAAAACACAGCTGAGAGAGCATAGGGCACTTCCACTCATGGGCGTCTAAATTGGGAAAACTAAAAATCAGCAAGACACAGGCACCCCAAAGTTTACGGTTGCTCTGTTGACAAGAACCTCCACTGCGTTACACCTTAAATATCCCAGGAAAGAGAAAAATGGATAAAGAAGTTGTGGTCCTTATGTACAATGGAATGCAACTCAGCCATGAAATCAACGTCATAAGGCTAGTAGCAGCATGATGAGTGGATTTAGGTACGACGAATCTAAGTGAAATAAGTCACACAGAAAAAGACACTTATCATAAGCTATCACTTATAGAGGGAATGTAAAAACCGCTACACTTGAACTGAATTACAAAACACAACAGAGTCACACGTTTAGAAAACACACTATGGCTGCTTAACGGGAAAGGTGAGGTGGGGTGATGCATAAAACAAGGGTTTCAAATTAGCTCAGATACCGTTCCATAAACCCAATATGTAATAGACAAGACCTACTCCTTGCTCAGTGAACTGGACTCAACACCCCCTATTCACCGCCCAAGAATATATCTGACTAGTAAGAATCTTAAAACCTATGTATTGATATCTCTCTGTAAGTGAGTCAAGTGGGTGTAAAGCGGCATAAGCACAGCAGTGAAAAGCAGCTAAACCCCATTATAACATTCAATTACTTTTAAAAACCCGTGAAACAAAGACAGTGAAAGAGAGAGAAATTCTTACAAAATTCGTTCAGGGGCTGTGATGCCACCTCGATTGACCATATCTAGACCCACAGCTGATTGAGACATAAGGGTGGACACTCTTGGGGCTGAGAGGTTTGGTGAGGTTGGGTGAGCAAACGCAGACCCTTTAAAGTAATACTGCGGGGTACCCATCTCATGGGTCCCAAATCTCCAGGTTCAAGGGCATCTTCCTACATCGAAAACATGCATGAGAAACCCAGAAGATGGTACACCGTGTGATCGGGAAAGGTTTCTAAAACGCACCTCATTTCTCATCTCCTTGTGCTCGGGTTCGCCATTCCAGCCGCTTTACTTGCAATCTCCCTCCTTGGAGAATCAGCACCTTTAACCCCCTGTTCCGTACAGGTTGCCATTTGTCCTGAGGATGAACGGCAAGAGGGGGAACCAATGAGAGACTAGCTCTAGGTGTTGGGACAGGCACAGGTCACTCTATTTTCCCATCAGGAAGAAGAATTAACCACAGGCTCAGCCTGCCGCCCGGAACCAGAATAGGGCCTGAAGCAATCCTGCGCTTTTGCGGCCAGCTCCCCAAAAAGCGAGTTGATAAATGGAGCTCAGGGGCACTACAATTCACAATCCTGTAGAGTTATAAATGGTAACTCAAGTCCAAAAATATATTGAAGGAAGGCAACGAAGAGGATTTGAAAGCAAGGCAGAATTGCAGGAAATTTCTATAGATTATATGTTAAGTGTTTATATACATTTAACATACATTAGCCTATTTAGGTTAGCCCCATAATCCTAATTTTTCCATCCTTCCACCTTTCATTTTGGTTAACCATTAGTTTGTTTTGTAAGTCTGTGGCTGTCTTTTTCTGTGGAAGTATGTTCATTGCTAGCAATCTTAGGATAACTTGTATAAATGATATCATAGGATATTTGTCATTCCCTTTTGACTGACTTTACCTAATATGATTATTTCTAGGCTCATTTTTAATCCTGAAAACGGCACTCTTCATTTTCTACCCGAGGCTACTATTCCATTCTGTACATATACCACTTCTTCTTTGTCAATTCATCTGTTTATGGACCTTTTTTTTGGCTTCCATGTCTTGGCTATTTCAATATTGCTGCAGTGCACATTTGCCTGCCTCTGTCTTTCCGATTCTGGTGGTCTTAGATTAGAGGCCCAAAAGGTGCCCTGCCACATCCTCTGGTAGCTCAATTTTTACCTTTTAAAGCAGCTCCACTCAGTTTTTGTTAGTGCTGTTACCACTTTACATCCCACCAGCTGCTAGAAGGTACAAAGTTCTCTAAAACTCCTTCAGCATTTATAGTTTGTAGAGGTTTGGCTGATGGTCATTTGACTGGTGTGAGCTGAAACCTTTTTGGAGGTTGGATTTGCATGGGGCTAATAATTCCTTATACTGAGCTTTAGGCATGTCCTTTTTGTCTTTTCCTGTTTTTTTGTTTTTAGACAGTGAGTACAACATCTCTCTTCATATTGACTTCTTGAAAAATTTGTCATGTGTTGAATTTTCTTGCCTATTCCCTATCCCAGGGCATTTTTGGAGGGGAGGTGTCATTTACAGCCCTGCAGTCCTTGTGACTACTAAGCAACCATTAGCACTGGGTTGAAAGCTGCTGTTGTGAGAAACAGCCACAATGCGGCAGCATTATTACGTTCTCAACCCTTGTTACTGGGGCAACAGAGTCTTCCTGGAGGTAGTGTTCCGAGGTTGTATATTAGAGAGGAATGTGCGGGGACAAGCCCCCAGATTTCAGGAGGTAGATACGAATCGCCTTTAGAGAACATGAAAAGCGGCAAAACGTCGACAATGATGCACTTGGCCAAAAAGGGCCTATGCGTTTTTTCCTGAATATATTCAGGAAAAAACGCATAGGCCCTTTTTGGCCAACCAAGCAAGCCGGAAAGGCAAATCAGCCTTACAAATAAGTCTCACTTCCCATCCGTCCAAAGGACATCCAAAACAGTGTAAAAACCAGAAGTGCAGGACAGGCCAGGTAGAAAAGGGAGCCTTGTTAGGCTGATGGGCGGGATGTAAATTGCCAACGGCCACTCTGGAGAAGTGCACGGTGTTTCCTAAACCATCTAAAAAACACAGCTAGAGAGCATAGGGCCCTTCCACTCGTGGGCGTATAAAATGGGAAAAGTAAAAATCAACAAGACACAGGCACCCCAAAGTTTAGGCCTGCTCTGTTGACAAGAACCTCCACTTCAATACACCTTAAATATGCCAGGATAGAGAAAAATGGATAAAGAAGTGTGGTACTTATGTACAATGGAATATCACTCAGCCATGAAATCAATGTCATACGGCTACCAGCAGCATGATGAGTGGATTTAGGTACGATGTTTCTCAGTGAAATAAGTCACACAGAAAAAGACACTTATCATAAGATATCACTTATAGAGGGAAAGTAAAAATCGCTACACATGACCTGATTACAAAACAGAACAGAGTCACACATTTAGAAAACACTGGATGGCTGCTTAACTGGAAAGGTGAGGTGCAGTGAGGCATAAAACAAGGGTTTGAAATTAGCACACATACCGTTCCATAAACCAAATATGTAACAGACAACACATACCCCTTGCTCAGTGAACTGGACTCAACCCCGCCTATTCACCGCACAAGAGTATATCTGACTAGTAAGAATCTTAAAACCTATGTATTGATATCTCTCTGTAAATGAATCAAGTGGGTGTAAAGCGGCATAAACACAGCAGTGAAAATCAGCTAAACCCCATTATAAAAATAGATTACAAAAAAAACCCCAACAAAGACAGTGAAAGAGAGAGAAATTCGTACAAAGTTCGTTCAGGGACAGTGAAGCAACCTGGATCGACCATATCTAGACCCACAGCTGGATTAGATATAAGGCTGGACACTCTTGGGGCTGAGAGGATTGGTGAGGTTTGGTGAGCAAACGCCTACCATTTAAAGTAATAGTGCATGGTACCCATTCTATGGGTCCCAAATCTCCAGGTTCAAGGGAATCTTCTTACAGCGAAAAAATGCATGGGAAACCAAGTGGATGGTATACAGTGTGGTCGGGAAAGGTTTCTGAAACGCACCTCATTTCTCCTCTCCTTGTGCTCGGGTTCGCCATTCCAGCCGCATTACTAACAATCTCCCCACTTGGAGAATCAGCACCTTTAACCTCCTGTTTCGTACAGGTTGCAATTTGTCTTGAGGATGAATGGGAAGAGGGGGAACCAATGAGAGGGTAGCTCTAGGTGTTGGGACAGGCACAGGTCACTCTAATTTCCATCAGGAAGAAGAATTAACCACAGGCTCAGCCTGCCCCACGGAACCAGAATAGGGCCTGAAGCCATCCTGCGGATTTTCGGCCAACTCCCAAAAGAGCGAGTTGAAAAATGGAGCTCAGGGGCACTGCAATTCACAAACCTGCAGAGTTATAAACGATAACTCTCGTCCACAAATATATTGAGGGAAGGCAACGAAGAGGATGTGAAAGCAAGGCAGAACTGCAGGAAACTGATTTCAGGAGGTAGATTCGAATCGCCTTTAAAGCACATGGAAAGCGGCAAAACCTCGACAATGATGCCCTTGGCCAAAAAGGGCGTATGCGTATGCGTTTTTTCCTGAATAAATATTCAGCATGGCCCTTTTTGGCCAACCAAGCAACCTGGAAAGGCAAATCAGCGCTACAAAGAAGTCTCGCTTCCCATCGCTCAAAAGGGCCATGCTGAATAAAGTGACAATACCAGAAATGCAGGAAAGGCCATGGAGAAATGGGAGCCTTGCTACGCTGATGGGCGGGATGTAAATTGCCACCAGCCACTCTGGAGAAGTGCACGGGGTGTCCTGAAACATCTACAAAACACAGCTGAGAGAGCATAGGGCACTTCCACTCATGGGCGTCTAAATTGGGAAAACTAAAAATCAGCAAGACACAGGCACCCCAAAGTTTACGGTTGCTCTGTTGACAAGAACCTCCACTGCGTTACACCTTAAATATCCCAGGAAAGAGAAAAATGGATAAAGAAGTTGTGGTCCTTATGTACAATGGAATGCAACTCAGCCATGAAATCAACGTCATAAGGCTAGTAGCAGCATGATGAGTGGATTTAGGTACGACGAATCTAAGTGAAATAAGTCACACAGAAAAAGACACTTATCATAAGCTATCACTTATAGAGGGAATGTAAAAACCGCTACACTTGAACTGAATTACAAAACACAACAGAGTCACACGTTTAGAAAACACACTATGGCTGCTTAACGGGAAAGGTGAGGTGGGGTGATGCATAAAACAAGGGTTTCAAATTAGCTCAGATACCGTTCCATAAACCCAATATGTAATAGACAAGACCTACTCCTTGCTCAGTGAACTGGACTCAACACCCCCTATTCACCGCCCAAGAATATATCTGACTAGTAAGAATCTTAAAACCTATGTATTGATATCTCTCTGTAAGTGAGTCAAGTGGGTGTAAAGCGGCATAAGCACAGCAGTGAAAAGCAGCTAAACCCCATTATAACATTCAATTACTTTTAAAAACCCGTGAAACAAAGACAGTGAAAGAGAGAGAAATTCTTACAAAATTCGTTCAGGGGCTGTGATGCCACCTCGATTGACCATATCTAGACCCACAGCTGATTGAGACATAAGGGTGGACACTCTTGGGGCTGAGAGGTTTGGTGAGGTTGGGTGAGCAAACGCAGACCCTTTAAAGTAATACTGCGGGGTACCCATCTCATGGGTCCCAAATCTCCAGGTTCAAGGGCATCTTCCTACATCGAAAACATGCATGAGAAACCCAGAAGATGGTACACCGTGTGATCGGGAAAGGTTTCTAAAACGCACCTCATTTCTCATCTCCTTGTGCTCGGGTTCGCCATTCCAGCCGCTTTACTTGCAATCTCCCTCCTTGGAGAATCAGCACCTTTAACCCCCTGTTCCGTACAGGTTGCCATTTGTCCTGAGGATGAACGGCAAGAGGGGGAACCAATGAGAGACTAGCTCTAGGTGTTGGGACAGGCACAGGTCACTCTATTTTCCCATCAGGAAGAAGAATTAACCACAGGCTCAGCCTGCCGCCCGGAACCAGAATAGGGCCTGAAGCAATCCTGCGCTTTTGCGGCCAGCTCCCCAAAAAGCGAGTTGATAAATGGAGCTCAGGGGCACTACAATTCACAATCCTGTAGAGTTATAAATGGTAACTCAAGTCCAAAAATATATTGAAGGAAGGCAACGAAGAGGATTTGAAAGCAAGGCAGAATTGCAGGAAATTTCTATAGATTATATGTTAAGTGTTTATATACATTTAACATACATTAGCCTATTTAGGTTAGCCCCATAATCCTAATTTTTCCATCCTTCCACCTTTCATTTTGGTTAACCATTAGTTTGTTTTGTAAGTCTGTGGCTGTCTTTTTCTGTGGAAGTATGTTCATTGCTTGCAATCTTAGGATAACTTGTATAAATGATATCATAGGATATTTGTCATTCCCTTTTGACTGACTTTACCTAATATGATTATTTCTAGGCTCATTTTTAATCCTGAAAACGGCACTCTTCATTTTCTACCCGAGGCTACTATTCCATTCTGTACATATACCACTTCTTCTTTGTCAATTCATCTGTTTATGGACCTCTTTTTTGGCTTCCATGTCTTGGCTATTTCAATATTGCTGCAGTGCACATTTGCCTGCCTCTGTCTTTCCGATTCTGGTGGTCTTAGATTAGAGGCCCAAAAGGTGCCCTGCCACATCCTCTGGTAGCTCAATTTTTACCTTTTAAAGCAGCTCCATTCAGTTTTTGTTAGTGCTGTTACCACTTTACATCCCACCAGCTGCTAGAAGGTACAAAGTTCTCTAAAACCCCTTCAGCATTTATAGTTTGTAGAGGTTTGGCTGATGGTCATTTGACTGGTGTGAGCTGAAACCTTTTTGGAGGTTGGATTTGCATGGGGCTAATAATTCCTTATACTGAGCTTTAGGCATGTCCTTTTTGTCTTTTCCTCTTTTTTTGTTTTTAGACAGTGAGTACAACTTCTCTCTTCATATTGACTTCTTGAAAAATTTGTCATGTGTTGAATTTTCTTGCCTATTCCCTATCCCAGGGCATTTTTGGAGGGGAGGTGTCATTTACAGCCCTGCAGTCCTTGTGACTACTAAGCAACCATTAGCACTGGGTTGAAAGCTGCTGTTGTGAGAAACAGCCACAATGCGGCAGCATTATTACGTTCTCAACCCTTGTTACTGGGGCAACAGAGTCTTCCTGGAGGTAGTGTTCCGAGGTTGTATATTAGAGAGGAATGTGCGGGGACAAGCCCCCAGATTTCAGGAGGTAGATACGAATCGCCTTTAGAGAACATGAAAAGCGGCAAAACGTCGACAATGATGCACTTGGCCAAAAAGGGCCTATGCGTTTTTTTCCTGAATATATTCAGGAAAAAACGCATAGGCCCTTTTTGGCCAACCAAGCAAGCCGGAAAGGCAAATCAGCCTTACAAATAAGTCTCACTTCCCATCCGTCCAAAGGACATCCAAAACAGTGTAAAAACCAGAAGTGCAGGACAGGCCAGGTAGAAAAGGGAGCCTTGTTAGGCTGATGGGCGGGATGTAAATTGTCAACGGCCACTCTGGAGAAGTGCACGGTGTTTCCTAAACCATCTAAAAAACACAGCTAGAGAGCATAGGGCCCTTCCACTCGTGGGCGTATAAAATGGGAAAAGTAAAAATCAACAAGACACAGGCACCCCAAAGTTTAGGCCTGCTCTGTTGACAAGAACCTCCACTTCAATACACCTTAAATATGCCAGGATAGAGAAAAATGGATAAAGAAGTGTGGTACTTATGTACAATGGAATATCACTCAGCCATGAAATCAATGTCATACGGCTACCAGCAGCATGATGAGTGGATTTAGGTACGATGTTTCTCAGTGAAATAAGTCACACAGAAAAAGACACTTATCATAAGATATCACTTATAGAGGGAAAGTAAAAATCGCTACACATGACCTGATTACAAAACAGAACAGAGTCACACATTTAGAAAACACTGGATGGCTGCTTAACTGGAAAGGTGAGGTGCAGTGAGGCATAAAACAAGGGTTTGAAATTAGCACACATACCGTTCCATAAACCAAATATGTAACAGACAACACATACCCCTTGCTCAGTGAACTGGACTCAACCCCGCCTATTCACCGCACAAGAGTATATCTGACTAGTAAGAATCTTAAAACCTATGTATTGATATCTCTCTGTAAATGAATCAAGTGGGTGTAAAGCGGCATAAACACAGCAGTGAAAATCAGCTAAACCCCATTATAAAAATAGATTACAAAAAAAACCCCAACAAAGACAGTGAAAGAGAGAGAAATTCGTACAAAGTTCGTTCAGGGACAGTGAAGCAACCTGGATCGACCATATCTAGACCCACAGCTGGATTAGATATAAGGCTGGACACTCTTGGGGCTGAGAGGATTGGTGAGGTTTGGTGAGCAAACGCCTACCATTTAAAGTAATAGTGCATGGTACCCATTCTATGGGTCCCAAATCTCCAGGTTCAAGGGAATCTTCTTACAGCGAAAAAATGCATGGGAAACCAAGTGGATGGTATACAGTGTGGTCGGGAAAGGTTTCTGAAACGCACCTCATTTCTCCTCTCCTTGTGCTCGGGTTCGCCATTCCAGCCGCATTACTAACAATCTCCCCACTTGGAGAATCAGCACCTTTAACCTCCTGTTTCGTACAGGTTGCAATTTGTCTTGAGGATGAATGGG
The DNA here is from genome assembly GCF_028021215.1 of Eschrichtius robustus. Lineage (NCBI taxonomy): Eukaryota > Metazoa > Chordata > Mammalia > Artiodactyla > Eschrichtiidae > Eschrichtius > Eschrichtius robustus. The sequence continues at coordinate 110,303,449 of NC_090824.1, read as the reverse complement.
AAGAGGGGGAACCAATGAGAGGGTAGCTCTAGGTGTTGGGACAGGCACAGGTCACTCTAATTTCCATCAGGAAGAAGAATTAACCACAGGCTCAGCCTGCCCCACGGAACCAGAATAGGGCCTGAAGCCATCCTGCGGATTTTCGGCCAACTCCCAAAAGAGCGAGTTGAAAAATGGAGCTCAGGGGCACTGCAATTCACAAACCTGCAGAGTTATAAACGATAACTCTCGTCCACAAATATATTGAGGGAAGGCAACGAAGAGGATGTGAAAGCAAGGCAGAACTGCAGGAAACTGATTTCAGGAGGTAGATTCGAATCGCCTTTAAAGCACATGGAAAGCGGCAAAACCTCGACAATGATGCCCTTGGCCAAAAAGGGCGTATGCGTATGCGTTTTTTCCTGAATAAATATTCAGCATGGCCCTTTTTGGCCAACCAAGCAACCTGGAAAGGCAAATCAGCGCTACAAAGAAGTCTCGCTTCCCATCGCTCAAAAGGGCCATGCTGAATAAAGTGACAATACCAGAAATGCAGGAAAGGCCATGGAGAAATGGGAGCCTTGCTACGCTGATGGGCGGGATGTAAATTGCCACCAGCCACTCTGGAGAAGTGCACGGGGTGTCCTGAAACATCTACAAAACACAGCTGAGAGAGCATAGGGCACTTCCACTCATGGGCGTCTAAATTGGGAAAACTAAAAATCAGCAAGACACAGGCACCCCAAAGTTTACGGTTGCTCTGTTGACAAGAACCTCCACTGCGTTACACCTTAAATATCCCAGGAAAGAGAAAAATGGATAAAGAAGTTGTGGTCCTTATGTACAATGGAATGCAACTCAGCCATGAAATCAACGTCATAAGGCTAGTAGCAGCATGATGAGTGGATTTAGGTACGACGAATCTAAGTGAAATAAGTCACACAGAAAAAGACACTTATCATAAGCTATCACTTATAGAGGGAATGTAAAAACCGCTACACTTGAACTGAATTACAAAACACAACAGAGTCACACGTTTAGAAAACACACTATGGCTGCTTAACGGGAAAGGTGAGGTGGGGTGATGCATAAAACAAGGGTTTCAAATTAGCTCAGATACCGTTCCATAAACCCAATATGTAATAGACAAGACCTACTCCTTGCTCAGTGAACTGGGCTCAACACCCCCTATTCACCGCCCAAGAATATATCTGACTAGTAAGAATCTTAAAACCTATGTATTGATATCTCTCTGTAAGTGAGTCAAGTGGGTGTAAAGCGGCATAAGCACAGCAGTGAAAAGCAGCTAAACCCCATTATAACATTCAATTACTTTTAAAAACCCGTGAAACAAAGACAGTGAAAGAGAGAGAAATTCTTACAAAATTCGTTCAGGGGCTGTGATGCCACCTCGATTGACCATATCTAGACCCACAGCTGATTGAGACATAAGGGTGGACACTCTTGGGGCTGAGAGGTTTGGTGAGGTTGGGTGAGCAAACGCAGACCCTTTAAAGTAATACTGCGGGGTACCCATCTCATGGGTCCCAAATCTCCAGGTTCAAGGGCATCTTCCTACATCGAAAACATGCATGAGAAACCCAGAAGATGGTACACCGTGTGATCGGGAAAGGTTTCTAAAACGCACCTCATTTCTCATCTCCTTGTGCTCGGGTTCGCCATTCCAGCCGCTTTACTTGCAATCTCCCTCCTTGGAGAATCAGCACCTTTAACCCCCTGTTCCGTACAGGTTGCCATTTGTCCTGAGGATGAACGGCAAGAGGGGGAACCAATGAGAGACTAGCTCTAGGTGTTGGGACAGGCACAGGTCACTCTATTTTCCCATCAGGAAGAAGAATTAACCACAGGCTCAGCCTGCCGCCCGGAACCAGAATAGGGCCTGAAGCAATCCTGCGCTTTTGCGGCCAGCTCCCCAAAAAGCGAGTTGATAAATGGAGCTCAGGGGCACTACAATTCACAATCCTGTAGAGTTATAAATGGTAACTCAAGTCCAAAAATATATTGAAGGAAGGCAACGAAGAGGATTTGAAAGCAAGGCAGAATTGCAGGAAATTTCTATAGATTATATGTTAAGTGTTTATATACATTTAACATACATTAGCCTATTTAGGTTAGCCCCATAATCCTAATTTTTCCATCCTTCCACCTTTCATTTTGGTTAACCATTAGTTTGTTTTGTAAGTCTGTGGCTGTCTTTTTCTGTGGAAGTATGTTCATTGCTTGCAATCTTAGGATAACTTGTATAAATGATATCATAGGATATTTGTCATTCCCTTTTGACTGACTTTACCTAATATGATTATTTCTAGGCTCATTTTTAATCCTGAAAACGGCACTCTTCATTTTCTACCCGAGGCTACTATTCCATTCTGTACATATACCACTTCTTCTTTGTCAATTCATCTGTTTATGGACCTTTTTTTTGGCTTCCATGTCTTGGCTATTTCAATATTGCTGCAGTGCACATTTGCCTGCCTCTGTCTTTCCGATTCTGGTGGTCTTAGATTAGAGGCCCAAAAGGTGCCCTGCCACATCCTCTGGTAGCTCAATTTTTACCTTTTAAAGCAGCTCCATTCAGTTTTTGTTAGTGCTGTTACCACTTTACATCCCACCAGCTGCTAGAAGGTACAAAGTTCTCTAAAACCCCTTCAGCATTTATAGTTTGTAGAGGTTTGGCTGATGGTCATTTGACTGGTGTGAGCTGAAACCTTTTTGGAGGTTGGATTTGCATGGGGCTAATAATTCCTTATACTGAGCTTTAGGCATGTCCTTTTTGTCTTTTCCTCTTTTTTTGTTTTTAGACAGTGAGTACAACTTCTCTCTTCATATTGACTTCTTGAAAAATTTGTCATGTGTTGAATTTTCTTGCCTATTCCCTATCCCAGGGCATTTTTGGAGGGGAGGTGTCATTTACAGCCCTGCAGTCCTTGTGACTACTAAGCAACCATTAGCACTGGGTTGAAAGCTGCTGTTGTGAGAAACAGCCACAATGCGGCAGCATTATTACGTTCTCAACCCTTGTTACTGGGGCAACAGAGTCTTCCTGGAGGTAGTGTTCCGAGGTTGTATATTAGAGAGGAATGTGCGGGGACAAGCCCCCAGATTTCAGGAGGTAGATACGAATCGCCTTTAGAGAACATGAAAAGCGGCAAAACGTCGACAATGATGCACTTGGCCAAAAAGGGCCTATGCGTTTTTTTCCTGAATATATTCAGGAAAAAACGCATAGGCCCTTTTTGGCCAACCAAGCAAGCCGGAAAGGCAAATCAGCCTTACAAATAAGTCTCACTTCCCATCCGTCCAAAGGACATCCAAAACAGTGTAAAAACCAGAAGTGCAGGACAGGCCAGGTAGAAAAGGGAGCCTTGTTAGGCTGATGGGCGGGATGTAAATTGCCAACGGCCACTCTGGAGAAGTGCACGGTGTTTCCTAAACCATCTAAAAAACACAGCTAGAGAGCATAGGGCCCTTCCACTCGTGGGCGTATAAAATGGGAAAAGTAAAAATCAACAAGACACAGGCACCCCAAAGTTTAGGCCTGCTCTGTTGACAAGAACCTCCACTTCAATACACCTTAAATATGCCAGGATAGAGAAAAATGGATAAAGAAGTGTGGTACTTATGTACAATGGAATATCACTCAGCCATGAAATCAATGTCATACGGCTACCAGCAGCATGATGAGTGGATTTAGGTACGATGTTTCTCAGTGAAATAAGTCACACAGAAAAAGACACTTATCATAAGATATCACTTATAGAGGGAAAGTAAAAATCGCTACACATGACCTGATTACAAAACAGAACAGAGTCACACATTTAGAAAACACTGGATGGCTGCTTAACTGGAAAGGTGAGGTGCAGTGAGGCATAAAACAAGGGTTTGAAATTAGCACACATACCGTTCCATAAACCAAATATGTAACAGACAACACATACCCCTTGCTCAGTGAACTGGACTCAACCCCGCCTATTCACCGCACAAGAGTATATCTGACTAGTAAGAATCTTAAAACCTATGTATTGATATCTCTCTGTAAATGAATCAAGTGGGTGTAAAGCGGCATAAACACAGCAGTGAAAATCAGCTAAACCCCATTATAAAAATAGATTACAAAAAAAACCCCAACAAAGACAGTGAAAGAGAGAGAAATTCGTACAAAGTTCGTTCAGGGACAGTGAAGCAACCTGGATCGACCATATCTAGACCCACAGCTGGATTAGATATAAGGCTGGACACTCTTGGGGCTGAGAGGATTGGTGAGGTTTGGTGAGCAAACGCCTACCATTTAAAGTAATAGTGCATGGTACCCATTCTATGGGTCCCAAATCTCCAGGTTCAAGGGAATCTTCTTACAGCGAAAAAATGCATGGGAAACCAAGTGGATGGTATACAGTGTGGTCGGGAAAGGTTTCTGAAACGCACCTCATTTCTCCTCTCCTTGTGCTCGGGTTCGCCATTCCAGCCGCATTACTAACAATCTCCCCACTTGGAGAATCAGCACCTTTAACCTCCTGTTTCGTACAGGTTGCAATTTGTCTTGAGGATGAATGGGAAGAGGGGGAACCAATGAGAGGGTAGCTCTAGGTGTTGGGACAGGCACAGGTCACTCTAATTTCCATCAGGAAGAAGAATTAACCACAGGCTCAGCCTGCCCCACGGAACCAGAATAGGGCCTGAAGCCATCCTGCGGATTTTCGGCCAACTCCCAAAAGAGCGAGTTGAAAAATGGAGCTCAGGGGCACTGCAATTCACAAACCTGCAGAGTTATAAACGATAACTCTCGTCCACAAATATATTGAGGGAAGGCAACGAAGAGGATGTGAAAGCAAGGCAGAACTGCAGGAAACTGATTTCAGGAGGTAGATTCGAATCGCCTTTAAAGCACATGGAAAGTGGCAAAACCTCGACAATGATGCCCTTGGCCAAAAAGGGCGTATGCGTATGCGTTTTTTCCTGAATAAATATTCAGCATGGCCCTTTTTGGCCAACCAAGCAACCTGGAAAGGCAAATCAGCGCTACAAAGAAGTCTCGCTTCCCATCGCTCAAAAGGGCCATGCTGAATAAAGTGACAATACCAGAAATGCAGGAAAGGCCATGGAGAAATGGGAGCCTTGCTACGCTGATGGGCGGGATGTAAATTGCCACCAGCCACTCTGGAGAAGTGCACGGGGTGTCCTGAAACATCTACAAAACACAGCTGAGAGAGCATAGGGCACTTCCACTCATGGGCGTCTAAATTGGGAAAACTAAAAATCAGCAAGACACAGGCACCCCAAAGTTTACGGTTGCTCTGTTGACAAGAACCTCCACTGCGTTACACCTTAAATATCCCAGGAAAGAGAAAAATGGATAAAGAAGTTGTGGTCCTTATGTACAATGGAATGCAACTCAGCCATGAAATCAACGTCATAAGGCTAGTAGCAGCATGATGAGTGGATTTAGGTACGACGAATCTAAGTGAAATAAGTCACACAGAAAAAGACACTTATCATAAGCTATCACTTATAGAGGGAATGTAAAAACCGCTACACTTGAACTGAATTACAAAACACAACAGAGTCACACGTTTAGAAAACACACTATGGCTGCTTAACGGGAAAGGTGAGGTGGGGTGATGCATAAAACAAGGGTTTCAAATTAGCTCAGATACCGTTCCATAAACCCAATATGTAATAGACAAGACCTACTCCTTGCTCAGTGAACTGGGCTCAACACCCCCTATTCACCGCCCAAGAATATATCTGACTAGTAAGAATCTTAAAACCTATGTATTGATATCTCTCTGTAAGTGAGTCAAGTGGGTGTAAAGCGGCATAAGCACAGCAGTGAAAAGCAGCTAAACCCCATTATAACATTCAATTACTTTTAAAAACCCGTGAAACAAAGACAGTGAAAGAGAGAGAAATTCTTACAAAATTCGTTCAGGGGCTGTGATGCCACCTCGATTGACCATATCTAGACCCACAGCTGATTGAGACATAAGGGTGGACACTCTTGGGGCTGAGAGGTTTGGTGAGGTTGGGTGAGCAAACGCAGACCCTTTAAAGTAATACTGCGGGGTACCCATCTCATGGGTCCCAAATCTCCAGGTTCAAGGGCATCTTCCTACATCGAAAACATGCATGAGAAACCCAGAAGATGGTACACCGTGTGATCGGGAAAGGTTTCTAAAACGCACCTCATTTCTCATCTCCTTGTGCTCGGGTTCGCCATTCCAGCCGCTTTACTTGCAATCTCCCTCCTTGGAGAATCAGCACCTTTAACCCCCTGTTCCGTACAGGTTGCCATTTGTCCTGAGGATGAACGGCAAGAGGGGGAACCAATGAGAGACTAGCTCTAGGTGTTGGGACAGGCACAGGTCACTCTATTTTCCCATCAGGAAGAAGAATTAACCACAGGCTCAGCCTGCCGCCCGGAACCAGAATAGGGCCTGAAGCAATCCTGCGCTTTTGCGGCCAGCTCCCCAAAAAGCGAGTTGATAAATGGAGCTCAGGGGCACTACAATTCACAATCCTGTAGAGTTATAAATGGTAACTCAAGTCCAAAAATATATTGAAGGAAGGCAACGAAGAGGATTTGAAAGCAAGGCAGAATTGCAGGAAATTTCTATAGATTATATGTTAAGTGTTTATATACATTTAACATACATTAGCCTATTTAGGTTAGCCCCATAATCCTAATTTTTCCATCCTTCCACCTTTCATTTTGGTTAACCATTAGTTTGTTTTGTAAGTCTGTGGCTGTCTTTTTCTGTGGAAGTATGTTCATTGCTTGCAATCTTAGGATAACTTGTATAAATGATATCATAGGATATTTGTCATTCCCTTTTGACTGACTTTACCTAATATGATTATTTCTAGGCTCATTTTTAATCCTGAAAACGGCACTCTTCATTTTCTACCCGAGGCTACTATTCCATTCTGTACATATACCACTTCTTCTTTGTCAATTCATCTGTTTATGGACCTTTTTTTTGGCTTCCATGTCTTGGCTATTTCAATATTGCTGCAGTGCACATTTGCCTGCCTCTGTCTTTCCGATTCTGGTGGTCTTAGATTAGAGGCCCAAAAGGTGCCCTGCCACATCCTCTGGTAGCTCAATTTTTACCTTTTAAAGCAGCTCCATTCAGTTTTTGTTAGTGCTGTTACCACTTTACATCCCACCAGCTGCTAGAAGGTACAAAGTTCTCTAAAACCCCTTCAGCATTTATAGTTTGTAGAGGTTTGGCTGATGGTCATTTGACTGGTGTGAGCTGAAACCTTTTTGGAGGTTGGATTTGCATGGGGCTAATAATTCCTTATACTGAGCTTTAGGCATGTCCTTTTTGTCTTTTCCTCTTTTTTTGTTTTTAGACAGTGAGTACAACTTCTCTCTTCATATTGACTTCTTGAAAAATTTGTCATGTGTTGAATTTTCTTGCCTATTCCCTATCCCAGGGCATTTTTGGAGGGGAGGTGTCATTTACAGCCCTGCAGTCCTTGTGACTACTAAGCAACCATTAGCACTGGGTTGAAAGCTGCTGTTGTGAGAAACAGCCACAATGCGGCAGCATTATTACGTTCTCAACCCTTGTTACTGGGGCAACAGAGTCTTCCTGGAGGTAGTGTTCCGAGGTTGTATATTAGAGAGGAATGTGCGGGGACAAGCCCCCAGATTTCAGGAGGTAGATACGAATCGCCTTTAGAGAACATGAAAAGCGGCAAAACGTCGACAATGATGCACTTGGCCAAAAAGGGCCTATGCGTTTTTTTCCTGAATATATTCAGGAAAAAACGCATAGGCCCTTTTTGGCCAACCAAGCAAGCCGGAAAGGCAAATCAGCCTTACAAATAAGTCTCACTTCCCATCCGTCCAAAGGACATCCAAAACAGTGTAAAAACCAGAAGTGCAGGACAGGCCAGGTAGAAAAGGGAGCCTTGTTAGGCTGATGGGCGGGATGTAAATTGCCAACGGCCACTCTGGAGAAGTGCACGGTGTTTCCTAAACCATCTAAAAAACACAGCTAGAGAGCATAGGGCCCTTCCACTCGTGGGCGTATAAAATGGGAAAAGTAAAAATCAACAAGACACAGGCACCCCAAAGTTTAGGCCTGCTCTGTTGACAAGAACCTCCACTTCAATACACCTTAAATATGCCAGGATAGAGAAAAATGGATAAAGAAGTGTGGTACTTATGTACAATGGAATATCACTCAGCCATGAAATCAATGTCATACGGCTACCAGCAGCATGATGAGTGGATTTAGGTACGATGTTTCTCAGTGAAATAAGTCACACAGAAAAAGACACTTATCATAAGATATCACTTATAGAGGGAAAGTAAAAATCGCTACACATGACCTGATTACAAAACAGAACAGAGTCACACATTTAGAAAACACTGGATGGCTGCTTAACTGGAAAGGTGAGGTGCAGTGAGGCATAAAACAAGGGTTTGAAATTAGCACACATACCGTTCCATAAACCAAATATGTAACAGACAACACATACCCCTTGCTCAGTGAACTGGACTCAACCCCGCCTATTCACCGCACAAGAGTATATCTGACTAGTAAGAATCTTAAAACCTATGTATTGATATCTCTCTGTAAATGAATCAAGTGGGTGTAAAGCGGCATAAACACAGCAGTGAAAATCAGCTAAACCCCATTATAAAAATAGATTACAAAAAAAACCCCAACAAAGACAGTGAAAGAGAGAGAAATTCGTACAAAGTTCGTTCAGGGACAGTGAAGCAACCTGGATCGACCATATCTAGACCCACAGCTGGATTAGATATAAGGCTGGACACTCTTGGGGCTGAGAGGATTGGTGAGGTTTGGTGAGCAAACGCCTACCATTTAAAGTAATAGTGCATGGTACCCATTCTATGGGTCCCAAATCTCCAGGTTCAAGGGAATCTTCTTACAGCGAAAAAATGCATGGGAAACCAAGTGGATGGTATACAGTGTGGTCGGGAAAGGTTTCTGAAACGCACCTCATTTCTCCTCTCCTTGTGCTCGGGTTCGCCATTCCAGCCGCATTACTAACAATCTCCCCACTTGGAGAATCAGCACCTTTAACCTCCTGTTTCGTACAGGTTGCAATTTGTCTTGAGGATGAATGGGAAGAGGGGGAACCAATGAGAGGGTAGCTCTAGGTGTTGGGACAGGCACAGGTCACTCTAATTTCCATCAGGAAGAAGAATTAACCACAGGCTCAGCCTGCCCCACGGAACCAGAATAGGGCCTGAAGCCATCCTGCGGATTTTCGGCCAACTCCCAAAAGAGCGAGTTGAAAAATGGAGCTCAGGGGCACTGCAATTCACAAACCTGCAGAGTTATAAACGATAACTCTCGTCCACAAATATATTGAGGGAAGGCAACGAAGAGGATGTGAAAGCAAGGCAGAACTGCAGGAAACTGATTTCAGGAGGTAGATTCGAATCGCCTTTAAAGCACATGGAAAGCGGCAAAACCTCGACAATGATGCCCTTGGCCAAAAAGGGCGTATGCGTATGCGTTTTTTCCTGAATAAATATTCAGCATGGCCCTTTTTGGCCAACCAAGCAACCTGGAAAGGCAAATCAGCGCTACAAAGAAGTCTCGCTTCCCATCGCTCAAAAGGGCCATGCTGAATAAAGTGACAATACCAGAAATGCAGGAAAGGCCATGGAGAAATGGGAGCCTTGCTACGCTGATGGGCGGGATGTAAATTGCCACCAGCCACTCTGGAGAAGTGCACGGGGTGTCCTGAAACATCTACAAAACACAGCTGAGAGAGCATAGGGCACTTCCACTCATGGGCGTCTAAATTGGGAAAACTAAAAATCAGCAAGACACAGGCACCCCAAAGTTTACGGTTGCTCTGTTGACAAGAACCTCCACTGCGTTACACCTTAAATATCCCAGGAAAGAGAAAAATGGATAAAGAAGTTGTGGTCCTTATGTACAATGGAATGCAACTCAGCCATGAAATCAACGTCATAAGGCTAGTAGCAGCATGATGAGTGGATTTAGGTACGACGAATCTAAGTGAAATAAGTCACACAGAAAAAGACACTTATCATAAGCTATCACTTATAGAGGGAATGTAAAAACCGCTACACTTGAACTGAATTACAAAACACAACAGAGTCACACGTTTAGAAAACACACTATGGCTGCTTAACGGGAAAGGTGAGGTGGGGTGATGCATAAAACAAGGGTTTCAAATTAGCTCAGATACCGTTCCATAAACCCAATATGTAATAGACAAGACCTACTCCTTGCTCAGTGAACTGGGCTCAACACCCCCTATTCACCGCCCAAGAATATATCTGACTAGTAAGAATCTTAAAACCTATGTATTGATATCTCTCTGTAAGTGAGTCAAGTGGGTGTAAAGCGGCATAAGCACAGCAGTGAAAAGCAGCTAAACCCCATTATAACATTCAATTACTTTTAAAAACCCGTGAAACAAAGACAGTGAAAGAGAGAGAAATTCTTACAAAATTCGTTCAGGGGCTGTGATGCCACCTCGATTGACCATATCTAGACCCACAGCTGATTGAGACATAAGGGTGGACACTCTTGGGGCTGAGAGGTTTGGTGAGGTTGGGTGAGCAAACGCAGACCCTTTAAAGTAATACTGCGGGGTACCCATCTCATGGGTCCCAAATCTCCAGGTTCAAGGGCATCTTCCTACATCGAAAACATGCATGAGAAACCCAGAAGATGGTACACCGTGTGATCGGGAAAGGTTTCTAAAACGCACCTCATTTCTCATCTCCTTGTGCTCGGGTTCGCCATTCCAGCCGCTTTACTTGCAATCTCCCTCCTTGGAGAATCAGCACCTTTAACCCCCTGTTCCGTACAGGTTGCCATTTGTCCTGAGGATGAACGGCAAGAGGGGGAACCAATGAGAGACTAGCTCTAGGTGTTGGGACAGGCACAGGTCACTCTATTTTCCCATCAGGAAGAAGAATTAACCACAGGCTCAGCCTGCCGCCCGGAACCAGAATAGGGCCTGAAGCAATCCTGCGCTTTTGCGGCCAGCTCCCCAAAAAGCGAGTTGATAAATGGAGCTCAGGGGCACTACAATTCACAATCCTGTAGAGTTATAAATGGTAACTCAAGTCCAAAAATATATTGAAGGAAGGCAACGAAGAGGATTTGAAAGCAAGGCAGAATTGCAGGAAATTTCTATAGATTATATGTTAAGTGTTTATATACATTTAACATACATTAGCCTATTTAGGTTAGCCCCATAATCCTAATTTTTCCATCCTTCCAGCTTTCATTTTGGTTAACCATTAGTTTGTTTTGTAAGTCTGTGGCTGTCTTTTTCTGTGGAAGTATGTTCATTGCTTGCAATCTTAGGATAACTTGTATAAATGATATCATAGGATATTTGTCATTCCCTTTTGACTGACTTTACCTAATATGATTATTTCTAGGCTCATTTTTAATCCTGAAAACGGCACTCTTCATTTTCTACCCGAGGCTACTATTCCATTCTGTACATATACCACTTCTTCTTTGTCAATTCATCTGTTTATGGACCTTTTTTTTGGCTTCCATGTCTTGGCTATTTCAATATTGCTGCAGTGCACATTTGCCTGCCTCTGTCTTTCCGATTCTGGTGGTCTTAGATTAGAGGCCCAAAAGGTGCCCTGCCACATCCTCTGGTAGCTCAATTTTTACCTTTTAAAGCAGCTCCATTCAGTTTTTGTTAGTGCTGTTACCACTTTACATCCCACCAGCTGCTAGAAGGTACAAAGTTCTCTAAAACCCCTTCAGCATTTATAGTTTGTAGAGGTTTGGCTGATGGTCATTTGACTGGTGTGAGCTGAAACCTTTTTGGAGGTTGGATTTGCATGGGGCTAATAATTCCTTATACTGAGCTTTAGGCATGTCCTTTTTGTCTTTTCCTCTTTTTTTGTTTTTAGACAGTGAGTACAACTTCTCTCTTCATATTGACTTCTTGAAAAATTTGTCATGTGTTGAATTTTCTTGCCTATTCCCTATCCCAGGGCATTTTTGGAGGGGAGGTGTCATTTACAGCCCTGCAGTCCTTGTGACTACTAAGCAACCATTAGCACTGGGTTGAAAGCTGCTGTTGTGAGAAACAGCCACAATGCGGCAGCATTATTACGTTCTCAACCCTTGTTACTGGGGCAACAGAGTCTTCCTGGAGGTAGTGTTCCGAGGTTGTATATTAGAGAGGAATGTGCGGGGACAAGCCCCCAGATTTCAGGAGGTAGATACGAATCGCCTTTAGAGAACATGAAAAGCGGCAAAACGTCGACAATGATGCACTTGGCCAAAAAGGGCCTATGCGTTTTTTTCCTGAATATATTCAGGAAAAAACGCATAGGCCCTTTTTGGCCAACCAAGCAAGCCGGAAAGGCAAATCAGCCTTACAAATAAGTCTCACTTCCCATCCGTCCAAAGGACATCCAAAACAGTGTAAAAACCAGAAGTGCAGGACAGGCCAGGTAGAAAAGGGAGCCTTGTTAGGCTGATGGGCGGGATGTAAATTGCCAACGGCCACTCTGGAGAAGTGCACGGTGTTTCCTAAACCATCTAAAAAACACAGCTAGAGAGCATAGGGCCCTTCCACTCGTGGGCGTATAAAATGGGAAAAGTAAAAATCAACAAGACACAGGCACCCCAAAGTTTAGGCCTGCTCTGTTGACAAGAACCTCCACTTCAATACACCTTAAATATGCCAGGATAGAGAAAAATGGATAAAGAAGTGTGGTACTTATGTACAATGGAATATCACTCAGCCATGAAATCAATGTCATACGGCTACCAGCAGCATGATGAGTGGATTTAGGTACGATGTTTCTCAGTGAAATAAGTCACACAGAAAAAGACACTTATCATAAGATATCACTTATAGAGGGAAAGTAAAAATCGCTACACATGACCTGATTACAAAACAGAACAGAGTCACACATTTAGAAAACACTGGATGGCTGCTTAACTGGAAAGGTGAGGTGCAGTGAGGCATAAAACAAGGGTTTGAAATTAGCACACATACCGTTCCATAAACCAAATATGTAACAGACAACACATACCCCTTGCTCAGTGAACTGGACTCAACCCCGCCTATTCACCGCACAAGAGTATATCTGACTAGTAAGAATCTTAAAACCTATGTATTGATATCTCTCTGTAAATGAATCAAGTGGGTGTAAAGCGGCATAAACACAGCAGTGAAAATCAGCTAAACCCCATTATAAAAATAGATTACAAAAAAAACCCCAACAAAGACAGTGAAAGAGAGAGAAATTCGTACAAAGTTCGTTCAGGGACAGTGAAGCAACCTGGATCGACCATATCTAGACCCACAGCTGGATTAGATATAAGGCTGGACACTCTTGGGGCTGAGAGGATTGGTGAGGTTTGGTGAGCAAACGCCTACCATTTAAAGTAATAGTGCATGGTACCCATTCTATGGGTCCCAAATCTCCAGGTTCAAGGGAATCTTCTTACAGCGAAAAAATGCATGGGAAACCAAGTGGATGGTATACAGTGTGGTCGGGAAAGGTTTCTGAAACGCACCTCATTTCTCCTCTCCTTGTGCTCGGGTTCGCCATTCCAGCCGCATTACTAACAATCTCCCCACTTGGAGAATCAGCACCTTTAACCTCCTGTTTCGTACAGGTTGCAATTTGTCTTGAGGATGAATGGGAAGAGGGGGAACCAATGAGAGGGTAGCTCTAGGTGTTGGGACAGGCACAGGTCACTCTAATTTCCATCAGGAAGAAGAATTAACCACAGGCTCAGCCTGCCCCACGGAACCAGAATAGGGCCTGAAGCCATCCTGCGGATTTTCGGCCAACTCCCAAAAGAGCGAGTTGAAAAATGGAGCTCAGGGGCACTGCAATTCACAAACCTGCAGAGTTATAAACGATAACTCTCGTCCACAAATATATTGAGGGAAGGCAACGAAGAGGATGTGAAAGCAAGGCAGAACTGCAGGAAACTGATTTCAGGAGGTAGATTCGAATCGCCTTTAAAGCACATGGAAAGCGGCAAAACCTCGACAATGATGCCCTTGGCCAAAAAGGGCGTATGCGTATGCGTTTTTTCCTGAATAAATATTCAGCATGGCCCTTTTTGGCCAACCAAGCAACCTGGAAAGGCAAATCAGCGCTACAAAGAAGTCTCGCTTCCCATCGCTCAAAAGGGCCATGCTGAATAAAGTGACAATACCAGAAATGCAGGAAAGGCCATGGAGAAATGGGAGCCTTGCTACGCTGATGGGCGGGATGTAAATTGCCACCAGCCACTCTGGAGAAGTGCACGGGGTGTCCTGAAACATCTACAAAACACAGCTGAGAGAGCATAGGGCACTTCCACTCATGGGCGTCTAAATTGGGAAAACTAAAAATCAGCAAGACACAGGCACCCCAAAGTTTACGGTTGCTCTGTTGACAAGAACCTCCACTGCGTTACACCTTAAATATCCCAGGAAAGAGAAAAATGGATAAAGAAGTTGTGGTCCTTATGTACAATGGAATGCAACTCAGCCATGAAATCAACGTCATAAGGCTAGTAGCAGCATGATGAGTGGATTTAGGTACGACGAATCTAAGTGAAATAAGTCACACAGAAAAAGACACTTATCATAAGCTATCACTTATAGAGGGAATGTAAAAACCGCTACACTTGAACTGAATTACAAAACACAACAGAGTCACACGTTTAGAAAACACACTATGGCTGCTTAACGGGAAAGGTGAGGTGGGGTGATGCATAAAACAAGGGTTTCAAATTAGCTCAGATACCGTTCCATAAACCCAATATGTAATAGACAAGACCTACTCCTTGCTCAGTGAACTGGGCTCAACACCCCCTATTCACCGCCCAAGAATATATCTGACTAGTAAGAATCTTAAAACCTATGTATTGATATCTCTCTGTAAGTGAGTCAAGTGGGTGTAAAGCGGCATAAGCACAGCAGTGAAAAGCAGCTAAACCCCATTATAACATTCAATTACTTTTAAAAACCCGTGAAACAAAGACAGTGAAAGAGAGAGAAATTCTTACAAAATTCGTTCAGGGGCTGTGATGCCACCTCGATTGACCATATCTAGACCCACAGCTGATTGAGACATAAGGGTGGACACTCTTGGGGCTGAGAGGTTTGGTGAGGTTGGGTGAGCAAACGCAGACCCTTTAAAGTAATACTGCGGGGTACCCATCTCATGGGTCCCAAATCTCCAGGTTCAAGGGCATCTTCCTACATCGAAAACATGCATGAGAAACCCAGAAGATGGTACACCGTGTGATCGGGAAAGGTTTCTAAAACGCACCTCATTTCTCATCTCCTTGTGCTCGGGTTCGCCATTCCAGCCGCTTTACTTGCAATCTCCCTCCTTGGAGAATCAGCACCTTTAACCCCCTGTTCCGTACAGGTTGCCATTTGTCCTGAGGATGAACGGCAAGAGGGGGAACCAATGAGAGACTAGCTCTAGGTGTTGGGACAGGCACAGGTCACTCTATTTTCCCATCAGGAAGAAGAATTAACCACAGGCTCAGCCTGCCGCCCGGAACCAGAATAGGGCCTGAAGCAATCCTGCGCTTTTGCGGCCAGCTCCCCAAAAAGCGAGTTGATAAATGGAGCTCAGGGGCACTACAATTCACAATCCTGTAGAGTTATAAATGGTAACTCAAGTCCAAAAATATATTGAAGGAAGGCAACGAAGAGGATTTGAAAGCAAGGCAGAATTGCAGGAAATTTCTATAGATTATATGTTAAGTGTTTATATACATTTAACATACATTAGCCTATTTAGGTTAGCCCCATAATCCTAATTTTTCCATCCTTCCACCTTTCATTTTGGTTAACCATTAGTTTGTTTTGTAAGTCTGTGGCTGTCTTTTTCTGTGGAAGTATGTTCATTGCTTGCAATCTTAGGATAACTTGTATAAATGATATCATAGGATATTTGTCATTCCCTTTTGACTGACTTTACCTAATATGATTATTTCTAGGCTCATTTTTAATCCTGAAAACGGCACTCTTCATTTTCTACCCGAGGCTACTATTCCATTCTGTACATATACCACTTCTTCTTTGTCAATTCATCTGTTTATGGACCTTTTTTTTGGCTTCCATGTCTTGGCTATTTCAATATTGCTGCAGTGCACATTTGCCTGCCTCTGTCTTTCCGATTCTGGTGGTCTTAGATTAGAGGCCCAAAAGGTGCCCTGCCACATCCTCTGGTAGCTCAATTTTTACCTTTTAAAGCAGCTCCATTCAGTTTTTGTTAGTGCTGTTACCACTTTACATCCCACCAGCTGCTAGAAGGTACAAAGTTCTCTAAAACCCCTTCAGCATTTATAGTTTGTAGAGGTTTGGCTGATGGTCATTTGACTGGTGTGAGCTGAAACCTTTTTGGAGGTTGGATTTGCATGGGGCTAATAATTCCTTATACTGAGCTTTAGGCATGTCCTTTTTGTCTTTTCCTCTTTTTTTGTTTTTAGACAGTGAGTACAACTTCTCTCTTCATATTGACTTCTTGAAAAATTTGTCATGTGTTGAATTTTCTTGCCTATTCCCTATCCCAGGGCATTTTTGGAGGGGAGGTGTCATTTACAGCCCTGCAGTCCTTGTGACTACTAAGCAACCATTAGCACTGGGTTGAAAGCTGCTGTTGTGAGAAACAGCCACAATGCGGCAGCATTATTACGTTCTCAACCCTTGTTACTGGGGCAACAGAGTCTTCCTGGAGGTAGTGTTCCGAGGTTGTATATTAGAGAGGAATGTGCGGGGACAAGCCCCCAGATTTCAGGAGGTAGATACGAATCGCCTTTAGAGAACATGAAAAGCGGCAAAACGTCGACAATGATGCACTTGGCCAAAAAGGGCCTATGCGTTTTTTCCTGAATATATTCAGGAAAAAACGCATAGGCCCTTTTTGGCCAACCAAGCAAGCCGGAAAGGCAAATCAGCCTTACAAATAAGTCTCACTTCCCATCCGTCCAAAGGACATCCAAAACAGTGTAAAAACCAGAAGTGCAGGACAGGCCAGGTAGAAAAGGCAGCCTTGTTAGGCTGATGGGCGGGATGTAAATTGCCAACGGCCACTCTGGAGAAGTGCACGGTGTTTCCTAAACCATCTAAAAAACACAGCTAGAGAGCATAGGGCCCTTCCACTCGTGGGCGTATAAAATGGGAAAAGTAAAAATCAACAAGACACAGGCACCCCAAAGTTTAGGCCTGCTCTGTTGACAAGAACCTCCACTTCAATACACCTTAAATATGCCAGGATAGAGAAAAATGGATAAAGAAGTGTGGTACTTATGTACAATGGAATATCACTCAGCCATGAAATCAATGTCATACGGCTACCAGCAGCATGATGAGTGGATTTAGGTACGATGTTTCTCAGTGAAATAAGTCACACAGAAAAAGACACTTATCATAAGATATCACTTATAGAGGGAAAGTAAAAATCGCTACACATGACCTGATTACAAAACAGAACAGAGTCACACATTTAGAAAACACTGGATGGCTGCTTAACTGGAAAGGTGAGGTGCAGTGAGGCATAAAACAAGGGTTTGAAATTAGCACACATACCGTTCCATAAACCAAATATGTAACAGACAACACATACCCCTTGCTCAGTGAACTGGACTCAACCCACCCTATTCACCGCACAAGAGTATATCTGACTAGTAAGAATCTTAAAACCTATGTATTGATATCTCTCTGTAAATGAATCAAGTGGGTGTAAAGCGGCATAAACACAGCAGTGAAAATCAGCTAAACCCCATTATAAAAATAGATTACAAAAAAAACCCCAACAAAGACAGTGAAAGAGAGAGAAATTCGTACAAAGTTCGTTCAGGGACAGTGAAGCAACCTGGATCGACCATATCTAGACCCACAGCTGGATTAGATATAAGGCTGGACACTCTTGGGGCTGAGAGGATTGGTGAGGTTTGGTGAGCAAATGCCTACCATTTAAAGTAATAGTGCATGGTACCCATTCTATGGGTCCCAAATCTCCAGGTTCAAGGGAATCTTCTTACAGCGAAAAAATGCATGGGAAACCAAGTGGATGGTATACAGTGTGGTCGGGAAAGGTTTCTAAAACGCACCTCATTTCTCCTCTCCTTGTGCTCGGGTTCGCCATTCCAGCCGCATTACTAACAATCTCCCCACTTGGAGAATCAGCACCTTTAACCTCCTGTTTCGTACAGGTTGCAATTTGTCTTGAGGATGAATGGGAAGAGGGGGAACCAATGAGAGGGTAGCTCTAGGTGTTGGGACAGGCACAGGTCACTCTAATTTCCATCAGGAAGAAGAATTAACCACAGGCTCAGCCTGCCCCACGGAACCAGAATAGGGCCTGAAGCCATCCTGCGGATTTTCGGCCAACTCCCAAAAGAGCGAGTTGAAAAATGGAGCTCAGGGGCACTGCAATTCACAAACCTGCAGAGTTATAAACGATAACTCTCGTCCACAAATATATTGAGGGAAGGCAACGAAGAGGATGTGAAAGCAAGGCAGAACTGCAGGAAACTGATTTCAGGAGGTAGATTCGAATCGCCTTTAAAGCACATGGAAAGCGGCAAAACCTCGACAATGATGCCCTTGGCCAAAAAGGGCGTATGCGTATGCGTTTTTTCCTGAATAAATATTCAGCATGGCCCTTTTTGGCCAACCAAGCAACCTGGAAAGGCAAATCAGCGCTACAAAGAAGTCTCGCTTCCCATCGCTCAAAAGGGCCATGCTGAATAAAGTGACAATACCAGAAATGCAGGAAAGGCCATGGAGAAATGGGAGCCTTGCTACGCTGATGGGCGGGATGTAAATTGCCACCAGCCACTCTGGAGAAGTGCACGGGGTGTCCTGAAACATCTACAAAACACAGCTGAGAGAGCATAGGGCACTTCCACTCATGGGCGTCTAAATTGGGAAAACTAAAAATCAGCAAGACACAGGCACCCCAAAGTTTACGGTTGCTCTGTTGACAAGAACCTCCACTGCGTTACACCTTAAATATCCCAGGAAAGAGAAAAATGGATAAAGAAGTTGTGGTCCTTATGTACAATGGAATGCAACTCAGCCATGAAATCAACGTCATAAGGCTAGTAGCAGCATGATGAGTGGATTTAGGTACGACGAATCTAAGTGAAATAAGTCACACAGAAAAAGACACTTATCATAAGCTATCACTTATAGAGGGAATGTAAAAACCGCTACACTTGAACTGAATTACAAAACACAACAGAGTCACACGTTTAGAAAACACACTATGGCTGCTTAACGGGAAAGGTGAGGTGGGGTGATGCATAAAACAAGGGTTTCAAATTAGCTCAGATACCGTTCCATAAACCCAATATGTAATAGACAAGACCTACTCCTTGCTCAGTGAACTGGGCTCAACACCCCCTATTCACCGCCCAAGAATATATCTGACTAGTAAGAATCTTAAAACCTATGTATTGATATCTCTCTGTAAGTGAGTCAAGTGGGTGTAAAGCGGCATAAGCACAGCAGTGAAAAGCAGCTAAACCCCATTATAACATTCAATTACTTTTAAAAACCCGTGAAACAAAGACAGTGAAAGAGAGAGAAATTCTTACAAAATTCGTTCAGGGGCTGTGATGCCACCTCGATTGACCATATCTAGACCCACAGCTGATTGAGACATAAGGGTGGAAACTCTTGGGGCTGAGAGGTTTGGTGAGGTTGGGTGAGCAAACGCAGACCCTTTAAAGTAATACTGCGGGGTACCCATCTCATGGGTCCCAAATCTCCAGGTTCAAGGGCATCTTCCTACATCGAAAACATGCATGAGAAACCCAGAAGATGGTACACCGTGTGATCGGGAAAGGTTTCTAAAACGCACCTCATTTCTCATCTCCTTGTGCTCGGGTTCGCCATTCCAGCCGCTTTACTTGCAATCTCCCTCCTTGGAGAATCAGCACCTTTAACCCCCTGTTCCGTACAGGTTGCCATTTGTCCTGAGGATGAACGGCAAGAGGGGGAACCAATGAGAGACTAGCTCTAGGTGTTGGGACAGGCACAGGTCACTCTATTTTCCCATCAGGAAGAAGAATTAACCACAGGCTCAGCCTGCCGCCCGGAACCAGAATAGGGCCTGAAGCAATCCTGCGCTTTTGCGGCCAGCTCCCCAAAAAGCGAGTTGATAAATGGAGCTCAGGGGCACTACAATTCACAATCCTGTAGAGTTATAAATGGTAACTCAAGTCCAAAAATATATTGAAGGAAGGCAACGAAGAGGATTTGAAAGCAAGGCAGAATTGCAGGAAATTTCTATAGATTATATGTTAAGTGTTTATATACATTTAACATACATTAGCCTATTTAGGTTAGCCCCATAATCCTAATTTTTCCATCCTTCCACCTTTCATTTTGGTTAACCATTAGTTTGTTTTGTAAGTCTGTGGCTGTCTTTTTCTGTGGAAGTATGTTCATTGCTAGCAATCTTAGGATAACTTGTATAAATGATATCATAGGATATTTGTCATTCCCTTTTGACTGACTTTACCTAATATGATTATTTCTAGGCTCATTTTTAATCCTGAAAACGGCACTCTTCATTTTCTACCCGAGGCTACTATTCCATTCTGTACATATACCACTTCTTCTTTGTCAATTCATCTGTTTATGGACCTTTTTTTTGGCTTCCATGTCTTGGCTATTTCAATATTGCTGCAGTGCACATTTGCCTGCCTCTGTCTTTCCGATTCTGGTGGTCTTAGATTAGAGGCCCAAAAGGTGCCCTGCCACATCCTCTGGTAGCTCAATTTTTACCTTTTAAAGCAGCTCCACTCAGTTTTTGTTAGTGCTGTTACCACTTTACATCCCACCAGCTGCTAGAAGGTACAAAGTTCTCTAAAACTCCTTCAGCATTTATAGTTTGTAGAGGTTTGGCTGATGGTCATTTGACTGGTGTGAGCTGAAACCTTTTTGGAGGTTGGATTTGCATGGGGCTAATAATTCCTTATACTGAGCTTTAGGCATGTCCTTTTTGTCTTTTCCTCTTTTTTTGTTTTTAGACAGTGAGTACAACTTCTCTCTTCATATTGACTTCTTGAAAAATTTGTCATGTGTTGAATTTTCTTGCCTATTCCCTATCCCAGGGCATTTTTGGAGGGGAGGTGTCATTTACAGCCCTGCAGTCCTTGTGACTACTAAGCAACCATTAGCACTGGGTTGAAAGCTGCTGTTGTGAGAAACAGCCACAATGCGGCAGCATTATTACGTTCTCAACCCTTGTTACTGGGGCAACAGAGTCTTCCTGGAGGTAGTGTTCCGAGGTTGTATATTAGAGAGGAATGTGCGGGGACAAGCCCCCAGATTTCAGGAGGTAGATACGAATCGCCTTTAGAGAACATGAAAAGCGGCAAAACGTCGACAATGATGCACTTGGCCAAAAAGGGCCTATGCGTTTTTTCCTGAATATATTCAGGAAAAAACGCATAGGCCCTTTTTGGCCAACCAAGCAAGCCGGAAAGGCAAATCAGCCTTACAAATAAGTCTCACTTCCCATCCGTCCAAAGGACATCCAAAACAGTGTAAAAACCAGAAGTGCAGGACAGGCCAGGTAGAAAAGGGAGCCTTGTTAGGCTGATGGGCGGGATGTAAATTGCCAACGGCCACTCTGGAGAAGTGCACGGTGTTTCCTAAACCATCTAAAAAACACAGCTAGAGAGCATAGGGCCCTTCCACTCGTGGGCGTATAAAATGGGAAAAGTAAAAATCAACAAGACACAGGCACCCCAAAGTTTAGGCCTGCTCTGTTGACAAGAACCTCCACTTCAATACACCTTAAATATGCCAGGATAGAGAAAAATGGATAAAGAAGTGTGGTACTTATGTACAATGGAATATCACTCAGCCATGAAATCAATGTCATACGGCTACCAGCAGCATGATGAGTGGATTTAGGTACGATGTTTCTCAGTGAAATAAGTCACACAGAAAAAGACACTTATCATAAGATATCACTTATAGAGGGAAAGTAAAAATCGCTACACATGACCTGATTACAAAACAGAACAGAGTCACACATTTAGAAAACACTGGATGGCTGCTTAACTGGAAAGGTGAGGTGCAGTGAGGCATAAAACAAGGGTTTGAAATTAGCACACATACCGTTCCATAAACCAAATATGTAACAGACAACACATAGCCCTTGCTCAGTGAACTGGACTCAACCCCCCCTATTCACCGCACAAGAGTATATCTGACTAGTAAGAATCTTAAAACCTATGTATTGATATCTCTCTGTAAATGAATCAAGTGGGTGTAAAGCGGCATAAACACAGCAGTGAAAATCAGCTAAACCCCATTATAAAAATAGATTACAAAAAAAACCCCAACAAAGACAGTGAAAGAGAGAGAAATTCGTACAAAGTTCGTTCAGGGACAGTGAAGCAACCTGGATCGACCATATCTAGACCCACAGCTGGATTAGATATAAGGCTGGACACTCTTGGGGCTGAGAGGATTGGTGAGGTTTGGTGAGCAAACGCCTACCATTTAAAGTAATAGTGCATGGTACCCATTCTATGGGTCCCAAATCTCCAGGTTCAAGGGAATCTCCTTACAGCGAAAAAATGCATGGGAAACCAAGTGGATGGTATACAGTGTGGTCGGGAAAGGTTTCTGAAACGCACCTCATTTCTCCTCTCCTTGTGCTCGGGTTCGCCATTCCAGCCGCATTACTAACAATCTCCCCACTTGGAGAATCAGCACCTTTAACCTCCTGTTTCGTACAGGTTGCAATTTGTCTTGAGGATGAATGGGAAGAGGGGGAACCAATGAGAGGGTAGCTCTAGGTGTTGGGACAGGCACAGGTCACTCTAATTTCCATCAGGAAGAAGAATTAACCACAGGCTCAGCCTGCCCCACGGAACCAGAATAGGGCCTGAAGCCATCCTGCGGATTTTCGGCCAACTCCCAAAAGAGCGAGTTGAAAAATGGAGCTCAGGGGCACTGCAATTCACAAACCTGCAGAGTTATAAACGATAACTCTCGTCCACAAATATATTGAGGGAAGGCAACGAAGAGGATGTGAAAGCAAGGCAGAACTGCAGGAAACTGATTTCAGGAGGTAGATTCGAATCGCCTTTAAAGCACATGGAAAGCGGCAAAACCTCGACAATGATGCCCTTGGCCAAAAAGGGCGTATGCGTATGCGTTTTTTCCTGAATAAATATTCAGCATGGCCCTTTTTGGCCAACCAAGCAACCTGGAAAGGCAAATCAGCGCTACAAAGAAGTCTCGCTTCCCATCGCTCAAAAGGGCCATGCTGAATAAAGTGACAATACCAGAAATGCAGGAAAGGCCATGGAGAAATGGGAGCCTTGCTACGCTGATGGGCGGGATGTAAGTTGCCACCAGCCACTCTGGAGAAGTGCACGGGGTGTCCTGAAACATCTACAAAACACAGCTGAGAGAGCATAGGGCACTTCCACTCATGGGCGTCTAAATTGGGAAAACTAAAAATCAGCAAGACACAGGCACCCCAAAGTTTACGGTTGCTCTGTTGACAAGAGCCTCCACTGCGTTACACCTTAAATATCCCAGGAAAGAGAAAAATGGATAAAGAAGTTGTGGTCCTTATGTACAATGGAATGCAACTCAGCCATGAAATCAACGTCATAAGGCTAGTAGCAGCATGATGAGTGGATTTAGGTACGACGAATCTAAGTGAAATAAGTCACACAGAAAAAGACACTTATCATAAGCTATCACTTATAGAGGGAATGTAAAAACCGCTACACTTGAACTGAATTACAAAACACAACAGAGTCACACGTTTAGAAAACACACTATGGCTGCTTAACGGGAAAGGTGAGGTGGGGTGATGCATAAAACAAGGGTTTCAAATTAGCTCAGATACCGTTCCATAAACCCAATATGTAATAGACAAGACCTACTCCTTGCTCAGTGAACTGGACTCAACACCCCCTATTCACCGCCCAAGAATATATCTGACTAGTAAGAATCTTAAAACCTATGTATTGATATCTCTCTGTAAGTGAGTCAAGTGGGTGTAAAGCGGCATAAGCACAGCAGTGAAAAGCAGCTAAACCCCATTATAACATTCAATTACTTTTAAAAACCCGTGAAACAAAGACAGTGAAAGAGAGAGAAATTCTTACAAAATTCGTTCAGGGGCTGTGATGCCACCTCGATTGACCATATCTAGACCCACAGCTGATTGAGACATAAGGGTGGACACTCTTGGGGCTGAGAGGTTTGGTGAGGTTGGGTGAGCAAACGCAGACCCTTTAAAGTAATACTGCGGGGTACCCATCTCATGGGTCCCAAATCTCCAGGTTCAAGGGCATCTTCCTACATCGAAAACATGCATGAGAAACCCAGAAGATGGTACACCGTGTGATCGGGAAAGGTTTCTAAAACGCACCTCATTTCTCATCTCCTTGTGCTCGGGTTCGCCATTCCAGCCGCTTTACTTGCAATCTCCCTCCTTGGAGAATCAGCACCTTTAACCCCCTGTTCCGTACAGGTTGCCATTTGTCCTGAGGATGAACGGCAAGAGGGGGAACCAATGAGAGACTAGCTCTAGGTGTTGGGACAGGCACAGGTCACTCTATTTTCCCATCAGGAAGAAGAATTAACCACAGGCTCAGCCTGCCGCCCGGAACCAGAATAGGGCCTGAAGCAATCCTGCGCTTTTGCGGCCAGCTCCCCAAAAAGCGAGTTGATAAATGGAGCTCAGGGGCACTACAATTCACAATCCTGTAGAGTTATAAATGGTAACTCAAGTCCAAAAATATATTGAAGGAAGGCAACGAAGAGGATATGAAAGCAAGGCAGAATTGCAGGAAATTTCTATAGATTATATGTTAAGTGTTTATATACATTTAACATACATTAGCCTATTTAGGTTAGCCCCATAATCCTAATTTTTCCATCCTTCCACCTTTCATTTTGGTTAACCATTAGTTTGTTTTGTAAGTCTGTGGCTGTCTTTTTCTGTGGAAGTATGTTCATTGCTTGCAATCTTAGGATAACTTGTATAAATGATATCATAGGATATTTGTCATTCCCTTTT
This sequence comes from Eschrichtius robustus, assembly GCF_028021215.1. Lineage (NCBI taxonomy): Eukaryota > Metazoa > Chordata > Mammalia > Artiodactyla > Eschrichtiidae > Eschrichtius > Eschrichtius robustus. The sequence continues at coordinate 110,278,398 of NC_090824.1, read as the reverse complement.
GACTGACTTTACCTAATATGATTATTTCTAGGCTCATTTTTAATCCTGAAAACGGCACTCTTCATTTTCTACCCGAGGCTACTATTCCATTCTGTACATATACCACTTCTTCTTTGTCAATTCATCTGTTTATGGACCTTTTTTTTTGGCTTCCATGTCGTGGCTATTTCAATATTGCTGCAGTGCACATTTGCCTGCCTCTGTCTTTCCGATTCTGGTGGTCTTAGATTAGAGGCCCAAAAGGTGCCCTGCCACATCCTCTGGTAGCTCAATTTTTACCTTTTAAAGCAGCTCCATTCAGTTTTTGTTAGTGCTGTTACCACTTTACATCCCACCAGCTGCTAGAAGGTACAAAGTTCTCTAAAACCCCTTCAGCATTTATAGTTTGTAGAGGTTTGGCTGATGGTCATTTGACTGGTGTGAGCTGAAACCTTTTTGGAGGTTGGATTTGCATGGGGCTAATAATTCCTTATACTGAGCTTTAGGCATGTCCTTTTTGTCTTTTCCTCTTTTTTTGTTTTTAGACAGTGAGTACAACTTCTCTCTTCATATTGACTTCTTGAAAAATTTGTCATGTGTTGAATTTTCTTGCCTATTCCCTATCCCAGGGCATTTTTGGAGGGGAGGTGTCATTTACAGCCCTGCAGTCCTTGTGACTACTAAGCAACCATTAGCACTGGGTTGAAAGCTGCTGTTGTGAGAAACAGCCACAATGCGGCAGCATTATTACGTTCTCAACCCTTGTTACTGGGGCAACAGAGTCTTCCTGGAGGTAGTGTTCCGAGGTTGTATATTAGAGAGGAATGTGCGGGGACAAGCCCCCAGATTTCAGGAGGTAGATACGAATCGCCTTTAGAGAACATGAAAAGCGTCAAAACGTCGACAATGATGCACTTGGCCAAAAAGGGCCTATGCGTTTTTTTCCTGAATATATTCAGGAAAAAACGCATAGGCCCTTTTTGGCCAACCAAGCAAGCCGGAAAGGCAAATCAGCCTTACAAATAAGTCTCACTTCCCATCCGTCCAAAGGACATCCAAAACAGTGTAAAAACCAGAAGTGCAGGACAGGCCAGGTAGAAAAGGGAGCCTTGTTAGGCTGATGGGCGGGATGTAAATTGCCAACGGCCACTCTGGAGAAGTGCACGGTGTTTCCTAAACCATCTAAAAAACACAGCTAGAGAGCATAGGGCCCTTCCACTCGTGGGCGTATAAAATGGGAAAAGTAAAAATCAACAAGACACAGGCACCCCAAAGTTTAGGCCTGCTCTGTTGACAAGAACCTCCACTTCAATACACCTTAAATATGCCAGGATAGAGAAAAATGGATAAAGAAGTGTGGTACTTATGTACAATGGAATATCACTCAGCCATGAAATCAATGTCATACGGCTACCAGCAGCATGATGAGTGGATTTAGGTACGATGTTTCTCAGTGAAATAAGTCACACAGAAAAAGACACTTATCATAAGATATCACTTATAGAGGGAAAGTAAAAATCGCTACACATGACCTGATTACAAAACAGAACAGAGTCACACATTTAGAAAACACTGGATGGCTGCTTAACTGGAAAGGTGAGGTGCAGTGAGGCATAAAACAAGGGTTTGAAATTAGCACACATACCGTTCCATAAACCAAATATGTAACAGACAACACATACCCCTTGCTCAGTGAACTGGACTCAACCCCGCCTATTCACCGCACAAGAGTATATCTGACTAGTAAGAATCTTAAAACCTATGTATTGATATCTCTCTGTAAATGAATCAAGTGGGTGTAAAGCGGCATAAACACAGCAGTGAAAATCAGCTAAACCCCATTATAAAAATAGATTACAAAAAAAACCCCAACAAAGACAGTGAAAGAGAGAGAAATTCGTACAAAGTTCGTTCAGGGACAGTGAAGCAACCTGGATCGACCATATCTAGACCCACAGCTGGATTAGATATAAGGCTGGACACTCTTGGGGCTGAGAGGATTGGTGAGGTTTGGTGAGCAAACGCCTACCATTTAAAGTAATAGTGCATGGTACCCATTCTATGGGTCCCAAATCTCCAGGTTCAAGGGAATCTTCTTACAGCGAAAAAATGCATGGGAAACCAAGTGGATGGTATACAGTGTGGTCGGGAAAGGTTTCTGAAACGCACCTCATTTCTCCTCTCCTTGTGCTCGGGTTCGCCATTCCAGCCGCATTACTAACAATCTCCCCACTTGGAGAATCAGCACCTTTAACCTCCTGTTTCGTACAGGTTGCAATTTGTCTTGAGGATGAATGGGAAGAGGGGGAACCAATGAGAGGGTAGCTCTAGGTGTTGGGACAGGCACAGGTCACTCTAATTTCCATCAGGAAGAAGAATTAACCACAGGCTCAGCCTGCCCCACGGAACCAGAATAGGGCCTGAAGCCATCCTGCGGATTTTCGGCCAACTCCCAAAAGAGCGAGTTGAAAAATGGAGCTCAGGGGCACTGCAATTCACAAACCTGCAGAGTTATAAACGATAACTCTCGTCCACAAATATATTGAGGGAAGGCAACGAAGAGGATGTGAAAGCAAGGCAGAACTGCAGGAAACTGATTTCAGGAGGTAGATTCGAATCGCCTTTAAAGCACATGGAAAGCGGCAAAACCTCGACAATGATGCCCTTGGCCAAAAAGGGCGTATGCGTATGCGTTTTTTCCTGAATAAATATTCAGCATGGCCCTTTTTGGCCAACCAAGCAACCTGGAAAGGCAAATCAGCGCTACAAAGAAGTCTCGCTTCCCATCGCTCAAAAGGGCCATGCTGAATAAAGTGACAATACCAGAAATGCAGGAAAGGCCATGGAGAAATGGGAGCCTTGCTACGCTGATGGGCGGGATGTAAATTGCCACCAGCCACTCTGGAGAAGTGCACGGGGTGTCCTGAAACATCTACAAAACACAGCTGAGAGAGCATAGGGCACTTCCACTCATGGGCGTCTAAATTGGGAAAACTAAAAATCAGCAAGACACAGGCACCCCAAAGTTTACGGTTGCTCTGTTGACAAGAACCTCCACTGCGTTACACCTTAAATATCCCAGGAAAGAGAAAAATGGATAAAGAAGTTGTGGTCCTTATGTACAATGGAATGCAACTCAGCCATGAAATCAACGTCATAAGGCTAGTAGCAGCATGATGAGTGGATTTAGGTACGACGAATCTAAGTGAAATAAGTCACACAGAAAAAGACACTTATCATAAGCTATCACTTATAGAGGGAATGTAAAAACCGCTACACTTGAACTGAATTACAAAACACAACAGAGTCACACGTTTAGAAAACACACTATGGCTGCTTAACGGGAAAGGTGAGGTGGGGTGATGCATAAAACAAGGGTTTCAAATTAGCTCAGATACCGTTCCATAAACCCAATATGTAATAGACAAGACCTACTCCTTGCTCAGTGAACTGGGCTCAACACCCCTATTCACCGCCCAAGAATATATCTGACTAGTAAGAATCTTAAAACCTATGTATTGATATCTCTCTGTAAGTGAGTCAAGTGGGTGTAAAGCGGCATAAGCACAGCAGTGAAAAGCAGCTAAACCCCATTATAACATTCAATTACTTTTAAAAACCCGTGAAACAAAGACAGTGAAAGAGAGAGAAATTCTTACAAAATTCGTTCAGGGGCTGTGATGCCACCTCGATTGACCATATCTAGACCCACAGCTGATTGAGACATAAGGGTGGACACTCTTGGGGCTGAGAGGTTTGGTGAGGTTGGGTGAGCAAACGCAGACCCTTTAAAGTAATACTGCGGGGTACCCATCTCATGGGTCCCAAATCTCCAGGTTCAAGGGCATCTTCCTACATCGAAAACATGCATGAGAAACCCAGAAGATGGTACACCGTGTGATCGGGAAAGGTTTCTAAAACGCACCTCATTTCTCATCTCCTTGTGCTCGGGTTCGCCATTCCAGCCGCTTTACTTGCAATCTCCCTCCTTGGAGAATCAGCACCTTTAACCCCCTGTTCCGTACAGGTTGCCATTTGTCCTGAGGATGAACGGCAAGAGGGGGAACCAATGAGAGACTAGCTCTAGGTGTTGGGACAGGCACAGGTCACTCTATTTTCCATCAGGAAGAAGAATTAACCACAGGCTCAGCCTGCCGCCCGGAACCAGAATAGGGCCTGAAGCAATCCTGCGCTTTTGCGGCCAGCTCCCCAAAAAGCGAGTTGATAAATGGAGCTCAGGGGCACTACAATTCACAATCCTGTAGAGTTATAAATGGTAACTCAAGTCCAAAAATATATTGAAGGAAGGCAACGAAGAGGATTTGAAAGCAAGGCAGAATTGCAGGAAATTTCTATAGATTATATGTTAAGTGTTTATATACATTTAACATACATTAGCCTATTTAGGTTAGCCCCATAATCCTAATTTTTCCATCCTTCCACCTTTCATTTTGGTTAACCATTAGTTTGTTTTGTAAGTCTGTGGCTGTCTTTTTCTGTGGAAGTATGTTCATTGCTTGCAATCTTAGGATAACTTGTATAAATGATATCATAGGATATTTGTCATTCCCTTTTGACTGACTTTACCTAATATGATTATTTCTAGGCTCATTTTTAATCCTGAAAACGGCACTCTTCATTTTCTACCCGAGGCTACTATTCCATTCTGTACATATACCACTTCTTCTTTGTCAATTCATCTGTTTATGGACCTTTTTTTTGGCTTCCATGTCTTGGCTATTTCAATATTGCTGCAGTGCACATTTGCCTGCCTCTGTCTTTCCGATTCTGGTGGTCTTAGATTAGAGGCCCAAAAGGTGCCCTGCCACATCCTCTGGTAGCTCAATTTTTACCTTTTAAAGCAGCTCCATTCAGTTTTTGTTAGTGCTGTTACCACTTTACATCCCACCAGCTGCTAGAAGGTACAAAGTTCTCTAAAACCCCTTCAGCATTTATAGTTTGTAGAGGTTTGGCTGATGGTCATTTGACTGGTGTGAGCTGAAACCTTTTTGGAGGTTGGATTTGCATGGGGCTAATAATTCCTTATACTGAGCTTTAGGCATGTCCTTTTTGTCTTTTCCTCTTTTTTTGTTTTTAGACAGTGAGTACAACTTCTCTCTTCATATTGACTTCTTGAAAAATTTGTCATGTGTTGAATTTTCTTGCCTATTCCCTATCCCAGGGCATTTTTGGAGGGGAGGTGTCATTTACAGCCCTGCAGTCCTTGTGACTACTAAGCAACCATTAGCACTGGGTTGAAAGCTGCTGTTGTGAGAAACAGCCACAATGCGGCAGCATTATTACGTTCTCAACCCTTGTTACTGGGGCAACAGAGTCTTCCTGGAGGTAGTGTTCCGAGGTTGTATATTAGAGAGGAATGTGCGGGGACAAGCCCCCAGATTTCAGGAGGTAGATACGAATCGCCTTTAGAGAACATGAAAAGCGGCAAAACGTCGACAATGATGCACTTGGCCAAAAAGGGCCTATGCGTTTTTTTCCTGAATATATTCAGGAAAAAACGCATAGGCCCTTTTTGGCCAACCAAGCAAGCCGGAAAGGCAAATCAGCCTTACAAATAAGTCTCACTTCCCATCCGTCCAAAGGACATCCAAAACAGTGTAAAAACCAGAAGTGCAGGACAGGCCAGGTAGAAAAGGGAGCCTTGTTAGGCTGATGGGCGGGATGTAAATTGCCAACGGCCACTCTGGAGAAGTGCACGGTGTTTCCTAAACCATCTAAAAAACACAGCTAGAGAGCATAGGGCCCTTCCACTCGTGGGCGTATAAAATGGGAAAAGTAAAAATCAACAAGACACAGGCACCCCAAAGTTTAGGCCTGCTCTGTTGACAAGAACCTCCACTTCAATACACCTTAAATATGCCAGGATAGAGAAAAATGGATAAAGAAGTGTGGTACTTATGTACAATGGAATATCACTCAGCCATGAAATCAATGTCATACGGCTACCAGCAGCATGATGAGTGGATTTAGGTACGATGTTTCTCAGTGAAATAAGTCACACAGAAAAAGACACTTATCATAAGATATCACTTATAGAGGGAAAGTAAAAATCGCTACACATGACCTGATTACAAAACAGAACAGAGTCACACATTTAGAAAACACTGGATGGCTGCTTAACTGGAAAGGTGAGGTGCAGTGAGGCATAAAACAAGGGTTTGAAATTAGCACACATACCGTTCCATAAACCAAATATGTAACAGACAACACATACCCCTTGCTCAGTGAACTGGACTCAACCCCGCCTATTCACCGCACAAGAGTATATCTGACTAGTAAGAATCTTAAAACCTATGTATTGATATCTCTCTGTAAATGAATCAAGTGGGTGTAAAGCGGCATAAACACAGCAGTGAAAATCAGCTAAACCCCATTATAAAAATAGATTACAAAAAAAACCCCAACAAAGACAGTGAAAGAGAGAGAAATTCGTACAAAGTTCGTTCAGGGACAGTGAAGCAACCTGGATCGACCATATCTAGACCCACAGCTGGATTAGATATAAGGCTGGACACTCTTGGGGCTGAGAGGATTGGTGAGGTTTGGTGAGCAAACGCCTACCATTTAAAGTAATAGTGCATGGTACCCATTCTATGGGTCCCAAATCTCCAGGTTCAAGGGAATCTTCTTACAGCGAAAAAATGCATGGGAAACCAAGTGGATGGTATACAGTGTGGTCGGGAAAGGTTTCTGAAACGCACCTCATTTCTCCTCTCCTTGTGCTCGGGTTCGCCATTCCAGCCGCATTACTAACAATCTCCCCACTTGGAGAATCAGCACCTTTAACCTCCTGTTTCGTACAGGTTGCAATTTGTCTTGAGGATGAATGGGAAGAGGGGGAACCAATGAGAGGGTAGCTCTAGGTGTTGGGACAGGCACAGGTCACTCTAATTTCCATCAGGAAGAAGAATTAACCACAGGCTCAGCCTGCCCCACGGAACCAGAATAGGGCCTGAAGCCATCCTGCGGATTTTCGGCCAACTCCCAAAAGAGCGAGTTGAAAAATGGAGCTCAGGGGCACTGCAATTCACAAACCTGCAGAGTTATAAACGATAACTCTCGTCCACAAATATATTGAGGGAAGGCAACGAAGAGGATGTGAAAGCAAGGCAGAACTGCAGGAAACTGATTTCAGGAGGTAGATTCGAATCGCCTTTAAAGCACATGGAAAGCGGCAAAACCTCGACAATGATGCCCTTGGCCAAAAAGGGCGTATGCGTATGCGTTTTTTCCTGAATAAATATTCAGCATGGCCCTTTTTGGCCAACCAAGCAACCTGGAAAGGCAAATCAGCGCTACAAAGAAGTCTCGCTTCCCATCGCTCAAAAGGGCCATGCTGAATAAAGTGACAATACCAGAAATGCAGGAAAGGCCATGGAGAAATGGGAGCCTTGCTACGCTGATGGGCGGGATGTAAATTGCCACCAGCCACTCTGGAGAAGTGCACGGGGTGTCCTGAAACATCTACAAAACACAGCTGAGAGAGCATAGGGCACTTCCACTCATGGGCGTCTAAATTGGGAAAACTAAAAATCAGCAAGACACAGGCACCCCAAAGTTTACGGTTGCTCTGTTGACAAGAACCTCCACTGCGTTACACCTTAAATATCCCAGGAAAGAGAAAAATGGATAAAGAAGTTGTGGTCCTTATGTACAATGGAATGCAACTCAGCCATGAAATCAACGTCATAAGGCTAGTAGCAGCATGATGAGTGGATTTAGGTACGACGAATCTAAGTGAAATAAGTCACACAGAAAAAGACACTTATCATAAGCTATCACTTATAGAGGGAATGTAAAAACCGCTACACTTGAACTGAATTACAAAACACAACAGAGTCACACGTTTAGAAAACACACTATGGCTGCTTAACGGGAAAGGTGAGGTGGGGTGATGCATAAAACAAGGGTTTCAAATTAGCTCAGATACCGTTCCATAAACCCAATATGTAATAGACAAGACCTACTCCTTGCTCAGTGAACTGGGCTCAACACCCCCTATTCACCGCCCAAGAATATATCTGACTAGTAAGAATCTTAAAACCTATGTATTGATATCTCTCTGTAAGTGAGTCAAGTGGGTGTAAAGCGGCATAAGCACAGCAGTGAAAAGCAGCTAAACCCCATTATAACATTCAATTACTTTTAAAAACCCGTGAAACAAAGACAGTGAAAGAGAGAGAAATTCTTACAAAATTCGTTCAGGGGCTGTGATGCCACCTCGATTGACCATATCTAGACCCACAGCTGATTGAGACATAAGGGTGGACACTCTTGGGGCTGAGAGGTTTGGTGAGGTTGGGTGAGCAAACGCAGACCCTTTAAAGTAATACTGCGGGGTACCCATCTCATGGGTCCCAAATCTCCAGGTTCAAGGGCATCTTCCTACATCGAAAACATGCATGAGAAACCCAGAAGATGGTACACCGTGTGATCGGGAAAGGTTTCTAAAACGCACCTCATTTCTCATCTCCTTGTGCTCGGGTTCGCCATTCCAGCCGCTTTACTTGCAATCTCCCTCCTTGGAGAATCAGCACCTTTAACCCCCTGTTCCGTACAGGTTGCCATTTGTCCTGAGGATGAACGGCAAGAGGGGGAACCAATGAGAGACTAGCTCTAGGTGTTGGGACAGGCACAGGTCACTCTATTTTCCCATCAGGAAGAAGAATTAACCACAGGCTCAGCCTGCCGCCCGGAACCAGAATAGGGCCTGAAGCAATCCTGCGCTTTTGCGGCCAGCTCCCCAAAAAGCGAGTTGATAAATGGAGCTCAGGGGCACTACAATTCACAATCCTGTAGAGTTATAAATGGTAACTCAAGTCCAAAAATATATTGAAGGAAAGCAACGAAGAGGATTTGAAAGCAAGGCAGAATTGCAGGAAATTTCTATAGATTATATGTTAAGTGTTTATATACATTTAACATACATTAGCCTATTTAGGTTAGCCCCATAATCCTAATTTTTCCATCCTTCCACCTTTCATTTTGGTTAACCATTAGTTTGTTTTGTAAGTCTGTGGCTGTCTTTTTCTGTGGAAGTATGTTCATTGCTTGCAATCTTAGGATAACTTGTATAAATGATATCATAGGATATTTGTCATTCCCTTTTGACTGACTTTACCTAATATGATTATTTCTAGGCTCATTTTTAATCCTGAAAACGGCACTCTTCATTTTCTACCCGAGGCTACTATTCCATTCTGTACATATACCACTTCTTCTTTGTCAATTCATCTGTTTATGGACCTTTTTTTTGGCTTCCATGTCTTGGCTATTTCAATATTGCTGCAGTGCACATTTGCCTGCCTCTGTCTTTCCGATTCTGGTGGTCTTAGATTAGAGGCCCAAAAGGTGCCCTGCCACATCCTCTGGTAGCTCAATTTTTACCTTTTAAAGCAGCTCCATTCAGTTTTTGTTAGTGCTGTTACCACTTTACATCCCACCAGCTGCTAGAAGGTACAAAGTTCTCTAAAACCCCTTCAGCATTTATAGTTTGTAGAGGTTTGGCTGATGGTCATTTGACTGGTGTGAGCTGAAACCTTTTTGGAGGTTGGATTTGCATGGGGCTAATAATTCCTTATACTGAGCTTTAGGCATGTCCTTTTTTTCTTTTCCTCTTTTTTTGTTTTTAGACAGTGAGTACAACTTCTCTCTTCATATTGACTTCTTGAAAAATTTGTCATGTGTTGAATTTTCTTGCCTATTCCCTATCCCAGGGCATTTTTGGAGGGGAGGTGTCATTTACAGCCCTGCAGTCCTTGTGACTACTAAGCAACCATTAGCACTGGGTTGAAAGCTGCTGTTGTGAGAAACAGCCACAATGCGGCAGCATTATTACGTTCTCAACCCTTGTTACTGGGGCAACAGAGTCTTCCTGGAGGTAGTGTTCCGAGGTTGTATATTAGAGAGGAATGTGCGGGGACAAGCCCCCAGATTTCAGGAGGTAGATACGAATCGCCTTTAGAGAACATGAAAAGCGGCAAAACGTCGACAATGATGCACTTGGCCAAAAAGGGCCTATGCGTTTTTTTCCTGAATATATTCAGGAAAAAACGCATAGGCCCTTTTTGGCCAACCAAGCAAGCCGGAAAGGCAAATCAGCCTTACAAATAAGTCTCACTTCCCATCCGTCCAAAGGACATCCAAAACAGTGTAAAAACCAGAAGTGCAGGACAGGCCAGGTAGAAAAGGGAGCCTTGTTAGGCTGATGGGCGGGATGTAAATTGCCAACGGCCACTCTGGAGAAGTGCACGGTGTTTCCTAAACCATCTAAAAAACACAGCTAGAGAGCATAGGGCCCTTCCACTCGTGGGCGTATAAAATGGGAAAAGTAAAAATCAACAAGACACAGGCACCCCAAAGTTTAGGCCTGCTCTGTTGACAAGAACCTCCACTTCAATACACCTTAAATATGCCAGGATAGAGAAAAATGGATAAAGAAGTGTGGTACTTATGTACAATGGAATATCACTCAGCCATGAAATCAATGTCATACGGCTACCAGCAGCATGATGAGTGGATTTAGGTACGATGTTTCTCAGTGAAATAAGTCACACAGAAAAAGACACTTATCATAAGATATCACTTATAGAGGGAAAGTAAAAATCGCTACACATGACCTGATTACAAAACAGAACAGAGTCACACATTTAGAAAACACTGGATGGCTGCTTAACTGGAAAGGTGAGGTGCAGTGAGGCATAAAACAAGGGTTTGAAATTAGCACACATACCGTTCCATAAACCAAATATGTAACAGACAACACATACCCCTTGCTCAGTGAACTGGACTCAACCCCGCCTATTCACCGCACAAGAGTATATCTGACTAGTAAGAATCTTAAAACCTATGTATTGATATCTCTCTGTAAATGAATCAAGTGGGTGTAAAGCGGCATAAACACAGCAGTGAAAATCAGCTAAACCCCATTATAAAAATAGATTACAAAAAAAACCCCAACAAAGACAGTGAAAGAGAGAGAAATTCGTACAAAGTTCGTTCAGGGACAGTGAAGCAACCTGGATCGACCATATCTAGACCCACAGCTGGATTAGATATAAGGCTGGACACTCTTGGGGCTGAGAGGATTGGTGAGGTTTGGTGAGCAAACGCCTACCATTTAAAGTAATAGTGCATGGTACCCATTCTATGGGTCCCAAATCTCCAGGTTCAAGGGAATCTTCTTACAGCGAAAAAATGCATGGGAAACCAAGTGGATGGTATACAGTGTGGTCGGGAAAGGTTTCTGAAACGCACCTCATTTCTCCTCTCCTTGTGCTCGGGTTCGCCATTCCAGCCGCATTACTAACAATCTCCCCACTTGGAGAATCAGCACCTTTAACCTCCTGTTTCGTACAGGTTGCAATTTGTCTTGAGGATGAATGGGAAGAGGGGGAACCAATGAGAGGGTAGCTCTAGGTGTTGGGACAGGCACAGGTCACTCTAATTTCCATCAGGAAGAAGAATTAACCACAGGCTCAGCCTGCCCCACGGAACCAGAATAGGGCCTGAAGCCATCCTGCGGATTTTCGGCCAACTCCCAAAAGAGCGAGTTGAAAAATGGAGCTCAGGGGCACTGCAATTCACAAACCTGCAGAGTTATAAACGATAACTCTCGTCCACAAATATATTGAGGGAAGGCAACGAAGAGGATGTGAAAGCAAGGCAGAACTGCAGGAAACTGATTTCAGGAGGTAGATTCGAATCGCCTTTAAAGCACATGGAAAGCGGCAAAACCTCGACAATGATGCCCTTGGCCAAAAAGGGCGTATGCGTATGCGTTTTTTCCTGAATAAATATTCAGCATGGCCCTTTTTGGCCAACCAAGCAACCTGGAAAGGCAAATCAGCGCTACAAAGAAGTCTCGCTTCCCATCGCTCAAAAGGGCCATGCTGAATAAAGTGACAATACCAGAAATGCAGGAAAGGCCATGGAGAAATGGGAGCCTTGCTACGCTGATGGGCGGGATGTAAATTGCCACCAGCCACTCTGGAGAAGTGCACGGGGTGTCCTGAAACATCTACAAAACACAGCTGAGAGAGCATAGGGCACTTCCACTCATGGGCGTCTAAATTGGGAAAACTAAAAATCAGCAAGACACAGGCACCCCAAAGTTTACGGTTGCTCTGTTGACAAGAACCTCCACTGCGTTACACCTTAAATATCCCAGGAAAGAGAAAAATGGATAAAGAAGTTGTGGTCCTTATGTACAATGGAATGCAACTCAGCCATGAAATCAACGTCATAAGGCTAGTAGCAGCATGATGAGTGGATTTAGGTACGACGAATCTAAGTGAAATAAGTCACACAGAAAAAGACACTTATCATAAGCTATCACTTATAGAGGGAATGTAAAAACCGCTACACTTGAACTGAATTACAAAACACAACAGAGTCACACGTTTAGAAAACACACTATGGCTGCTTAACGGGAAAGGTGAGGTGGGGTGATGCATAAAACAAGGGTTTCAAATTAGCTCAGATACCGTTCCATAAACCCAATATGTAATAGACAAGACCTACTCCTTGCTCAGTGAACTGGGCTCAACACCCCCTATTCACCGCCCAAGAATATATCTGACTAGTAAGAATCTTAAAACCTATGTATTGATATCTCTCTGTAAGTGAGTCAAGTGGGTTGTAAAGCGGCATAAGCACAGCAGTGAAAAGCAGCTAAACCCCATTATAACATTCAATTACTTTTAAAAACCCGTGAAACAAAGACAGTGAAAGAGAGAGAAATTCTTACAAAATTCGTTCAGGGGCTGTGATGCCACCTCGATTGACCATATCTAGACCCACAGCTGATTGAGACATAAGGGTGGACACTCTTGGGGCTGAGAGGTTTGGTGAGGTTGGGTGAGCAAACGCAGACCCTTTAAAGTAATACTGCGGGGTACCCATCTCATGGGTCCCAAATCTCCAGGTTCAAGGGCATCTTCCTACATCGAAAACATGCATGAGAAACCCAGAAGATGGTACACCGTGTGATCGGGAAAGGTTTCTAAAACGCACCTCATTTCTCATCTCCTTGTGCTCGGGTTCGCCATTCCAGCCGCTTTACTTGCAATCTCCCTCCTTGGAGAATCAGCACCTTTAACCCCCTGTTCCGTACAGGTTGCCATTTGTCCTGAGGATGAACGGCAAGAGGGGGAACCAATGAGAGACTAGCTCTAGGTGTTGGGACAGGCACAGGTCACTCTATTTTCCCATCAGGAAGAAGAATTAACCACAGGCTCAGCCTGCCGCCCGGAACCAGAATAGGGCCTGAAGCAATCCTGCGCTTTTGCGGCCAGCTCCCCAAAAAGCGAGTTGATAAATGGAGCTCAGGGGCACTACAATTCACAATCCTGTAGAGTTATAAATGGTAACTCAAGTCCAAAAATATATTGAAGGAAGGCAACGAAGAGGATTTGAAAGCAAGGCAGAATTGCAGGAAATTTCTATAGATTATATGTTAAGTGTTTATATACATTTAACATACATTAGCCTATTTAGGTTAGCCCCATAATCCTAATTTTTCCATCCTTCCACCTTTCATTTTGGTTAACCATTAGTTTGTTTTGTAAGTCTGTGGCTGTCTTTTTCTGTGGAAGTATGTTCATTGCTTGCAATCTTAGGATAACTTGTATAAATGATATCATAGGATATTTGTCATTCCCTTTTGACTGACTTTACCTAATATGATTATTTCTAGGCTCATTTTTAATCCTGAAAACGGCACTCTTCATTTTCTACCCTAGGCTACTATTCCATTCTGTACATATACCACTTCTTCTTTGTCAATTCATCTGTTTATGGACCTTTTTTTTGGCTTCCATGTCTTGGCTATTTCAATATTGCTGCAGTGCACATTTGCCTGCCTCTGTCTTTCCGATTCTGGTGGTCTTAGATTAGAGGCCCAAAAGGTGCCCTGCCACATCCTCTGGTAGCTCAATTTTTACCTTTTAAAGCAGCTCCATTCAGTTTTTGTTAGTGCTGTTACCACTTTACATCCCACCAGCTGCTAGAAGGTACAAAGTTCTCTAAAACCCCTTCAGCATTTATAGTTTGTAGAGGTTTGGCTGATGGTCATTTGACTGGTGTGAGCTGAAACCTTTTTGGAGGTTGGATTTGCATGGGGCTAATAATTCCTTATACTGAGCTTTAGGCATGTCCTTTTTGTCTTTTCCTCTTTTTTTGTTTTTAGACAGTGAGTACAACTTCTCTCTTCATATTGACTTCTTGAAAAATTTGTCATGTGTTGAATTTTCTTGCCTATTCCCTATCCCAGGGCATTTTTGGAGGGGAGGTGTCATTTACAGCCCTGCAGTCCTTGTGACTACTAAGCAACCATTAGCACTGGGTTGAAAGCTGCTGTTGTGAGAAACAGCCACAATGCGGCAGCATTATTACGTTCTCAACCCTTGTTACTGGGGCAACAGAGTCTTCCTGGAGGTAGTGTTCCGAGGTTGTATATTAGAGAGGAATGTGCGGGGACAAGCCCCCAGATTTCAGGAGGTAGATACGAATCGCCTTTAGAGAACATGAAAAGCGGCAAAACGTCGACAATGATGCACTTGGCCAAAAAGGGCCTATGCGTTTTTTTCCTGAATATATTCAGGAAAAAACGCATAGGCCCTTTTTGGCCAACCAAGCAAGCCGGAAAGGCAAATCAGCCTTACAAATAAGTCTCACTTCCCATCCGTCCAAAGGACATCCAAAACAGTGTAAAAACCAGAAGTGCTGGACAGGCCAGGTAGAAAAGGGAGCCTTGTTAGGCTGATGGGCGGGATGTAAATTGCCAACGGCCACTCTGGAGAAGTGCACGGTGTTTCCTAAACCATCTAAAAAACACAGCTAGAGAGCATAGGGCCCTTCCACTCGTGGGCGTATAAAATGGGAAAAGTAAAAATCAACAAGACACAGGCACCCCAAAGTTTAGGCCTGCTCTGTTGACAAGAACCTCCACTTCAATACACCTTAAATATGCCAGGATAGAGAAAAATGGATAAAGAAGTGTGGTACTTATGTACAATGGAATATCACTCAGCCATGAAATCAATGTCATACGGCTACCAGCAGCATGATGAGTGGATTTAGGTACGATGTTTCTCAGTGAAATAAGTCACACAGAAAAAGACACTTATCATAAGATATCACTTATAGAGGGAAAGTAAAAATCGCTACACATGACCTGATTACAAAACAGAACAGAGTCACACATTTAGAAAACACTGGATGGCTGCTTAACTGGAAAGGTGAGGTGCAGTGAGGCATAAAACAAGGGTTTGAAATTAGCACACATACCGTTCCATAAACCAAATATGTAACAGACAACACATACCCCTTGCTCAGTGAACTGGACTCAACCCCGCCTATTCACCGCACAAGAGTATATCTGACTAGTAAGAATCTTAAAACCTATGTATTGATATCTCTCTGTAAATGAATCAAGTGGGTGTAAAGCGGCATAAACACAGCAGTGAAAATCAGCTAAACCCCATTATAAAAATAGATTACAAAAAAAACCCCAACAAAGACAGTGAAAGAGAGAGAAATTCGTACAAAGTTCGTTCAGGGACAGTGAAGCAACCTGGATCGACCATATCTAGACCCACAGCTGGATTAGATATAAGGCTGGACACTCTTGGGGCTGAGAGGATTGGTGAGGTTTGGTGAGCAAACGCCTACCATTTAAAGTAATAGTGCATGGTACCCATTCTATGGGTCCCAAATCTCCAGGTTCAAGGGAATCTTCTTACAGCGAAAAAATGCATGGGAAACCAAGTGGATGGTATACAGTGTGGTCGGGAAAGGTTTCTGAAACGCACCTCATTTCTCCTCTCCTTGTGCTCGGGTTCGCCATTCCAGCCGCATTACTAACAATCTCCCCACTTGGAGAATCAGCACCTTTAACCTCCTGTTTCGTACAGGTTGCAATTTGTCTTGAGGATGAATGGGAAGAGGGGGAACCAATGAGAGGGTAGCTCTAGGTGTTGGGACAGGCACAGGTCACTCTAATTTCCATCAGGAAGAAGAATTAACCACAGGCTCAGCCTGCCCCACGGAACCAGAATAGGGCCTGAAGCCATCCTGCGGATTTTCGGCCAACTCCCAAAAGAGCGAGTTGAAAAATGGAGCTCAGGGGCACTGCAATTCACAAACCTGCAGAGTTATAAACGATAACTCTCGTCCACAAATATATTGAGGGAAGGCAACGAAGAGGATGTGAAAGCAAGGCAGAACTGCAGGAAACTGATTTCAGGAGGTAGATTCGAATCGCCTTTAAAGCACATGGAAAGCGGCAAAACCTCGACAATGATGCCCTTGGCCAAAAAGGGCGTATGCGTATGCGTTTTTTCCTGAATAAATATTCAGCATGGCCCTTTTTGGCCAACCAAGCAACCTGGAAAGGCAAATCAGCGCTACAAAGAAGTCTCGCTTCCCATCGCTCAAAAGGGCCATGCTGAATAAAGTGACAATACCAGAAATGCAGGAAAGGCCATGGAGAAATGGGAGCCTTGCTACGCTGATGGGCGGGATGTAAGTTGCCACCAGCCACTCTGGAGAAGTGCACGGGGTGTCCTGAAACATCTACAAAACACAGCTGAGAGAGCATAGGGCACTTCCACTCATGGGCGTCTAAATTGGGAAAACTAAAAATCAGCAAGACACAGGCACCCCAAAGTTTACGGTTGCTCTGTTGACAAGAGCCTCCACTGCGTTACACCTTAAATATCCCAGGAAAGAGAAAAATGGATAAAGAAGTTGTGGTCCTTATGTACAATGGAATGCAACTCAGCCATGAAATCAACGTCATAAGGCTAGTAGCAGCATGATGAGTGGATTTAGGTACGACGAATCTAAGTGAAATAAGTCACACAGAAAAAGACACTTATCATAAGCTATCACTTATAGAGGGAATGTAAAAACCGCTACACTTGAACTGAATTACAAAACACAACAGAGTCACACGTTTAGAAAACACACTATGGCTGCTTAACGGGAAAGGTGAGGTGGGGTGATGCATAAAACAAGGGTTTCAAATTAGCTCAGATACCGTTCCATAAACCCAATATGTAATAGACAAGACCTACTCCTTGCTCAGTGAACTGGACTCAACACCCCCTATTCACCGCCCAAGAATATATCTGACTAGTAAGAATCTTAAAACCTATGTATTGATATCTCTCTGTAAGTGAGTCAAGTGGGTGTAAAGCGGCATAAGCACAGCAGTGAAAAGCAGCTAAACCCCATTATAACATTCAATTACTTTTAAAAACCCGTGAAACAAAGACAGTGAAAGAGAGAGAAATTCTTACAAAATTCGTTCAGGGGCTGTGATGCCACCTCGATTGACCATATCTAGACCCACAGCTGATTGAGACATAAGGGTGGACACTCTTGGGGCTGAGAGGTTTGGTGAGGTTGGGTGAGCAAACGCAGACCCTTTAAAGTAATACTGCGGGGTACCCATCTCATGGGTCCCAAATCTCCAGGTTCAAGGGCATCTTCCTACATCGAAAACATGCATGAGAAACCCAGAAGATGGTACACCGTGTGATCGGGAAAGGTTTCTAAAACGCACCTCATTTCTCATCTCCTTGTGCTCGGGTTCGCCATTCCAGCCGCTTTACTTGCAATCTCCCTCCTTGGAG
The DNA here is from genome assembly GCF_028021215.1 of Eschrichtius robustus. Lineage (NCBI taxonomy): Eukaryota > Metazoa > Chordata > Mammalia > Artiodactyla > Eschrichtiidae > Eschrichtius > Eschrichtius robustus. The sequence continues at coordinate 110,260,759 of NC_090824.1, read as the reverse complement.
AATCAGCACCTTTAACCCCCTGTTCCGTACAGGTTGCCATTTGTCCTGAGGATGAACGGCAAGAGGGGGAACCAATGAGAGACTAGCTCTAGGTGTTGGGACAGGCACAGGTCACTCTGTTTTCCCATCAGGAAGAAGAATTAACCACAGGCTCAGCCTGCCGCCCGGAACCAGAATAGGGCCTGAAGCAATCCTGCGCTTTTGCGGCCAGCTCCCCAAAAAGCGAGTTGATAAATGGAGCTCAGGGGCACTACAATTCACAATCCTGTAGAGTTATAAATGGTAACTCAAGTCCAAAAATATATTGAAGGAAGGCAACGAAGAGGATTTGAAAGCAAGGCAGAATTGCAGGAAATTTCTATAGATTATATGTTAAGTGTTTATATACATTTAACATACATTAGCCTATTTAGGTTAGCCCCATAATCCTAATTTTTCCATCCTTCCACCTTTCATTTTGGTTAACCATTAGTTTGTTTTGTAAGTCTGAGGGTGTCTTTTTCTGTGGAAGTATGTTCATTGCTAGCAATCTTAGGATAACTTGTATAAATGATATCATAGGATATTTGTCATTCCCTTTTGACTGACTTTACCTAATATGATTATTTCTAGGCTCATTTTTAATCCTGAAAACGGCACTCTTCATTTTCTACCCGAGGCTACTATTCCATTCTGTACATATACCACTTCTTCTTTGTCAATTCATCTGTTTATGGACCTTTTTTTTGGCTTCCATGTCTTGGCTATTTCAATATTGCTGCAGTGCACATTTGCCTGCCTCTGTCTTTCCGATTCTGGTGGTCTTAGATTAGAGGCCCAAAAGGTGCCCTGCCACATCCTCTGGTAGCTCAATTTTTACCTTTTAAAGCAGCTCCATTCAGTTTTTGTTAGTGCTGTTACCACTTTACATCCCACCAGCTGCTAGAAGGTACAAAGTTCTCTAAAACCCCTTCAGCATTTATAGTTTGTAGAGGTTTGGCTGACGGTCATTTGACTGGTGTGAGCTGAAACCTTTTTGGAGGTTGGATTTGCATGGGGCTAATAATTCCTTATACTGAGCTTTAGGCATGTCCTTTTTGTCTTTTCCTCTTTTTTTGTTTTTAGACAGTGAGTACAACTTCTCTCTTCATATTGACTTCTTGAAAAATTTGTCATGTGTTGAATTTTCTTGCCTATTCCCTATCCCAGGGCATTTTTGGAGGGGAGGTGTCATTTACAGCCCTGCAGTCCTTGTGACTACTAAGCAACCATTAGCACTGGGTTGAAAGCTGCTGTTGTGAGAAACAGCCACAATGCGGCAGCATTATTACGTTCTCAACCCTTGTTACTGGGGCAACAGAGTCTTCCTGGAGGTAGTGTTCCGAGGTTGTATATTAGAGAGGAATGTGCGGGGACAAGCCCCCAGATTTCAGGAGGTAGATACGAATCGCCTTTAGAGAACATGAAAAGCGGCAAAACGTCGACAATGATGCACTTGGCCAAAAAGGGCCTATGCGTTTTTTCCTGAATATATTCAGGAAAAAACGCATAGGCCCTTTTTGGCCAACCAAGCAAGCCGGAAAGGCAAATCAGCCTTACAAATAAGTCTCACTTCCCATCCGTCCAAAGGACATCCAAAACAGTGTAAAAACCAGAAGTGCAGGACAGGCCAGGTAGAAAAGGGAGCCTTGTTAGGCTGATGGGCGGGATGTAAATTGCCAACGGCCACTCTGGAGAAGTGCACGGTGTTTCCTAAACCATCTAAAAAACACAGCTAGAGAGCATAGGGCCCTTCCACTCGTGGGCGTATAAAATGGGAAAAGTAAAAATCAACAAGACACAGGCACCCCAAAGTTTAGGCCTGCTCTGTTGACAAGAACCTCCACTTCAATACACCTTAAATATGCCAGGATAGAGAAAAATGGATAAAGAAGTGTGGTACTTATGTACAATGGAATATCACTCAGCCATGAAATCAATGTCATACGGCTACCAGCAGCATGATGAGTGGATTTAGGTACGATGTTTCTCAGTGAAATAAGTCACACAGAAAAAGACACTCATCATAAGATATCACTTATAGAGGGAAAGTAAAAATCGCTACACATGACCTGATTACAAAACAGAACAGAGTCACACATTTAGAAAACACTGGATGGCTGCTTAACTGGAAAGGTGAGGTGCAGTGAGGCATAAAACAAGGGTTTGAAATTAGCACACATACTGTTCCATAAACCAAATATGTAACAGACAACACATACCCCTTGCTCAGTGAACTGGACTCAACCCCGCCTATTCACCGCACAAGAGTATATCTGACTAGTAAGAATCTTAAAACCTATGTATTGATATCTCTCTGTAAATGAATCAAGTGGGTGTAAAGCGGCATAAACACAGCAGTGAAAATCAGCTAAACCCCATTATAAAAATAGATTACAAAAAAAACCCCAACAAAGACAGTGAAAGAGAGAGAAATTCGTACAAAGTTCGTTCAGGGACAGTGAAGCAACCTGGATCGACCATATCTAGACCCACAGCTGGAATAGATATAAGGCTGGACACTCTTGGGGCTGAGAGGATTGGTGAGGTTTGGTGAGCAAACGCCTACCATTTAAAGTAATAGTGCATGGTACCCATTCTATGGGTCCCAAATCTCCAGGTTCAAGGGAATCTTCTTACAGCGAAAAAATGCATGGGAAACCAAGTGGATGGTATACAGTGTGGTCGGGAAAGGTTTCTGAAACGCACCTCATTTCTCCTCTCCTTGTGCTCGGGTTCGCCATTCCAGCCGCATTACTAACAATCTCCCCACTTGGAGAATCAGCACCTTTAACCTCCTGTTTCGTACAGGTTGCAATTTGTCTTGAGGATGAAAGGGAAGAGGGGGAACCAATGAGAGGGTAGCTCTAGGTGTTGGGACAGGCACAGGTCACTCTAATTTCCATCAGGAAGAAGAATTAACCACAGGCTCAGCCTGCCCCACGGAACCAGAATAGGGCCTGAAGCCATCCTGCGGATTTTCGGCCAACTCCCAAAAGAGCGAGTTGAAAAATGGAGCTCAGGGGCACTGCAATTCACAAACCTGCAGAGTTATAAACGATAACTCTCGTCCACAAATATATTGAGGGAAGGCAACGAAGAGGATGTGAAAGCAAGGCAGAACTGCAGGAAACTGATTTCAGGAGGTAGATTCGAATCGCCTTTAAAGCACATGGAAAGCGGCAAAACCTCGACAATGATGCCCTTGGCCAAAAAGGGCGTATGCGTATGCGTTTTTTCCTGAATAAATATTCAGCATGGCCCTTTTTGGCCAACCAAGCAACCTGGAAAGGCAAATCAGCGCTACAAAGAAGTCTCGCTTCCCATCGCTCAAAAGGGCCATGCTGAATAAAGTGACAATACCAGAAATGCAGGAAAGGCCATGGAGAAATGGGAGCCTTGCTACGCTGATGGGCGGGATGTAAGTTGCCACCAGCCACTCTGGAGAAGTGCACGGGGTGTCCTGAAACATCTACAAAACACAGCTGAGAGAGCATAGGGCACTTCCACTCATGGGCGTCTAAATTGGGAAAACTAAAAATCAGCAAGACACAGGCACCCCAAAGTTTACGGTTGCTCTGTTGACAAGAGCCTCCACTGCGTTACACCTTAAATATCCCAGGAAAGAGAAAAATGGATAAAGAAGTTGTGGTCCTTATGTACAATGGAATGCAACTCAGCCATGAAATCAACGTCATAAGGCTAGTAGCAGCATGATGAGTGGATTTAGGTACGACGAATCTAAGTGAAATAAGTCACACAGAAAAAGACACTTATCATAAGCTATCACTTATAGAGGGAATGTAAAAACCGCTACACTTGAACTGAATTACAAAACACAACAGAGTCACACGTTTAGAAAACACACTATGGCTGCTTAACGGGAAAGGTGAGGTGGGGTGATGCATAAAACAAGGGTTTCAAATTAGCTCAGATACCGTTCCATAAACCCAATATGTAATAGACAAGACCTACTCCTTGCTCAGTGAACTGGACTCAACACCCCCTATTCACCGCCCAAGAATATATCTGACTAGTAAGAATCTTAAAACCTATGTATTGATATCTCTCTGTAAGTGAGTCAAGTGGGTGTAAAGCGGCATAAGCACAGCAGTGAAAAGCAGCTAAACCCCATTATAACATTCAATTACTTTTAAAAACCCGTGAAACAAAGACAGTGAAAGAGAGAGAAATTCTTACAAAATTCGTTCAGGGGCTGTGATGCCACCTCGATTGACCATATCTAGACCCACAGCTGATTGAGACATAAGGGTGGACACTCTTGGGGCTGAGAGGTTTGGTGAGGTTGGGTGAGCAAACACAGACCCTTTAAAGTAATACTGCGGGGTACCCATCTCATGGGTCCCAAATCTCCAGGTTCAAGGGCATCTTCCTACATCGAAAACATGCATGAGAAACCCAGAAGATGGTACACCGTGTGATCGGGAAAGGTTTCTAAAACGCACCTCATTTCTCATCTCCTTGTGCTCGGGTTCGCCATTCCAGCCGCTTTACTTGCAATCTCCCTCCTTGGAGAATCAGCACCTTTAACCCCCTGTTCCGTACAGGTTGCCATTTGTCCTGAGGATGAACGGCAAGAGGGGGAACCAATGAGAGACTAGCTCTAGGTGTTGGGACAGGCACAGGTCACTCTGTTTTCCCATCAGGAAGAAGAATTAACCACAGGCTCAGCCTGCCGCCCGGAACCAGAATAGGGCCTGAAGCAATCCTGCGCTTTTGCGGCCAGCTCCCCAAAAAGCGAGTTGATAAATGGAGCTCAGGGGCACTACAATTCACAATCCTGTAGAGTTATAAATGGTAACTCAAGTCCAAAAATATATTGAAGGAAGGCAACGAAGAGGATTTGAAAGCAAGGCAGAATTGCAGGAAATTTCTATAGATTATATGTTAAGTGTTTATATACATTTAACATACATTAGCCTATTTAGGTTAGCCCCATAATCCTAATTTTTCCATCCTTCCACCTTTCATTTTGGTTAACCATTAGTTTGTTTTGTAAGTCTGTGGCTGTCTTTTTCTGTGGAAGTATGTTCATTGCTAGCAATCTTAGGATAACTTGTATAAATGATATCATAGGATATTTGTCATTCCCTTTTGACTGACTTTACCTAATATGATTATTTCTAGGCTCATTTTTAATCCTGAAAACGGCACTCTTCATTTTCTACCCGAGGCTACTATTCCATTCTGTACATATACCACTTCTTCTTTGTCAATTCATCTGTTTATGGACCTTTTTTTTGGCTTCCATGTCTTGGCTATTTCAATATTGCTGCAGTGCACATTTGCCTGCCTCTGTCTTTCCGATTCTGGTGGTCTTAGATTAGAGGCCCAAAAGGTGCCCTGCCACATCCTCTGGTAGCTCAATTTTTACCTTTTAAAGCAGCTCCATTCAGTTTTTGTTAGTGCTGTTACCACTTTACATCCCACCAGCTGCTAGAAGGTACAAAGTTCTCTAAAACCCCTTCAGCATTTATAGTTTGTAGAGGTTTGGCTGATGGTCATTTGACTGGTGTGAGCTGAAACCTTTTTGGAGGTTGGATTTGCATGGGGCTAATAATTCCTTATACTGAGCTTTAGGCATGTCCTTTTTTTCTTTTCCTCTTTTTTTGTTTTTAGACAGTGAGTACAACTTCTCTCTTCATATTGACTTCTTGAAAAATTTGTCATGTGTTGAATTTTCTTGCCTATTCCCTATCCCAGGGCATTTTTGGAGGGGAGGTGTCATTTACAGCCCTGCAGTCCTTGTGACTACTAAGCAACCATTAGCACTGGGTTGAAAGCTGCTGTTGTGAGAAACAGCCACCATGCGGCAGCATTATTACGTTCTCAACCCTTGTTACTGGGGCAACAGAGTCTTCCTGGAGGTAGTGTTCCGAGGTTGTATATTAGAGAGGAATGTGCGGGGACAAGCCCCCAGATTTCAGGAGGTAGATACGAATCGCCTTTAGAGAACATGAAAAGCGGCAAAACGTCGACAATGATGCACTTGGCCAAAAAGGGCCTATGCGTTTTTTTCCTGAATATATTCAGGAAAAAACGCATAGGCCCTTTTTGGCCAACCAAGCAAGCCGGAAAGGCAAATCAGCCTTACAAATAAGTCTCACTTCCCATCCGTCCAAAGGACATCCAAAACAGTGTAAAAACCAGAAGTGCAGGACAGGCCAGGTAGAAAAGGCAGCCTTGTTAGGCTGATGGGCGGGATGTAAATTGCCAACGGCCACTCTGGAGAAGTGCACGGTGTTTCCTAAACCATCTAAAAAACACAGCTAGAGAGCATAGGGCCCTTCCACTCGTGGGCGTATAAAATGGGAAAAGTAAAAATCAACAAGACACAGGCACCCCAAAGTTTAGGCCTGCTCTGTTGACAAGAACCTCCACTTCAATACACCTTAAATATGCCAGGATAGAGAAAAATGGATAAAGAAGTGTGGTACTTATGTACAATGGAATATCACTCAGCCATGAAATCAATGTCATACGGCTACCAGCAGCATGATGAGTGGATTTAGGTACGATGTTTCTCAGTGAAATAAGTCACACAGAAAAAGACACTTATCATAAGATATCACTTATAGAGGGAAAGTAAAAATCGCTACACATGACCTGATTACAAAACAGAACAGAGTCACACATTTAGAAAACACTGGATGGCTGCTTAACTGGAAAGGTGAGGTGCAGTGAGGCATAAAACAAGGGTTTGAAATTAGCACACATACCGTTCCATAAACCAAATATGTAACAGACAACACATACCCCTTGCTCAGTGAACTGGACTCAACCCCGCCTATTCACCGCACAAGAGTATATCTGACTAGTAAGAATCTTAAAACCTATGTATTGATATCTCTCTGTAAATGAATCAAGTGGGTGTAAAGCGGCATAAACACAGCAGTGAAAATCAGCTAAACCCCATTATAAAAATAGATTACAAAAAAAACCCCAACAAAGACAGTGAAAGAGAGAGAAATTCGTACAAAGTTCGTTCAGGGACAGTGAAGCAACCTGGATCGACCATATCTAGACCCACAGCTGGATTAGATATAAGGCTGGACACTCTTGGGGCTGAGAGGATTGGTGAGGTTTGGTGAGCAAACGCCTACCATTTAAAGTAATAGTGCATGGTACCCATTCTATGGGTCCCAAATCTCCAGGTTCAAGGGAATCTTCTTACAGCGAAAAAATGCATGGGAAACCAAGTGGATGGTATACAGTGTGGTCGGGAAAGGTTTCTGAAACGCACCTCATTTCTCCTCTCCTTGTGCTCGGGTTCGCCATTCCAGCCGCATTACTAACAATCTCCCCACTTGGAGAATCAGCACCTTTAACCTCCTGTTTCGTACAGGTTGCAATTTGTCTTGAGGATGAATGGGAAGAGGGGGAACCAATGAGAGGGTAGCTCTAGGTGTTGGGACAGGCACAGGTCACTCTAATTTCCATCAGGAAGAAGAATTAACCACAGGCTCAGCCTGCCCCACGGAACCAGAATAGGGCCTGAAGCCATCCTGCGGATTTTCGGCCAACTCCCAAAAGAGCGAGTTGAAAATGGAGCTCAGGGGCACTGCAATTCACAAACCTGCAGAGTTATAAACGATAACTCTCGTCCACAAATATATTGAGGGAAGGCAACGAAGAGGATGTGAAAGCAAGGCAGAACTGCAGGAAACTGATTTCAGGAGGTAGATTCGAATCGCCTTTAAAGCACATGGAAAGCGGCAAAACCTCGACAATGATGCCCTTGGCCAAAAAGGGCGTATGCGTATGCGTTTTTTCCTGAATAAATATTCAGCATGGCCCTTTTTGGCCAACCAAGCAACCTGGAAAGGCAAATCAGCGCTACAAAGAAGTCTCGCTTCCCATCGCTCAAAAGGGCCATGCTGAATAAAGTGACAATACCAGAAATGCAGGAAAGGCCATGGAGAAATGGGAGCCTTGCTACGCTGATGGGCGGGATGTAAATTGCCACCAGCCACTCTGGAGAAGTGCACGGGGTGTCCTGAAACATCTACAAAACACAGCTGAGAGAGCATAGGGCACTTCCACTCATGGGCGTCTAAATTGGGAAAACTAAAAATCAGCAAGACACAGGCACCCCAAAGTTTACGGTTGCTCTGTTGACAAGAACCTCCACTGCGTTACACCTTAAATATCCCAGGAAAGAGAAAAATGGATAAAGAAGTTGTGGTCCTTATGTACAATGGAATGCAACTCAGCCATGAAATCAACGTCATAAGGCTAGTAGCAGCATGATGAGTGGATTTAGGTACGACGAATCTAAGTGAAATAAGTCACACAGAAAAAGACACTTATCATAAGCTATCACTTATAGAGGGAATGTAAAAACCGCTACACTTGAACTGAATTACAAAACACAACAGAGTCACACGTTTAGAAAACACACTATGGCTGCTTAACGGGAAAGGTGAGGTGGGGTGATGCATAAAACAAGGGTTTCAAATTAGCTCAGATACCGTTCCATAAACCCAATATGTAATAGACAAGACCTACTCCTTGCTCAGTGAACTGGGCTCAACACCCCGTATTCACCGCCCAAGAATATATCTGACTAGTAAGAATCTTAAAACCTATGTATTGATATCTCTCTGTAAGTGAGTCAAGTGGGTGTAAAGCGGCATAAGCACAGCAGTGAAAAGCAGCTAAACCCCATTATAACATTCAATTACTTTTAAAAACCCGTGAAACAAAGACAGTGAAAGAGAGAGAAATTCTTACAAAATTCGTTCAGGGGCTGTGATGCCACCTCGATTGACCATATCTAGACCCACAGCTGATTGAGACATAAGGGTGGACACTCTTGGGGCTGAGAGGTTTGGTGAGGTTGGGTGAGCAAACGCAGACCCTTTAAAGTAATACTGCGGGGTACCCATCTCATGGGTCCCAAATCTCCAGGTTCAAGGGCATCTTCCTACATCGAAAACATGCATGAGAAACCCAGAAGATGGTACACCGTGTGATCGGGAAAGGTTTCTAAAACGCACCTCATTTCTCATCTCCTTGTGCTCGGGTTCGCCATTCCAGCCGCTTTACTTGCAATCTCCCTCCTTGGAGAATCAGCACCTTTAACCCCCTGTTCCGTACAGGTTGCCATTTGTCCTGAGGATGAACGGCAAGAGGGGGAACCAATGAGAGACTAGCTCTAGGTGTTGGGACAGGCACAGGTCACTCTGTTTTCCCATCAGGAAGAAGAATTAACCACAGGCTCAGCCTGCCGCCCGGAACCAGAATAGGGCCTGAAGTCAATCCTGCGCTTTTGCGGCCAGCTCCCAAAAAGCGAGTTGATAAATGGAGCTCAGGGGCAATACAATTCACAATCCTGTAGAGTTATAAATGGTAACTCAAGTCCAAAAATATATTGAAGGAAGGCAACGAAGAGGATTTGAAAGCAAGGCAGAATTGCAGGAAATTTCTATAGATTATATGTTAAGTGTTTATATACATTTAACATACATTAGCCTATTTAGGTTAGCCCCATAATCCTAATTTTTCCATCCTTCCACCTTTCATTTTGGTTAACCATTAGTTTGTTTTGTAAGTCTGTGGGTGTCTTTTTCTGTGGAAGTATGTTCATTGCTAGCAACCTTAGGATAACTTGTATAAATGATATCATAGGATATTTGTCATTCCCTTTTGACTGACTTTACCTAATATGATTATTTCTAGGCTCATTTTAATCCTGAAAACGGCACTCTTCATTTTCTACCCGAGGCTACTATTCCATTCTGTACATATACCACTTCTTCTTTGTCAATTCATCTGTTTATGGACCTTTTTTTTGGCTTCCATGTCTTGGCTATTTCAATATTGCTGCAGTGCACATTTGCCTGCCTCTGTCTTTCCGATTCTGGTGGTCTTAGATTAGAGGCCCAAAAGGTGCCCTGCCACATCCTCTGGTAGCTCAATTTTTACCTTTTAAAGCAGCTCCATTCAGTTTTTGTTAGTGCTGTTACCACTTTACATCCCACCAGCTGCTAGAAGGTACAAAGTTCTCTAAAACCCCTTCAGCATTTATAGTTTGTAGAGGTTTGGCTGATGGTCATTTGACTGGTGTGAGCTGAAACCTTTTTGGAGGTTGGATTTGCATGGGGCTAATAATTCCTTATACTGAGCTTTAGGCATGTCCTTTTTGTCTTTTCCTCTTTTTTTGTTTTTAGACAGTGAGTACAACTTCTCTCTTCATATTGACTTCTTGAAAAATTTGTCATGTGTTGAATTTTATTGCCTATTCCCTATCCCAGGGCATTTTTGGAGGGGAGGTGTCATTTACAGCCCTGCAGTCCTTGTGACTACTAAGCAACCATTAGGACTGGGTTGAAAGCTGCTGTTGTGAGAAACAGCCACAATGCGGCAGCATTATTACGTTCTCAACCCTTGTTACTGGGGCAACAGAGTCTTCCTGGAGGTAGTGTTCCGAGGTTGTATATTAGAGAGGAATGTGCGGGGACAAGCCCCCAGATTTCAGGAGGTAGATACGAATCGCCTTTAGAGAACATGAAAAGCGGCAAAACGTCGACAATGATGCACTTGGCCAAAAAGGGCCTATGCGTTTTTTTCCTGAATATATTCAGGAAAAAACGCATAGGCCCTTTTTGGCCAACCAAGCAAGCCGGAAAGGCAAATCAGCCTTACAAATAAGTCTCACTTCCCATCCGTCCAAAGGACATCCAAAACAGTGTAAAAACCAGAAGTGCAGGACAGGCCAGGTAGAAAAGGGAGCCTTGTTAGGCTGATGGGCGGGATGTAAATTGCCAACGGCCACTCTGGAGAAGTGCACGGTGTTTCCTAAACCATCTAAAAAACACAGCTAGAGAGCATAGGGCCCTTCCACTCGTGGGCGTATAAAATGGGAAAAGTAAAAATCAACAAGACACAGGCACCCCAAAGTTTAGGCCTGCTCTGTTGACAAGAACCTCCACTTCAATACACCTTAAATATGCCAGGATAGAGAAAAATGGATAAAGAAGTGTGGTACTTATGTACAATGGAATATCACTCAGCCATGAAATCAATGTCATACGGCTACCAGCAGCATGATGAGTGGATTTAGGTACGATGTTTCTCAGTGAAATAAGTCACACAGAAAAAGACACTTATCATAAGATATCACTTATAGAGGGAAAGTAAAAATCGCTACACATGACCTGATTACAAAACAGAACAGAGTCACACATTTAGAAAACACTGGATGGCTGCTTAACTGGAAAGGTGAGGTGCAGTGAGGCATAAAACAAGGGTTTGAAATTAGCACACATACCGTTCCATAAACCAAATATGTAACAGACAACACATACCCCTTGCTCAGTGAACTGGACTCAACCCCGCCTATTCACCGCACAAGAGTATATCTGACTAGTAAGAATCTTAAAACCTATGTATTGATATCTCTCTGTAAATGAATCAAGTGGGTGTAAAGCGGCATAAACACAGCAGTGAAAATCAGCTAAACCCCATTATAAAAATAGATTACAAAAAAAACCCCAACAAAGACAGTGAAAGAGAGAGAAATTCGTACAAAGTTCGTTCAGGGACAGTGAAGCAACCTGGATCGACCTTATCTAGACCCACAGCTGGATTAGATATAAGGCTGGACACTCTTGGGGCTGAGAGGATTGGTGAGGTTTGGTGAGCAAACGCCTACCATTTAAAGTAATAGTGCATGGTACCCATTCTATGGGTCCCAAATCTCCAGGTTCAAGGGAATCTTCTTACAGCGAAAAAATGCATGGGAAACCAAGTGGATGGTATACAGTGTGGTCGGGAAAGGTTTCTGAAACGCACCTCATTTCTCCTCTCCTTGTGCTCGGGTTCGCCATTCCAGCCGCATTACTAACAATCTCCCCACTTGGAGAATCAGCACCTTTAACCTCCTGTTTCGTACAGGTTGCAATTTATCTTGAGGATGAAAGGGAAGAGGGGGAACCAATGAGAGGGTAGCTCTAGGTGTTGGGACAGGCACAGGTCACTCTAATTTCCATCAGGAAGAAGAATTAACCACAGGCTCAGCCTGCCCCACGGAACCAGAATAGGGCCTGAAGCCATCCTGCGGATTTTCGGCCAACTCCCAAAAGAGCGAGTTGAAAAATGGAGCTCAGGGGCACTGCAATTCACAAACCTGCAGAGTTATAAACGATAACTCTCGTCCACAAATATATTGAGGGAAGGCAACGAAGAGGATGTGAAAGCAAGGCAGAACTGCAGGAAACTGATTTCAGGAGGTAGATTCGAATCGCCTTTAAAGCACATGGAAAGCGGCAAAACCTCGACAATGATGCCCTTGGCCAAAAAGGGCGTATGCGTATGCGTTTTTTCCTGAATAAATATTCAGCATGGCCCTTTTTGGCCAACCAAGCAACCTGGAAAGGCAAATCAGCGCTACAAAGAAGTCTCGCTTCCCATCGCTCAAAAGGGCCATGCTGAATAAAGTGACAATACCAGAAATGCAGGAAAGGCCATGGAGAAATGGGAGCCTTGCTACGCTGATGGGCGGGATGTAAGTTGCCACCAGCCACTCTGGAGAAGTGCACGGGGTGTCCTGAAACATCTACAAAACACAGCTGAGAGAGCATAGGGCACTTCCACTCATGGGCGTCTAAATTGGGAAAACTAAAAATCAGCAAGACACAGGCACCCCAAAGTTTACGGTTGCTCTGTTGACAAGAGCCTCCACTGCGTTACACCTTAAATATCCCAGGAAAGAGAAAAATGGATAAAGAAGTTGTGGTCCTTATGTACAATGGAATGCAACTCAGCCATGAAATCAACGTCATAAGGCTAGTAGCAGCATGATGAGTGGATTTAGGTACGACGAATCTAAGTGAAATAAGTCACACAGAAAAAGACACTTATCATAAGCTATCACTTATAGAGGGAATGTAAAAACCGCTACACTTGAACTGAATTACAAAACACAACAGAGTCACACGTTTAGAAAACACACTATGGCTGCTTAACGGGAAAGGTGAGGTGGGGTGATGCATAAAACAAGGGTTTCAAATTAGCTCAGATACCGTTCCATAAACCCAATATGTAATAGACAAGACCTACTCCTTGCTCAGTGAACTGGACTCAACACCCCCTATTCACCGCCCAAGAATATATCTGACTAGTAAGAATCTTAAAACCTATGTATTGATATCTCTCTGTAAGTGAGTCAAGTGGGTGTAAAGCGGCATAAGCACAGCAGTGAAAAGCAGCTAAACCCCATTATAACATTCAATTACTTTTAAAAACCCGTGAAACAAAGACAGTGAAAGAGAGAGAAATTCTTACAAAATTCGTTCAGGGGCTGTGATGCCACCTCGATTGACCATATCTAGACCCACAGCTGATTGAGACATAAGGGTGGACACTCTTGGGGCTGAGAGGTTTGGTGAGGTTGGGTGAGCAAACGCAGACCCTTTAAAGTAATACTGCGGGGTACCCATCTCATGGGTCCCAAATCTCCAGGTTCAAGGGCATCTTCCTACATCGAAAACATGCATGAGAAACCCAGAAGATGGTACACCGTGTGATCGGGAAAGGTTTCTAAAACGCACCTCATTTCTCATCTCCTTGTGCTCGGGTTCGCCATTCCAGCCGCTTTACTTGCAATCTCCCTCCTTGGAGAATCAGCACCTTTAACCCCCTGTTCCGTACAGGTTGCCATTTGTCCTGAGGATGAACGGCAAGAGGGGGAACCAATGAGAGACTAGCTCTAGGTGTTGGGACAGGCACAGGTCACTCTGTTTTCCCATCAGGAAGAAGAATTAACCACAGGCTCAGCCTGCCGCCCGGAACCAGAATAGGGCCTGAAGCAATCCTGCGCTTTTGCGGCCAGCTCCCCAAAAAGCGAGTTGATGAATGGAGCTCAGGGGCACTACAATTCACAATCCTGTAGAGTTATAAATGGTAACTCAAGTCCAAAAATATATTGAAGGAAGGCAACGAAGAGGATTTGAAAGCAAGGCAGAATTGCAGGAAATTTCTATAGATTATATGTTAAGTGTTTATATACATTTAACATACATTAGCCTATTTAGGTTAGCCCCATAATCCTAATTTTTCCATCCTTCCACCTTTCATTTTGGTTAACCATTAGTTTGTTTTGTAAGTCTGTGGCTGTCTTTTTCTGTGGAAGTATGTTCATTGCTAGCAATCTTAGGATAACTTGTATAAATGATATCATAGGATATTTGTCATTCCCTTTTGACTGACTTTACCTAATATGATTATTTCTAGGCTCATTTTTAATCCTGAAAACGGCACTCTTCATTTTCTACCCGAGGCTACTATTCCATTCTGTACATATACCACTTCTTCTTTGTCAATTCATCTGTTTATGGACCTTTTTTTTGGCTTCCATGTCTTGGCTATTTCAATATTGCTGCAGTGCACATTTGCCTGCCTCTGTCTTTCCCATTCTGGTGGTCTTAGATTAGAGGCCCAAAAGGTGCCCTGCCACATCCTCTGGTAGCTCAATTTTTACCTTTTAAAGCAGCTCCATTCAGTTTTTGTTAGTGCTGTTACCACTTTACATCCCACCAGCTGCTAGAAGGTACAAAGTTCTCTAAAACCCCTTCAGCATTTATAGTTTGTAGAGGTTTGGCTGATGGTCATTTGACTGGTGTGAGCTGAAACCTTTTTGGAGGTTGGATTTGCATGGGGCTAATAATTCCTTATACTGAGCTTTAGGCATGTCCTTTTTGTCTTTTCCTCTTTTTTTGTTTTTAGACAGTGAGTACAACTTCTCTCTTCATATTGACTTCTTGAAAAATTTGTCATGTGTTGAATTTTCTTGCCTATTCCCTATCCCAGGGCATTTTTGGAGGGGAGGTGTCATTTACAGCCCTGCAGTCCTTGTGACTACTAAGCAACCATTAGCACTGGGTTGAAAGCTGCTGTTGTGAGAAACAGCCACAATGCGGCAGCATTATTACGTTCTCAACCCTTGTTACTGGGGCAACAGAGTCTTCCTGGAGGTAGTGTTCCGAGGTTGTATATTAGAGAGGAATGTGCGGGGACAAGCCCCCAGATTTCAGGAGGTAGATACGAATCGCCTTTAGAGAACATGAAAAGCGGCAAAACGTCGACAATGATGCACTTGGCCAAAAAGGGCCTATGCGTTTTTTCCTGAATATATTCAGGAAAAAACGCATAGGCCCTTTTTGGCCAACCAAGCAAGCCGGAAAGGCAAATCAGCCTTACAAATAAGTCTCACTTCCCATCCGTCCAAAGGACATCCAAAACAGTGTAAAAACCAGAAGTGCAGGACAGGCCAGGTAGAAAAGGGAGCCTTGTTAGGCTGATGGGCGGGATGTAAATTGCCAACGGCCACTCTGGAGAAGTGCACGGTGTTTCCTAAACCATCTAAAAAACACAGCTAGAGAGCATAGGGCCCTTCCACTCGTGGGCGTATAAAATGGGAAAAGTAAAAATCAACAAGACACAGGCACCCCAAAGTTTAGGCCTGCTCTGATGACAAGAACCTCCACTTCAATACACCTTAAATATGCCAGGATAGAGAAAAATGGATAAAGAAGTGTGGTACTTATGTACAATGGAATATCACTCAGCCATGAAATCAATGTCATACGGCTACCAGCAGCATGATGAGTGGATTTAGGTACGATGTTTCTCAGTGAAATAAGTCACACAGAAAAAGACACTTATCATAAGATATCACTTATAGAGGGAAAGTAAAAATCGCTACACATGACCTGATTACAAAACAGAACAGAGTCACACATTTAGAAAACACTGGATGGCTGCTTAACTGGAAAGGTGAGGTGCAGTGAGGCATAAAACAAGGGTTTGAAATTAGCACACATACCGTTCCATAAACCAAATATGTAACAGACAACACATACCCCTTGCTCAGTGAACTGGACTCAACCCCCCCTATTCACCGCACAAGAGTATATCTGACTAGTAAGAATCTTAAAACCTATGTATTGATATCCCTCTGTAAATGAATCAAGTGGGTGTAAAGCGGCATAAACACAGCAGTGAAAATCAGCTAAACCCCATTATAAAAATAGATTACAAAAAAAACCCCAACAAAGACAGTGAAAGAGAGAGAAATTCGTACAAAGTTCGTTCAGGGACAGTGAAGCAACCTGGATCGACCATATCTAGACCCACAGCTGGATTAGATATAAGGCTGGACACTCTTGGGGCTGAGAGGATTGGTGAGGTTTGGTGAGCAAACGCCTACCATTTAAAGTAATAGTGCATGGTACCCATTCTATGGGTCCCAAATTTCCAGGTTCAAGGGAATCTTCTTACAGCGAAAAAATGCATGGGAAACCAAGTGGATGGTATACAGTGTGGTCGGGAAAGGTTTCTAAAACGCACCTCATTTCTCCTCTCCTTGTGCTCGGGTTCGCCATTCCAGCCGCATTACTAACAATCTCCCCACTTGGAGAATCAGCACCTTTAACCTCCTGTTTCGTACAGGTTGCAATTTGTCTTGAGGATGAATGGGAAGAGGGGGAACCAATGAGAGGGTAGCTCTAGGTGTTGGGACAGGCACAGGTCACTCTAATTTCCATCAGGAAGAAGAATTAACCACAGGCTCAGCCTGCCCCACGGAACCAGAATAGGGCCTGAAGCCATCCTGCGGATTTTCGGCCAACTCCCAAAAGAGCGAGTTGAAAAATGGAGCTCAGGGGCACTGCAATTCACAAACCTGCAGAGTTATAAACGATAACTCTCGTCCACAAATATATTGAGGGAAGGCAACGAAGAGGATGTGAAAGCAAGGCAGAACTGCAGGAAACTGATTTCAGGAGGTAGATTCGAATCGCCTTTAAAGCACATGGAAAGCGGCAAAACCTCGACAATGATGCCCTTGGCCAAAAAGGGCGTATGCGTATGCGTTTTTTCCTGAATAAATATTCAGCATGGCCCTTTTTGGCCAACCAAGCAAACTGGAAAGGCAAATCAGCGCTACAAAGAAGTCTCGCTTCCCATCGCTCAAAAGGGCCATGCTGAATAAAGTGACAATACCAGAAATGCAGGAAAGGCCATGGAGAAATGGGAGCCTTGCTACGCTGATGGGCGGGATGTAAGTTGCCACCAGCCACTCTGGAGAAGTGCACGGGGTGTCCTGAAACATCTACAAAACACAGCTGAGAGAGCATAGGGCACTTCCACTCATGGGCGTCTAAATTGGGAAAACTAAAAATCAGCAAGACACAGGCACCCCAAAGTTTACGGTTGCTCTGTTGACAAGAACCTCCACTGCGTTATACCTTAAATATCCCAGGAAAGAGAAAAATGGATAAAGAAGTTGTGGTCCTTATGTACAATGGAATGCAACTCAGCCATGAAATCAACGTCATAAGGCTAGTAGCAGCATGATGAGTGGATTTAGGTACGACGAATCTAAGTGAAATAAGTCACACAGAAAAAGACACTTATCATAAGCTATCACTTATAGAGGGAATGTAAAAACCGCTACACTTGAACTGAATTACAAAACACAACAGAGTCACACGTTTAGAAAACACACTATGGCTGCTTAACGGGAAAGGTGAGGTGGGGTGATGCATAAAACAAGGGTTTCAAATTAGCTCAGATACCGTTCCATAAACCCAATATGTAATAGACAAGACCTACTCCTTGCTCAGTGAACTGGACTCAACACCCCCTATTCACCGCCCAAGAATATATCTGACTAGTAAGAATCTTAAAACCTATGTATTGATATCTCTCTGTAAGTGAGTCAAGTGGGTGTAAAGCGGCATAAGCACAGCAGTGAAAAGCAGCTAAACCCCATTATAACATTCAATTACTTTTAAAAACCCGTGAAACAAAGACAGTGAAAGAGAGAGAAATTCTTACAAAATTCGTTCAGGGGCTGTGATGCCACCTCGATTGACCATATCTAGACCCACAGCTGATTGAGACATAAGGGTGGACACTCTTGGGGCTGAGAGGTTTGGTGAGGTTGGGTGAGCAAACGCAGACCCTTTAAAGTAATACTGCGGGGTACCCATCTCATGGGTCCCAAATCTCCAGGTTCAAGGGCATCTTCCTACATCGAAAACATGCATGAGAAACCCAGAAGATGGTACACCGTGTGATCGGGAAAGGTTTCCAAAACGCACCTCATTTCTCATCTCCTTGTGCTCGGGTTCGCCATTCCAGCCGCTTTACTTGCAATCTCCCTCCTTGGAGAATCAGCACCTTTAACCCCCTGTTCCGTACAGGTTGCCATTTGTCCTGAGGATGAACGGCAAGAGGGGGAACCAATGAGAGACTAGCTCTAGGTGTTGGGACAGGCACAGGTCACTCTATTTTCCCATCAGGAAGAAGAATTAACCACAGGCTCAGCCTGCCGCCCGGAACCAGAATAGGGCCTGAAGCAATCCTGCGCTTTTGCGGCCAGCTCCCCAAAAAGCGAGTTGATAAATGGAGCTCAGGGGCACTACAATTCACAATCCTGTAGAGTTATAAATGGTAACTCAAGTCCAAAAATATATTGAAGGAAGGCAACGAAGAGGATTTGAAAGCAAGGCAGAATTGCAGGAAATTTCTATAGATTATATGTTAAGTGTTTATATACATTTAACATACATTAGCCTATTTAGGTTAGCCCCATAATCCTAATTTTTCCGTCCTTCCACCTTTCATTTTGGTTAACCATTAGTTTGTTTTGTAAGTCTGTGGGTGTCTTTTTCTGTGGAAGTATGTTCATTGCTAGCAATCTTAGGATAACTTGTATAAATGATATCATAGGATATTTGTCATTCCCTTTTGACTGACTTTACCTAATATGATTATTTCTAGGCTCATTTTTAATCCTGAAAACGGCACTCTTCATTTTCTACCCGAGGCTACTATTCCATTCTGTACATATACCACTTCTTCTTTGTCAATTCATCTGTTTATGGACCTTTTTTTTGGCTTCCATGTCTTGGCTATTTCAATATTGCTGCAGTGCACATTTGCCTGCCTCTGTCTTTCCGATTCTGGTGGTCTTAGATTAGAGGCCCAAAAGGTGCCCTGCCACATCCTCTGGTAGCTCA
This sequence comes from Eschrichtius robustus, assembly GCF_028021215.1. NCBI lineage: Eukaryota > Metazoa > Chordata > Mammalia > Artiodactyla > Eschrichtiidae > Eschrichtius > Eschrichtius robustus. The sequence goes on along the minus strand of NC_090824.1, from coordinate 110,241,692 downwards.
ATTTTTACCTTTTAAAGCAGCTCCATTCAGTTTTTGTTAGTGCTGTTACCACTTTACATCCCACCAGCTGCTAGAAGGTACAAAGTTCTCTAAAACCCCTTCAGCATTTATAGTTTGTAGAGGTTTGGCTGATGGTCATTTGACTGGTGTGAGCTGAAACCTTTTTGGAGGTTGGATTTGCATGGGGCTAATAATTCCTTATACTGAGCTTTAGGCATGTCCTTTTTGTCTTTTCCTCTTTTTTTGTTTTTAGACAGTGAGTACAACTTCTCTCTTCATATTGACTTCTTGAAAAATTTGTCATGTGTTGAATTTTCTTGCCTATTCCCTATCCCAGGGCATTTTTGGAGGGGAGGTGTCATTTACAGCCCTGCAGTCCTTGTGACTACTAAGCAACCATTAGCACTGGGTTGAAAGCTGCTGTTGTGAGAAACAGCCACAATGCGGCAGCATTATTACGTTCTCAACCCTTGTTACTGGGGCAACAGAGTCTTCCTGGAGGTAGTGTTCCGAGGTTGTATATTAGAGAGGAATGTGCGGGGACAAGCCCCCAGATTTCAGGAGGTAGATACGAATCGCCTTTAGAGAACATGAAAAGCGGCAAAACGTCGACAATGATGCACTTGGCCAAAAAGGGCCTATGCGTTTTTTCCTGAATATATTCAGGAAAAAACGCATAGGCCCTTTTTGGCCAACCAAGCAAGCCGGAAAGGCAAATCAGCCTTACAAATAAGTCTCACTTCCCATCCGTCCAAAGGACATCCAAAACAGTGTAAAAACCAGAAGTGCAGGACAGGCCAGGTAGAAAAGGGAGCCTTGTTAGGCTGATGGGCGGGATGTAAATTGCCAACGGCCACTCTGGAGAAGTGCACGGTGTTTCCTAAACCATCTAAAAAACACAGCTAGAGAGCATAGGGCCCTTCCACTCGTGGGCGTATAAAATGGGAAAAGTAAAAATCAACAAGACACAGGCACCCCAAAGTTTAGGCCTGCTCTGTTGACAAGAACCTCCACTTCAATACACCTTAAATATGCCAGGATAGAGAAAAATGGATAAAGAAGTGTGGTACTTATGTACAATGGAATATCACTCAGCCATGAAATCAATGTCATACGGCTACCAGCAGCATGATGAGTGGATTTAGGTACGATGTTTCTCAGTGAAATAAGTCACACAGAAAAAGACACTTATCATAAGATATCACTTATAGAGGGAAAGTAAAAATCGCTACACATGACCTGATTACAAAACAGAACAGAGTCACACATTTAGAAAACACTGGATGGCTGCTTAACTGGAAAGGTGAGGTGCAGTGAGGCATAAAACAAGGGTTTGAAATGAGCACACATACCGTTCCATAAACCAAATATGTAACAGACAACACATACCCCTTGCTCAGTGAACTGGACTCAACCCCGCCTATTCACCGCACAAGAGTATATCTGACTAGTAAGAATCTTAAAACCTATGTATTGATATCTCTCTGTAAATGAATCAAGTGGGTGTAAAGCGGCATAAACACAGCAGTGAAAATCAGCTAAACCCCATTATAAAAATAGATTACAAAAAAAACCCCAACAAAGACAGTGAAAGAGAGAGAAATTCGTACAAAGTTCGTTCAGGGACAGTGAAGCAACCTGGATCGACCATATCTAGACCCACAGCTGGATTAGATATAAGGCTGGACACTCTTGGGGCTGAGAGGATTGGTGAGGTTTGGTGAGCAAACGCCTACCATTTAAAGTAATAGTGCATGGTACCCATTCTATGGGTCCCAAATCTCCAGGTTCAAGGGAATCTTCTTACAGCGAAAAAATGCATGGGAAACCAAGTGGATGGTATACAGTGTGGTCGGGAAAGGTTTCTGAAACGCACCTCATTTCTCCTCTCCTTGTGCTCGGGTTCGCCATTCCAGCCGCATTACTAACAATCTCCCCACTTGGAGAATCAGCACCTTTAACCTCCTGTTTCGTACAGGTTGCAATTTGTCTTGAGGATGAATGGGAAGAGGGGGAACCAATGAGAGGGTAGCTCTAGGTGTTGGGACAGGCACAGGTCACTCTAATTTCCATCAGGAAGAAGAATTAACCACAGGCTCAGCCTGCCCCACGGAACCAGAATAGGGCCTGAAGCCATCCTGCGGATTTTCGGCCAACTCCCAAAAGAGCGAGTTGAAAAATGGAGCTCAGGGGCACTGCAATTCACAAACCTGCAGAGTTATAAACGATAACTCTCGTCCACAAATATATTGAGGGAAGGCAACGAAGAGGATGTGAAAGCAAGGCAGAACTGCAGGAAACTGATTTCAGGAGGTAGATTCGAATCGCCTTTAAAGCACATGGAAAGCGGCAAAACCTCGACAATGATGCCCTTGGCCAAAAAGGGCGTATGCGTATGCGTTTTTTCCTGAATAAATATTCAGCATGGCCCTTTTTGGCCAACCAAGCAACCTGGAAAGGCAAATCAGCGCTACAAAGAAGTCTCGCTTCCCATCGCTCAAAAGGGCCATGCTGAATAAAGTGACAATACCAGAAATGCAGGAAAGGCCATGGAGAAATGGGAGCCTTGCTACGCTGATGGGCGGGATGTAAGTTGCCACCAGCCACTCTGGAAAAGTGCACGGGGTGTCCTGAAACATCTACAAAACACAGCTGAGAGAGCATAGGGCACTTCCACTCATGGGCGTCTAAATTGGGAAAACTAAAAATCAGCAAGACACAGGCACCCCAAAGTTTACGGTTGCTCTGTTGACAAGAGCCTCCACTGCGTTACACCTTAAATATCCCAGGAAAGAGAAAAATGGATAAAGAAGTTGTGGTCCTTATGTACAATGGAATGCAACTCAGCCATGAAATCAACGTCATAAGGCTAGTAGCAGCATGATGAGTGGATTTAGGTACGACGAATCTAAGTGAAATAAGTCACACAGAAAAAGACACTTATCATAAGCTATCACTTATAGAGGGAATGTAAAAACCGCTACACTTGAACTGAATTACAAAACACAACAGAGTCACACGTTTAGAAAACACACTATGGCTGCTTAACGGGAAAGGTGAGGTGGGGTGATGCATAAAACAAGGGTTTCAAATTAGCTCAGATACCGTTCCATAAACCCAATATGTAATAGACAAGACCTACTCCTTGCTCAGTGAACTGGACTCAACACCCCCTATTCACCGCCCAAGAATATATCTGACTAGTAAGAATCTTAAAACCTATGTATTGATATCTCTCTGTAAGTGAGTCAAGTGGGTGTAAAGCGGCATAAGCACAGCAGTGAAAAGCAGCTAAACCCCATTATAACATTCAATTACTTTTAAAAACCCGTGAAACAAAGACAGTGAAAGAGAGAGAAATTCTTACAAAATTCGTTCAGGGGCTGTGATGCCACCTCGATTGACCATATCTAGACCCACAGCTGATTGAGACATAAGGGTGGACACTCTTGGGGCTGAGAGGTTTGGTGAGGTTGGGTGAGCAAACGCAGACCCTTTAAAGTAATACTGCGGGGTACCCATCTCATGGGTCCCAAATCTCCAGGTTCAAGGGCATCTTCCTACATCGAAAACATGCATGAGAAACCCAGAAGATGGTACACCGTGTGATCGGGAAAGGTTTCTAAAACGCACCTCATTTCTCATCTCCTTGTGCTCGGGTTCGCCATTCCAGCCGCTTTACTTGCAATCTCCCTCCTTGGAGAATCAGCACCTTTAACCCCCTGTTCCGTACAGGTTGCCATTTGTCCTGAGGATGAACGGCAAGAGGGGGAACCAATGAGAGACTAGCTCTAGGTGTTGGGACAGGCACAGGTCACTCTGTTTTCCCATCAGGAAGAAGAATTAACCACAGGCTCAGCCTGCCGCCCGGAACCAGAATAGGGCCTGAAGCAATCCTGCGCTTTTGCGGCCAGCTCCCCAAAAAGCGAGTTGATAAATGGAGCTCAGGGGCACTACAATTCACAATCCTGTAGAGTTATAAATGGTAACTCAAGTCCAAAAATATATTGAAGGAAGGCAACGAAGAGGATTTGAAAGCAAGGCAGAATTGCAGGAAATTTCTATAGATTATATGTTAAGTGTTTATATACATTTAACATACATTAGCCTATTTAGGTTAGCCCCATAATCCTAATTTTTCCATCCTTCCACCTTTCATTTTGGTTAACCATTAGTTTGTTTTGTAAGTCTGTGGGTGTCTTTTTCTGTGGAAGTATGTTCATTGCTAGCAATCTTAGGATAACTTGTATAAATGATATCATAGGATATTTGTCATTCCCTTTTGACTGACTTTACCTAATATGATTATTTCTAGGCTCATTTTTAATCCTGAAAACGGCACTCTTCATTTTCTACCCGAGGCTACTATTCCATTCTGTACATATACCACTTCTTCTTTGTCAATTCATCTGTTTATGGACCTTTTTTTTGGCTTCCATGTCTTGGCTATTTCAATATTGCTGCAGTGCACATTTGCCTGCCTCTGTCTTTCCGATTCTGGTGGTCTTAGATTAGAGGCCCAAAAGGTGCCCTGCCACATCCTCTGGTAGCTCAATTTTTACCTTTTAAAGCAGCTCCATTCAGTTTTTGTTAGTGCTGTTACCACTTTACATCCCACCAGCTGCTAGAAGGTACAAAGTTCTCTAAAACCCCTTCAGCATTTATAGTTTGTAGAGGTTTGGCTGATGGTCATTTGACTGGTGTGAGCTGAAACCTTTTTGGAGGTTGGATTTGCATGGGGCTAATAATTCCTTATACTGAGCTTTAGGCATGTCCTTTTTGTCTTTTCCTCTTTTTTTGTTTTTAGACAGTGAGTACAACTTCTCTCTTCATATTGACTTCTTGAAAAATTTGTCATGTGTTGAATTTTCTTGCCTATTCCCTATCCCAGGGCATTTTTGGAGGGGAGGTGTCATTTACAGCCCTGCAGTCCTTGTGACTACTAAGCAACCATTAGCACTGGGTTGAAAGCTGCTGTTGTGAGAAACAGCCACAATGCGGCAGCATTATTACGTTCTCAACCCTTGTTACTGGGGCAACAGAGTCTTCCTGGAGGTAGTGTTCCGAGGTTGTATATTAGAGAGGAATGTGCGGGGACAAGCCCCCAGATTTCAGGAGGTAGATACGAATCGCCTTTAGAGAACATGAAAAGCGGCAAAACGTCGACAATGATGCACTTGGCCAAAAAGGGCCTATGCGTTTTTTCCTGAATATATTCAGGAAAAAACGCATAGGCCCTTTTTGGCCAACCAAGCAAGCCGGAAAGGCAAATCAGCCTTACAAATAAGTCTCACTTCCCATCCGTCCAAAGGACATCCAAAACAGTGTAAAAACCAGAAGTGCAGGACAGGCCAGGTAGAAAAGGGAGCCTTGTTAGGCTGATGGGCGGGATGTAAATTGCCAACGGCCACTCTGGAGAAGTGCACGGTGTTTCCTAAACCATCTAAAAAACACAGCTAGAGAGCATAGGGCCCTTCCACTCGTGGGCGTATAAAATGGGAAAAGTAAAAATCAACAAGACACAGGCACCCCAAAGTTTAGGCCTGCTCTGTTGACAAGAACCTCCACTTCAATACACCTTAAATATGCCAGGATAGAGAAAAATGGATAAAGAAGTGTGGTACTTATGTACAATGGAATATCACTCAGCCATGAAATCAATGTCATACGGCTACCAGCAGCATGATGAGTGGATTTAGGTACGATGTTTCTCAGTGAAATAAGTCACACAGAAAAAGACACTTATCATAAGATATCACTTATAGAGGGAAAGTAAAAATCGCTACACATGACCTGATTACAAAACAGAACAGAGTCACACATTTAGAAAACACTGGATGGCTGCTTAACTGGAAAGGTGAGGTGCAGTGAGGCATAAAACAAGGGTTTGAAATTAGCACACATACTGTTCCATAAACCAAATATGTAACAGACAACACATACCCCTTGCTCAGTGAACTGGACTCAACCCCGCCTATTCACCGCACAAGAGTATATCTGACTAGTAAGAATCTTAAAACCTATGTATTGATATCTCTCTGTAAATGAATCAAGTGGGTGTAAAGCGGCATAAACACAGCAGTGAAAATCAGCTAAACCCCATTATAAAAATAGATTACAAAAAAAACCCCAACAAAGACAGTGAAAGAGAGAGAAATTCGTACAAAGTTCGTTCAGGGACAGTGAAGCAACCTGGATCGACCATATCTAGACCCACAGCTGGAATAGATATAAGGCTGGACACTCTTGGGGCTGAGAGGATTGGTGAGGTTTGGTGAGCAAACGCCTACCATTTAAAGTAATAGTGCATGGTACCCATTCTATGGGTCCCAAATCTCCAGGTTCAAGGGAATCTTCTTACAGCGAAAAAATGCATGGGAAACCAAGTGGATGGTATACAGTGTGGTCGGGAAAGGTTTCTGAAACGCACCTCATTTCTCCTCTCCTTGTGCTCGGGTTCGCCATTCCAGCCGCATTACTAACAATCTCCCCACTTGGAGAATCAGCACCTTTAACCTCCTGTTTCGTACAGGTTGCAATTTGTCTTGAGGATGAAAGGGAAGAGGGGGAACCAATGAGAGGGTAGCTCTAGGTGTTGGGACAGGCACAGGTCACTCTAATTTCCATCAGGAAGAAGAATTAACCACAGGCTCAGCCTGCCCCACGGAACCAGAATAGGGCCTGAAGCCATCCTGCGGATTTTCGGCCAACTCCCAAAAGAGCGAGTTGAAAAATGGAGCTCAGGGGCACTGCAATTCACAAACCTGCAGAGTTATAAACGATAACTCTCGTCCACTAATATATTGAGGGAAGGCAACGAAGAGGATGTGAAAGCAAGGCAGAACTGCAGGAAACTGATTTCAGGAGGTAGATTCGAATCGCCTTTAAAGCACATGGAAAGCGGCAAAACCTCGACAATGATGCCCTTGGCCAAAAAGGGCGTATGCGTATGCGTTTTTTCCTGAATAAATATTCAGCATGGCCCTTTTTGGCCAACCAAGCAACCTGGAAAGGCAAATCAGCGCTACAAAGAAGTCTCGCTTCCCATCGCTCAAAAGGGCCATGCTGAATAAAGTGACAATACCAGAAATGCAGGAAAGGCCATGGAGAAATGGGAGCCTTGCTACGCTGATGGGCGGGATGTAAGTTGCCACCAGCCACTCTGGAGAAGTGCACGGGGTGTCCTGAAACATCTACAAAACACAGCTGAGAGAGCATAGGGCACTTCCACTCATGGGCGTCTAAATTGGGAAAACTAAAAATCAGCAAGACACAGGCACCCCAAAGTTTACGGTTGCTCTGTTGACAAGAGCCTCCACTGCGTTACACCTTAAATATCCCAGGAAAGAGAAAAATGGATAAAGAAGTTGTGGTCCTTATGTACAATGGAATGCAACTCAGCCATGAAATCAACGTCATAAGGCTAGTAGCAGCATGATGAGTGGATTTAGGTACGACGAATCTAAGTGAAATAAGTCACACAGAAAAAGACACTTATCATAAGCTATCACTTATAGAGGGAATGTAAAAACCGCTACACTTGAACTGAATTACAAAACACAACAGAGTCACACGTTTAGAAAACACACTATGGCTGCTTAACGGGAAAGGTGAGGTGGGGTGATGCATAAAACAAGGGTTTCAAATTAGCTCAGATACCGTTCCATAAACCCAATATGTAATAGACAAGACCTACTCCTTGCTCAGTGAACTGGACTCAACACCCCCTATTCACCGCCCAAGAATATATCTGACTAGTAAGAATCTTAAAACCTATGTATTGATATCTCTCTGTAAGTGAGTCAAGTGGGTGTAAAGCGGCATAAGCACAGCAGTGAAAAGCAGCTAAACCCCATTATAACATTCAATTACTTTTAAAAACCCGTGAAACAAAGACAGTGAAAGAGAGAGAAATTCTTACAAAATTCGTTCAGGGGCTGTGATGCCACCTCGATTGACCATATCTAGACCCACAGCTGATTGAGACATAAGGGTGGACACTCTTGGGGCTGAGAGGTTTGGTGAGGTTGGGTGAGCAAACACAGACCCTTTAAAGTAATACTGCGGGGTACCCATCTCATGGGTCCCAAATCTCCAGGTTCAAGGGCATCTTCCTACATCGAAAACATGCATGAGAAACCCAGAAGATGGTACACCGTGTGATCGGGAAAGGTTTCTAAAACGCACCTCATTTCTCATCTCCTTGTGCTCGGGTTCGCCATTCCAGCCGCTTTACTTGCAATCTCCCTCCTTGGAGAATCAGCACCTTTAACCCCCTGTTCCGTACAGGTTGCCATTTGTCCTGAGGATGAACGGCAAGAGGGGGAACCAATGAGAGACTAGCTCTAGGTGTTGGGACAGGCACAGGTCACTCTGTTTTCCCATCAGGAAGAAGAATTAACCACAGGCTCAGCCTGCCGCCCGGAACCAGAATAGGGCCTGAAGCAATCCTGCGCTTTTGCGGCCAGCTCCCCAAAAAGCGAGTTGATAAATGGAGCTCAGGGGCACTACAATTCACAATCCTGTAGAGTTATAAATGGTAACTCAAGTCCAAAAATATATTGAAGGAAGGCAACGAAGAGGATTTGAAAGCAAGGCAGAATTGCAGGAAATTTCTATAGATTATATGTTAAGTGTTTATATACATTTAACATACATTAGCCTATTTAGGTTAGCCCCATAATCCTAATTTTTCCATCCTTCCACCTTTCATTTTGGTTAACCATTAGTTTGTTTTGTAAGTCTGTGGCTGTCTTTTTCTGTGGAAGTATGTTCATTGCTAGCAATCTTAGGATAACTTGTATAAATGATATCATAGGATATTTGTCATTCCCTTTTGACTGACTTTACCTAATATGATTATTTCTAGGCTCATTTTTAATCCTGAAAACGGCACTCTTCATTTTCTACCCGAGGCTACTATTCCATTCTGTACATATACCACTTCTTCTTTGTCAATTCATCTGTTTATGGACCTTTTTTTTGGCTTCCATGTCTTGGCTATTTCAATATTGCTGCAGTGCACATTTGCCTGCCTCTGTCTTTCCGATTCTGGTGGTCTTAGATTAGAGGCCCAAAAGGTGCCCTGCCACATCCTCTGGTAGCTCAATTTTTACCTTTTAAAGCAGCTCCATTCAGTTTTTGTTAGTGCTGTTACCACTTTACATCCCACCAGCTGCTAGAAGGTACAAAGTTCTCTAAAACCCCTTCAGCATTTATAGTTTGTAGAGGTTTGGCTGATGGTCATTTGACTGGTGTGAGCTGAAACCTTTTTGGAGGTTGGATTTGCATGGGGCTAATAATTCCTTATACTGAGCTTTAGGCATGTCCTTTTTGTCTTTTCCTCTTTTTTTGTTTTTAGACAGTGAGTACAACTTCTCTCTTCATATTGACTTCTTGAAAAATTTGTCATGTGTTGAATTTTCTTGCCTATTCCCTATCCCAGGGCATTTTTGGAGGGGAGGTGTCATTTACAGCCCTGCAGTCCTTGTGACTACTAAGCAACCATTAGCACTGGGTTGAAAGCTGCTGTTGTGAGAAACAGCCACCATGCGGCAGCATTATTACGTTCTCAACCCTTGTTACTGGGGCAACAGAGTCTTCCTGGAGGTAGTGTTCCGAGGTTGTATATTAGAGAGGAATGTGCGGGGACAAGCCCCCAGATTTCAGGAGGTAGATACGAATCGCCTTTAGAGAACATGAAAAGCGGCAAAACGTCGACAATGATGCACTTGGCCAAAAAGGGCCTATGCGTTTTTTTCCTGAATATATTCAGGAAAAAACGCATAGGCCCTTTTTGGCCAACCAAGCAAGCCGGAAAGGCAAATCAGCCTTACAAATAAGTCTCACTTCCCATCCGTCCAAAGGACATCCAAAACAGTGTAAAAACCAGAAGTGCAGGACAGGCCAGGTAGAAAAGGCAGCCTTGTTAGGCTGATGGGCGGGATGTAAATTGCCAACGGCCACTCTGGAGAAGTGCACGGTGTTTCCTAAACCATCTAAAAAACACAGCTAGAGAGCATAGGGCCCTTCCACTCGTGGGCGTATAAAATGGGAAAAGTAAAAATCAACAAGACACAGGCACCCCAAAGTTTAGGCCTGCTCTGTTGACAAGAACCTCCACTTCAATACACCTTAAATATGCCAGGATAGAGAAAAATGGATAAAGAAGTGTGGTACTTATGTACAATGGAATATCACTCAGCCATGAAATCAATGTCATACGGCTACCAGCAGCATGATGAGTGGATTTAGGTACGATGTTTCTCAGTGAAATAAGTCACACAGAAAAAGACACTTATCATAAGATATCACTTATAGAGGGAAAGTAAAAATCGCTACACATGACCTGATTACAAAACAGAACAGAGTCACACATTTAGAAAACACTGGATGGCTGCTTAACTGGAAAGGTGAGGTGCAGTGAGGCATAAAACAAGGGTTTGAAATTAGCACACATACCGTTCCATAAACCAAATATGTAACAGACAACACATACCCCTTGCTCAGTGAACTGGACTCAACCCCGCCTATTCACCGCACAAGAGTATATCTGACTAGTAAGAATCTTAAAACCTATGTATTGATATCTCTCTGTAAATGAATCAAGTGGGTGTAAAGCGGCATAAACACAGCAGTGAAAATCAGCTAAACCCCATTATAAAAATAGATTACAAAAAAAACCCCAACAAAGACAGTGAAAGAGAGAGAAATTCGTACAAAGTTCGTTCAGGGACAGTGAAGCAACCTGGATCGACCATATCTAGACCCACAGCTGGATTAGATATAAGGCTGGACACTCTTGGGGCTGAGAGGATTGGTGAGGTTTGGTGAGCAAACGCCTACCATTTAAAGTAATAGTGCATGGTACCCATTCTATGGGTCCCAAATCTCCAGGTTCAAGGGAATCTTCTTACAGCGAAAAAATGCATGGGAAACCAAGTGGATGGTATACAGTGTGGTCGGGAAAGGTTTCTGAAACGCACCTCATTTCTCCTCTCCTTGTGCTCGGGTTCGCCATTCCAGCCGCATTACTAACAATCTCCCCACTTGGAGAATCAGCACCTTTAACCTCCTGTTTCGTACAGGTTGCAATTTATCTTGAGGATGAAAGGGAAGAGGGGGAACCAATGAGAGGGTAGCTCTAGGTGTTGGGACAGGCACAGGTCACTCTAATTTCCATCAGGAAGAAGAATTAACCACAGGCTCAGCCTGCCCCACGGAACCAGAATAGGGCCTGAAGCCATCCTGCGGATTTTCGGCCAACTCCCAAAAGAGCGAGTTGAAAAATGGAGCTCAGGGGCACTGCAATTCACAAACCTGCAGAGTTATAAACGATAACTCTCGTCCACAAATATATTGAGGGAAGGCAACGAAGAGGATGTGAAAGCAAGGCAGAACTGCAGGAAACTGATTTCAGGAGGTAGATTCGAATCGCCTTTAAAGCACATGGAAAGCGGCAAAACCTCGACAATGATGCCCTTGGCCAAAAAGGGCGTATGCGTATGCGTTTTTTCCTGAATAAATATTCAGCATGGCCCTTTTTGGCCAACCAAGCAACCTGGAAAGGCAAATCAGCGCTACAAAGAAGTCTCGCTTCCCATCGCTCAAAAGGGCCATGCTGAATAAAGTGACAATACCAGAAATGCAGGAAAGGCCATGGAGAAATGGGAGCCTTGCTACGCTGATGGGCGGGATGTAAGTTGCCACCAGCCACTCTGGAGAAGTGCACGGGGTGTCCTGAAACATCTACAAAACACAGCTGAGAGAGCATAGGGCACTTCCACTCATGGGCGTCTAAATTGGGAAAACTAAAAATCAGCAAGACACAGGCACCCCAAAGTTTACGGTTGCTCTGTTGACAAGAGCCTCCACTGCGTTACACCTTAAATATCCCAGGAAAGAGAAAAATGGATAAAGAAGTTGTGGTCCTTATGTACAATGGAATGCAACTCAGCCATGAAATCAACGTCATAAGGCTAGTAGCAGCATGATGAGTGGATTTAGGTACGACGAATCTAAGTGAAATAAGTCACACAGAAAAAGACACTTATCATAAGCTATCACTTATAGAGGGAATGTAAAAACCGCTACACTTGAACTGAATTACAAAACACAACAGAGTCACACGTTTAGAAAACACACTATGGCTGCTTAACGGGAAAGGTGAGGTGGGGTGATGCATAAAACAAGGGTTTCAAATTAGCTCAGATACCGTTCCATAAACCCAATATGTAATAGACAAGACCTACTCCTTGCTCAGTGAACTGGACTCAACACCCCCTATTCACCGCCCAAGAATATATCTGACTAGTAAGAATCTTAAAACCTATGTATTGATATCTCTCTGTAAGTGAGTCAAGTGGGTGTAAAGCGGCATAAGCACAGCAGTGAAAAGCAGCTAAACCCCATTATAACATTCAATTACTTTTAAAAACCCGTGAAACAAAGACAGTGAAAGAGAGAGAAATTCTTACAAAATTCGTTCAGGGGCTGTGATGCCACCTCGATTGACCATATCTAGACCCACAGCTGATTGAGACATAAGGGTGGACACTCTTGGGGCTGAGAGGTTTGGTGAGGTTGGGTCAGCAAACGCAGACCCTTTAAAGTAATACTGCGGGGTACCCATCTCATGGGTCCCAAATCTCCAGGTTCAAGGGCATCTTCCTACATCGAAAACATGCATGAGAAACCCAGAAGATGGTACACCGTGTGATCGGGAAAGGTTTCTAAAACGCACCTCATTTCTCATCTCCTTGTGCTCGGGTTCGCCATTCCAGCCGCTTTACTTGCAATCTCCCTCCTTGGAGAATCAGCACCTTTAACCCCCTGTTCCGTACAGGTTGCCATTTGTCCTGAGGATGAACGGCAAGAGGGGGAACCAATGAGAGACTAGCTCTAGGTGTTGGGACAGGCACAGGTCACTCTGTTTTCCCATCAGGAAGAAGAATTAACCACAGGCTCAGCCTGCCGCCCGGAACCAGAATAGGGCCTGAAGCAATCCTGCGCTTTTGCGGCCAGCTCCCCAAAAAGCGAGTTGATAAATGGAGCTCAGGGGCACTACAATTCACAATCCTGTAGAGTTATAAATGGTAACTCAAGTCCAAAAATATATTGAAGGAAGGCAACGAAGAGGATTTGAAAGCAAGGCAGAATTGCAGGAAATTTCTATAGATTATATGTTAAGTGTTTATATACATTTAACATACATTAGCCTATTTAGGTTAGCCCCATAATCCTAATTTTTCCATCCTTCCACCTTTCATTTTGGTTAACCATTAGTTTGTTTTGTAAGTCTGTGGCTGTCTTTTTCTGTGGAAGTATGTTCATTGCTAGCAATCTTAGGATAACTTGTATAAATGATATCATAGGATATTTGTCATTCCCTTTTGACTGACTTTACCTAATATGATTATTTCTAGGCTCATTTTTAATCCTGAAAACGGCACTCTTCATTTTCTACCCGAGGCTACTATTCCATTCTGTACATATACCACTTCTTCTTTGTCAATTCATCTGTTTATGGACCTTTTTTTTGGCTTCCATGTCTTGGCTATTTCAATATTGCTGCAGTGCACATTTGCCTGCCTCTGTCTTTCCGATTCTGGTGGTCTTAGATTAGAGGCCCAAAAGGTGCCCTGCCACATCCTCTGGTAGCTCAATTTTTACCTTTTAAAGCAGCTCCATTCAGTTTTTGTTAGTGCTGTTACCACTTTACATCCCACCAGCTGCTAGAAGGTACAAAGTTCTCTAAAACCCCTTCAGCATTTATAGTTTGTAGAGGTTTGGCTGATGGTCATTTGACTGGTGTGAGCTGAAACCTTTTTGGAGGTTGGATTTGCATGGGGCTAATAATTCCTTATACTGAGCTTTAGGCATGTCCTTTTTGTCTTTTCCTCTTTTTTTGTTTTTAGACAGTGAGTACAACTTCTCTCTTCATATTGACTTCTTGAAAAATTTGTCATGTGTTGAATTTTCTTGCCTATTCCCTATCCCAGGGCATTTTTGGAGGGGAGGTGTCATTTACAGCCCTGCAGTCCTTGTGACTACTAAGCAACCATTAGCACTGGGTTGAAAGCTGCTGTTGTGAGAAACAGCCACAATGCGGCAGCATTATTACGTTCTCAACCCTTGTTACTGGGGCAACAGAGTCTTCCTGGAGGTAGTGTTCCGAGGTTGTATATTAGAGAGGAATGTGCGGGGACAAGCCCACAGATTTCAGGAGGTAGATACGAATCGCCTTTAGAGAACATGAAAAGCGGCAAAACGTCGACAATGATGCACTTGGCCAAAAAGGGCCTATGCGTTTTTTCCTGAATATATTCAGGAAAAAACGCATAGGCCCTTTTTGGCCAACCAAGCAAGCCGGAAAGGCAAATCAGCCTTACAAATAAGTCTCACTTCCCATCCGTCCAAAGGACATCCAAAACAGTGTAAAAACCAGAAGTGCAGGACAGGCCAGGTAGAAAAGGGAGCCTTGTTAGGCTGATGGGCGGGATGTAAATTGCCAACGGCCACTCTGGAGAAGTGCACGGTGTTTCCTAAACCATCTAAAAAACACAGCTAGAGAGCATAGGGCCCTTCCACTCGTGGGCGTATAAAATGGGAAAAGTAAAAATCAACAAGACACAGGCACCCCAAAGTTTAGGCCTGCTCTGTTGACAAGAACCTCCACTTCAATACACCTTAAATATGCCAGGATAGAGAAAAATGGATAAAGAAGTGTGGTACTTATGTACAATGGAATATCACTCAGCCATGAAATCAATGTCATACGGCTACCAGCAGCATGATGAGTGGATTTAGGTACGATGTTTCTCAGTGAAATAAGTCACACAGAAAAAGACACTTATCATAAGATATCACTTATAGAGGGAAAGTAAAAATCGCTACACATGACCTGATTACAAAACAGAACAGAGTCACACATTTAGAAAACACTGGATGGCTGCTTAACTGGAAAGGTGAGGTGCAGTGAGGCATAAAACAAGGGTTTGAAATTAGCACACATACCGTTCCATAAACCAAATATGTAACAGACAACACATACCCCTTGCTCAGTGAACTGGACTCAACCCCGCCTATTCACCGCACAAGAGTATATCTGACTAGTAAGAATCTTAAAACCTATGTATTGATATCTCTCTGTAAATGAATCAAGTGGGTGTAAAGCGGCATAAACACAGCAGTGAAAATCAGCTAAACCCCATTATAAAAATAGATTACAAAAAAAACCCCAACAAAGACAGTGAAAGAGAGAGAAATTCGTACAAAGTTCGTTCAGGGACAGTGAAGCAACCTGGATCGACCATATCTAGACCCACAGCTGGATTAGATATAAGGCTGGACACTCTTGGGGCTGAGAGGATTGGTGAGGTTTGGTGAGCAAACGCCTACCATTTAAAGTAATAGTGCATGGTACCCATTCTATGGGTCCCAAATCTCCAGGTTCAAGGGAATCTTCTTACAGCGAAAAAATGCATGGGAAACCAAGTGGATGGTATACAGTGTGGTCGGGAAAGGTTTCTGAAACGCACCTCATTTCTCCTCTCCTTGTGCTCGGGTTCGCCATTCCAGCCGCATTACTAACAATCTCCCCACTTGGAGAATCAGCACCTTTAACCTCCTGTTTCGTACAGGTTGCAATTTGTCTTGAGGATGAATGGGAAGAGGGGGAACCAATGAGAGGGTAGCTCTAGGTGTTGGGACAGGCACAGGTCACTCTAATTTCCATCAGGAAGAAGAATTAACCACAGGCTCAGCCTGCCCCACGGAACCAGAATAGGGCCTGAAGCCATCCTGCGGATTTTCGGCCAACTCCCAAAAGAGCGAGTTGAAAAATGGAGCTCAGGGGCACTGCAATTCACAAACCTGCAGAGTTATAAACGATAACTCTCGTCCACAAATATATTGAGGGAAGGCAATGAAGAGGATGTGAAAGCAAGGCAGAACTGCAGGAAACTGATTTCAGGAGGTAGATTCGAATCGCCTTTAAAGCACATGGAAAGCGGCAAAACCTCGACAATGATGCCCTTGGCCAAAAAGGGCGTATGCGTATGCGTTTTTTCCTGAATAAATATTCAGCATGGCCCTTTTTGGCCAACCAAGCAACCTGGAAAGGCAAATCAGCGCTACAAAGAAGTCTCGCTTCCCATCGCTCAAAAGGGCCATGCTGAATAAAGTGACAATACCAGAAATGCAGGAAAGGCCATGGAGAAATGGGAGCCTTGCTACGCTGATGGGCGGGATGTAAGTTGCCACCAGCCACTCTGGAGAAGTGCACGGGGTGTCCTGAAACATCTACAAAACACAGCTGAGAGAGCATAGGGCACTTCCACTCATGGGCGTCTAAATTGGGAAAACTAAAAATCAGCAAGACACAGGCACCCCAAAGTTTACGGTTGCTCTGTTGACAAGAACCTGCACTGCGTTACACCTTAAATATCCCAGGAAAGAGAAAAATGGATAAAGAAGTTGTGGTCCTTATGTACAATGGAATGCAACTCAGCCATGAAATCAACGTCATAAGGCTAGTAGCAGCATGATGAGTGGATTTAGGTACGACGAATCTAAGTGAAATAAGTCACACAGAAAAAGACACTTATCATAAGCTATCACTTATAGAGGGAATGTAAAAACCGCTACACTTGAACTGAATTACAAAACACAACAGAGTCACACGTTTAGAAAACACACTATGGCTGCTTAACGGGAAAGGTGAGGTGGGGTGATGCATAAAACAAGGGTTTCAAATTAGCTCAGATACCGTTCCATAAACCCAATATGTAATAGACAAGACCTACTCCTTGCTCAGTGAACTGGACTCAACACCCCCTATTCACCGCCCAAGAATATATCTGACTAGTAAGAATCTTAAAACCTATGTATTGATATCTCTCTGTAAGTGAGTCAAGTGGGTGTAAAGCGGCATAAGCACAGCAGTGAAAAGCAGCTAAACCCCATTATAACATTCAATTACTTTTAAAAACCCGTGAAACAAAGACAGTGAAAGAGAGAGAAATTCTTACAAAATTCGTTCAGGGGCTGTGATGCCACCTCGATTGACCATATCTAGACCCACAGCTGATTGAGACATAAGGGTGGACACTCTTGGGGCTGAGAGGTTTGGTGAGGTTGGGTGAGCAAACGCAGACCCTTTAAAGTAATACTGCGGGGTACCCATCTCATGGGTCCCAAATCTCCAGGTTCAAGGGCATCTTCCTACATCGAAAACATGCATGAGAAACCCAGAAGATGGTACACCGTGTGATCGGGAAAGGTTTCTAAAACGCACCTCATTTCTCATCTCCTTGTGCTCGGGTTCGCCATTCCAGCCGCTTTACTTGCAATCTCCCTCCTTGGAGAATCAGCACCTTTAACCCCCTGTTCCGTACAGGTTGCCATTTGTCCTGAGGATGAACGGCAAGAGGGGGAACCAATGAGAGACTAGCTCTAGGTGTTGGGACAGGCACAGGTCACTCTATTTTCCCATCAGGAAGAAGAATTAACCACAGGCTCAGCCTGCCGCCCGGAACCAGAATAGGGCCTGAAGCAATCCTGCACTTTTGCGGCCAGCTCCCCAAAAAGCGAGTTGATAAATGGAGCTCAGGGGCACTACAATTCACAATCCTGTAGAGTTATAAATGGTAACTCAAGTCCAAAAATATATTGAAGGAAGGCAACGAAGAGGATTTGAAAGCAAGGCAGAATTGCAGGAAATTTCTATAGATTATATGTTAAGTGTTTATATACATTTAACATACATTAGCCTATTTAGGTTAGCCCCATAATCCTAATTTTTCCATCCTTCCACCTTTCATTTTGGTTAACCATTAGTTTGTTTTGTAAGTCTGTGGGTGTCTTTTTCTGTGGAAGTATGTTCATTGCTAGCAATCTTAGGATAACTTGTATAAATGATATCATAGGATATTTGTCATTCCCTTTTGACTGACTTTACCTAATATGATTATTTCTAGGCTCATTTTTAATCCTGAAAACGGCACTCTTCATTTTCTACCCGAGGCTACTATTCCATTCTGTACATATACCACTTCTTCTTTGTCAATTCATCTGTTTATGGACCTTTTTTTTGGCTTCCATGTCTTGGCTATTTCAATATTGCTGCAGTGCACATTTGCCTGCCTCTGTCTTTCCGATTCTGGTGGTCTTAGATTAGAGGCCCAAAAGGTGCCCTGCCACATCCTCTGGTAGCTCAATTTTTACCTTTTAAAGCAGCTCCATTCAGTTTTTGTTAGTGCTGTTACCACTTTACATCCCACCAGCTGCTAGAAGGTACAAAGTTCTCTAAAACCCCTTCAGCATTTATAGTTTGTAGAGGTTTGGCTGATGGTCATTTGACTGGTGTGAGCTGAAACCTTTTTGGAGGTTGGATTTGCATGGGGCTAATAATTCCTTATACTGAGCTTTAGGCATGTCCTTTTTGTCTTTTCCTCTTTTTTTGTTTTTAGACAGTGAGTACAACTTCTCTCTTCATATTGACTTCTTGAAAAATTTGTCATGTGTTGAATTTTCTTGCCTATTCCCTATCCCAGGGCATTTTTGGAGGGGAGGTGTCATTTACAGCCCTGCAGTCCTTGTGACTACTAAGCAACCATTAGCACTGGGTTGAAAGCTGCTGTTGTGAGAAACAGCCACAATGCGGCAGCATTATTACGTTCTCAACCCTTGTTACTGGGGCAACAGAGTCTTCCTGGAGGTAGTGTTCCGAGGTTGTATATTAGAGAGGAATGTGCGGGGACAAGCCCCCAGATTTCAGGAGGTAGATACGAATCGCCTTTAGAGAACATGAAAAGCGGCAAAACGTCGACAATGATGCACTTGGCCAAAAAGGGCCTATGCGTTTTTTCCTGAATATATTCAGGAAAAAACGCATAGGCCCTTTTTGGCCAACCAAGCAAGCCGGAAAGGCAAATCAGCCTTACAAATAAGTCTCACTTCCCATCCGTCCAAAGGACATCCAAAACAGTGTAAAAACCAGAAGTGCAGGACAGGCCAGGTAGAAAAGGGAGCCTTGTTAGGCTGATGGGCGGGATGTAAATTGCCAACGGCCACTCTGGAGAAGTGCACGGTGTTTCCTAAACCATCTAAAAAACACAGCTAGAGAGCATAGGGCCCTTCCACTCGTGGGCGTATAAAATGGGAAAAGTAAAAATCAACAAGACACAGGCACCCCAAAGTTTAGGCCTGCTCTGTTGACAAGAACCTCCACTTCAATACACCTTAAATATGCCAGGATAGAGAAAAATGGATAAAGAAGTGTGGTACTTATGTACAATGGAATATCACTCAGCCATGAAATCAATGTCATACGGCTACCAGCAGCATGATGAGTGGATTTAGGTACGATGTTTCTCAGTGAAATAAGTCACACAGAAAAAGACACTTATCATAAGATATCACTTATAGAGGGAAAGTAAAAATCGCTACACATGACCTGATTACAAAACAGAACAGAGTCACACATTTAGAAAACACTAGATGGCTGCTTAACTGGAAAGGTGAGGTGCAGTGAGGCATAAAACAAGGGTTTGAAATTAGCACACATACCGTTCCATAAACCAAATATGTAACAGACAACACATACCCCTTGCCCAGTGAACTGGACTCAACCCCGCCTATTCACCGCACAAGAGTATATCTGACTAGTAAGAATCTTAAAACCTATGTATTGATATCTCTCTGTAAATGAATCAAGTGGATGTAAAGCGGCATAAACACAGCAGTGAAAATCAGCTAAACCCCATTATAAAAATAGATTACAAAAAAAACCCCAACAAAGACAGTGAAAGAGAGAGAAATTCGTACAAAGTTCGTTCAGGGACAGTGAAGCAACCTGGATCGACCATATCTAGACCCACAGCTGGATTAGATATAAGGCTGGACACTCTTGGGGCTGAGAGGATTGGTGAGGTTTGGTGAGCAAACGCCTACCATTTAAAGTAATAGTGCATGGTACCCATTCTATGGGTCCCAAATCTCCAGGTTCAAGGGAATCTTCTTACAGCGAAAAAATGCATGGGAAACCAAGTGGATGGTATACAGTGTGGTCGGGAAAGGTTTCTGAAACGCACCTCATTTCTCCTCTCCTTGTGCTCGGGTTCGCCATTCCAGCCGCATTACTAACAATCTCCCCACTTGGAGAATCAGCACCTTTAACCTCCTGTTTCGTACAGGTTGCAATTTGTCTTGAGGATGAATGGGAAGAGGGGGAACCAATGAGAGGGTAGCTCTAGGTGTTGGGACAGGCACAGGTCACTCTAATTTCCATCAGGAAGAAGAATTAACCACAGGCTCAGCCTGCCCCACGGAACCAGAATAGGGCCTGAAGCCATCCTGCGGATTTTCGGCCAACTCCCAAAAGAGCGAGTTGAAAAATGGAGCTCAGGGGCACTGCAATTCACAAACCTGCAGAGTTATAAACGATAACTCTCGTCCACAAATATATTGAGGGAAGGCAACGAAGAGGATGTGAAAGCAAGGCAGAACTGCAGGAAACTGATTTCAGGAGGTAGATTCGAATCGCCTTTAAAGCACATGGAAAGCGGCAAAACCTCGACAATGATGCCCTTGGCCAAAAAGGGCGTATGCGTATGCGTTTTTTCCTGAATAAATATTCAGCATGGCCCTTTTTGGCCAACCAAGCAACCTGGAAAGGCAAATCAGCGCTACAAAGAAGTCTCGCTTCCCATCGCTCAAAAGGGCCATGCTGAATAAAGTGACAATACCAGAAATGCAGGAAAGGCCATGGAGAAATGGGAGCCTTGCTACGCTGATGGGCGGGATGTAAGTTGCCACCAGCCACTCTGGAGAAGTGCACGGGGTGTCCTGAAACATCTACAAAACACAGCTGAGAGAGCATAGGGCACTTCCACTCATGGGCGTCTAAATTGGGAAAACTAAAAATCAGCAAGACACAGGCACCCCAAAGTTTACGGTTGCTCTGTTGACAAGAACCTCCACTGCGTTACACCTTAAATATCCCAGGAAAGAGAAAAATGGATAAAGAAGTTGTGGTCCTTATGTACAATGGAATGCAACTCAGCCATGAAATCAACGTCATAAGGCTAGTAGCAGCATGATGAGTGGATTTAGGTACGACGAATCTAAGTGAAATAAGTCACACAGAAAAAGACACTTATCATAAGCTATCACTTATAGAGGGAATGTAAAAACCGCTACACTTGAACTGAATTACAAAACACAACAGAGTCACACGTTTAGAAAACACACTATGGCTGCTTAACGGGAAAGGTGAGGTGGGGTGATGCATAAAACAAGGGTTTCAAATTAGCTCAGATACCGTTCCATAAACCCAATATGTAATAGACAAGACCTACTCCTTGCTCAGTGAACTGGACTCAACACCCCCTATTCACCGCCCAAGAATATATCTGACTAGTAAGAATCTTAAAACCTATGTATTGATATCTCTCTGTAAGTGAGTCAAGTGGGTGTAAAGCGGCATAAGCACAGCAGTGAAAAGCAGCTAAACCCCATTATAACATTCAATTACTTTTAAAAACCCGTGAAACAAAGACAGTGAAAGAGAGAGAAATTCTTACAAAATTCGTTCAGGGGCTGTGATGCCACCTCGATTGACCATATCTAGACCCACAGCTGATTGAGACATAAGGGTGGACACTCTTGGGGCTGAGAGGTTTGGTGAGGTTGGGTGAGCAAACGCAGACCCTTTAAAGTAATACTGCGGGGTACCCATCTCATGGGTCCCAAATCTCCAGGTTCAAGGGCATCTTCCTACATCGAAAACATGCATGAGAAACCCAGAAGATGGTACACCGTGTGATCGGGAAAGGTTTCTAAAACGCACCTCATTTCTCATCTCCTTGTGCTCGGGTTCGCCATTCCAGCCGCTTTACTTGCAATCTCCCTCCTTGGAGAATCAGCACCTTTAACCCCCTGTTCCGTACAGGTTGCCATTTGACCTGAGGATGAACGGCAAGAGGGGGAACCAATGAGAGACTAGCTCTAGGTGTTGGGACAGGCACAGGTCACTCTATTTTCCCATCAGGAAGAAGAATTAACCACAGGTTCAGCCTGCCGCCCGGAACCAGAATAGGGCCTGAAGCAATCCTGCGCTTTTGCGGCCAGCTCCCCAAAAAGCGAGTTGATAAATGGAGCTCAGGGGCACTACAATTCACAATCCTGTAGAGTTATAAATGGTAACTCAAGTCCAAAAATATATTGAAGGAAGGCAACGAAGAGGATTTGAAAGCAAGGCAGAATTGCAGGAAATTTCTATAGATTATATGTTAAGTGTTTATATACATTTAGCATACATTAGCCTATTTAGGTTAGCCCCATAATCCTAATTTTTCCATCCTTCCACCTTTCATTTTGGTTAACCATTAGTTTGTTTTGTAAGTCTGTGGGTGTCTTTTTCTGTGGAAGTATGTTCATTGCTAGCAATCTTAGGATAACTTGTATAAATGATATCAT
The DNA here is from genome assembly GCF_028021215.1 of Eschrichtius robustus. Classification (NCBI taxonomy): domain Eukaryota; kingdom Metazoa; phylum Chordata; class Mammalia; order Artiodactyla; family Eschrichtiidae; genus Eschrichtius; species Eschrichtius robustus. The sequence continues at coordinate 110,219,213 of NC_090824.1, read as the reverse complement.
AGGATATTTGTCATTCCCTTTTGACTGACTTTACCTAATATGATTATTTCTAGGCTTATTTTTAATCCTGAAAACGGCACTCTTCATTTTCTACCCGAGGCTACTATTCCATTCAGTACATATACCACTTCTTCTTTGTCAATTCATCTGTTTATGGACCTTTTTTTTGGCTTCCATGTCTTGGCTATTTCAATATTGCTGCAGTGCACATTTGCCTGCCTCTGTCTTTCCGATTCTGGTGGTCTTAGATTAGAGGCCCAAAAGGTGCCCTGCCACATCCTCTGGTAGCTCAATTTTTACCTTTTAAAGCAGCTCCATTCAGTTTTTGTTAGTGCTGTTACCACTTTACATCCCACCAGCTGCTAGAAGGTACAAAGTTCTCTAAAACCCCTTCAGCATTTATAGTTTGTAGAGGTTTGGCTGATGGTCATTTGACTGGTGTGAGCTGAAACCTTTTTGGAGGTTGGATTTGCATGGGGCTAATAATTCCTTATACTGAGCTTTAGGCATGTCCTTTTTGTCTTTTCCTCTTTTTTTGTTTTTAGACAGTGAGTACAACTTCTCTCTTCATATTGACTTCTTGAAAAATTTGTCATGTGTTGAATTTTCTTGCCTATTCCCTATCCCAGGGCATTTTTGGAGGGGAGGTGTCATTTACAGCCCTGCAGTCCTTGTGACTACTAAGCAACCATTAGCACTGGGTTGAAAGCTGCTGTTGTGAGAAACAGCCACAATGCGGCAGCATTATTACGTTCTCAACCCTTGTTACTGGGGCAACAGAGTCTTCCTGGAGGTAGTGTTCCGAGGTTGTATATTAGAGAGGAATGTGCGGGGACAAGCCCCCAGATTTCAGGAGGTAGATACGAATCGCCTTTAGAGAACATGAAAAGCGGCAAAACGTCGACAATGATGCACTTGGCCAAAAAGGGCCTATGCGTTTTTTTCCTGAATATATTCAGGAAAAAACGCATAGGCCCTTTTTGGCCAACCAAGCAAGCCGGAAAGGCAAATCAGCCTTACAAATAAGTCTCACTTCCCATCCGTCCAAAGGACATCCAAAACAGTGTAAAAACCAGAAGTGCAGGACAGGCCAGGTAGAAAAGGGAGCCTTGTTAGGCTGATGGGCGGGATGTAAATTGCCAACGGCCACTCTGGAGAAGTGCACGGTGTTTCCTAAACCATCTAAAAAACACAGCTAGAGAGCATAGGGCCCTTCCACTCGTGGGCGTATAAAATGGGAAAAGTAAAAATCAACAAGACACAGGCACCCCAAAGTTTAGGCCTGCTCTGTTGACAAGAACCTCCACTTCAATACACCTTAAATATGCCAGGATAGAGAAAAATGGATAAAGAAGTGTGGTACTTATGTACAATGGAATATCACTCAGCCATGAAATCAATGTCATACGGCTACCAGCAGCATGATGAGTGGATTTAGGTACGATGTTTCTCAGTGAAATAAGTCACACAGAAAAAGACACTTATCATAAGATATCACTTATAGAGGGAAAGTAAAAATCGCTACACATGACCTGATTACAAAACAGAACAGAGTCACACATTTAGAAAACACTGGATGGCTGCTTAACTGGAAAGGTGAGGTGCAGTGAGGCATAAAACAAGGGTTTGAAATTAGCACACATACCGTTCCATAAACCAAATATGTAACAGACAACACATACCCCTTGCTCAGTGAACTGGACTCAACCCCCCCTATTCACCGCACAAGAGTATATCTGACTAGTAAGAATCTTAAAACCTATGTATTGATATCTCTCTGTAAATGAATCAAGTGGGTGTAAAGCGGCATAAACACAGCAGTGAAAATCAGCTAAACCCCATTATAAAAATAGATTACAAAAAAAACCCCAACAAAGACAGTGAAAGAGAGAGAAATTCGTACAAAGTTCGTTCAGGGACAGTGAAGCAACCTGGATCGACCATATCTAGACCCACAGCTGGATTAGATATAAGGCTGGACACTCTTGGGGCTGAGAGGATTGGTGAGGTTTGGTGAGCAAACGCCTACCATTTAAAGTAATAGTGCATGGTACCCATTCTATGGGTCCCAAATCTCCAGGTTCAAGGGAATCTTCTTACAGCGAAAAAATGCATGGGAAACCAAGTGGATGGTATACAGTGTGGTCGGGAAAGGTTTCTAAAACGCACCTCATTTCTCCTCTCCTTGTGCTCGGGTTCGCCATTCCAGCCGCATTACTAACAATCTCCCCACTTGGAGAATCAGCACCTTTAACCTCCTGTTTCGTACAGGTTGCAATTTGTCTTGAGGATGAATGGGAAGAGGGGGAACCAATGAGAGGGTAGCTCTAGGTGTTGGGACAGGCACAGGTCACTCTAATTTCCATCAGGAAGAAGAATTAAGCACAGGCTCAGCCTGCCCCACGGAACCAGAATAGGGCCTGAAGCCATCCTGCGGATTTTCGGCCAACTCCCAAAAGAGCGAGTTGAAAAATGGAGCTCAGGGGCACTGCAATTCACAAACCTGCAGAGTTATAAACGATAACTCTCGTCCACAAATATATTGAGGGAAGGCAACGAAGAGGATGTGAAAGCAAGGCAGAACTGCAGGAAACTGATTTCAGGAGGTAGATTCGAATCGCCTTTAAAGCACATGGAAAGCGGCAAAACCTCGACAATGATGCCCTTGGCCAAAAAGGGCGTATGCGTATGCGTTTTTTCCTGAATAAATATTCAGCATGGCCCTTTTTGGCCAACCAAGCAACCTGGAAAGGCAAATCAGCGCTACAAAGAAGTCTCGCTTCCCATCGCTCAAAAGGGCCATGCTGAATAAAGTGACAATACCAGAAATGCAGGAAAGGCCATGGAGAAATGGGAGCCTTGCTACGCTGATGGGCGGGATGTAAATTGCCACCAGCCACTCTGGAGAAGTGCACGGGGTGTCCTGAAACATCTACAAAACACAGCTGAGAGAGCATAGGGCACTTCCACTCATGGGCGTCTAAATTGGGAAAACTAAAAATCAGCAAGACACAGGCACCCCAAAGTTTACGGTTGCTCTGTTGACAAGAACCTCCACTGCGTTACACCTTAAATATCCCAGGAAAGAGAAAAATGGATAAAGAAGTTGTGGTCCTTATGTACAATGGAATGCAACTCAGCCATGAAATCAACGTCATAAGGCTAGTAGCAGCATGATGAGTGGATTTAGGTACGACGAATCTAAGTGAAATAAGTCACACAGAAAAAGACACTTATCATAAGCTATCACTTATAGAGGGAATGTAAAAACCGCTACACTTGAACTGAATTACAAAACACAACAGAGTCACACGTTTAGAAAACACACTATGGCTGCTTAACGGGAAAGGTGAGGTGGGGTGATGCATAAAACAAGGGTTTCAAATTAGCTCAGATACCGTTCCATAAACCCAATATGTAATAGACAAGACCTACTCCTTGCTCAGTGAACTGGACTCAACACCCCCTATTCACCGCCCAAGAATATATCTGACTAGTAAGAATCTTAAAACCTATGTATTGATATCTCTCTGTAAGTGAGTCAAGTGGGTGTAAAGCGGCATAAGCACAGCAGTGAAAAGCAGCTAAACCCCATTATAACATTCAATTACTTTTAAAAACCCGTGAAACAAAGACAGTGAAAGAGAGAGAAATTCTTACAAAATTCGTTCAGGGGCTGTGATGCCACCTCGATTGACCATATCTAGACCCACAGCTGATTGAGACATAAGGGTGGACACTCTTGGGGCTGAGAGGTTTGGTGAGGTTGGGTGAGCAAACGCAGACCCTTTAAAGTAATACTGCGGGGTACCCATCTCATGGGTCCCAAATCTCCAGGTTCAAGGGCATCTTCCTACATCGAAAACATGCATGAGAAACCCAGAAGATGGTACACCGTGTGATCGGGAAAGGTTTCTAAAACGCACCTCATTTCTCATCTCCTTGTGCTCGGGTTCGCCATTCCAGCCGCTTTACTTGCAATCTCCCTCCTTGGAGAATCAGCACCTTTAACCCCCTGTTCCGTACAGGTTGCCATTTGTCCTGAGGATGAACGGCAAGAGGGGGAACCAATGAGAGACTAGCTCTAGGTGTTGGGACAGGCACAGGTCACTCTATTTTCCCATCAGGAAGAAGAATTAACCACAGGCTCAGCCTGCCGCCCGGAACCAGAATAGGGCCTGAAGCAATCCTGCGCTTTTGCGGCCAGCTCCCCAAAAAGCGAGTTGATAAATGGAGCTCAGGGGCACTACAATTCACAATCCTGTAGAGTTATAAATGGTAACTCAAGTCCAAAAATATATTGAAGGAAGGCAACGAAGAGGATTTGAAAGCAAGGCAGAATTGCAGGAAATTTCTATAGATTATATGTTAAGTGTTTATATACATTTAACATACATTAGCCTATTTAGGTTAGCCCCATAATCCTAATTTTTCCATCCTTCCACCTTTCATTTTGGTTAACCATTAGTTTGTTTTGTAAGTCTGTGGGTGTCTTTTTCTGTGGAAGTATGTTCATTGCTAGCAACCTTAGGATAACTTGTATAAATGATATCATAGGATATTTGTCATTCCCTTTTGACTGACTTTACCTAATATGATTATTTCTAGGCTCATTTTTAATCCTGAAAACGGCACTCTTCATTTTCTACCCGAGGCTACTATTCCATTCTGTACATATACCACTTCTTCTTTGTCAATTCATCTGTTTATGGACCTTTTTTTTTGGCTTCCATGTCTTGGCTATTTCAATATTGCTGCAGTGCACATTTGCCTGCCTCTGTCTTTCCGATTCTGGTGGTCTTAGATTAGAGGCCCAAAAGGTGCCCTGCCACATCCTCTGGTAGCTCAATTTTTACCTTTTAAAGCAGCTCCATTCAGTTTTTGTTAGTGCTGTTACCACTTTACATCCCACCAGCTGCTAGAAGGTACAAAGTTCTCTAAAACCCCTTCAGCATTTATAGTTTGTAGAGGTTTGGCTGATGGTCATTTGACTGGTGTGAGCTGAAACCTTTTTGGAGGTTGGATTTGCATGGGGCTAATAATTCCTTATACTGAGCTTTAGGCATGTCCTTTTTGTCTTTTCCTCTTTTTTTGTTTTTAGACAGTGAGTACAACTTCTCTCTTCATATTGACTTCTTGAAAAATTTGTCATGTGTTGAATTTTATTGCCTATTCCCTATCCCAGGGCATTTTTGGAGGGGAGGTGTCATTTACAGCCCTGCAGTCCTTGTGACTACTAAGCAACCATTAGCACTGGGTTGAAAGCTGCTGTTGTGAGAAACAGCCACAATGCGGCAGCATTATTACGTTCTCAACCCTTGTTACTGGGGCAACAGAGTCTTCCTGGAGGTAGTGTTCCGAGGTTGTATATTAGAGAGGAATGTGCGGGGACAAGCCCCCAGATTTCAGGAGGTAGATACGAATCGCCTTTAGAGAACATGAAAAGCGGCAAAACGTCGACAATGATGCACTTGGCCAAAAAGGGCCTATGCGTTTTTTCCTGAATATATTCAGGAAAAAACGCATAGGCCCTTTTTGGCCAACCAAGCAAGCCGGAAAGGCAAATCAGCCTTACAAATAAGTCTCACTTCCCATCCGTCCAAAGGACATCCAAAACAGTGTAAAAACCAGAAGTGCAGGACAGGCCAGGTAGAAAAGGGAGCCTTGTTAGGCTGATGGGCGGGATGTAAATTGCCAACGGCCACTCTGGAGAAGTGCACGGTGTTTCCTAAACCATCTAAAAAACACAGCTAGAGAGCATAGGGCCCTTCCACTCGTGGGCGTATAAAATGGGAAAAGTAAAAATCAACAAGACACAGGCACCCCAAAGTTTAGGCCTGCTCTGTTGACAAGAACCTCCACTTCAATACACCTTAAATATGCCAGGATAGAGAAAAATGGATAAAGAAGTGTGGTACTTATGTACAATGGAATATCACTCAGCCATGAAATCAATGTCATACGGCTACCAGCAGCATGATGAGTGGATTTAGGTACGATGTTTCTCAGTGAAATAAGTCACACAGAAAAAGACACTTATCATAAGATATCACTTATAGAGGGAAAGTAAAAATCGCTACACATGACCTGATTACAAAACAGAACAGAGTCACACATTTAGAAAACACTGGATGGCTGCTTAACTGGAAAGGTGAGGTGCAGTGAGGCATAAAACAAGGGTTTGAAATTAGCACACATACCGTTCCATAAACCAAATATGTAACAGACAACACATACCCCTTGCTCAGTGAACTGGACTCAACCCCGCCTATTCACCGCACAAGAGTATATCTGACTAGTAAGAATCTTAAAACCTATGTATTGATATCTCTCTGTAAATGAATCAAGTGGGTGTAAAGCGGCATAAACACAGCAGTGAAAATCAGCTAAACCCCATTATAAAAATAGATTACAAAAAAAACCCCAACAAAGACAGTGAAAGAGAGAGAAATTCGTACAAAGTTCGTTCAGGGACAGTGAAGCAACCTGGATCGACCATATCTAGACCCACAGCTGGATTAGATATAAGGCTGGACACTCTTGGGGCTGAGAGGATTGGTGAGGTTTGGTGAGCAAACGCCTACCATTTAAAGTAATAGTGCATGGTACCCATTCTATGGGTCCCAAATCTCCAGGTTCAAGGGAATCTTCTTACAGCGAAAAAATGCATGGGAAACCAAGTGGATGGTATACAGTGTGGTCGGGAAAGGTTTCTAAAACGCACCTCATTTCTCCTCTCCTTGTGCTCGGGTTCGCCATTCCAGCCGCATTACTAACAATCTCCCCACTTGGAGAATCAGCACCTTTAACCTCCTGTTTCGTACAGGTTGCAATTTGTCTTGAGGATGAATGGGAAGAGGGGGAACCAATGAGAGGGTAGCTCTAGGTGTTGGGACAGGCACAGGTCACTCTAATTTCCATCAGGAAGAAGAATTAAGCACAGGCTCAGCCTGCCCCACGGAACCAGAATAGGGCCTGAAGCCATCCTGCGGATTTTCGGCCAACTCCCAAAAGGTCGAGTTGAAAAATGGAGCTCAGGGGCACTGCAATTCACAAACCTGCAGAGTTATAAACGATAACTCTCGTCCACAAATATATTGAGGGAAGGCAACGAAGAGGATGTGAAAGCAAGGCAGAACTGCAGGAAACTGATTTCAGGAGGTAGATTCGAATCGCCTTTAAAGCACATGGAAAGCGGCAAAACCTCGACAATGATGCCCTTGGCCAAAAAGGGCGTATGCGTATGCGTTTTTTCCTGAATAAATATTCAGCATGGCCCTTTTTGGCCAACCAAGCAACCTGGAAAGGCAAATCAGCGCTACAAAGAAGTCTCGCTTCCCATCGCTCAAAAGGGCCATGCTGAATAAAGTGACAATACCAGAAATGCAGGAAAGGCCATGGAGAAATGGGAGCCTTGCTACGCTGATGGGCGGGATGTAAATTGCCACCAGCCACTCTGGAGAAGTGCACGGGGTGTCCTGAAACATCTACAAAACACAGCTGAGAGAGCATAGGGCACTTCCACTCATGGGCGTCTAAATTGGGAAAACTAAAAATCAGCAAGACACAGGCACCCCAAAGTTTACGGTTGCTCTGTTGACAAGAACCTCCACTGCGTTACACCTTAAATATCCCAGGAAAGAGAAAAATGGATAAAGAAGTTGTGGTCCTTATGTACAATGGAATGCAACTCAGCCATGAAATCAACGTCATAAGGCTAGTAGCAGCATGATGAGTGGATTTAGGTACGACGAATCTAAGTGAAATAAGTCACACAGAAAAAGACACTTATCATAAGCTATCACTTATAGAGGGAATGTAAAAACCGCTACACTTGAACTGAATTACAAAACACAACAGAGTCACACGTTTAGAAAACACACTATGGCTGCTTAACGGGAAAGGTGAGGTGGGGTGATGCATAAAACAAGGGTTTCAAATTAGCTCAGATACCGTTCCATAAACCCAATATGTAATAGACAAGACCTACTCCTTGCTCAGTGAACTGGACTCAACACCCCCTATTCACCGCCCAAGAATATATCTGACTAGTAAGAATCTTAAAACCTATGTATTGATATCTCTCTGTAAGTGAGTCAAGTGGGTGTAAAGCGGCATAAGCACAGCAGTGAAAAGCAGCTAAACCCCATTATAACATTCAATTACTTTTAAAAACCCGTGAAACAAAGACAGTGAAAGAGAGAGAAATTCTTACAAAATTCGTTCAGGGGCTGTGATGCCACCTCGATTGACCATATCTAGACCCACAGCTGATTGAGACATAAGGGTGGACACTCTTGGGGCTGAGAGGTTTGGTGAGGTTGGGTGAGCAAACGCAGACCCTTTAAAGTAATACTGCGGGGTACCCATCTCATGGGTCCCAAATCTCCAGGTTCAAGGGCATCTTCCTACATCGAAAACATGCATGAGAAACCCAGAAGATGGTACACCGTGTGATCGGGAAAGGTTTCTAAAACGCACCTCATTTCTCATCTCCTTGTGCTCGGGTTCGCCATTCCAGCCGCTTTACTTGCAATCTCCCTCCTTGGAGAATCAGCACCTTTAACCCCCTGTTCCGTACAGGTTGCCATTTGTCCTGAGGATGAACGGCAAGAGGGGGAACCAATGAGAGACTAGCTCTAGGTGTTGGGACAGGCACAGGTCACTCTGTTTTCCCATCAGGAAGAAGAATTAACCACAGGCTCAGCCTGCCGCCCGGAACCAGAATAGGGCCTGAAGCAATCCTGCGCTTTTGCGGCCAGCTCCCCAAAAAGCGAGTTGATAAATGGAGCTCAGGGGCACTACAATTCACAATCCTGTAGAGTTATAAATGGTAACTCAAGTCCAAAAATATATTGAAGGAAGGCAACGAAGAGGATTTGAAAGCAAGGCAGAATTGCAGGAAATTTCTATAGATTATATGTTAAGTGTTTATATACATTTAACATACATTAGCCTATTTAGGTTAGCCCCATAATCCTAATTTTTCCATCCTTCCACCTTTCATTTTGGTTAACCATTAGTTTGTTTTGTAAGTCTGTGGGTGTCTTTTTCTGTGGAAGTATGTTCATTGCTAGCAACCTTAGGATAACTTGTATAAATGATATCATAGGATATTTGTCATTCCCTTTTGACTGACTTTACCTAATATGATTATTTCTAGGCTCATTTTTAATCCTGAAAACGGCACTCTTCATTTTCTACCCGAGGCTACTATTCCATTCTGTACATATACCACTTCTTCTTTGTCAATTCATCTGTTTATGGACCTTTTTTTTTGGCTTCCATGTCTTGGCTATTTCAATATTGCTGCAGTGCACATTTGCCTGCCTCTGTCTTTCCGATTCTGGTGGTCTTAGATTAGAGGCCCAAAAGGTGCCCTGCCACATCCTCTGGTAGCTCAATTTTTACCTTTTAAAGCAGCTCCATTCAGTTTTTGTTAGTGCTGTTACCACTTTACATCCCACCAGCTGCTAGAAGGTACAAAGTTCTCTAAAACCCCTTCAGCATTTATAGTTTGTAGAGGTTTGGCTGATGGTCATTTGACTGGTGTGAGCTGAAACCTTTTTGGAGGTTGGATTTGCATGGGGCTAATAATTCCTTATACTGAGCTTTAGGCATGTCCTTTTTGTCTTTTCCTCTTTTTTTGTTTTTAGACAGTGAGTACAACTTCTCTCTTCATATTGACTTCTTGAAAAATTTGTCATGTGTTGAATTTTATTGCCTATTCCCTATCCCAGGGCATTTTTGGAGGGGAGGTGTCATTTACAGCCCTGCAGTCCTTGTGACTACTAAGCAACCATTAGCACTGGGTTGAAAGCTGCTGTTGTGAGAAACAGCCACAATGCGGCAGCATTATTACGTTCTCAACCCTTGTTACTGGGGCAACAGAGTCTTCCTGGAGGTAGTGTTCCGAGGTTGTATATTAGAGAGGAATGTGCGGGGACAAGCCCCCAGATTTCAGGAGGTAGATACGAATCGCCTTTAGAGAACATGAAAAGCGGCAAAACGTCGACAATGATGCACTTGGCCAAAAAGGGCCTATGCGTTTTTTTCCTGAATATATTCAGGAAAAAACGCATAGGCCCTTTTTGGCCAACCAAGCAAGCCGGAAAGGCAAATCAGCCTTACAAATAAGTCTCACTTCCCATCCGTCCAAAGGACATCCAAAACAGTGTAAAAACCAGAAGTGCAGGACAGGCCAGGTAGAAAAGGGAGCCTTGTTAGGCTGATGGGCGGGATGTAAATTGCCAACGGCCACTCTGGAGAAGTGCACGGTGTTTCCTAAACCATCTAAAAAACACAGCTAGAGAGCATAGGGCCCTTCCACTCGTGGGCGTATAAAATGGGAAAAGTAAAAATCAACAAGACACAGGCACCCCAAAGTTTAGGCCTGCTCTGTTGACAAGAACCTCCACTTCAATACACCTTAAATATGCCAGGATAGAGAAAAATGGATAAAGAAGTGTGGTACTTATGTACAATGGAATATCACTCAGCCATGAAATCAATGTCATACGGCTACCAGCAGCATGATGAGTGGATTTAGGTACGATGTTTCTCAGTGAAATAAGTCACACAGAAAAAGACACTTATCATAAGATATCACTTATAGAGGGAAAGTAAAAATCGCTACACATGACCTGATTACAAAACAGAACAGAGTCACACATTTAGAAAACACTGGATGGCTGCTTAACTGGAAAGGTGAGGTGCAGTGAGGCATAAAACAAGGGTTTGAAATTAGCACACATACCGTTCCATAAACCAAATATGTAACAGACAACACATACCCCTTGCTCAGTGAACTGGACTCAACCCCCCCTATTCACCGCACAAGAGTATATCTGACTAGTAAGAATCTTAAAACCTATGTATTGATATCTCTCTGTAAATGAATCAAGTGGGTGTAAAGCGGCATAAACACAGCAGTGAAAATCAGCTAAACCCCATTATAAAAATAGATTACAAAAAAAACCCCAACAAAGACAGTGAAAGAGAGAGAAATTCGTACAAAGTTCGTTCAGGGACAGTGAAGCAACCTGGATCGACCATATCTAGACCCACAGCTGGATTAGATATAAGGCTGGACACTCTTGGGGCTGAGAGGATTGGTGAGGTTTGGTGAGCAAACGCCTACCATTTAAAGTAATAGTGCATGGTACCCATTCTATGGGTCCCAAATCTCCAGGTTCAAGGGAATCTTCTTACAGCGAAAAAATGCATGGGAAACCAAGTGGATGGTATACAGTGTGGTCGGGAAAGGTTTCTAAAACGCACCTCATTTCTCCTCTCCTTGTGCTCGGGTTCGCCATTCCAGCCGCATTACTAACAATCTCCCCACTTGGAGAATCAGCACCTTTAACCTCCTGTTTCGTACAGGTTGCAATTTGTCTTGAGGATGAATGGGAAGAGGGGGAACCAATGAGAGGGTAGCTCTAGGTGTTGGGACAGGCACAGGTCACTCTAATTTCCATCAGGAAGAAGAATTAAGCACAGGCTCAGCCTGCCCCACGGAACCAGAATAGGGCCTGAAGCCATCCTGCGGATTTTCGGCCAACTCCCAAAAGGGCGAGTTGAAAAATGGAGCTCAGGGGCACTGCAATTCACAAACCTGCAGAGTTATAAACGATAACTCTCGTCCACAAATATATTGAGGGAAGGCAACGAAGAGGATGTGAAAGCAAGGCAGAACTGCAGGAAACTGATTTCAGGAGGTAGATTCGAATCGCCTTTAAAGCACATGGAAAGCGGCAAAACCTCGACAATGATGCCCTTGGCCAAAAAGGGCGTATGCGTATGCGTTTTTTCCTGAATAAATATTCAGCATGGCCCTTTTTGGCCAACCAAGCAACCTGGAAAGGCAAATCAGCGCTACAAAGAAGTCTCGCTTCCCATCGCTCAAAAGGGCCATGCTGAATAAAGTGACAATACCAGAAATGCAGGAAAGGCCATGGAGAAATGGGAGCCTTGCTACGCTGATGGGCGGGATGTAAATTGCCACCAGCCACTCTGGAGAAGTGCACGGGGTGTCCTGAAACATCTACAAAACACAGCTGAGAGAGCATAGGGCACTTCCACTCATGGGCGTCTAAATTGGGAAAACTAAAAATCAGCAAGACACAGGCACCCCAAAGTTTACGGTTGCTCTGTTGACAAGAACCTCCACTGCGTTACACCTTAAATATCCCAGGAAAGAGAAAAATGGATAAAGAAGTTGTGGTCCTTATGTACAATGGAATGCAACTCAGCCATGAAATCAACGTCATAAGGCTAGTAGCAGCATGATGAGTGGATTTAGGTACGACGAATCTAAATGAAATAAGTCACACAGAAAAAGACACTTATCATAAGCTATCACTTATAGAGGGAATGTAAAAACCGCTACACTTGAACTGAATTACAAAACACAACAGAGTCACACGTTTAGAAAACACACTATGGCTGCTTAACGGGAAAGGTGAGGTGGGGTGATGCATAAAACAAGGGTTTCAAATTAGCTCAGATACCGTTCCATAAACCCAATATGTAATAGACAAGACCTACTCCTTGCTCAGTGAACTGGACTCAACACCCCCTATTCACCGCCCAAGAATATATCTGACTAGTAAGAATCTTAAAACCTATGTATTGATATCTCTCTGTAAGTGAGTCAAGTGGGTGTAAAGCGGCATAAGCACAGCAGTGAAAAGCAGCTAAACCCCATTATAACATTCAATTACTTTTAAAAACCCGTGAAACAAAGACAGTGAAAGAGAGAGAAATTCTTACAAAATTCGTTCAGGGGCTGTGATGCCACCTCGATTGACCATATCTAGACCCACAGCTGATTGAGACATAAGGGTGGACACTCTTGGGGCTGAGAGGTTTGGTGAGGTTGGGTGAGCAAACGCAGACCCTTTAAAGTAATACTGCGGGGTACCCATCTCATGGGTCCCAAATCTCCAGGTTCAAGGGCATCTTCCTACATCGAAAACATGCATGAGAAACCCAGAAGATGGTACACCGTGTGATCGGGAAAGGTTTCTAAAACGCACCTCATTTCTCATCTCCTTGTGCTCGGGTTCGCCATTCCAGCCGCTTTACTTGCAATCTCCCTCCTTGGAGAATCAGCACCTTTAACCCCCTGTTCCGTACAGGTTGCCATTTGTCCTGAGGATGAACGGCAAGAGGGGGAACCAATGAGAGACTAGCTCTAGGTGTTGGGACAGGCACAGGTCACTCTGTTTTCCCATCAGGAAGAAGAATTAACCACAGGCTCAGCCTGCCGCCCGGAACCAGAATAGGGCCTGAAGCAATCCTGCGCTTTTGCGGCCAGCTCCCCAAAAAGCGAGTTGATAAATGGAGCTCAGGGGCACTACAATTCACAATCCTGTAGAGTTATAAATGGTAACTCAAGTCCAAAAATATATTGAAGGAAGGCAACGAAGAGGATTTGAAAGCAAGGCAGAATTGCAGGAAATTTCTATAGATTATATGTTAAGTGTTTATATACATTTAACATACATTAGCCTATTTAGGTTAGCCCCATAATCCTAATTTTTCCATCCTTCCACCTTTCATTTTGGTTAACCATTAGTTTGTTTTGTAAGTCTGTGGGTGTCTTTTTCTGTGGAAGTATGTTCATTGCTAGCAACCTTAGGATAACTTGTATAAATGATATCATAGGATATTTGTCATTCCCTTTTGACTGACTTTACCTAATATGATTATTTCTAGGCTCATTTTTAATCCTGAAAACGGCACTCTTCATTTTCTACCCGAGGCTACTATTCCATTCTGTACATATACCACTTCTTCTTTGTCAATTCATCTGTTTATGGACCTTTTTTTTTGGCTTCCATGTCTTGGCTATTTCAATATTGCTGCAGTGCACATTTGCCTGCCTCTGTCTTTCCGATTCTGGTGGTCTTAGATTAGAGGCCCAAAAGGTGCCCTGCCACATCCTCTGGTAGCTCAATTTTTACCTTTTAAAGCAGCTCCATTCAGTTTTTGTTAGTGCTGTTACCACTTTACATCCCACCAGCTGCTAGAAGGTACAAAGTTCTCTAAAACCCCTTCAGCATTTATAGTTTGTAGAGGTTTGGCTGATGGTCATTTGACTGGTGTGAGCTGAAACCTTTTTGGAGGTTGGATTTGCATGGGGCTAATAATTCCTTATACTGAGCTTTAGGCATGTCCTTTTTGTCTTTTCCTCTTTTTTTGTTTTTAGACAGTGAGTACAACTTCTCTCTTCATATTGACTTCTTGAAAAATTTGTCATGTGTTGAATTTTATTGCCTATTCCCTATCCCAGGGCATTTTTGGAGGGGAGGTGTCATTTACAGCCCTGCAGTCCTTGTGACTACTAAGCAACCATTAGGACTGGGTTGAAAGCTGCTGTTGTGAGAAACAGCCACAATGCGGCAGCATTATTACGTTCTCAACCCTTGTTACTGGGGCAACAGAGTCTTCCTGGAGGTAGTGTTCCGAGGTTGTATATTAGAGAGGAATGTGCGGGGACAAGCCCCCAGATTTCAGGAGGTAGATACGAATCGCCTTTAGAGAACATGAAAAGCGGCAAAACGTCGACAATGATGCACTTGGCCAAAAAGGGCCTATGCGTTTTTTTCCTGAATATATTCAGGAAAAAACGCATAGGCCCTTTTTGGCCAACCAAGCAAGCCGGAAAGGCAAATCAGCCTTACAAATAAGTCTCACTTCCCATCCGTCCAAAGGACATCCAAAACAGTGTAAAAACCAGAAGTGCAGGACAGGCCAGGTAGAAAAGGGAGCCTTGTTAGGCTGATGGGCGGGATGTAAATTGCCAACGGCCACTCTGGAGAAGTGCACGGTGTTTCCTAAACCATCTAAAAAACACAGCTAGAGAGCATAGGGCCCTTCCACTCGTGGGCGTATAAAATGGGAAAAGTAAAAATCAACAAGACACAGGCACCCCAAAGTTTAGGCCTGCTCTGTTGACAAGAACCTCCACTTCAATACACCTTAAATATGCCAGGATAGAGAAAAATGGATAAAGAAGTGTGGTACTTATGTACAATGGAATATCACTCAGCCATGAAATCAATGTCATACGGCTACCAGCAGCATGATGAGTGGATTTAGGTACGATGTTTCTCAGTGAAATAAGTCACACAGAAAAAGACACTTATCATAAGATATCACTTATAGAGGGAAAGTAAAAATCGCTACACATGACCTGATTACAAAACAGAACAGAGTCACACATTTAGAAAACACTGGATGGCTGCTTAACTGGAAAGGTGAGGTGCAGTGAGGCATAAAACAAGGGTTTGAAATTAGCACACATACCGTTCCATAAACCAAATATGTAACAGACAACACATACCCCTTGCTCAGTGAACTGGACTCAACCCCCCCTATTCACCGCACAAGAGTATATCTGACTAGTAAGAATCTTAAAACCTATGTATTGATATCTCTCTGTAAATGAATCAAGTGGGTGTAAAGCGGCATAAACACAGCAGTGAAAATCAGCTAAACCCCATTATAAAAATAGATTACAAAAAAAACCCCAACAAAGACAGTGAAAGAGAGAGAAATTCGTACAAAGTTCGTTCAGGGACAGTGAAGCAACCTGGATCGACCATATCTAGACCCACAGCTGGATTAGATATAAGGCTGGACACTCTTGGGGCTGAGAGGATTGGTGAGGTTTGGTGAGCAAACGCCTACCATTTAAAGTAATAGTGCATGGTACCCATTCTATGGGTCCCAAATCTCCAGGTTCAAGGGAATCTTCTTACAGCGAAAAAATGCATGGGAAACCAAGTGGATGGTATACAGTGTGGTCGGGAAAGGTTTCTAAAACGCACCTCATTTCTCCTCTCCTTGTGCTCGGGTTCGCCATTCCAGCCGCATTACTAACAATCTCCCCACTTGGAGAATCAGCACCTTTAACCTCCTGTTTCGTACAGGTTGCAATTTGTCTTGAGGATGAATGGGAAGAGGGGGAACCAATGAGAGGGTAGCTCTAGGTGTTGGGACAGGCACAGGTCACTCTAATTTCCATCAGGAAGAAGAATTAACCACAGGCTCAGCCTGCCCCACGGAACCAGAATAGGGCCTGAAGCCATCCTGCGGATTTTCGGCCAACTCCCAAAAGGGCGAGTTGAAAAATGGAGCTCAGGGGCACTGCAATTCACAAACCTGCAGAGTTATAAACGATAACTCTCGTCCACAAATATATTGAGGGAAGGCAACGAAGAGGATGTGAAAGCAAGGCAGAACTGCAGGAAACTGATTTCAGGAGGTAGATTCGAATCGCCTTTAAAGCACATGGAAAGCGGCAAAACCTCGACAATGATGCCCTTGGCCAAAAAGGGCGTATGCGTATGCGTTTTTTCCTGAATAAATATTCAGCATGGCCCTTTTTGGCCAACCAAGCAACCTGGAAAGGCAAATCAGCGCTACAAAGAAGTCTCGCTTCCCATCGCTCAAAAGGGCCATGCTGAATAAAGTGACAATACCAGAAATGCAGGAAAGGCCATGGAGAAATGGGAGCCTTGCTACGCTGATGGGCGGGATGTAAATTGCCACCAGCCACTCTGGAGAAGTGCACGGGGTGTCCTGAAACATCTACAAAACACAGCTGAGAGAGCATAGGGCACTTCCACTCATGGGCGTCTAAATTGGGAAAACTAAAAATCAGCAAGACACAGGCACCCCAAAGTTTACGGTTGCTCTGTTGACAAGAACCTCCACTGCGTTACACCTTAAATATCCCAGGAAAGAGAAAAATGGATAAAGAAGTTGTGGTCCTTATGTACAATGGAATGCAACTCAGCCATGAAATCAACGTCATAAGGCTAGTAGCAGCATGATGAGTGGATTTAGGTACGACGAATCTAAGTGAAATAAGTCACACAGAAAAAGACACTTATCATAAGCTATCACTTATAGAGGGAATGTAAAAACCGCTACACTTGAACTGAATTACAAAACACAACAGAGTCACACGTTTAGAAAACACACTATGGCTGCTTAACGGGAAAGGTGAGGTGGGGTGATGCATAAAACAAGGGTTTCAAATTAGCTCAGATACCGTTCCATAAACCCAATATGTAATAGACAAGACCTACTCCTTGCTCAGTGAACTGGACTCAACACCCCCTATTCACCGCCCAAGAATATATCTGACTAGTAAGAATCTTAAAACCTATGTATTGATATCTCTCTGTAAGTGAGTCAAGTGGGTGTAAAGCGGCATAAGCACAGCAGTGAAAAGCAGCTAAACCCCATTATAACATTCAATTACTTTTAAAAACCCGTGAAACAAAGACAGTGAAAGAGAGAGAAATTCTTACAAAATTCGTTCAGGGGCTGTGATGCCACCTCGATTGACCATATCTAGACCCACAGCTGATTGAGACATAAGGGTGGACACTCTTGGGGCTGAGAGGTTTGGTGAGGTTGGGTGAGCAAACGCAGACCCTTTAAAGTAATACTGCGGGGTACCCATCTCATGGGTCCCAAATCTCCAGGTTCAAGGGCATCTTCCTACATCGAAAACATGCATGAGAAACCCAGAAGATGGTACACCGTGTGATCGGGAAAGGTTTCTAAAACGCACCTCATTTCTCATCTCCTTGTGCTCGGGTTCGCCATTCCAGCCGCTTTACTTGCAATCTCCCTCCTTGGAGAATCAGCACCTTTAACCCCCTGTTCCGTACAGGTTGCCATTTGTCCTGAGGATGAACGGCAAGAGGGGGAACCAATGAGAGACTAGCTCTAGGTGTTGGGACAGGCACAGGTCACTCTGTTTTCCCATCAGGAAGAAGAATTAACCACAGGCTCAGCCTGCCGCCCGGAACCAGAATAGGGCCTGAAGCAATCCTGCGCTTTTGCGGCCAGCTCCCCAAAAAGCGAGTTGATAAATGGAGCTCAGGGGCACTACAATTCACAATCCTGTAGAGTTATAAATGGTAACTCAAGTCCAAAAATATATTGAAGGAAGGCAACGAAGAGGATTTGAAAGCAAGGCAGAATTGCAGGAAATTTCTATAGATTATATGTTAAGTGTTTATATACATTTAACATACATTAGCCTATTTAGGTTAGCCCCATAATCCTAATTTTTCCATCCTTCCACCTTTCATTTTGGTTAACCATTAGTTTGTTTTGTAAGTCTGTGGGTGTCTTTTTCTGTGGAAGTATGTTCATTGCTAGCAACCTTAGGATAACTTGTATAAATGATATCATAGGATATTTGTCATTCCCTTTTGACTGACTTTACCTAATATGATTATTTCTAGGCTCATTTTTAATCCTGAAAACGGCACTCTTCATTTTCTACCCGAGGCTACTATTCCATTCTGTACATATACCACTTCTTCTTTGTCAATTCATCTGTTTATGGACCTTTTTTTATGGCTTCCATGTCTTGGCTATTTCAATATTGCTGCAGTGCACATTTGCCTGCCTCTGTCTTTCCGATTCTGGTGGTCTTAGATTAGAGGCCCAAAAGGTGCCCTGCCACATCCTCTGGTAGCTCAATTTTTACCTTTTAAAGCAGCTCCATTCAGTTTTTGTTAGTGCTGTTACCACTTTACATCCCACCAGCTGCTAGAAGGTACAAAGTTCTCTAAAACCCCTTCAGCATTTATAGTTTGTAGAGGTTTGGCTGATGGTCATTTGACTGGTGTGAGCTGAAACCTTTTTGGAGGTTGGATTTGCATGGGGCTAATAATTCCTTATACTGAGCTTTAGGCATGACCTTTTTGTCTTTTCCTCTTTTTTTTGTTTTTAGACAGTGAGTACAACTTCTCTCTTCATATTGACTTCTTGAAAAATTTGTCATGTGTTGAATTTTATTGCCTATTCCCTATCCCAGGGCATTTTTGGAGGGGAGGTGTCATTTACAGCCCTGCAGTCCTTGTGACTACTAAGCAACCATTAGCACTGGGTTGAAAGCTGCTGTTGTGAGAAACAGCCACAATGCGGCAGCATTATTACGTTCTCAACCCTTGTTACTGGGGCAACAGAGTCTTCCTGGAGGTAGTGTTCCGAGGTTGTATATTAGAGAGGAATGTGCGGGGACAAGCCCCCAGATTTCAGGAGGTAGATACGAATCGCCTTTAGAGAACATGAAAAGCGGCAAAACGTCGACAATGATGCACTTGGCCAAAAAGGGCCTATGCGTTTTTTTCCTGAATATATTCAGGAAAAAACGCATAGGCCCTTTTTGGCCAACCAAGCAAGCCGGAAAGGCAAATCAGCCTTACAAATAAGTCTCACTTCCCATCCGTCCAAAGGACATCCAAAACAGTGTAAAAACCAGAAGTGCAGGACAGGCCAGGTAGAAAAGGGAGCCTTGTTAGGCTGATGGGCGGGATGTAAATTGCCAACGGCCACTCTGGAGAAGTGCACGGTGTTTCCTAAACCATCTAAAAAACACAGCTAGAGAGCATAGGGCCCTTCCACTCGTGGGCGTATAAAATGGGAAAAGTAAAAATCAACAAGACACAGGCACCCCAAAGTTTAGGCCTGCTCTGTTGACAAGAACCTCCACTTCAATACACCTTAAATATGCCAGGATAGAGAAAAATGGATAAAGAAGTGTGGTACTTATGTACAATGGAATATCACTCAGCCATGAAATCAATGTCATACGGCTACCAGCAGCATGATGAGTGGATTTAGGTACGATGTTTCTCAGTGAAATAAGTCACACAGAAAAAGACACTTATCATAAGATATCACTTATAGAGGGAAAGTAAAAATCGCTACACATGACCTGATTACAAAACAGAACAGAGTCACACATTTAGAAAACACTGGATGGCTGCTTAACTGGAAAGGTGAGGTGCAGTGAGGCATAAAACAAGGGTTTGAAATTAGCACACATACCGTTCCATAAACCAAATATGTAACAGACAACACATACCACTTGCTCAGTGAACTGGACTCAACCCCCCCTATTCACCGCACAAGAGTATATCTGACTAGTAAGAATCTTAAAACCTATGTATTGATATCTCTCTGTAAATGAATCAAGTGGGTGTAAAGCGGCATAAACACAGCAGTGAAAATCAGCTAAACCCCATTATAAAAATAGATTACAAAAAAAACCCCAACAAAGACAGTGAAAGAGAGAGAAATTCGTACAAAGTTCGTTCAGGGACAGTGAAGCAACCTGGATCGACCATATCTAGACCCACAGCTGGATTAGATATAAGGCTGGACACTCTTGGGGCTGAGAGGATTGGTGAGGTTTGGTGAGCAAACGCCTACCATTTAAAGTAATAGTGCATGGTACCCATTCTATGGGTCCCAAATCTCCAGGTTCAAGGGAATCTTCTTACAGCGAAAAAATGCATGGCAAACCAAGTGGATGGTATACAGTGTGGTCGGGAAAGGTTTCTAAAACGCACCTCATTTCTCCTCTCCTTGTGCTCGGGTTCGCCATTCCAGCCGCATTACTAACAATCTCCCCACTTGGAGAATCAGCACCTTTAACCTCCTGTTTCGTACAGGTTGCAATTTGTCTTGAGGATGAATGGGAAGAGGGGGAACCAATGAGAGGGTAGCTCTAGGTGTTGGGACAGGCACAGGTCACTCTAATTTCCATCAGGAAGAAGAATTAAGCACAGGCTCAGCCTGCCCCACGGAACCAGAATAGGGCCTGAAGCCATCCTGCGGATTTTCGGCCAACTCCCAAAAGGGCGAGTTGAAAAATGGAGCTCAGGGGCACTGCAATTCACAAACCTGCAGAGTTATAAACGATAACTCTCGTCCACAAATATATTGAGGGAAGGCAACGAAGAGGATGTGAAAGCAAGGCAGAACTGCAGGAAACTGATTTCAGGAGGTAGATTCGAATCGCCTTTAAAGCACATGGAAAGCGGCAAAACCTCGACAATGATGCCCTTGGCCAAAAAGGGCGTATGCGTATGCGTTTTTTCCTGAATAAATATTCAGCATGGCCCTTTTTGGCCAACCAAGCAACCTGGAAAGGCAAATCAGCGCTACAAAGAAGTCTCGCTTCCCATCGCTCAAAAGGGCCATGCTGAATAAAGTGACAATACCAGAAATGCAGGAAAGGCCATGGAGAAATGGGAGCCTTGCTACGCTGATGGGCGGGATGTAAATTGCCACCAGCCACTCTGGAGAAGTGCACGGGGTGTCCTGAAACATCTACAAAACACAGCTGAGAGAGCATAGGGCACTTCCACTCATGGGCGTCTAAATTGGGAAAACTAAAAATCAGCAAGACACAGGCACCCCAAAGTTTACGGTTGCTCTGTTGACAAGAACCTCCACTGCGTTACACCTTAAATATCCCAGGAAAGAGAAAAATGGATAAAGAAGTTGTGGTCCTTATGTACAATGGAATGCAACTCAGCCATGAAATCAACGTCATAAGGCTAGTAGCAGCATGATGAGTGGATTTAGGTACGACGAATCTAAATGAAATAAGTCACACAGAAAAAGACACTTATCATAAGCTATCACTTATAGAGGGAATGTAAAAACCGCTACACTTGAACTGAATTACAAAACACAACAGAGTCACACGTTTAGAAAACACACTATGGCTGCTTAACGGGAAAGGTGAGGTGGGGTGATGCATAAAACAAGGGTTTCAAATTAGCTCAGATACCGTTCCATAAACCCAATATGTAATAGACAAGACCTACTCCTTGCTCAGTGAACTGGACTCAACACCCCCTATTCACCGCCCAAGAATATATCTGACTAGTAAGAATCTTAAAACCTATGTATTGATATCTCTCTGTAAGTGAGTCAAGTGGGTGTAAAGCGGCATAAGCACAGCAGTGAAAAGCAGCTAAACCCCATTATAACATTCAATTACTTTTAAAAACCCGTGAAACAAAGACAGTGAAAGAGAGAGAAATTCTTACAAAATTCGTTCAGGGGCTGTGATGCCACCTCGATTGACCATATCTAGACCCACAGCTGATTGAGACATAAGGGTGGACACTCTTGGGGCTGAGAGGTTTGGTGAGGTTGGGTGAGCAAACGCAGACCCTTTAAAGTAATACTGCGGGGTACCCATCTCATGGGTCCCAAATCTCCAGGTTCAAGGGCATCTTCCTACATCGAAAACATGCATGAGAAACCCAGAAGATGGTACACCGTGTGATCGGGAAAGGTTTCTAAAACGCACCTCATTTCTCATCTCCTTGTGCTCGGGTTCGCCATTCCAGCCGCTTTACTTGCAATCTCCCTCCTTGGAGAATCAGCACCTTTAACCCCCTGTTCCGTACAGGTTGCCATTTGTCCTGAGGATGAACGGCAAGAGGGGGAACCAATGAGAGACTAGCTCTAGGTGTTGGGACAGGCACAGGTCACTCTGTTTTCCCATCAGGAAGAAGAATTAACCACAGGCTCAGCCTGCCGCCCGGAACCAGAATAGGGCCTGAAGCAATCCTGCGCTTTTGCGGCCAGCTCCCCAAAAAGCGAGTTGATAAATGGAGCTCAGGGGCACTACAATTCACAATCCTGTAGAGTTATAAATGGTAACTCAAGTCCAAAAATATATTGAAGGAAGGCAACGAAGAGGATTTGAAAGCAAGGCAGAATTGCAGGAAATTTCTATAGATTATATGTTAAGTGTTTATATACATTTAACATACATTAGCCTATTTAGGTTAGCCCCATAATCCTAATTTTTCCATCCTTCCACCTTTCATTTTGGTTAACCATTAGTTTGTTTTGTAAGTCTGTGGGTGTCTTTTTCTGTGGAAGTATGTTCATTGCTAGCAACCTTAGGATAACTTGTATAAATGATATCATAGGATATTTGTCATTCCCTTTTGACTGACTTTACCTAATATGATTATTTCTAGGCTCATTTTTAATCCTGAAAACGGCACTCTTCATTTTCTACCCGAGGCTACTATTCCATTCTGTACATATACCACTTCTTCTTTGTCAATTCATCTGTTTATGGACCTTTTTTTTTGGCTTCCATGTCTTGGCTATTTCAATATTGCTGCAGTGCACATTTGCCTGCCTCTGTCTTTCCGATTCTGGTGGTCTTAGATTAGAGGCCCAAAAGGTGCCCTGCCACATCCTCTGGTAGCTCAATTTTTACCTTTTAAAGCAGCTCCATTCAGTTTTTGTTAGTGCTGTTACCACTTTACATCCCACCAGCTGCTAGAAGGTACAAAGTTCTCTAAAACCCCTTCAGCATTTATAGTTTGTAGAGGTTTGGCTGATGGTCATTTGACTGGTGTGAGCTGAAACCTTTTTGGAGGTTGGATTTGCATGGGGCTAATAATTCCTTATACTGAGCTTTAGGCATGTCCTTTTTGTCTTTTCCTCTTTTTTTGTTTTTAGACAGTGAGTACAACTTCTCTCTTCATATTGACTTCTTGAAAAATTTGTCATGTGTTGAATTTTATTGCCTATTCCCTATCCCAGGGCATTTTTGGAGGGGAGGTGTCATTTACAGCCCTGCAGTCCTTGTGACTACTAAGCAACCATTAGCACTGGGTTGAAAGCTGCTGTTGTGAGAAACAGCCACAATGCGGCAGCATTATTACGTTCTCAACCCTTGTTACTGGGGCAACAGAGTCTTCCTGGAGGTAGTGTTCCGAGGTTGTATATTAGAGAGGAATGTGCGGGGACAAGCCCCCAGATTTCAGGAGGTAGATACGAATCGCCTTTAGAGAACATGAAAAGCGGCAAAACGTCGACAATGATGCACTTGGCCAAAAAGGGCCTATGCGTTTTTTTCCTGAATATATTCAGGAAAAAACGCATAGGCCCTTTTTGGCCAACCAAGCAAGCCGGAAAGGCAAATCAGCCTTACAAATAAGTCTCACTTCCCATCCGTCCAAAGGACATCCAAAACAGTGTAAAAACCAGAAGTGCAGGACAGGCCAGGTAGAAAAGGGAGCCTTGTTAGGCTGATGGGCGGGATGTAAATTGCCAACGGCCACTCTGGAGAAGTGCACGGTGTTTCCTAAACCATCTAAAAAACACAGCTAGAGAGCATAGGGCCCTTCCACTCGTGGGCGTATAAAATGGGAAAAGTAAAAATCAACAAGACACAGGCACCCCAAAGTTTAGGCCTGCTCTGTTGACAAGAACCTCCACTTCAATACACCTTAAATATGCCAGGATAGAGAAAAATGGATAAAGAAGTGTGGTACTTATGTACAATGGAATATCACTCAGCCATGAAATCAATGTCATACGGCTACCAGCAGCATGATGAGTGGATTTAGGTACGATGTTTCTCAGTGAAATAAGTCACACAGAAAAAGACACTTATCATAAGATATCACTTATAGAGGGAAAGTAAAAATCGCTACACATGACCTGATTACAAAACAGAACAGAGTCACACATTTAGAAAACACTGGATGGCTGCTTAACTGGAAAGGTGAGGTGCAGTGAGGCATAAAACAAGGGTTTGAAATTAGCACACATACCGTTCCATAAACCAAATATGTAACAGACAACACATACCCCTTGCTCAGTGAACTGGACTCAACCCCCCCTATTCACCGCACAAGAGTATATCTGACTAGTAAGAATCTTAAAACCTATGTATTGATATCTCTCTGTAAATGAATCAAGTGGGTGTAAAGCGGCATAAACACAGCAGTGAAAATCAGCTAAACCCCATTATAAAAATAGATTACAAAAAAAACCCCAACAAAGACAGTGAAAGAGAGAGAAATTCGTACAAAGTTCGTTCAGGGACAGTGAAGCAACCTGGATCGACCATATCTAGACCCACAGCTGGATTAGATATAAGGCTGGACACTCTTGGGGCTGAGAGGATTGGTGAGGTTTGGTGAGCAAACGCCTACCATTTAAAGTAATAGTGCATGGTACCCATTCTATGGGTCCCAAATCTCCAGGTTCAAGGGAATCTTCTTACAGCGAAAAAATGCATGGCAAACCAAGTGGATGGTATACAGTGTGGTCGGGAAAGGTTTCTAAAACGCACCTCATTTCTCCTCTCCTTGTGCTCGGGTTCGCCATTCCAGCCGCATTACTAACAATCTCCCCACTTGGAGAATCAGCACCTTTAACCTCCTGTTTCGTACAGGTTGCAATTTGTCTTGAGGATGAATGGGAAGAGGGGGAACCAATGAGAGGGTAGCTCTAGGTGTTGGGACAGGCACAGGTCACTCTAATTTCCATCAGGAAGAAGAATTAAGCACAGGCTCAGCCTGCCCCACGGAACCAGAATAGGGCCTGAAGCCATCCTGCGGATTTTCGGCCAACTCCCAAAAGGGCGAGTTGAAAAATGGAGCTCAGGGGCACTGCAATTCACAAACCTGCAGAGTTATAAACGATAACTCTCGTCCACAAATATATTGAGGGAAGGCAACGAAGAGGATGTGAAAGCAAGGCAGAACTGCAGGAAACTGATTTCAGGAGGTAGATTCGAATCGCCTTTAAAGCACATGGAAAGCGGCAAAACCTCGACAATGATGCCCTTGGCCAAAAAGGGCGTATGCGTATGCGTTTTTTCCTGAATAAATATTCAGCATGGCCCTTTTTGGCCAACCAAGCAACCTGGAAAGGCAAATCAGCGCTACAAAGAAGTCTCGCTTCCCATCGCTCAAAAGGGCCATGCTGAATAAAGTGACAATACCAGAAATGCAGGAAAGGCCATGGAGAAATGGGAGCCTTGCTACGCTGATGGGCGGGATGTAAATTGCCACCAGCCACTCTGGAGAAGTGCACGGGGTGTCCTGAAACATCTACAAAACACAGCTGAGAGAGCATAGGGCACTTCCACTCATGGGCGTCTAAATTGGGAAAACTAAAAATCAGCAAGACACAGGCACCCCAAAGTTTACGGTTGCTCTGTTGACAAGAACCTCCACTGCGTTACACCTTAAATATCCCAGGAAAGAGAAAAATGGATAAAGAAGTTGTGGTCCTTATGTACAATGGAATGCAACTCAGCCATGAAATCAACGTCATAAGGCTAGTAGCAGCATGATGAGTGGATTTAGGTACGACGAATCTAAATGAAATAAGTCACACAGAAAAAGACACTTATCATAAGCTATCACTTATAGAGGGAATGTAAAAACCGCTACACTTGAACTGAATTACAAAACACAACAGAGTCACACGTTTAGAAAACACACTATGGCTGCTTAACGGGAAAGGTGAGGTGGGGTGATGCATAAAACAAGGGTTTCAAATTAGCTCAGATACCGTTCCATAAACCCAATATGTAATAGACAAGACCTACTCCTTGCTCAGTGAACTGGACTCAACACCCCCTATTCACCGCCCAAGAATATATCTGACTAGTAAGAATCTTAAAACCTATGTATTGATATCTCTCTGTAAGTGAGTCAAGTGGGTGTAAAGCGGCATAAGCACAGCAGTGAAAAGCAGCTAAACCCCATTATAACATTCAATTACTTTTAAAAACCCGTGAAACAAAGACAGTGAAAGAGAGAGAAATTCTTACAAAATTCGTTCAGGGGCTGTGATGCCACCTCGATTGACCATATCTAGACCCACAGCTGATTGAGACATAAGGGTGGACACTCTTGGGGCTGAGAGGTTTGGTGAGGTTGGGTGAGCAAACGCAGACCCTTTAAAGTAATACTGCGGGGTACCCATCTCATGGGTCCCAAATCTCCAGGTTCAAGGGCATCTTCCTACATCGAAAACATGCATGAGAAACCCAGAAGATGGTACACCGTGTGATCGGGAAAGGTTTCTAAAACGCACCTCATTTCTCATCTCCTTGTGCTCGGGTTCGCCATTCCAGCCGCTTTACTTGCAATCTCCCTCCTTGGAGAATCAGCACCTTTAACCCCCTGTTCCGTACAGGTTGCCATTTGTCCTGAGGATGAACGGCAAGAGGGGGAACCAATGAGAGACTAGCTCTAGGTGTTGGGACAGGCACAGGTCACTCTGTTTTCCCATCAGGAAGAAGAATTAACCACAGGCTCAGCCTGCCGCCCGGAACCAGAATAGGGCCTGAAGCAATCCTGCGCTTTTGCGGCCAGCTCCCCAAAAAGCGAGTTGATAAATGGAGCTCAGGGGCACTACAATTCACAATCCTGTAGAGTTATAAATGGTAACTCAAGTCCAAAAATATATTGAAGGAAGGCAACGAAGAGGATTTGAAAGCAAGGCAGAATTGCAGGAAATTTCTATAGATTATATGTTAAGTGTTTATATACATTTAACATACATTAGCCTATTTAGGTTAGCCCCATAATCCTAATTTTTCCATCCTTCCACCTTTCATTTTGGTTAACCATTAGTTTGTTTTGTAAGTCTGTGGGTGTCTTTTTCTGTGGAAGTATGTTCATTGCTAGCAACCTTAGGATAACTTGTATAAATGATATCATAGGATATTTGTCATTCCCTTTTGACTGACTTTACCTAATATGATTATTTCTAGGCTCATTTTTAATCCTGAAAACGGCACTCTTCATTTTCTACCCGAGGCTACTATTCCATTCTGTACATATACCACTTCTTCTTTGTCAATTCATCTGTTTATGGACCTTTTTTTTTGGCTTCCATGTCTTGGCTATTTCAATATTGCTGCAGTGCACATTTGCCTGCCTCTGTCTTTCCGATTCTGGTGGTCTTAGATTAGAGGCCCAAAAGGTGCCCTGCCACATCCTCTGGTAGCTCAATTTTTACCTTTTAAAGCAGCTCCATTCAGTTTTTGTTAGTGCTGTTACCACTTTACATCCCACCAGCTGCTAGAAGGTACAAAGTTCTCTAAAACCCCTTCAGCATTTATAGTTTGTAGAGGTTTGGCTGATGGTCATTTGACTGGTGTGAGCTGAAACCTTTTTGGAGGTTGGATTTGCATGGGGCTAATAATTCCTTATACTGAGCTTTAGGCATGTCCTTTTTGTCTTTTCCTCTTTTTTTGTTTTTAGACAGTGAGTACAACTTCTCTCTTCATATTGACTTCTTGAAAAATTTGTCATGTGTTGAATTTTATTGCCTATTCCCTATCCCAGGGCATTTTTGGAGGGGAGGTGTCATTTACAGCCCTGCAGTCCTTGTGACTACTAAGCAACCATTAGCACTGGGTTGAAAGCTGCTGTTGTGAGAAACAGCCACAATGCGGCAGCATTATTACGTTCTCAACCCTTGTTACTGGGGCAACAGAGTCTTCCTGGAGGTAGTGTTCCGAGGTTGTATATTAGAGAGGAATGTGCGGGGACAAGCCCCCAGATTTCAGGAGGTAGATACGAATCGCCTTTAGAGAACATGAAAAGCGGCAAAACGTCGACAATGATGCACTTGGCCAAAAAGGGCCTATGCGTTTTTTCCTGAATATATTCAGGAAAAAACGCATAGGCCCTTTTTGGCCAACCAAGCAAGCCGGAAAGGCAAATCAGCCTTACAAATAAGTCTCACTTCCCATCCGTCCAAAGGACATCCAAAACAGTGTAAAAACCAGAAGTGCAGGACAGGCCAGGTAGAAAAGGGAGCCTTGTTAGGCTGATGGGCGGGATGTAAATTGCCAACGGCCACTCTGGAGAAGTGCACGGTGTTTCCTAAACCATCTAAAAAACACAGCTAGAGAGCATAGGGCCCTTCCACTCGTGGGCGTATAAAATGGGAAAAGTAAAAATCAACAAGACACAGGCACCCCAAAGTTTAGGCCTGCTCTGTTGACAAGAACCTCCACTTCAATACACCTTAAATATGCCAGGATAGAGAAAAATGGATAAAGAAGTGTGGTACTTATGTACAATGGAATATCACTCAGCCATGAAATCAATGTCATACGGCTACCAGCAGCATGATGAGTGGATTTAGGTACGATGTTTCTCAGTGAAATAAGTCACACAGAAAAAGACACTTATCATAAGATATCACTTATAGAGGGAAAGTAAAAATCGCTACACATGACCTGATTACAAAACAGAACAGAGTCACACATTTAGAAAACACTGGATGGCTGCTTAACTGGAAAGGTGAGGTGCAGTGAGGCATAAAACAAGGGTTTGAAATTAGCACACATACCGTTCCATAAACCAAATATGTAACAGACAACACATACCCCTTGCTCAGTGAACTGGACTCAACCCCGCCTATTCACCGCACAAGAGTATATCTGACTAGTAAGAATCTTAAAACCTATGTATTGATATCTCTCTGTAAATGAATCAAGTGGGTGTAAAGCGGCATAAACACAGCAGTGAAAATCAGCTAAACCCCATTATAAAAATAGATTACAAAAAAAACCCCAACAAAGACAGTGAAAGAGAGAGAAATTCGTACAAAGTTCGTTCAGGGACAGTGAAGCAACCTGGATCGACCATATCTAGACCCACAGCTGGATTAGATATAAGGCTGGACACTCTTGGGGCTGAGAGGATTGGTGAGGTTTGGTGAGCAAACGCCTACCATTTAAAGTAATAGTGCATGGTACCCATTCTATGGGTCCCAAATCTCCAGGTTCAAGGGAATCTTCTTACAGCGAAAAAATGCATGGGAAACCAAGTGGATGGTATACAGTGTGGTCGGGAAAGGTTTCTGAAACGCACCTCATTTCTCCTCTCCTTGTGCTCGGGTTCGCCATTCCAGCCGCATTACTAACAATCTCCCCACTTGGAGAATCAGCACCTTTAACCTCCTGTTTCGTACAGGTTGCAATTTGTCTTGAGGATGAATGGGAAGAGGGGGAACCAATGAGAGGGTAGCTCTAGGTGTTGGGACAGGCACAGGTCACTCTAATTTCCATCAGGAAGAAGAATTAAGCACAGGCTCAGCCTGCCCCACGGAACCAGAATAGGGCCTGAAGCCATCCTGCGGATTTTCGGCCAACTCCCAAAAGGGCGAGTTGAAAAATGGAGCTCAGGGGCACTGCAATTCACAAACCTGCAGAGTTATAAACGATAACTCTCGTCCACAAATATATTGAGGGAAGGCAACGAAGAGGATGTGAAAGCAAGGCAGAACTGCAGGAAACTGATTTCAGGAGGTAGATTCGAATCGCCTTTAAAGCACATGGAAAGCGGCAAAACCTCGACAATGATGCCCTTGGCCAAAAAGGGCGTATGCGTATGCGTTTTTTCCTGAATAAATATTCAGCATGGCCCTTTTTGGCCAACCAAGCAACCTGGAAAGGCAAATCAGCGCTACAAAGAAGTCTCGCTTCCCATCGCTCAAAAGGGCCATGCTGAATAAAGTGACAATACCAGAAATGCAGGAAAGGCCATGGAGAAATGGGAGCCTTGCTACGCTGATGGGCGGGATGTAAATTGCCACCAGCCACTCTGGAGAAGTGCACGGGGTGTCCTGAAACATCTACAAAACACAGCTGAGAGAGCATAGGGCACTTCCACTCATGGGCGTCTAAATTGGGAAAACTAAAAATCAGCAAGACACAGGCACCCCAAAGTTTACGGTTGCTCTGTTGACAAGAACCTCCACTGCGTTACACCTTAAATATCCCAGGAAAGAGAAAAATGGATAAAGAAGTTGTGGTCCTTATGTACAATGGAATGCAACTCAGCCATGAAATCAACGTCATAAGGCTAGTAGCAGCATGATGAGTGGATTTAGGTACGACGAATCTAAGTGAAATAAGTCACACAGAAAAAGACACTTATCATAAGCTATCACTTATAGAGGGAATGTAAAAACCGCTACACTTGAACTGAATTACAAAACACAACAGAGTCACACGTTTAGAAAACACACTATGGCTGCTTAACGGGAAAGGTGAGGTGGGGTGATGCATAAAACAAGGGTTTCAAATTAGCTCAGATACCGTTCCATAAACCCAATATGTAATAGACAAGACCTACTCCTTGCTCAGTGAACTGGACTCAACACCCCCTATTCACCGCCCAAGAATATATCTGACTAGTAAGAATCTTAAAACCTATGTATTGATATCTCTCTGTAAGTGAGTCAAGTGGGTGTAAAGCGGCATAAGCACAGCAGTGAAAAGCAGCTAAACCCCATTATAACATTCAATTACTTTTAAAAACCCGTGAAACAAAGACAGTGAAAGAGAGAGAAATTCTTACAAAATTCGTTCAGGGGCTGTGATGCCACCTCGATTGACCATATCTAGACCCACAGCTGATTGAGACATAAGGGTGGACACTCTTGGGGCTGAGAGGTTTGGTGAGGTTGGGTGAGCAAACGCAGACCCTTTAAAGTAATACTGCGGGGTACCCATCTCATGGGTCCCAAATCTCCAGGTTCAAGGGCATCTTCCTACATCGAAAACATGCATGAGAAACCCAGAAGATGGTACACCGTGTGATCGGGAAAGGTTTCTAAAACGCACCTCATTTCTCATCTCCTTGTGCTCGGGTTCGCCATTCCAGCCGCTTTACTTGCAATCTCCCTCCTTGGAGAATCAGCACCTTTAACCCCCTGTTCCGTACAGGTTGCCATTTGTCCTGAGGATGAACGGCAAGAGGGGGAACCAATGAGAGACTAGCTCTAGGTGTTGGGACAGGCACAGGTCACTCTATTTTCCCATCAGGAAGAAGAATTAACCACAGGCTCAGCCTGCCGCCCGGAACCAGAATAGGGCCTGAAGCAATCCTGCGCTTTTGCGGCCAGCTCCCCAAAAAGCGAGTTGATAAATGGAGCTCAGGGGCACTACAATTCACAATCCTGTAGAGTTATAAATGGTAACTCAAGTCCAAAAATATATTGAAGGAAGGCAACGAAGAGGATTTGAAAGCAAGGCAGAATTGCAGGAAATTTCTATAGATTATATGTTAAGTGTTTATATACATTTAACATACATTAGCCTATTTAGGTTAGCCCCATAATCCTAATTTTTCCATCCTTCCACCTTTCATTTTGGTTAACCATTAGTTTGTTTTGTAAGTCTGTGGGTGTCTTTTTCTGTGGAAGTATGTTCATTGCTAGCAACCTTAGGATAACTTGTATAAATGATATCATAGGATATTTGTCATTCCCTTTTGACTGACTTTACCTAATATGATTATTTCTAGGCTCATTTTTAATCCTGAAAACGGCACTCTTCATTTTCTACCCGAGGCTACTATTCCATTCTGTACATATACCACTTCTTCTTTGTCAATTCATCTGTTTATGGACCTTTTTTTTTGGCTTCCATGTCTTGGCTATTTCAATATTGCTGCAGTGCACATTTGCCTGCCTCTGTCTTTCCGATTCTGGTGGTCTTAGATTAGAGGCCCAAAAGGTGCCCTGCCACATCCTCTGGTAGCTCAATTTTTACCTTTTAAAGCAGCTCCATTCAGTTTTTGTTAGTGCTGTTACCACTTTACATCCCACCAGCTGCTAGAAGGTACAAAGTTCTCTAAAACCCCTTCAGCATTTATAGTTTGTAGAGGTTTGGCTGATGGTCATTTGACTGGTGTGAGCTGAAACCTTTTTGGAGGTTGGATTTGCATGGGGCTAATAATTCCTTATACTGAGCTTTAGGCATGTCCTTTTTGTCTTTTCCTCTTTTTTTGTTTTTAGACAGTGAGTACAACTTCTCTCTTCATATTGACTTCTTGAAAAATTTGTCATGTGTTGAATTTTCTTGCCTATTCCCTATCCCAGGGCATTTTTGGAGGGGAGGTGTCATTTACAGCCCTGCAGTCCTTGTGACTACTAAGCAACCATTAGCACTGGGTTGAAAGCTGCTGTTGTGAGAAACAGCCACAATGCGGCAGCATTATTACGTTCTCAACCCTTGTTACTGGGGCAACAGAGTCTTCCTGGAGGTAGTGTTCCGAGGTTGTATATTAGAGAGGAATGTGCGGGGACAAGCCCCCAGATTTCAGGAGGTAGATACGAATCGCCTTTAGAGAACATGAAAAGCGGCAAAACGTCGACAATGATGCACTTGGCCAAAAAGGGCCTATGCGTTTTTTTCCTGAATATATTCAGGAAAAAACGCATAGGCCCTTTTTGGCCAACCAAGCAAGCCGGAAAGGCAAATCAGCCTTACAAATAAGTCTCACTTCCCATCCGTCCAAAGGACATCCAAAACAGTGTAAAAACCAGAAGTGCAGGACAGGCCAGGTAGAAAAGGGAGCCTTGTTAGGCTGATGGGCGGGATGTAAATTGCCAACGGCCACTCTGGAGAAGTGCACGGTGTTTCCTAAACCATCTAAAAAACACAGCTAGAGAGCATAGGGCCCTTCCACTCGTGGGCGTATAAAATGGGAAAAGTAAAAATCAACAAGACACAGGCACCCCAAAGTTTAGGCCTGCTCTGTTGACAAGAACCTCCACTTCAATACACCTTAAATATGCCAGGATAGAGAAAAATGGATAAAGAAGTGTGGTACTTATGTACAATGGAATATCACTCAGCCATGAAATCAATGTCATACGGCTACCAGCAGCATGATGAGTGGATTTAGGTACGATGTTTCTCAGTGAAATAAGTCACACAGAAAAAGACACTTATCATAAGATATCACTTATAGAGGGAAAGTAAAAATCGCTACACATGACCTGATTACAAAACAGAACAGAGTCACACATTTAGAAAACACTGGATGGCTGCTTAACTGGAAAGGTGAGGTGCAGTGAGGCATAAAACAAGGGTTTGAAATTAGCACACATACCGTTCCATAAACCAAATATGTAACAGACAACACATACCCCTTGCTCAGTGAACTGGACTCAACCCCCCCTATTCACCGCACAAGAGTATATCTGACTAGTAAGAATCTTAAAACCTATGTATTGATATCTCTCTGTAAATGAATCAAGTGGGTGTAAAGCGGCATAAACACAGCAGTGAAAATCAGCTAAACCCCATTATAAAAATAGATTACAAAAAAAACCCCAACAAAGACAGTGAAAGAGAGAGAAATTCGTACAAAGTTCGTTCAGGGACAGTGAAGCAACCTGGATCGACCATATCTAGACCCACAGCTGGATTAGATATAAGGCTGGACACTCTTGGGGCTGAGAGGATTGGTGAGGTTTGGTGAGCAAACGCCTACCATTTAAAGTAATAGTGCATGGTACCCATTCTATGGGTCCCAAATCTCCAGGTTCAAGGGAATCTTCTTACAGCGAAAAAATGCATGGGAAACCAAGTGGATGGTATACAGTGTGGTCGGGAAAGGTTTCTAAAACGCACCTCATTTCTCCTCTCCTTGTGCTCGGGTTCGCCATTCCAGCCGCATTACTAACAATCTCCCCACTTGGAGAATCAGCACCTTTAACCTCCTGTTTCGTACAGGTTGCAATTTGTCTTGAGGATGAATGGGAAGAGGGGGAACCAATGAGAGGGTAGCTCTAGGTGTTGGGACAGGCACAGGTCACTCTAATTTCCATCAGGAAGAAGAATTAAGCACAGGCTCAGCCTGCCCCACGGAACCAGAATAGGGCCTGAAGCCATCCTGCGGATTTTCGGCCAACTCCCAAAAGGGCGAGTTGAAAAATGGAGCTCAGGGGCACTGCAATTCACAAACCTGCAGAGTTATAAACGATAACTCTCGTCCACAAATATATTGAGGGAAGGCAACGAAGAGGATGTGAAAGCAAGGCAGAACTGCAGGAAACTGATTTCAGGAGGTAGATTCGAATCGCCTTTAAAGCACATGGAAAGCGGCAAAACCTCGACAATGATGCCCTTGGCCAAAAAGGGCGTATGCGTATGCGTTTTTTCCTGAATAAATATTCAGCATGGCCCTTTTTGGCCAACCAAGCAACCTGGAAAGGCAAATCAGCGCTACAAAGAAGTCTCGCTTCCCATCGCTCAAAAGGGCCATGCTGAATAAAGTGACAATACCAGAAATGCAGGAAAGGCCATGGAGAAATGGGAGCCTTGCTACGCTGATGGGCGGGATGTAAATTGCCACCAGCCACTCTGGAGAAGTGCACGGGGTGTCCTGAAACATCTACAAAACACAGCTGAGAGAGCATAGGGCACTTCCACTCATGGGCGTCTAAATTGGGAAAACTAAAAATCAGCAAGACACAGGCACCCCAAAGTTTACGGTTGCTCTGTTGACAAGAACCTCCACTGCGTTACACCTTAAATATCCCAGGAAAGAGAAAAATGGATAAAGAAGTTGTGGTCCTTATGTACAATGGAATGCAACTCAGCCATGAAATCAACGTCATAAGGCTAGTAGCAGCATGATGAGTGGATTTAGGTACGACGAATCTAAGTGAAATAAGTCACACAGAAAAAGACACTTATCATAAGCTATCACTTATAGAGGGAATGTAAAAACCGCTACACTTGAACTGAATTACAAAACACAACAGAGTCACACGTTTAGAAAACACACTATGGCTGCTTAACGGGAAAGGTGAGGTGGGGTGATGCATAAAACAAGGGTTTCAAATTAGCTCAGATACCGTTCCATAAACCCAATATGTAATAGACAAGACCTACTCCTTGCTCAGTGAACTGGACTCAACACCCCCTATTCACCGCCCAAGAATATATCTGACTAGTAAGAATCTTAAAACCTATGTATTGATATCTCTCTGTAAGTGAGTCAAGTGGGTGTAAAGCGGCATAAGCACAGCAGTGAAAAGCAGCTAAACCCCATTATAACATTCAATTACTTTTAAAAACCCGTGAAACAAAGACAGTGAAAGAGAGAGAAATTCTTACAAAATTCGTTCAGGGGCTGTGATGCCACCTCGATTGACCATATCTAGACCCACAGCTGATTGAGACATAAGGGTGGACACTCTTGGGGCTGAGAGGTTTGGTGAGGTTGGGTGAGCAAACGCAGACCCTTTAAAGTAATACTGCGGGGTACCCATCTCATGGGTCCCAAATCTCCAGGTTCAAGGGCATCTTCCTACATCGAAAACATGCATGAGAAACCCAGAAGATGGTACACCGTGTGATCGGGAAAGGTTTCTAAAACGCACCTCATTTCTCATCTCCTTGTGCT
Source organism: Eschrichtius robustus (assembly GCF_028021215.1). Classification (NCBI taxonomy): domain Eukaryota; kingdom Metazoa; phylum Chordata; class Mammalia; order Artiodactyla; family Eschrichtiidae; genus Eschrichtius; species Eschrichtius robustus. The sequence goes on along the minus strand of NC_090824.1, from coordinate 110,183,373 downwards.
CGGGTTCGCCATTCCAGCCGCTTTACTTGCAATCTCCCTCCTTGGAGAATCAGCACCTTTAACCCCCTGTTCCGTACAGGTTGCCATTTGTCCTGAGGATGAACGGCAAGAGGGGGAACCAATGAGAGACTAGCTCTAGGTGTTGGGACAGGCACAGGTCACTCTATTTTCCCATCAGGAAGAAGAATTAACCACAGGCTCAGCCTGCCGCCCGGAACCAGAATAGGGCCTGAAGCAATCCTGCGCTTTTGCGGCCAGCTCCCCAAAAAGCGAGTTGATAAATGGAGCTCAGGGGCACTACAATTCACAATCCTGTAGAGTTATAAATGGTAACTCAAGTCCAAAAATATATTGAAGGAAGGCAACGAAGAGGATTTGAAAGCAAGGCAGAATTGCAGGAAATTTCTATAGATTATATGTTAAGTGTTTATATACATTTAACATACATTAGCCTATTTAGGTTAGCCCCATAATCCTAATTTTTCCATCCTTCCACCTTTCATTTTGGTTAACCATTAGTTTGTTTTGTAAGTCTGTGGGTGTCTTTTTCTGTGGAAGTATGTTCATTGCTAGCAACCTTAGGATAACTTGTATAAATGATATCATAGGATATTTGTCATTCCCTTTTGACTGACTTTACCTAATATGATTATTTCTAGGCTCATTTTTAATCCTGAAAACGGCACTCTTCATTTTCTACCCGAGGCTACTATTCCATTCTGTACATATACCACTTCTTCTTTGTCAATTCATCTGTTTATGGACCTTTTTTTTTGGCTTCCATGTCTTGGCTATTTCAATATTGCTGCAGTGCACATTTGCCTGCCTCTGTCTTTCCGATTCTGGTGGTCTTAGATTAGAGGCCCAAAAGGTGCCCTGCCACATCCTCTGGTAGCTCAATTTTTACCTTTTAAAGCAGCTCCATTCAGTTTTTGTTAGTGCTGTTACCACTTTACATCCCACCAGCTGCTAGAAGGTACAAAGTTCTCTAAAACCCCTTCAGCATTTATAGTTTGTAGAGGTTTGGCTGATGGTCATTTGACTGGTGTGAGCTGAAACCTTTTTGGAGGTTGGATTTGCATGGGGCTAATAATTCCTTATACTGAGCTTTAGGCATGTCCTTTTTGTCTTTTCCTCTTTTTTTGTTTTTAGACAGTGAGTACAACTTCTCTCTTCATATTGACTTCTTGAAAAATTTGTCATGTGTTGAATTTTCTTGCCTATTCCCTATCCCAGGGCATTTTTGGAGGGGAGGTGTCATTTACAGCCCTGCAGTCCTTGTGACTACTAAGCAACCATTAGCACTGGGTTGAAAGCTGCTGTTGTGAGAAACAGCCACAATGCGGCAGCATTATTACGTTCTCAACCCTTGTTACTGGGGCAACAGAGTCTTCCTGGAGGTAGTGTTCCGAGGTTGTATATTAGAGAGGAATGTGCGGGGACAAGCCCCCAGATTTCAGGAGGTAGATACGAATCGCCTTTAGAGAACATGAAAAGCGGCAAAACGTCGACAATGATGCACTTGGCCAAAAAGGGCCTATGCGTTTTTTCCTGAATATATTCAGGAAAAAACGCATAGGCCCTTTTTGGCCAACCAAGCAAGCCGGAAAGGCAAATCAGCCTTACAAATAAGTCTCACTTCCCATCCGTCCAAAGGACATCCAAAACAGTGTAAAAACCAGAAGTGCAGGACAGGCCAGGTAGAAAAGGGAGCCTTGTTAGGCTGATGGGCGGGATGTAAATTGCCAACGGCCACTCTGGAGAAGTGCACGGTGTTTCCTAAACCATCTAAAAAACACAGCTAGAGAGCATAGGGCCCTTCCACTCGTGGGCGTATAAAATGGGAAAAGTAAAAATCAACAAGACACAGGCACCCCAAAGTTTAGGCCTGCTCTGTTGACAAGAACCTCCACTTCAATACACCTTAAATATGCCAGGATAGAGAAAAATGGATAAAGAAGTGTGGTACTTATGTACAATGGAATATCACTCAGCCATGAAATCAATGTCATACGGCTACCAGCAGCATGATGAGTGGATTTAGGTACGATGTTTCTCAGTGAAATAAGTCACACAGAAAAAGACACTTATCATAAGATATCACTTATAGAGGGAAAGTAAAAATCGCTAAACATGACCTGATTACAAAACAGAACAGAGTCACACATTTAGAAAACACTGGATGGCTGCTTAACTGGAAAGGTGAGGTGCAGTGAGGCATAAAACAAGGGTTTGAAATTAGCACACATACCGTTCCATAAACCAAATATGTAACAGACAACACATACCCCTTGCTCAGTGAACTGGACTCAACCCCGCCTATTCACCGCACAAGAGTATATCTGACTAGTAAGAATCTTAAAACCTATGTATTGATATCTCTCTGTAAATGAATCAAGTGGGTGTAAAGCGGCATAAACACAGCAGTGAAAATCAGCTAAACCCCATTATAAAAATAGATTACAAAAAAAACCCCAACAAAGACAGTGAAAGAGAGAGAAATTCGTACAAAGTTCGTTCAGGGACAGTGACGCAACCTGGATCGACCATATCTAGACCCACAGCTGGATTAGATATAAGGCTGGACACTCTTGGGGCTGAGAGGATTGGTGAGGTTTGGTGAGCAAACGCCTACCATTTAAAGTAATAGTGCATGGTACCCATTCTATGGGTCCCAAATCTCCAGGTTCAAGGGAATCTTCTTACAGCGAAAAAATGCATGGGAAACCAAGTGGATGGTATACAGTGTGATCGGGAAAGGTTTCTGAAACGCACCTCATTTCTCCTCTCCTTGTGCTCGGGTTCGCCATTCCAGCCGCATTACTAACAATCTCCCCACTTGGAGAATCAGCACCTTTAACCTCCTGTTTCGTACAGGTTGCAATTTGTCTTGAGGATGAATGGGAAGAGGGGGAACCAATGAGAGGGTAGCTCTAGGTGTTGGGACAGGCACAGGTCACTCTAATTTCCATCAGGAAGAAGAATTAACCACAGGCTCAGCCTGCCCCACGGAACCAGAATAGGGCCTGAAGCCATCCTGCGGATTTTCGGCCAACTCCCAAAAGAGCGAGTTGAAAAATGGAGCTCAGGGGCACTGCAATTCACAAACCTGCAGAGTTATAAACGATAACTCTCGTCCACAAATATATTGAGGGAAGGCAACGAAGAGGATGTGAAAGCAAGGCAGAACTGCAGGAAACTGATTTCAGGAGGTAGATTCGAATCGCCTTTAAAGCACATGGAAAGCGGCAAAACCTAGACAATGATGCCCTTGGCCAAAAAGGGCGTATGCGTATGCGTTTTTTCCTGAATAAATATTCAGCATGGCCCTTTTTGGCCAACCAAGCAACCTGGAAAGGCAAATCAGCGCTACAAAGAAGTCTCGCTTCCCATCGCTCAAAAGGGCCATGCTGAATAAAGTGACAATACCAGAAATGCAGGAAAGGCCATGGAGAAATGGGAGCCTTGCTACGCTGATGGGCGGGATGTAAGTTGCCACCAGCCACTCTGGAGAAGTGCACGGGGTGTCCTGAAACATCTACAAAACACAGCTGAGAGAGCATAGGGCACTTCCACTCATGGGCGTCTAAATTGGGAAAACTAAAAATCAGCAAGACACAGGCACCCCAAAGTTTACGGTTGCTCTGTTGACAAGAGCCTCCACTGCGTTACACCTTAAATATCCCAGGAAAGAGAAAAATGGATAAAGAAGTTGTGGTCCTTATGTACAATGGAATGCAACTCAGCCATGAAATCAACGTCATAAGGCTAGTAGCAGCATGATGAGTGGATTTAGGTACGACGAATCTAAGTGAAATAAGTCACACAGAAAAAGACACTTATCATAAGCTATCACTTATAGAGGGAAAGTAAAAATCGCTACACATGACCTGATTACAAAACAGAACAGAGTCACACATTTAGAAAACACTGGATGGCTGCTTAACTGGAAAGGTGAGGTGCGGTGAGGCATAAAACAAGGGTTTGAAATTAGCACACATACCGTTCCATAAACCAAATATGTAACAGACAACACATACCCCTTGCTCAGTGAACTGGACTCAACCCCGCCTATTCACCGCACAAGAGTATATCTGACTAGTAAGAATCTTAAAACCTATGTATTGATATCTCTCTGTAAATGAATCAAGTGGGTGTAAAGCGGCATAAACACAGCAGTGAAAATCAGCTAAACCCCATTATAAAAATAGATTACAAAAAAAACCCCAACAAAGACAGTGAAAGAGAGAGAAATTCGTACAAAGTTCGTTCAGGGACAGTGAAGCAACCTGGATCGACCATATCTAGACCCACAGCTGGATTAGATATAAGGCTGGACACTCTTGGGGCTGAGAGGATTGGTGAGGTTTGGTGAGCAAACGCCTACCATTTAAAGTAATAGTGCATGGTACCCATTCTATGGGTCCCAAATCTCCAGGTTCAAGGGAATCTTCTTACAGCGAAAAAATGCATGGGAAACCAAGTGGATGGTATACAGTGTGGTCGGGAAAGGTTTCTGAAACGCACCTCATTTCTCCTCTCCTTGTGCTCGGGTTCGCCATTCCAGCCGCATTACTAACAATCTCCCCACTTGGAGAATCAGCACCTTTAACCTCCTGTTTCGTACAGGTTGCAATTTGTCTTGAGGATGAATGGGAAGAGGGGGAACCAATGAGAGGGTAGCTCTAGGTGTTGGGACAGGCACAGGTCACTCTAATTTCCATCAGGAAGAAGAATTAACCACAGGCTCAGCCTGCCCCACGGAACCAGAATAGGGCCTGTAGCCATCCTGCGGATTTTCGGCCAACTCCCAAAAGAGCGAGTTGAAAAATGGAGCTCAGGGGCACTGCAATTCACAAACCTGCAGAGTTATAAACGATAACTCTCGTCCACAAATATATTGAGGGAAGGCAACGAAGAGGATGTGAAAGCAAGGCAGAACTGCAGGAAACTGATTTCAGGAGGTAGATTCGAATCGCCTTTAAAGCACATGGAAAGCGGCAAAACCTCGACAATGATGCCCTTGGCCAAAAAGGGCGTATGCGTATGCGTTTTTTCCTGAATAAATATTCAGCATGGCCCTTTTTGGCCAACCAAGCAACCTGGAAAGGCAAATCAGCGCTACAAAGAAGTCTCGCTTCCCATCGCTCAAAAGGGCCATGCTGAATAAAGTGACAATACCAGAAATGCAGGAAAGGCCATGGAGAAATGGGAGCCTTGCTACGCTGATGGGCGGGATGTAAGTTGCCACCAGCCACTCTGGAGAAGTGCACGGGGTGTCCTGAAACATCTACAAAACACAGCTGAGAGAGCATAGGGCACTTCCACTCATGGGCGTCTAAATTGGGAAAACTAAAAATCAGCAAGACACAGGCACCCCAAAGTTTACGGTTGCTCTGTTGACAAGAGCCTCCACTGCGTTACACCTTAAATATCCCAGGAAAGAGAAAAATGGATAAAGAAGTTGTGGTCCTTATGTACAATGGAATGCAACTCAGCCATGAAATCAACGTCATAAGGCTAGTAGCAGCATGATGAGTGGATTTAGGTACGACGAATCTAAGTGAAATAAGTCACACAGAAAAAGACACTTATCATAAGCTATCACTTATAGAGGGAATGTAAAAACCGCTACACTTGAACTGAATTACAAAACACAACAGAGTCACACGTTTAGAAAACACACTATGGCTGCTTAACGGGAAAGGTGAGGTGGGGTGATGCATAAAACAAGGGTTTCAAATTAGCTCAGATACCGTTCCATAAACCCAATATGTAATAGACAAGACCTACTCCTTGCTCAGTGAACTGGACTCAACACCCCCTATTCACCGCCCAAGAATATATCTGACTAGTAAGAATCTTAAAACCTATGTATGGATATCTCTCTGTAAGTGAGTCAAGTGGGTGTAAAGCGGCATAAGCACAGCAGTGAAAAGCAGCTAAACCCCATTATAACATTCAATTACTTTTAAAAACCCGTGAAACAAAGACAGTGAAAGAGAGAGAAATTCTTACAAAATTCGTTCAGGGGCTGTGATGCCACCTCGATTGACCATATCTAGACCCACAGCTGATTGAGACATAAGGGTGGACACTCTTGGGGCTGAGAGGTTTGGTGAGGTTGGGTGAGCAAACGCAGACCCTTTAAAGTAATACTGCGGGGTACCCATCTCATGGGTCCCAAATCTCCAGGTTCAAGGGCATCTTCCTACATCGAAAACATGCATGAGAAACCCAGAAGATGGTACACCGTGTGATCGGGAAAGGTTTCTAAAACGCACCTCATTTCTCATCTCCTTGTGCTCGGGTTCGCCATTCCAGCCGCTTTACTTGCAATCTCCCTCCTTGGAGAATCAGCACCTTTAACCCCCTGTTCCGTACAGGTTGCCATTTGTCCTGAGGATGAACGGCAAGAGGGGGAACCAATGAGAGACTAGCTCTAGGTGTTGGGACAGGCACAGGTCACTCTATTTTCCCATCAGGAAGAAGAATTAACCACAGGCTCAGCCTGCCGCCCGGAACCAGAATAGGGCCTGAAGCAATCCTGCGCTTTTGCGGCCAGCTCCCCAAAAAGCGAGTTGATAAATGGAGCTCAGGGGCACTACAATTCACAATCCTGTAGAGTTATAAATGGTAACTCAAGTCCAAAAATATATTGAAGGAAGGCAACGAAGAGGATTTGAAAGCAAGGCAGAATTGCAGGAAATTTCTATAGATTATATGTTAAGTGTTTATATACATTTAACATACATTAGCCTATTTAGGTTAGCCCCATAATCCTAATTTTTCCATCCTTCCACCTTTCATTTTGGTTAACCATTAGTTTGTTTTGTAAGTCTGTGGGTGTCTTTTTCTGTGGAAGTATGTTCATTGCTAGCAATCTTAGGATAACTTGTATAAATGATATCATAGGATATTTGTCATTCCCTTTTGACTGACTTTACCTAATATGATTATTTCTAGGCTCATTTTTAATCCTGAAAACGGCACTCTTCATTTTCTACCCGAGGCTACTATTCCATTCTGTACATATACCACTTCTTCTTTGTCAATTCATCTGTTTATGGACCTTTTTTTTGGCTTCCATGTCTTGGCTATTTCAATATTGCTGCAGTGCACATTTGCCTGCCTCTGTCTTTCCGATTCTGGTGGTCTTAGATTAGAGGCCCAAAAGGTGCCCTGCCACATCCTCTGGTAGCTCAATTTTTACCTTTTAAAGCAGCTCCATTCAGTTTTTGTTAGTGCTGTTACCACTTTACATCCCACCAGCTGCTAGAAGGTACAAAGTTCTCTAAAACCCCTTCAGCATTTATAGTTTGTAGAGGTTTGGCTGATGGTCATTTGACTGGTGTGAGCTGAAACCTTTATGGAGGTTGGATTTGCATGGGGCTAATAATTCCTTATACTGAGCTTTAGGCATGTCCTTTTTGTCTTTTCCTCTTTTTTTGTTTTTAGACAGTGAGTACAACTTCTCTCTTCATATTGACTTCTTGAAAAATTTGTCATGTGTTGAATTTTCTTGCCTATTCCCTATCCCAGGGCATTTTTGGAGGGGAGGTGTCATTTACAGCCCTGCAGTCCTTGTGACTACTAAGCAACCATTAGCACTGGGTTGAAAGCTGCTGTTGTGAGAAACAGCCACAATGCGGCAGCATTATTACGTTCTCAACCCTTGTTACTGGGGCAACAGAGTCTTCCTGGAGGTAGTGTTCCGAGGTTGTATATTAGAGAGGAATGTGCGGGGACAAGCCCCCAGATTTCAGGAGGTAGATACGAATCGCCTTTAGAGAACATGAAAAGCGGCAAAACGTCGACAATGATGCACTTGGCCAAAAAGGGCCTATGCGTTTTTTTCCTGAATATATTCAGGAAAAAACGCATAGGCCCTTTTTGGCCAACCAAGCAAGCCGGAAAGGCAAATCAGCCTTACAAATAAGTCTCACTTCCCATCCGTCCAAAGGACATCCAAAACAGTGTAAAAACCAGAAGTGCAGGACAGGCCAGGTAGAAAAGGGAGCCTTGTTAGGCTGATGGGCGGGATGTAAATTGCCAACGGCCACTCTGGAGAAGTGCACGGTGTTTCCTAAACCATCTAAAAAACACAGCTAGAGAGCATAGGGCCCTTCCACTCGTGGGCGTATAAAATGGGAAAAGTAAAAATCAACAAGACACAGGCACCCCAAAGTTTAGGCCTGCTCTGTTGACAAGAACCTCCACTTCAATACACCTTAAATATGCCAGGATAGAGAAAAATGGATAAAGAAGTGTGGTACTTATGTACAATGGAATATCACTCAGCCATGAAATCAATGTCATACGGCTACCAGCAGCATGATGAGTGGATTTAGGTACGATGTTTCTCAGTGAAATAAGTCACACAGAAAAAGACACTTATCATAAGATATCACTTATAGAGGGAAAGTAAAAATCGCTACACATGACCTGATTACAAAACAGAACAGAGTCACACATTTAGAAAACACTGGATGGCTGCTTAACTGGAAAGGTGAGGTGCAGTGAGGCATAAAACAAGGGTTTGAAATTAGCACACATACCGTTCCATAAACCAAATATGTAACAGACAACACATACCCCTTGCTCAGTGAACTGGACTCAACCCCCCCTATTCACCGCACAAGAGTATATCTGACTAGTAAGAATCTTAAAACCTATGTATTGATATCTCTCTGTAAATGAATCAAGTGGGTGTAAAGCGGCATAAACACAGCAGTGAAAATCAGCTAAACCCCATTATAAAAATAGATTACAAAAAAAACCCCAACAAAGACAGTGAAAGAGAGAGAAATTCGTACAAAGTTCGTTCAGGGACAGTGAAGCAACCTGGATCGACCATATCTAGACCCACAGCTGGATTAGATATAAGGCTGGACACTCTTGGGGCTGAGAGGATTGGTGAGGTTTGGTGAGCAAACGCCTACCATTTAAAGTAATAGTGCATGGTACCCATTCTATGGGTCCCAAATCTCCAGGTTCAAGGGAATCTTCTTACAGCGAAAAAATGCATGGGAAACCAAGTGGATGGTATACAGTGTGGTCGGGAAAGGTTTCTAAAACGCACCTCATTTCTCCTCTCCTTGTGCTCGGGTTCGCCATTCCAGCCGCATTACTAACAATCTCCCCACTTGGAGAATCAGCACCTTTAACCTCCTGTTTCGTACAGGTTGCAATTTGTCTTGAGGATGAATGGGAAGAGGGGGAACCAATGAGAGGGTAGCTCTAGGTGTTGGGACAGGCACAGGTCACTCTAATTTCCATCAGGAAGAAGAATTAAGCACAGGCTCAGCCTGCCCCACGGAACCAGAATAAGGCCTGAAGCCATCCTGCGGATTTTCGGCCAACTCCCAAAAGGGCGAGTTGAAAAATGGAGCTCAGGGGCACTGCAATTCACAAACCTGCAGAGTTATAAACGATAACTCTCGTCCACAAATATATTGAGGGAAGGCAACGAAGAGGATGTGAAAGCAAGGCAGAACTGCAGGAAACTGATTTCAGGAGGTAGATTCGAATCGCCTTTAAAGCACATGGAAAGCGGCAAAACCTCGACAATGATGCCCTTGGCCAAAAAGGGCGTATGCGTATGCGTTTTTTCCTGAATAAATATTCAGCATGGCCCTTTTTGGCCAACCAAGCAACCTGGAAAGGCAAATCAGCGCTACAAAGAAGTCTCGCTTCCCATCGCTCAAAAGGGCCATGCTGAATAAAGTGACAATACCAGAAATGCAGGAAAGGCCATGGAGAAATGGGAGCCTTGCTACGCTGATGGGCGGGATGTAAATTGCCACCAGCCACTCTGGAGAAGTGCACGGGGTGTCCTGAAACATCTACAAAACACAGCTGAGAGAGCATAGGGCACTTCCACTCATGGGCGTCTAAATTGGGAAAACTAAAAATCAGCAAGACACAGGCACCCCAAAGTTTACGGTTGCTCTGTTGACAAGAACCTCCACTGCGTTACACCTTAAATATCCCAGGAAAGAGAAAAATGGATAAAGAAGTTGTGGTCCTTATGTACAATGGAATGCAACTCAGCCATGAAATCAACGTCATAAGGCTAGTAGCAGCATGATGAGTGGATTTAGGTACGACGAATCTAAGTGAAATAAGTCACACAGAAAAAGACACTTATCATAAGCTATCACTTATAGAGGGAATGTAAAAACCGCTACACTTGAACTGAATTACAAAACACAACAGAGTCACACGTTTAGAAAACACACTATGGCTGCTTAACGGGAAAGGTGAGGTGGGGTGATGCATAAAACAAGGGTTTCAAATTAGCTCAGATACCGTTCCATAAACCCAATATGTAATAGACAAGACCTACTCCTTGCTCAGTGAACTGGGCTCAACACCCCCTATTCACCGCCCAAGAATATATCTGACTAGTAAGAATCTTAAAACCTATGTATTGATATCTCTCTGTAAGTGAGTCAAGTGGGTGTAAAGCGGCATAAGCACAGCAGTGAAAAGCAGCTAAATCCCATTATAACATTCAATTACTTTTAAAAACCCGTGAAACAAAGACAGTGAAAGAGAGAGAAATTCTTACAAAATTCGTTCAGGGGCTGTGATGCCACCTCGATTGACCATATCTAGACCCACAGCTGATTGAGACATAAGGGTGGACACTCTTGGGGCTGAGAGGTTTGGTGAGGTTGGGTGAGCAAACGCAGACCCTTTAAAGTAATACTGCGGGGTACCCATCTCATGGGTCCCAAATCTCCAGGTTCAAGGGCATCTTCCTACATCGAAAACATGCATGAGAAACCCAGAAGATGGTACACCGTGTGATCGGGAAAGGTTTCTAAAACGCACCTCATTTCTCATCTCCTTGTGCTCGGGTTCGCCATTCCAGCCGCTTTACTTGCAATCTCCCTCCTTGGAGAATCAGCACCTTTAACCCCCTGTTCCGTACAGGTTGCCATTTGTCCTGAGGATGAACGGCAAGAGGGGGAACCAATGAGAGACTAGCTCTAGGTGTTGGGACAGGCACAGGTCACTCTATTTTCCCATCAGGAAGAAGAATTAACCACAGGCTCAGCCTGCCGCCCGGAACCAGAATAGGGCCTGAAGCAATCCTGCGCTTTTGCGGCCAGCTCCCCAAAAAGCGAGTTGATAAATGGAGCTCAGGGGCACTACAATTCACAATCCTGTAGAGTTATAAATGGTAACTCAAGTCCAAAAATATATTGAAGGAAGGCAACGAAGAGGATTTGAAAGCAAGGCAGAATTGCAGGAAATTTCTATAGATTATATGTTAAGTGTTTATATACATTTAACATACATTAGCCTATTTAGGTTAGCCCCATAATCCTAATTTTTCCATCCTTCCACCTTTCATTTTGGTTAACCATTAGTTTGTTTTGTAAGTCTGTGGGTGTCTTTTTCTGTGGAAGTATGTTCATTGCTAGCAACCTTAGGATAACTTGTATAAATGATATCATAGGATATTTGTCATTCCCTTTTGACTGACTTTACCTAATATGATTATTTCTAGGCTCATTTTTAATCCTGAAAACGGCGCTCTTCATTTTCTACCCGAGGCTACTATTCCATTCTGTACATATACCACTTCTTCTTTGTCAATTCATCTGTTTATGGACCTTTTTTTTGGCTTCCATGTCTTGGCTATTTCAATATTGCTGCAGTGCACATTTGCCTGCCTCTGTCTTTCCGATTCTGGTGGTCTTAGATTAGAGGCCCAAAAGGTGCCCTGCCACATCCTCTGGTAGCTCAATTTTTACCTTTTAAAGCAGCTCCATTCAGTTTTTGTTAGTGCTGTTACCACTTTACATCCCACCAGCTGCTAGAAGGTACAAAGTTCTCTAAAACCCCTTCAGCATTTATAGTTTGTAGAGGTTTGGCTGATGGTCATTTGACTGGTGTGAGCTGAAACCTTTTTGGAGGTTGGATTTGCATGGGGCTAATAATTCCTTATACTGAGCTTTAGGCATGTCCTTTTTGTCTTTTCCTCTTTTTTTGTTTTTAGACAGTGAGTACAACTTCTCTCTTCATATTGACTTCTTGAAAAATTTGTCATGTGTTGAATTTTCTTGCCTATTCCCTATCCCAGGGCATTTTTGGAGGGGAGGTGTCATTTACAGCCCTGCAGTCCTTGTGACTACTAAGCAACCATTAGCACTGGGTTGAAAGCTGCTGTTGTGAGAAACAGCCACAATGCGGCAGCATTATTACGTTCTCAACCCTTGTTACTGGGGCAACAGAGTCTTCCTGGAGGTAGTGTTCCGAGGTTGTATATTAGAGAGGAATGTGCGGGGACAAGCCCCCAGATTTCAGGAGGTAGATACGAATCGCCTTTAGAGAACATGAAAAGCGGCAAAACGTCGACAATGATGCACTTGGCCAAAAAGGGCCTATGCGTTTTTTCCTGAATATATTCAGGAAAAAACGCATAGGCCCTTTTTGGCCAACCAAGCAAGCCGGAAAGGCAAATCAGCCTTACAAATAAGTCTCACTTCCCATCCGTCCAAAGGACATCCAAAACAGTGTAAAAACCAGAAGTGCAGGACAGGCCAGGTAGAAAAGGGAGCCTTGTTAGGCTGATGGGCGGGATGTAAATTGCCAACGGCCACTCTGGAGAAGTGCACGGTGTTTCCTAAACCATCTAAAAAACACAGCTAGAGAGCATAGGGCCCTTCCACTCGTGGGCGTATAAAATGGGAAAAGTAAAAATCAACAAGACACAGGCACCCCAAAGTTTAGGCCTGCTCTGTTGACAAGAACCTCCACTTCAATACACCTTAAATATGCCAGGATAGAGAAAAATGGATAAAGAAGTGTGGTACTTATGTACAATGGAATATCACTCAGCCATGAAATCAATGTCATACGGCTACCAGCAGCATGATGAGTGGATTTAGGTACGATGTTTCTCAGTGAAATAAGTCACACAGAAAAAGACACTTATCATAAGATATCACTTATAGAGGGAAAGTAAAAATCGCTACACATGACCTGATTACAAAACAGAACAGAGTCACACATTTAGAAAACACTGGATGGCTGCTTAACTGGAAAGGTGAGGTGCAGTGAGGCATAAAACAAGGGTTTGAAATTAGCACACATACCGTTCCATAAACCAAATATGTAACAGACAACACATACCCCTTGCTCAGTGAACTGGACTCAACCCCGCCTATTCACCGCACAAGAGTATATCTGACTAGTAAGAATCTTAAAACCTATGTATTGATATCTCTCTGTAAATGAATCAAGTGGGTGTAAAGCGGCATAAACACAGCAGTGAAAATCAGCTAAACCCCATTATAAAAATAGATTACAAAAAAAACCCCAACAAAGACAGTGAAAGAGAGAGAAATTCGTACAAAGTTCGTTCAGGGACAGTGAAGCAACCTGGATCGACCATATCTAGACCCACAGCTGGATTAGATATAAGGCTGGACACTCTTGGGGCTGAGAGGATTGGTGAGGTTTGGTGAGCAAACGCCTACCATTTAAAGTAATAGTGCATGGTACCCATTCTATGGGTCCCAAATCTCCAGGTTCAAGGGAATCTTCTTACAGCGAAAAAATGCATGGGAAACCAAGTGGATGGTATACAGTGTGGTCGGGAAAGGTTTCTGAAACGCACCTCATTTCTCCTCTCCTTGTGCTCGGGTTCGCCATTCCAGCCGCATTACTAACAATCTCCCCACTTGGAGAATCAGCACCTTTAACCTCCTGTTTCGTACAGGTTGCAATTTGTCTTGAGGATGAATGGGAAGAGGGGGAACCAATGAGAGGGTAGCTCTAGGTGTTGGGACAGGCACAGGTCACTCTAATTTCCATCAGGAAGAAGAATTAAGCACAGGCTCAGCCTGCCCCACGGAACCAGAATAGGGCCTGAAGCCATCCTGCGGATTTTCGGCCAACTCCCAAAAGGGCGAGTTGAAAAATGGAGCTCAGGGGCACTGCAATTCACAAACCTGCAGAGTTATAAACGATAACTCTCGTCCACAAATATATTGAGGGAAGGCAACGAAGAGGATGTGAAAGCAAGGCAGAACTGCAGGAAACTGATTTCAGGAGGTAGATTCGAATCGCCTTTAAAGCACATGGAAAGCGGCAAAACCTCGACAATGATGCCCTTGGCCAAAAAGGGCGTATGCGTATGCGTTTTTTCCTGAATAAATATTCAGCATGGCCCTTTTTGGCCAACCAAGCAACCTGGAAAGGCAAATCAGCGCTACAAAGAAGTCTCGCTTCCCATCGCTCAAAAGGGCCATGCTGAATAAAGTGACAATACCAGAAATGCAGGAAAGGCCATGGAGAAATGGGAGCCTTGCTACGCTGATGGGCGGGATGTAAATTGCCACCAGCCACTCTGGAGAAGTGCACGGGGTGTCCTGAAACATCTACAAAACACAGCTGAGAGAGCATAGGGCACTTCCACTCATGGGCGTCTAAATTGGGAAAACTAAAAATCAGCAAGACACAGGCACCCCAAAGTTTACGGTTGCTCTGTTGACAAGAACCTCCACTGCGTTACACCTTAAATATCCCAGGAAAGAGAAAAATGGATAAAGAAGTTGTGGTCCTTATGTACAATGGAATGCAACTCAGCCATGAAATCAACGTCATAAGGCTAGTAGCAGCATGATGAGTGGATTTAGGTACGACGAATCTAAGTGAAATAAGTCACACAGAAAAAGACACTTATCATAAGCTATCACTTATAGAGGGAATGTAAAAACCGCTACACTTGAACTGAATTACAAAACACAACAGAGTCACACGTTTAGAAAACACACTATGGCTGCTTAACGGGAAAGGTGAGGTGGGGTGATGCATAAAACAAGGGTTTCAAATTAGCTCAGATACCGTTCCATAAACCCAATATGTAATAGACAAGACCTACTCCTTGCTCAGTGAACTGGACTCAACACCCCCTATTCACCGCCCAAGAATATATCTGACTAGTAAGAATCTTAAAACCTATGTATTGATATCTCTCTGTAAGTGAGTCAAGTGGGTGTAAAGCGGCATAAGCACAGCAGTGAAAAGCAGCTAAACCCCATTATAACATTCAATTACTTTTAAAAACCCGTGAAACAAAGACAGTGAAAGAGAGAGAAATTCTTACAAAATTCGTTCAGGGGCTGTGATGCCACCTCGATTGACCATATCTAGACCCACAGCTGATTGAGACATAAGGGTGGACACTCTTGGGGCTGAGAGGTTTGGTGAGGTTGGGTGAGCAAACGCAGACCCTTTAAAGTAATACTGCGGGGTACCCATCTCATGGGTCCCAAATCTCCAGGTTCAAGGGCATCTTCCTACATCGAAAACATGCATGAGAAACCCAGAAGATGGTACACCGTGTGATCGGGAAAGGTTTCTAAAACGCACCTCATTTCTCATCTCCTTGTGCTCGGGTTCGCCATTCCAGCCGCTTTACTTGCAATCTCCCTCCTTGGAGAATCAGCACCTTTAACCCCCTGTTCCGTACAGGTTGCCATTTGTCCTGAGGATGAACGGCAAGAGGGGGAACCAATGAGAGACTAGCTCTAGGTGTTGGGACAGGCACAGGTCACTCTATTTTCCCATCAGGAAGAAGAATTAACCACAGGCTCAGCCTGCCGCCCGGAACCAGAATAGGGCCTGAAGCAATCCTGCGCTTTTGCGGCCAGCTCCCCAAAAAGCGAGTTGATAAATGGAGCTCAGGGGCACTACAATTCACAATCCTGTAGAGTTATAAATGGTAACTCAAGTCCAAAAATATATTGAAGGAAGGCAACGAAGAGGATTTGAAAGCAAGGCAGAATTGCAGGAAATTTCTATAGATTATATGTTAAGTGTTTATATACATTTAACATACATTAGCCTATTTAGGTTAGCCCCATAATCCTAATTTTTCCATCCTTCCACCTTTCATTTTGGTTAACCATTAGTTTGTTTTGTAAGTCTGTGGGTGTCTTTTTCTGTGGAAGTATGTTCATTGCTAGCAACCTTAGGATAACTTGTATAAATGATATCATAGGATATTTGTCATTCCCTTTTGACTGACTTTACCTAATATGATTATTTCTAGGCTCATTTTTAATCCTGAAAACGGCACTCTTCATTTTCTACCCGAGGCTACTATTCCATTCTGTACATATACCACTTCTTCTTTGTCAATTCATCTGTTTATGGACCTTTTTTTTTGGCTTCCATGTCTTGGCTATTTCAATATTGCTGCAGTGCACATTTGCCTGCCTCTGTCTTTCCGATTCTGGTGGTCTTAGATTAGAGGCCCAAAAGGTGCCCTGCCACATCCTCTGGTAGCTCAATTTTTACCTTTTAAAGCAGCTCCATTCAGTTTTTGTTAGTGCTGTTACCACTTTACATCCCACCAGCTGCTAGAAGGTACAAAGTTCTCTAAAACCCCTTCAGCATTTATAGTTTGTAGAGGTTTGGCTGATGGTCATTTGACTGGTGTGAGCTGAAACCTTTTTGGAGGTTGGATTTGCATGGGGCTAATAATTCCTTATACTGAGCTTTAGGCATGTCCTTTTTGTCTTTTCCTCTTTTTTTGTTTTTAGACAGTGAGTACAACTTCTCTCTTCATATTGACTTCTTGAAAAATTTGTCATGTGTTGAATTTTCTTGCCTATTCCCTATCCCAGGGCATTTTTGGAGGGGAGGTGTCATTTACAGCCCTGCAGTCCTTGTGACTACTAAGCAACCATTAGCACTGGGTTGAAAGCTGCTGTTGTGAGAAACAGCCACAATGCGGCAGCATTATTACGTTCTCAACCCTTGTTACTGGGGCAACAGAGTCTTCCTGGAGGTAGTGTTCCGAGGTTGTATATTAGAGAGGAATGTGCGGGGACAAGCCCCCAGATTTCAGGAGGTAGATACGAATCGCCTTTAGAGAACATGAAAAGCGGCAAAACGTCGACAATGATGCACTTGGCCAAAAAGGGCCTATGCGTTTTTTCCTGAATATATTCAGGAAAAAACGCATAGGCCCTTTTTGGCCAACCAAGCAAGCCGGAAAGGCAAATCAGCCTTACAAATAAGTCTCACTTCCCATCCGTCCAAAGGACATCCAAAACAGTGTAAAAACCAGAAGTGCAGGACAGGCCAGGTAGAAAAGGGAGCCTTGTTAGGCTGATGGGCGGGATGTAAATTGCCAACGGCCACTCTGGAGAAGTGCACGGTGTTTCCTAAACCATCTAAAAAACACAGCTAGAGAGCATAGGGCCCTTCCACTCGTGGGCGTATAAAATGGGAAAAGTAAAAATCAACAAGACACAGGCACCCCAAAGTTTAGGCCTGCTCTGTTGACAAGAACCTCCACTTCAATACACCTTAAATATGCCAGGATAGAGAAAAATGGATAAAGAAGTGTGGTACTTATGTACAATGGAATATCACTCAGCCATGAAATCAATGTCATACGGCTACCAGCAGCATGATGAGTGGATTTAGGTACGATGTTTCTCAGTGAAATAAGTCACACAGAAAAAGACACTTATCATAAGATATCACTTATAGAGGGAAAGTAAAAATCGCTAAACATGACCTGATTACAAAACAGAACAGAGTCACACATTTAGAAAACACTGGATGGCTGCTTAACTGGAAAGGTGAGGTGCAGTGAGGCATAAAACAAGGGTTTGAAATTAGCACACATACCGTTCCATAAACCAAATATGTAACAGACAACACATACCCCTTGCTCAGTGAACTGGACTCAACCCCGCCTATTCACCGCACAAGAGTATATCTGACTAGTAAGAATCTTAAAACCTATGTATTGATATCTCTCTGTAAATGAATCAAGTGGGTGTAAAGCGGCATAAACACAGCAGTGAAAATCAGCTAAACCCCATTATAAAAATAGATTACAAAAAAAACCCCAACAAAGACAGTGAAAGAGAGAGAAATTCGTACAAAGTTCGTTCAGGGACAGTGACGCAACCTGGATCGACCATATCTAGACCCACAGCTGGATTAGATATAAGGCTGGACACTCTTGGGGCTGAGAGGATTGGTGAGGTTTGGTGAGCAAACGCCTACCATTTAAAGTAATAGTGCATGGTACCCATTCTATGGGTCCCAAATCTCCAGGTTCAAGGGAATCTTCTTACAGCGAAAAAATGCATGGGAAACCAAGTGGATGGTATACAGTGTGATCGGGAAAGGTTTCTGAAACGCACCTCATTTCTCCTCTCCTTGTGCTCGGGTTCGCCATTCCAGCCGCATTACTAACAATCTCCCCACTTGGAGAATCAGCACCTTTAACCTCCTGTTTCGTACAGGTTGCAATTTGTCTTGAGGATGAATGGGAAGAGGGGGAACCAATGAGAGGGTAGCTCTAGGTGTTGGGACAGGCACAGGTCACTCTAATTTCCATCAGGAAGAAGAATTAACCACAGGCTCAGCCTGCCCCACGGAACCAGAATAGGGCCTGAAGCCATCCTGCGGATTTTCGGCCAACTCCCAAAAGAGCGAGTTGAAAAATGGAGCTCAGGGGCACTGCAATTCACAAACCTGCAGAGTTATAAACGATAACTCTCGTCCACAAATATATTGAGGGAAGGCAACGAAGAGGATGTGAAAGCAAGGCAGAACTGCAGGAAACTGATTTCAGGAGGTAGATTCGAATCGCCTTTAAAGCACATGGAAAGCGGCAAAACCTAGACAATGATGCCCTTGGCCAAAAAGGGCGTATGCGTATGCGTTTTTTCCTGAATAAATATTCAGCATGGCCCTTTTTGGCCAACCAAGCAACCTGGAAAGGCAAATCAGCGCTACAAAGAAGTCTCGCTTCCCATCGCTCAAAAGGGCCATGCTGAATAAAGTGACAATACCAGAAATGCAGGAAAGGCCATGGAGAAATGGGAGCCTTGCTACGCTGATGGGCGGGATGTAAGTTGCCACCAGCCACTCTGGAGAAGTGCACGGGGTGTCCTGAAACATCTACAAAACACAGCTGAGAGAGCATAGGGCACTTCCACTCATGGGCGTCTAAATTGGGAAAACTAAAAATCAGCAAGACACAGGCACCCCAAAGTTTACGGTTGCTCTGTTGACAAGAGCCTCCACTGCGTTACACCTTAAATATCCCAGGAAAGAGAAAAATGGATAAAGAAGTTGTGGTCCTTATGTACAATGGAATGCAACTCAGCCATGAAATCAACGTCATAAGGCTAGTAGCAGCATGATGAGTGGATTTAGGTACGACGAATCTAAGTGAAATAAGTCACACAGAAAAAGACACTTATCATAAGCTATCACTTATAGAGGGAAAGTAAAAATCGCTACACATGACCTGATTACAAAACAGAACAGAGTCACACATTTAGAAAACACTGGATGGCTGCTTAACTGGAAAGGTGAGGTGCGGTGAGGCATAAAACAAGGGTTTGAAATTAGCACACATACCGTTCCATAAACCAAATATGTAACAGACAACACATACCCCTTGCTCAGTGAACTGGACTCAACCCCGCCTATTCACCGCACAAGAGTATATCTGACTAGTAAGAATCTTAAAACCTATGTATTGATATCTCTCTGTAAATGAATCAAGTGGGTGTAAAGCGGCATAAACACAGCAGTGAAAATCAGCTAAACCCCATTATAAAAATAGATTACAAAAAAAACCCCAACAAAGACAGTGAAAGAGAGAGAAATTCGTACAAAGTTCGTTCAGGGACAGTGAAGCAACCTGGATCGACCATATCTAGACCCACAGCTGGATTAGATATAAGGCTGGACACTCTTGGGGCTGAGAGGATTGGTGAGGTTTGGTGAGCAAACGCCTACCATTTAAAGTAATAGTGCATGGTACCCATTCTATGGGTCCCAAATCTCCAGGTTCAAGGGAATCTTCTTACAGCGAAAAAATGCATGGGAAACCAAGTGGATGGTATACAGTGTGGTCGGGAAAGGTTTCTGAAACGCACCTCATTTCTCCTCTCCTTGTGCTCGGGTTCGCCATTCCAGCCGCATTACTAACAATCTCCCCACTTGGAGAATCAGCACCTTTAACCTCCTGTTTCGTACAGGTTGCAATTTGTCTTGAGGATGAATGGGAAGAGGGGGAACCAATGAGAGGGTAGCTCTAGGTGTTGGGACAGGCACAGGTCACTCTAATTTCCATCAGGAAGAAGAATTAACCACAGGCTCAGCCTGCCCCACGGAACCAGAATAGGGCCTGAAGCCATCCTGCGGATTTTCGGCCAACTCCCAAAAGAGCGAGTTGAAAAATGGAGCTCAGGGGCACTGCAATTCACAAACCTGCAGAGTTATAAACGATAACTCTCGTCCACAAATATATTGAGGGAAGGCAACGAAGAGGATGTGAAAGCAAGGCAGAACTGCAGGAAACTGATTTCAGGAGGTAGATTCGAATCGCCTTTAAAGCACATGGAAAGCGGCAAAACCTCGACAATGATGCCCTTGGCCAAAAAGGGCGTATGCGTATGCGTTTTTTCCTGAATAAATATTCAGCATGGCCCTTTTTGGCCAACCAAGCAACCTGGAAAGGCAAATCAGCGCTACAAAGAAGTCTCGCTTCCCATCGCTCAAAAGGGCCATGCTGAATAAAGTGACAATACCAGAAATGCAGGAAAGGCCATGGAGAAATGGGAGCCTTGCTACGCTGATGGGCGGGATGTAAGTTGCCACCAGCCACTCTGGAGAAGTGCACGGGGTGTCCTGAAACATCTACAAAACACAGCTGAGAGAGCATAGGGCACTTCCACTCATGGGCGTCTAAATTGGGAAAACTAAAAATCAGCAAGACACAGGCACCCCAAAGTTTACGGTTGCTCTGTTGACAAGAGCCTCCACTGCGTTACACCTTAAATATCCCAGGAAAGAGAAAAATGGATAAAGAAGTTGTGGTCCTTATGTACAATGGAATGCAACTCAGCCATGAAATCAACGTCATAAGGCTAGTAGCAGCATGATGAGTGGATTTAGGTACGACGAATCTAAGTGAAATAAGTCACACAGAAAAAGACACTTATCATAAGCTATCACTTATAGAGGGAATGTAAAAACCGCTACACTTGAACTGAATTACAAAACACAACAGAGTCACACGTTTAGAAAACACACTATGGCTGCTTAACGGGAAAGGTGAGGTGGGGTGATGCATAAAACAAGGGTTTCAAATTAGCTCAGATACCGTTCCATAAACCCAATATGTAATAGACAAGACCTACTCCTTGCTCAGTGAACTGGACTCAACACCCCCTATTCACCGCCCAAGAATACATCTGACTAGTAAGAATCTTAAAACCTATGTATGGATATCTCTCTGTAAGTGAGTCAAGTGGGTGTAAAGCGGCATAAGCACAGCAGTGAAAAGCAGCTAAACCCCATTATAACATTCAATTACTTTTAAAAACCCGTGAAACAAAGACAGTGAAAGAGAGAGAAATTCTTACAAAATTCGTTCAGGGGCTGTGATGCCACCTCGATTGACCATATCTAGACCCACAGCTGATTGAGACATAAGGGTGGACACTCTTGGGGCTGAGAGGTTTGGTGAGGTTGGGTGAGCAAACGCAGACCCTTTAAAGTAATACTGCGGGGTACCCATCTCATGGGTCCCAAATCTCCAGGTTCAAGGGCATCTTCCTACATCGAAAACATGCATGAGAAACCCAGAAGATGGTACACCGTGTGATCGGGAAAGGTTTCTAAAACGCACCTCATTTCTCATCTCCTTGTGCTCGGGTTCGCCATTCCAGCCGCTTTACTTGCAATCTCCCTCCTTGGAGAATCAGCACCTTTAACCCCCTGTTCCGTACAGGTTGCCATTTGTCCTGAGGATGAACGGCAAGAGGGGGAACCAATGAGAGACTAGCTCTAGGTGTTGGGACAGGCACAGGTCACTCTATTTTCCCATCAGGAAGAAGAATTAACCACAGGCTCAGCCTGCCGCCCGGAACCAGAATAGGGCCTGAAGCAATCCTGCGCTTTTGCGGCCAGCTCCCCAAAAAGCGAGTTGATAAATGGAGCTCAGGGGCACTACAATTCACAATCCTGTAGAGTTATAAATGGTAACTCAAGTCCAAAAATATATTGAAGGAAGGCAACGAAGAGGATTTGAAAGCAAGGCAGAATTGCAGGAAATTTCTATAGATTATATGTTAAGTGTTTATATACATTTAACATACATTAGCCTATTTAGGTTAGCCCCATAATCCTAATTTTTCCATCCTTCCACCTTTCATTTTGGTTAACCATTAGTTTGTTTTGTAAGTCTGTGGGTGTCTTTTTCTGTGGAAGTATGTTCATTGCTAGCAATCTTAGGATAACTTGTATAAATGATATCATAGGATATTTGTCATTCCCTTTTGACTGACTTTACCTAATATGATTATTTCTAGGCTCATTTTTAATCCTGAAAACGGCACTCTTCATTTTCTACCCGAGGCTACTATTCCATTCTGTACATATACCACTTCTTCTTTGTCAATTCATCTGTTTATGGACCTTTTTTTTGGCTTCCATGTCTTGGCTATTTCAATATTGCTGCAGTGCACATTTGCCTGCCTCTGTCTTTCCGATTCTGGTGGTCTTAGATTAGAGGCCCAAAAGGTGCCCTGCCACATCCTCTGGTAGCTCAATTTTTACCTTTTAAAGCAGCTCCATTCAGTTTTTGTTAGTGCTGTTACCACTTTACATCCCACCAGCTGCTAGAAGGTACAAAGTTCTCTAAAACCCCTTCAGCATTTATAGTTTGTAGAGGTTTGGCTGATGGTCATTTGACTGGTGTGAGCTGAAACCTTTATGGAGGTTGGATTTGCATGGGGCTAATAATTCCTTATACTGAGCTTTAGGCATGTCCTTTTTGTCTTTTCCTCTTTTTTTGTTTTTAGACAGTGAGTACAACTTCTCTCTTCATATTGACTTCTTGAAAAATTTGTCATGTGTTGAATTTTCTTGCCTATTCCCTATCCCAGGGCATTTTTGGAGGGGAGGTGTCATTTACAGCCCTGCAGTCCTTGTGACTACTAAGCAACCATTAGCACTGGGTTGAAAGCTGCTGTTGTGAGAAACAGCCACAATGCGGCAGCATTATTACGTTCTCAACCCTTGTTACTGGGGCAACAGAGTCTTCCTGGAGGTAGTGTTCCGAGGTTGTATATTAGAGAGGAATGTGCGGGGACAAGCCCCCAGATTTCAGGAGGTAGATACGAATCGCCTTTAGAGAACATGAAAAGCGGCAAAACGTCGACAATGATGCACTTGGCCAAAAAGGGCCTATGCGTTTTTTTCCTGAATATATTCAGGAAAAAACGCATAGGCCCTTTTTGGCCAACCAAGCAAGCCGGAAAGGCAAATCAGCCTTACAAATAAGTCTCACTTCCCATCCGTCCAAAGGACATCCAAAACAGTGTAAAAACCAGAAGTGCAGGACAGGCCAGGTAGAAAAGGGAGCCTTGTTAGGCTGATGGGCGGGATGTAAATTGCCAACGGCCACTCTGGAGAAGTGCACGGTGTTTCCTAAACCATCTAAAAAACACAGCTAGAGAGCATAGGGCCCTTCCACTCGTGGGCGTATAAAATGGGAAAAGTAAAAATCAACAAGACACAGGCACCCCAAAGTTTAGGCCTGCTCTGTTGACAAGAACCTCCACTTCAATACACCTTAAATATGCCAGGATAGAGAAAAATGGATAAAGAAGTGTGGTACTTATGTACAATGGAATATCACTCAGCCATGAAATCAATGTCATACGGCTACCAGCAGCATGATGAGTGGATTTAGGTACGATGTTTCTCAGTGAAATAAGTCACACAGAAAAAGACACTTATCATAAGATATCACTTATAGAGGGAAAGTAAAAATCGCTACACATGACCTGATTACAAAACAGAACAGAGTCACACATTTAGAAAACACTGGATGGCTGCTTAACTGGAAAGGTGAGGTGCAGTGAGGCATAAAACAAGGGTTTGAAATTAGCACACATACCGTTCCATAAACCAAATATGTAACAGACAACACATACCCCTTGCTCAGTGAACTGGACTCAACCCCCCCTATTCACCGCACAAGAGTATATCTGACTAGTAAGAATCTTAAAACCTATGTATTGATATCTCTCTGTAAATGAATCAAGTGGGTGTAAAGCGGCATAAACACAGCAGTGAAAATCAGCTAAACCCCATTATAAAAATAGATTACAAAAAAAACCCCAACAAAGACAGTGAAAGAGAGAGAAATTCGTACAAAGTTCGTTCAGGGACAGTGAAGCAACCTGGATCGACCATATCTAGACCCACAGCTGGATTAGATATAAGGCTGGACACTCTTGGGGCTGAGAGGATTGGTGAGGTTTGGTGAGCAAACGCCTACCATTTAAAGTAATAGTGCATGGTACCCATTCTATGGGTCCCAAATCTCCAGGTTCAAGGGAATCTTCTTACAGCGAAAAAATGCATGGGAAACCAAGTGGATGGTATACAGTGTGGTCGGGAAAGGTTTCTAAAACGCACCTCATTTCTCCTCTCCTTGTGCTCGGGTTCGCCATTCCAGCCGCATTACTAACAATCTCCCCACTTGGAGAATCAGCACCTTTAACCTCCTGTTTCGTACAGGTTGCAATTTGTCTTGAGGATGAATGGGAAGAGGGGGAACCAATGAGAGGGTAGCTCTAGGTGTTGGGACAGGCACAGGTCACTCTAATTTCCATCAGGAAGAAGAATTAAGCACAGGCTCAGCCTGCCCCACGGAACCAGAATAGGGCCTGAAGCCATCCTGCGGATTTTCGGCCAACTCCCAAAAGGGCGAGTTGAAAAATGGAGCTCAGGGGCACTGCAATTCACAAACCTGCAGAGTTATAAACGATAACTCTCGTCCACAAATATATTGAGGGAAGGCAACGAAGAGGATGTGAAAGCAAGGCAGAACTGCAGGAAACTGATTTCAGGAGGTAGATTCGAATCGCCTTTAAAGCACATGGAAAGCGGCAAAACCTCGACAATGATGCCCTTGGCCAAAAAGGGCGTATGCGTATGCGTTTTTTCCTGAATAAATATTCAGCATGGCCCTTTTTGGCCAACCAAGCAACCTGGAAAGGCAAATCAGCGCTACAAAGAAGTCTCGCTTCCCATCGCTCAAAAGGGCCATGCTGAATAAAGTGACAATACCAGAAATGCAGGAAAGGCCATGGAGAAATGGGAGCCTTGCTACGCTGATGGGCGGGATGTAAATTGCCACCAGCCACTCTGGAGAAGTGCACGGGGTGTCCTGAAACATCTACAAAACACAGCTGAGAGAGCATAGGGCACTTCCACTCATGGGCGTCTAAATTGGGAAAACTAAAAATCAGCAAGACACAGGCACCCCAAAGTTTACGGTTGCTCTGTTGACAAGAACCTCCACTGCGTTACACCTTAAATATCCCAGGAAAGAGAAAAATGGATAAAGAAGTTGTGGTCCTTATGTACAATGGAATGCAACTCAGCCATGAAATCAACGTCATAAGGCTAGTAGCAGCATGATGAGTGGATTTAGGTACGACGAATCTAAGTGAAATAAGTCACACAGAAAAAGACACTTATCATAAGCTATCACTTATAGAGGGAATGTAAAAACCGCTACACTTGAACTGAATTACAAAACACAACAGAGTCACACGTTTAGAAAACACACTATGGCTGCTTAACGGGAAAGGTGAGGTGGGGTGATGCATAAAACAAGGGTTTCAAATTAGCTCAGATACCGTTCCATAAACCCAATATGTAATAGACAAGACCTACTCCTTGCTCAGTGAACTGGGCTCAACACCCCCTATTCACCGCCCAAGAATATATCTGACTAGTAAGAATCTTAAAACCTATGTATTGATATCTCTCTGTAAGTGAGTCAAGTGGGTGTAAAGCGGCATAAGCACAGCAGTGAAAAGCAGCTAAATCCCATTATAACATTCAATTACTTTTAAAAACCCGTGAAACAAAGACAGTGAAAGAGAGAGAAATTCTTACAAAATTCGTTCAGGGGCTGTGATGCCACCTCGATTGACCATATCTAGACCCACAGCTGATTGAGACATAAGGGTGGACACTCTTGGGGCTGAGAGGTTTGGTGAGGTTGGGTGAGCAAACGCAGACCCTTTAAAGTAATACTGCGGGGTACCCATCTCATGGGTCCCAAATCTCCAGGTTCAAGGGCATCTTCCTACATCGAAAACATGCATGAGAAACCCAGAAGATGGTACACCGTGTGATCGGGAAAGGTTTCTAAAACGCACCTCATTTCTCATCTCCTTGTGCTCGGGTTCGCCATTCCAGCCGCTTTACTTGCAATCTCCCTCCTTGGAGAATCAGCACCTTTAACCCCCTGTTCCGTACAGGTTGCCATTTGTCCTGAGGATGAACGGCAAGAGGGGGAACCAATGAGAGACTAGCTCTAGGTGTTGGGACAGGCACAGGTCACTCTATTTTCCCATCAGGAAGAAGAATTAACCACAGGCTCAGCCTGCCGCCCGGAACCAGAATAGGGCCTGAAGCAATCCTGCGCTTTTGCGGCCAGCTCCCCAAAAAGCGAGTTGATAAATGGAGCTCAGGGGCACTACAATTCACAATCCTGTAGAGTTATAAATGGTAACTCAAGTCCAAAAATATATTGAAGGAAGGCAACGAAGAGGATTTGAAAGCAAGGCAGAATTGCAGGAAATTTCTATAGATTATATGTTAAGTGTTTATATACATTTAACATACATTAGCCTATTTAGGTTAGCCCCATAATCCTAATTTTTCCATCCTTCCACCTTTCATTTTGGTTAACCATTAGTTTGTTTTGTAAGTCTGTGGGTGTCTTTTTCTGTGGAAGTATGTTCATTGCTAGCAACCTTAGGATAACTTGTATAAATGATATCATAGGATATTTGTCATTCCCTTTTGACTGACTTTACCTAATATGATTATTTCTAGGCTCATTTTTAATCCTGAAAACGGCGCTCTTCATTTTCTACCCGAGGCTACTATTCCATTCTGTACATATACCACTTCTTCTTTGTCAATTCATCTGTTTATGGACCTTTTTTTTGGCTTCCATGTCTTGGCTATTTCAATATTGCTGCAGTGCACATTTGCCTGCCTCTGTCTTTCCGATTCTGGTGGTCTTAGATTAGAGGCCCAAAAGGTGCCCTGCCACATCCTCTGGTAGCTCAATTTTTACCTTTTAAAGCAGCTCCATTCAGTTTTTGTTAGTGCTGTTACCACTTTACATCCCACCAGCTGCTAGAAGGTACAAAGTTCTCTAAAACCCCTTCAGCATTTATAGTTTGTAGAGGTTTGGCTGATGGTCATTTGACTGGTGTGAGCTGAAACCTTTTTGGAGGT
Source organism: Eschrichtius robustus (assembly GCF_028021215.1). Lineage (NCBI taxonomy): Eukaryota > Metazoa > Chordata > Mammalia > Artiodactyla > Eschrichtiidae > Eschrichtius > Eschrichtius robustus. Next base: position 110,156,025 of record NC_090824.1, on the reverse strand, counting down.
TGGATTTGCATGGGGCTAATAATTCCTTATACTGAGCTTTAGGCATGTCCTTTTTGTCTTTTCCTCTTTTTTTGTTTTTAGACAGTGAGTACAACTTCTCTCTTCATATTGACTTCTTGAAAAATTTGTCATGTGTTGAATTTTCTTGCCTATTCCCTATCCCAGGGCATTTTTGGAGGGGAGGTGTCATTTACAGCCCTGCAGTCCTTGTGACTACTAAGCAACCATTAGCACTGGGTTGAAAGCTGCTGTTGTGAGAAACAGCCACAATGCGGCAGCATTATTACGTTCTCAACCCTTGTTACTGGGGCAACAGAGTCTTCCTGGAGGTAGTGTTCCGAGGTTGTATATTAGAGAGGAATGTGCGGGGACAAGCCCCCAGATTTCAGGAGGTAGATACGAATCGCCTTTAGAGAACATGAAAAGCGGCAAAACGTCGACAATGATGCACTTGGCCAAAAAGGGCCTATGCGTTTTTTCCTGAATATATTCAGGAAAAAACGCATAGGCCCTTTTTGGCCAACCAAGCAAGCCGGAAAGGCAAATCAGCCTTACAAATAAGTCTCACTTCCCATCCGTCCAAAGGACATCCAAAACAGTGTAAAAACCAGAAGTGCAGGACAGGCCAGGTAGAAAAGGGAGCCTTGTTAGGCTGATGGGCGGGATGTAAATTGCCAACGGCCACTCTGGAGAAGTGCACGGTGTTTCCTAAACCATCTAAAAAACACAGCTAGAGAGCATAGGGCCCTTCCACTCGTGGGCGTATAAAATGGGAAAAGTAAAAATCAACAAGACACAGGCACCCCAAAGTTTAGGCCTGCTCTGTTGACAAGAACCTCCACTTCAATACACCTTAAATATGCCAGGATAGAGAAAAATGGATAAAGAAGTGTGGTACTTATGTACAATGGAATATCACTCAGCCATGAGATCAATGTCATACGGCTACCAGCAGCATGATGAGTGGATTTAGGTACGATGTTTCTCAGTGAAATAAGTCACACAGAAAAAGACACTTATCATAAGATATCACTTATAGAGGGAAAGTAAAAATCGCTACACATGACCTGATTACAAAACAGAACAGAGTCACACATTTAGAAAACACTGGATGGCTGCTTAACTGGAAAGGTGAGGTGCAGTGAGGCATAAAACAAGGGTTTGAAATTAGCACACATACCGTTCCATAAACCAAATATGTAACAGACAACACATACCCCTTGCTCAGTGAACTGGACTCAACCCCGCCTATTCACCGCACAAGAGTATATCTGACTAGTAAGAATCTTAAAACCTATGTATTGATATCTCTCTGTAAATGAATCAAGTGGGTGTAAAGCGGCATAAACACAGCAGTGAAAATCAGCTAAACCCCATTATAAAAATAGATTACAAAAAAAACCCCAACAAAGACAGTGAAAGAGAGAGAAATTCGTACAAAGTTCGTTCAGGGACAGTGAAGCAACCTGGATCGACCATATCTAGACCCACAGCTGGATTAGATATAAGGCTGGACACTCTTGGGGCTGAGAGGATTGGTGAGGTTTGGTGAGCAAACGCCTACCATTTAAAGTAATAGTGCATGGTACCCATTCTATGGGTCCCAAATCTCCAGGTTCAAGGGAATCTTCTTACAGCGAAAAAATGCATGGGAAACCAAGTGGATGGTATACAGTGTGGTCGGGAAAGGTTTCTAAAACGCACCTCATTTCTCCTCTCCTTGTGCTCGGGTTCGCCATTCCAGCCGCATTACTAACAATCTCCCCACTTGGAGAATCAGCACCTTTAACCTCCTGTTTCGTACAGGTTGCAATTTGTCTTGAGGATGAATGGGAAGAGGGGGAACCAATGAGAGGGTAGCTCTAGGTGTTGGGACAGGCACAGGTCACTCTAATTTCCATCAGGAAGAAGAATTAAGCACAGGCTCAGCCTGCCCCACGGAACCAGAATAGGGCCTGAAGCCATCCTGCGGATTTTCGGCCAACTCCCAAAAGGGCGAGTTGAAAAATGGAGCTCAGGGGCACTGCAATTCACAAACCTGCAGAGTTATAAACGATAACTCTCGTCCACAAATATATTGAGGGAAGGCAACGAAGAGGATGTGAAAGCAAGGCAGAACTGCAGGAAACTGATTTCAGGAGGTAGATTCGAATCGCCTTTAAAGCACATGGAAAGCGGCAAAACCTCGACAATGATGCCCTTGGCCAAAAAGGGCGTATGCGTATGCGTTTTTTCCTGAATAAATATTCAGCATGGCCCTTTTTGGCCAACCAAGCAACCTGGAAAGGCAAATCAGCGCTACAAAGAAGTCTCGCTTCCCATCGCTCAAAAGGGCCATGCTGAATAAAGTGACAATACCAGAAATGCAGGAAAGGCCATGGAGAAATGGGAGCCTTGCTACGCTGATGGGCGGGATGTAAATTGCCACCAGCCACTCTGGAGAAGTGCACGGGGTGTCCTGAAACATCTACAAAACACAGCTGAGAGAGCATAGGGCACTTCCACTCATGGGCGTCTAAATTGGGAAAACTAAAAATCAGCAAGACACAGGCACCCCAAAGTTTACGGTTGCTCTGTTGACAAGAACCTCCACTGCGTTACACCTTAAATATCCCAGGAAAGAGAAAAATGGATAAAGAAGTTGTGGTCCTTATGTACAATGGAATGCAACTCAGCCATGAAATCAACGTCATAAGGCTAGTAGCAGCATGATGAGTGGATTTAGGTACGACGAATCTAAGTGAAATAAGTCACACAGAAAAAGACACTTATCATAAGCTATCACTTATAGAGGGAATGTAAAAACCGCTACACTTGAACTGAATTACAAAACACAACAGAGTCACACGTTTAGAAAACACACTATGGCTGCTTAACGGGAAAGGTGAGGTGGGGTGATGCATAAAACAAGGGTTTCAAATTAGCTCAGATACCGTTCCATAAACCCAATATGTAATAGACAAGACCTACTCCTTGCTCAGTGAACTGGACTCAACACCCCCTATTCACCGCCCAAGAATATATCTGACTAGTAAGAATCTTAAAACCTATGTATTGATATCTCTCTGTAAGTGAGTCAAGTGGGTGTAAAGCGGCATAAGCACAGCAGTGAAAAGCAGCTAAACCCCATTATAACATTCAATTACTTTTAAAAACCCGTGAAACAAAGACAGTGAAAGAGAGAGAAATTCTTACAAAATTCGTTCAGGGGCTGTGATGCCACCTCGATTGACCATATCTAGACCCACAGCTGATTGAGACATAAGGGTGGACACTCTTGGGGCTGAGAGGTTTGGTGAGGTTGGGTGAGCAAACGCAGACCCTTTAAAGTAATACTGCGGGGTACCCATCTCATGGGTCCCAAATCTCCAGGTTCAAGGGCATCTTCCTACATCGAAAACATGCATGAGAAACCCAGAAGATGGTACACCGTGTGATCGGGAAAGGTTTCTAAAACGCACCTCATTTCTCATCTCCTTGTGCTCGGGTTCGCCATTCCAGCCGCTTTACTTGCAATCTCCCTCCTTGGAGAATCAGCACCTTTAACCCCCTGTTCCGTACAGGTTGCCATTTGTCCTGAGGATGAACGGCAAGAGGGGGAACCAATGAGAGACTAGCTCTAGGTGTTGGGACAGGCACAGGTCACTCTATTTTCCCATCAGGAAGAAGAATTAACCACAGGCTCAGCCTGCCGCCCGGAACCAGAATAGGGCCTGAAGCAATCCTGCGCTTTTGCGGCCAGCTCCCCAAAAAGCGAGTTGATAAATGGAGCTCAGGGGCACTACAATTCACAATCCTGTAGAGTTATAAATGGTAACTCAAGTCCAAAAATATATTGAAGGAAGGCAACGAAGAGGATTTGAAAGCAAGGCAGAATTGCAGGAAATTTCTATAGATTATATGTTAAGTGTTTATATACATTTAACATACATTAGCCTATTTAGGTTAGCCCCATAATCCTAATTTTTCCATCCTTCCACCTTTCATTTTGGTTAACCATTAGTTTGTTTTGTAAGTCTGTGGGTGTCTTTTTCTGTGGAAGTATGTTCATTGCTAGCAACCTTAGGATAACTTGTATAAATGATATCATAGGATATTTGTCATTCCCTTTTGACTGACTTTACCTAATATGATTATTTCTAGGCTCATTTTTAATCCTGAAAACGGCACTCTTCATTTTCTACCCGAGGCTACTATTCCATTCTGTACATATACCACTTCTTCTTTGTCAATTCATCTGTTTATGGACCTTTTTTTTTGGCTTCCATGTCTTGGCTATTTCAATATTGCTGCAGTGCACATTTGCCTGCCTCTGTCTTTCCGATTCTGGTGGTCTTAGATTAGAGGCCCAAAAGGTGCCCTGCCACATCCTCTGGTAGCTCAATTTTTACCTTTTAAAGCAGCTCCATTCAGTTTTTGTTAGTGCTGTTACCACTTTACATCCCACCAGCTGCTAGAAGGTACAAAGTTCTCTAAAACCCCTTCAGCATTTATAGTTTGTAGAGGTTTGGCTGATGGTCATTTGACTGGTGTGAGCTGAAACCTTTTTGGAGGTTGGATTTGCATGGGGCTAATAATTCCTTATACTGAGCTTTAGGCATGTCCTTTTTGTCTTTTCCTCTTTTTTTGTTTTTAGACAGTGAGTACAACTTCTCTCTTCATATTGACTTCTTGAAAAATTTGTCATGTGTTGAATTTTATTGCCTATTCCCTATCCCAGGGCATTTTTGGAGGGGAGGTGTCATTTACAGCCCTGCAGTCCTTGTGACTACTAAGCAACCATTAGCACTGGGTTGAAAGCTGCTGTTGTGAGAAACAGCCACAATGCGGCAGCATTATTACGTTCTCAACCCTTGTTACTGGGGCAACAGAGTCTTCCTGGAGGTAGTGTTCCGAGGTTGTATATTAGAGAGGAATGTGCGGGGACAAGCCCCCAGATTTCAGGAGGTAGATACGAATCGCCTTTAGAGAACATGAAAAGCGGCAAAACGTCGACAATGATGCACTTGGCCAAAAAGGGCCTATGCGTTTTTTTCCTGAATATATTCAGGAAAAAACGCATAGGCCCTTTTTGGCCAACCAAGCAAGCCGGAAAGGCAAATCAGCCTTACAAATAAGTCTCACTTCCCATCCGTCCAAAGGACATCCAAAACAGTGTAAAAACCAGAAGTGCAGGACAGGCCAGGTAGAAAAGGGAGCCTTGTTAGGCTGATGGGCGGGATGTAAATTGCCAACGGCCACTCTGGAGAAGTGCACGGTGTTTCCTAAACCATCTAAAAAACACAGCTAGAGAGCATAGGGCCCTTCCACTCGTGGGCGTATAAAATGGGAAAAGTAAAAATCAACAAGACACAGGCACCCCAAAGTTTAGGCCTGCTCTGTTGACAAGAACCTCCACTTCAATACACCTTAAATATGCCAGGATAGAGAAAAATGGATAAAGAAGTGTGGTACTTATGTACAATGGAATATCACTCAGCCATGAAATCAATGTCATACGGCTACCAGCAGCATGATGAGTGGATTTAGGTACGATGTTTCTCAGTGAAATAAGTCACACAGAAAAAGACACTTATCATAAGATATCACTTATAGAGGGAAAGTAAAAATCGCTACACATGACCTGATTACAAAACAGAACAGAGTCACACATTTAGAAAACACTGGATGGCTGCTTAACTGGAAAGGTGAGGTGCAGTGAGGCATAAAACAAGGGTTTGAAATTAGCACACATACCGTTCCATAAACCAAATATGTAACAGACAACACATACCCCTTGCTCAGTGAACTGGACTCAACCCCGCCTATTCACCGCACAAGAGTATATCTGACTAGTAAGAATCTTAAAACCTATGTATTGATATCTCTCTGTAAATGAATCAAGTGGGTGTAAAGCGGCATAAACACAGCAGTGAAAATCAGCTAAACCCCATTATAAAAATAGATTACAAAAAAAACCCCAACAAAGACAGTGAAAGAGAGAGAAATTCGTACAAAGTTCGTTCAGGGACAGTGAAGCAACCTGGATCGACCATATCTAGACCCACAGCTGGATTAGATATAAGGCTGGACACTCTTGGGGCTGAGAGGATTGGTGAGGTTTGGTGAGCAAACGCCTACCATTTAAAGTAATAGTGCATGGTACCCATTCTATGGGTCCCAAATCTCCAGGTTCAAGGGAATCTTCTTACAGCGAAAAAATGCATGGGAAACCAAGTGGATGGTATACAGTGTGGTCGGGAAAGGTTTCTAAAACGCACCTCATTTCTCCTCTCCTTGTGCTCGGGTTCGCCATTCCAGCCGCATTACTAACAATCTCCCCACTTGGAGAATCAGCACCTTTAACCTCCTGTTTCGTACAGGTTGCAATTTGTCTTGAGGATGAATGGGAAGAGGGGGAACCAATGAGAGGGTAGCTCTAGGTGTTGGGACAGGCACAGGTCACTCTAATTTCCATCAGGAAGAAGAATTAACCACAGGCTCAGCCTGCCCCACGGAACCAGAATAGGGCCTGAAGCCATCCTGCGGATTTTCGGCCAACTCCCAAAAGGGCGAGTTGAAAAATGGAGCTCAGGGGCACTGCAATTCACAAACCTGCAGAGTTATAAACGATAACTCTCGTCCACAAATATATTGAGGGAAGGCAACGAAGAGGATGTGAAAGCAAGGCAGAACTGCAGGAAACTGATTTCAGGAGGTAGATTCGAATCGCCTTTAAAGCACATGGAAAGCGGCAAAATCTCGACAATGATGCCCTTGGCCAAAAAGGGCGTATGCGTATGCGTTTTTTCCTGAATAAATATTCAGCATGGCCCTTTTTGGCCAACCAAGCAACCTGGAAAGGCAAATCAGCGCTACAAAGAAGTCTCGCTTCCCATCGCTCAAAAGGGCCATGCTGAATAAAGTGACAATACCAGAAATGCAGGAAAGGCCATGGAGAAATGGGAGCCTTGCTACGCTGATGGGCGGGATGTAAATTGCCACCAGCCACTCTGGAGAAGTGCACGGGGTGTCCTGAAACATCTACAAAACACAGCTGAGAGAGCATAGGGCACTTCCACTCATGGGCGTCTAAATTGGGAAAACTAAAAATCAGCAAGACACAGGCACCCCAAAGTTTACGGTTGCTCTGTTGACAAGAACCTCCACTGCGTTACACCTTAAATATCCCAGGAAAGAGAAAAATGGATAAAGAAGTTGTGGTCCTTATGTACAATGGAATGCAACTCAGCCATGAAATCAACGTCATAAGGCTAGTAGCAGCATGATGAGTGGATTTAGGTACGACGAATCTAAGTGAAATAAGTCACACAGAAAAAGACACTTATCATAAGCTATCACTTATAGAGGGAATGTAAAAACCGCTACACTTGAACTGAATTACAAAACACAACAGAGTCACACGTTTAGAAAACACACTATGGCTGCTTAACGGGAAAGGTGAGGTGGGGTGATGCATAAAACAAGGGTTTCAAATTAGCTCAGATACCGTTCCATAAACCCAATATGTAATAGACAAGACCTACTCCTTGCTCAGTGAACTGGACTCAACACCCCCTATTCACCGCCCAAGAATATATCTGACTAGTAAGAATCTTAAAACCTATGTATTGATATCTCTCTGTAAGTGAGTCAAGTGGGTGTAAAGCGGCATAAGCACAGCAGTGAAAAGCAGCTAAACCCCATTATAACATTCAATTACTTTTAAAAACCCGTGAAACAAAGACAGTGAAAGAGAGAGAAATTCTTACAAAATTCGTTCAGGGGCTGTGATGCCACCTCGATTGACCATATCTAGACCCACAGCTGATTGAGACATAAGGGTGGACACTCTTGGGGCTGAGAGGTTTGGTGAGGTTGGGTGAGCAAACGCAGACCCTTTAAAGTAATACTGCGGGGTACCCATCTCATGGGTCCCAAATCTCCAGGTTCAAGGGCATCTTCCTACATCGAAAACATGCATGAGAAACCCAGAAGATGGTACACCGTGTGATCGGGAAAGGTTTCTAAAACGCACCTCATTTCTCATCTCCTTGTGCTCGGGTTCGCCATTCCAGCCGCTTTACTTGCAATCTCCCTCCTTGGAGAATCAGCACCTTTAACCCCCTGTTCCGTACAGGTTGCCATTTGTCCTGAGGATGAACGGCAAGAGGGGGAACCAATGAGAGACTAGCTCTAGGTGTTGGGACAGGCACAGGTCACTCTGTTTTCCCATCAGGAAGAAGAATTAACCACAGGCTCAGCCTGCCGCCCGGAACCAGAATAGGGCCTGAAGCAATCCTGCGCTTTTGCGGCCAGCTCCCCAAAAAGCGAGTTGATAAATGGAGCTCAGGGGCACTACAATTCACAATCCTGTAGAGTTATAAATGGTAACTCAAGTCCAAAAATATATTGAAGGAAGGCAACGAAGAGGATTTGAAAGCAAGGCAGAATTGCAGGAAATTTCTATAGATTATATGTTAAGTGTTTATATACATTTAACATACATTAGCCTATTTAGGTTAGCCCCATAATCCTAATTTTTCCATCCTTCCACCTTTCATTTTGGTTAACCATTAGTTTGTTTTGTAAGTCTGTGGGTGTCTTTTTCTGTGGAAGTATGTTCATTGCTAGCAACCTTAGGATAACTTGTATAAATGATATCATAGGATATTTGTCATTCCCTTTTGACTGACTTTACCTAATATGATTATTTCTAGGCTCATTTTTAATCCTGAAAACGGCACTCTTCATTTTCTACCCGAGGCTACTATTCCATTCTGTACATATACCACTTCTTCTTTGTCAATTCATCTGTTTATGGACCTTTTTTTTTGGCTTCCATGTCTTGGCTATTTCAATATTGCTGCAGTGCACATTTGCCTGCCTCTGTCTTTCCGATTCTGGTGGTCTTAGATTAGAGGCCCAAAAGGTGCCCTGCCACATCCTCTGGTAGCTCAATTTTTACCTTTTAAAGCAGCTCCATTCAGTTTTTGTTAGTGCTGTTACCACTTTACATCCCACCAGCTGCTAGAAGGTACAAAGTTCTCTAAAACCCCTTCAGCATTTATAGTTTGTAGAGGTTTGGCTGATGGTCATTTGACTGGTGTGAGCTGAAACCTTTTTGGAGGTTGGATTTGCATGGGGCTAATAATTCCTTATACTGAGCTTTAGGCATGTCCTTTTTGTCTTTTCCTCTTTTTTTGTTTTTAGACAGTGAGTACAACTTCTCTCTTCATATTGACTTCTTGAAAAATTTGTCATGTGTTGAATTTTATTGCCTATTCCCTATCCCAGGGCATTTTTGGAGGGGAGGTGTCATTTACAGCCCTGCAGTCCTTGTGACTACTAAGCAACCATTAGCACTGGGTTGAAAGCTGCTGTTGTGAGAAACAGCCACAATGCGGCAGCATTATTACGTTCTCAACCCTTGTTACTGGGGCAACAGAGTCTTCCTGGAGGTAGTGTTCCGAGGTTGTATATTAGAGAGGAATGTGCGGGGACAAGCCCCCAGATTTCAGGAGGTAGATACGAATCGCCTTTAGAGAACATGAAAAGCGGCAAAACGTCGACAATGATGCACTTGGCCAAAAAGGGCCTATGCGTTTTTTTCCTGAATATATTCAGGAAAAAACGCATAGGCCCTTTTTGGCCAACCAAGCAAGCCGGAAAGGCAAATCAGCCTTACAAATAAGTCTCACTTCCCATCCGTCCAAAGGACATCCAAAACAGTGTAAAAACCAGAAGTGCAGGACAGGCCAGGTAGAAAAGGGAGCCTTGTTAGGCTGATGGGCGGGATGTAAATTGCCAACGGCCACTCTGGAGAAGTGCACGGTGTTTCCTAAACCATCTAAAAAACACAGCTAGAGAGCATAGGGCCCTTCCACTCGTGGGCGTATAAAATGGGAAAAGTAAAAATCAACAAGACACAGGCACCCCAAAGTTTAGGCCTGCTCTGTTGACAAGAACCTCCACTTCAATACACCTTAAATATGCCAGGATAGAGAAAAATGGATAAAGAAGTGTGGTACTTATGTACAATGGAATATCACTCAGCCATGAAATCAATGTCATACGGCTACCAGCAGCATGATGAGTGGATTTAGGTACGATGTTTCTCAGTGAAATAAGTCACACAGAAAAAGACACTTATCATAAGATATCACTTATAGAGGGAAAGTAAAAATCGCTACACATGACCTGATTACAAAACAGAACAGAGTCACACATTTAGAAAACACTGGATGGCTGCTTAACTGGAAAGGTGAGGTGCAGTGAGGCATAAAACAAGGGTTTGAAATTAGCACACATACCGTTCCATAAACCAAATATGTAACAGACAACACATACCCCTTGCTCAGTGAACTGGACTCAACCCCCCCTATTCACCGCACAAGAGTATATCTGACTAGTAAGAATCTTAAAACCTATGTATTGATATCTCTCTGTAAATGAGTCAAGTGGGTGTAAAGCGGCATAAACACAGCAGTGAAAATCAGCTAAACCCCATTATAAAAATAGATTACAAAAAAAACCCCAACAAAGACAGTGAAAGAGAGAGAAATTCGTACAAAGTTCGTTCAGGGACAGTGAAGCAACCTGGATCGACCATATCTAGACCCACAGCTGGATTAGATATAAGGCTGGACACTCTTGGGGCTGAGAGGATTGGTGAGGTTTGGTGAGCAAACGCCTACCATTTAAAGTAATAGTGCATGGTACCCATTCTATGGGTCCCAAATCTCCAGGTTCAAGGGAATCTTCTTACAGCGAAAAAATGCATGGGAAACCAAGTGGATGGTATACAGTGTGGTCGGGAAAGGTTTCTAAAACGCACCTCATTTCTCCTCTCCTTGTGCTCGGGTTCGCCATTCCAGCCGCATTACTAACAATCTCCCCACTTGGAGAATCAGCACCTTTAACCTCCTGTTTCGTACAGGTTGCAATTTGTCTTGAGGATGAATGGGAAGAGGGGGAACCAATGAGAGGGTAGCTCTAGGTGTTGGGACAGGCACAGGTCACTCTAATTTCCATCAGGAAGAAGAATTAAGCACAGGCTCAGCCTGCCCCACGGAACCAGAATAGGGCCTGAAGCCATCCTGCGGATTTTCGGCCAACTCCCAAAAGGGCGAGTTGAAAAATGGAGCTCAGGGGCACTGCAATTCACAAACCTGCAGAGTTATAAACGATAACTCTCGTCCACAAATATATTGAGGGAAGGCAACGAAGAGGATGTGAAAGCAAGGCAGAACTGCAGGAAACTGATTTCAGGAGGTAGATTCGAATCGCCTTTAAAGCACATGGAAAGCGGCAAAACCTCGACAATGATGCCCTTGGCCAAAAAGGGCGTATGCGTATGCGTTTTTTCCTGAATAAATATTCAGCATGGCCCTTTTTGGCCAACCAAGCAACCTGGAAAGGCAAATCAGCGCTACAAAGAAGTCTCGCTTCCCATCGCTCAAAAGGGCCATGCTGAATAAAGTGACAATACCAGAAATGCAGGAAAGGCCATGGAGAAATGGGAGCCTTGCTACGCTGATGGGCGGGATGTAAATTGCCACCAGCCACTCTGGAGAAGTGCACGGGGTGTCCTGAAACATCTACAAAACACAGCTGAGAGAGCATAGGGCACTTCCACTCATGGGCGTCTAAATTGGGAAAACTAAAAATCAGCAAGACACAGGCACCCCAAAGTTTACGGTTGCTCTGTTGACAAGAACCTCCACTGCGTTACACCTTAAATATCCCAGGAAAGAGAAAAATGGATAAAGAAGTTGTGGTCCTTATGTACAATGGAATGCAACTCAGCCATGAAATCAACGTCATAAGGCTAGTAGCAGCATGATGAGTGGATTTAGGTACGACGAATCTAAATGAAATAAGTCACACAGAAAAAGACACTTATCATAAGCTATCACTTATAGAGGGAATGTAAAAACCGCTACACTTGAACTGAATTACAAAACACAACAGAGTCACACGTTTAGAAAACACACTATGGCTGCTTAACGGGAAAGGTGAGGTGGGGTGATGCATAAAACAAGGGTTTCAAATTAGCTCAGATACCGTTCCATAAACCCAATATGTAATAGACAAGACCTACTCCTTGCTCAGTGAACTGGGCTCAACACCCCCTATTCACCGCCCAAGAATATATCTGACTAGTAAGAATCTTAAAACCTATGTATTGATATCTCTCTGTAAGTGAGTCAAGTGGGTGTAAAGCGGCATAAGCACAGCAGTGAAAAGCAGCTAAACCCCATTATAACATTCAATTACTTTTAAAAACCCGTGAAACAAAGACAGTGAAAGAGAGAGAAATTCTTACAAAATTCGTTCAGGGGCTGTGATGCCACCTCGATTGACCATATCTAGACCCACAGCTGATTGAGACATAAGGGTGGACACTCTTGGGGCTGAGAGGTTTGGTGAGGTTGGGTGAGCAAACGCAGACCCTTTAAAGTAATACTGCGGGGTACCCATCTCATGGGTCCCAAATCTCCAGGTTCAAGGGCATCTTCCTACATCGAAAACATGCATGAGAAACCCAGAAGATGGTACACCGTGTGATCGGGAAAGGTTTCTAAAACGCACCTCATTTCTCATCTCCTTGTGCTCGGGTTCGCCATTCCAGCCGCTTTACTTGCAATCTCCCTCCTTGGAGAATCAGCACCTTTAACCCCCTGTTCCGTACAGGTTGCCATTTGTCCTGAGGATGAACGGCAAGAGGGGGAACCAATGAGAGACTAGCTCTAGGTGTTGGGACAGGCACAGGTCACTCTGTTTTCCCATCAGGAAGAAGAATTAACCACAGGCTCAGCCTGCCGCCCGGAACCAGAATAGGGCCTGAAGCAATCCTGCGCTTTTGCGGCCAGCTCCCCAAAAAGCGAGTTGATAAATGGAGCTCAGGGGCACTACAATTCACAATCCTGTAGAGTTATAAATGGTAACTCAAGTCCAAAAATATATTGAAGGAAGGCAACGAAGAGGATTTGAAAGCAAGGCAGAATTGCAGGAAATTTCTATAGATTATATGTTAAGTGTTTATATACATTTAACATACATTAGCCTATTTAGGTTAGCCCCATAATCCTAATTTTTCCATCCTTCCACCTTTCATTTTGGTTAACCATTAGTTTGTTTTGTAAGTCTGTGGGTGTCTTTTTCTGTGGAAGTATGTTCATTGCTAGCAACCTTAGGATAACTTGTATAAATGATATCATAGGATATTTGTCATTCCCTTTTGACTGACTTTACCTAATATGATTATTTCTAGGCTCATTTTTAATCCTGAAAACGGCACTCTTCATTTTCTACCCGAGGCTACTATTCCATTCTGTACATATACCACTTCTTCTTTGTCAATTCATCTGTTTATGGACCTTTTTTTTTGGCTTCCATGTCTTGGCTATTTCAATATTGCTGCAGTGCACATTTGCCTGCCTCTGTCTTTCCGATTCTGGTGGTCTTAGATTAGAGGCCCAAAAGGTGCCCTGCCACATCCTCTGGTAGCTCAATTTTTACCTTTTAAAGCAGCTCCATTCAGTTTTTGTTAGTGCTGTTACCACTTTACATCCCACCAGCTGCTAGAAGGTACAAAGTTCTCTAAAACCCCTTCAGCATTTATAGTTTGTAGAGGTTTGGCTGATGGTCATTTGACTGGTGTGAGCTGAAACCTTTTTGGAGGTTGGATTTGCATGGGGCTAATAATTCCTTATACTGAGCTTTAGGCATGTCCTTTTTGTCTTTTCCTCTTTTTTTGTTTTTAGACAGTGAGTACAACTTCTCTCTTCATATTGACTTCTTGAAAAATTTGTCATGTGTTGAATTTTCTTGCCTATTCCCTATCCCAGGGCATTTTTGGAGGGGAGGTGTCATTTACAGCCCTGCAGTCCTTGTGACTACTAAGCAACCATTAGCACTGGGTTGAAAGCTGCTGTTGTGAGAAACAGCCACAATGCGGCAGCATTATTACGTTCTCAACCCTTGTTACTGGGGCAACAGAGTCTTCCTGGAGGTAGTGTTCCGAGGTTGTATATTAGAGAGGAATGTGCGGGGACAAGCCCCCAGATTTCAGGAGGTAGATACGAATCGCCTTTAGAGAACATGAAAAGCGGCAAAACGTCGACAATGATGCACTTGGCCAAAAAGGGCCTATGCGTTTTTTTCCTGAATATATTCAGGAAAAAACGCATAGGCCCTTTTTGGCCAACCAAGCAAGCCGGAAAGGCAAATCAGCCTTACAAATAAGTCTCACTTCCCATCCGTCCAAAGGACATCCAAAACAGTGTAAAAACCAGAAGTGCAGGACAGGCCAGGTAGAAAAGGGAGCCTTGTTAGGCTGATGGGCGGGATGTGAATTGCCAACGGCCACTCTGGAGAAGTGCACGGTGTTTCCTAAACCATCTAAAAAACACAGCTAGAGAGCATAGGGCCCTTCCACTCGTGGGCGTATAAAATGGGAAAAGTAAAAATCAACAAGACACAGGCACCCCAAAGTTTAGGCCTGCTCTGTTGACAAGAACCTCCACTTCAATACACCTTAAATATGCCAGGATAGAGAAAAATGGATAAAGAAGTGTGGTACTTATGTACAATGGAATATCACTCAGCCATGAAATCAATGTCATACGGCTACCAGCAGCATGATGAGTGGATTTAGGTACGATGTTTCTCAGTGAAATAAGTCACACAGAAAAAGACACTTATCATAAGATATCACTTATAGAGGGAAAGTAAAAATCGCTACACATGACCTGATTACAAAACAGAACAGAGTCACACATTTAGAAAACACTGGATGGCTGCTTAACTGGAAAGGTGAGGTGCAGTGAGGCATAAAACAAGGGTTTGAAATTAGCACACATACCGTTCCATAAACCAAATATGTAACAGACAACACATACCCCTTGCTCAGTGAACTGGACTCAACCCCCCCTATTCACCGCACAAGAGTATATCTGACTAGTAAGAATCTTAAAACCTATGTATTGATATCTCTCTGTAAATGAATCAAGTGGGTGTAAAGCGGCATAAACACAGCAGTGAAAATCAGCTAAACCCCATTATAAAAATAGATTACAAAAAAAACCCCAACAAAGACAGTGAAAGAGAGAGAAATTCGTACAAAGTTCGTTCAGGGACAGTGAAGCAACCTGGATCGACCATATCTAGACCCACAGCTGGATTAGATATAAGGCTGGACACTCTTGGGGCTGAGAGGATTGGTGAGGTTTGGTGAGCAAACGCCTACCATTTAAAGTAATAGTGCATGGTACCCATTCTATGGGTCCCAAATCTCCAGGTTCAAGGGAATCTTCTTACAGTGAAAAAATGCATGGGAAACCAAGTGGATGGTATACAGTGTGGTCGGGAAAGGTTTCTAAAACGCACCTCATTTCTCCTCTCCTTGTGCTCGGGTTCGCCATTCCAGCCGCATTACTAACAATCTCCCCACTTGGAGAATCAGCACCTTTAACCTCCTGTTTCGTACAGGTTGCAATTTGTCTTGAGGATGAATGGGAAGAGGGGGAACCAATGAGAGGGTAGCTCTAGGTGTTGGGACAGGCACAGGTCACTCTAATTTCCATCAGGAAGAAGAATTAAGCACAGGCTCAGCCTGCCCCACGGAACCAGAATAGGGCCTGAAGCCATCCTGCGGATTTTCGGCCAACTCCCAAAAGGGCGAGTTGAAAAATGGAGCTCAGGGGCACTGCAATTCACAAACCTGCAGAGTTATAAACGATAACTCTCGTCCACAAATATATTGAGGGAAGGCAACGAAGAGGATGTGAAAGCAAGGCAGAACTGCAGGAAACTGATTTCAGGAGGTAGATTCGAATCGCCTTTAAAGCACATGGAAAGCGGCAAAACCTCGACAATGATGCCCTTGGCCAAAAAGGGCGTATGCGTATGCGTTTTTTCCTGAATAAATATTCAGCATGGCCCTTTTTGGCCAACCAAGCAACCTGGAAAGGCAAATCAGCGCTACAAAGAAGTCTCGCTTCCCATCGTTCAAAAGGGCCATGCTGAATAAAGTGACAATACCAGAAATGCAGGAAAGGCCATGGAGAAATGGGAGCCTTGCTACGCTGATGGGCGGGATGTAAATTGCCACCAGCCACTCTGGAAAAGTGCACGGGGTGTCCTGAAACATCTACAAAACACAGCTGAGAGAGCATAGGGCACTTCCACTCATGGGCGTCTAAATTGGGAAAACTAAAAATCAGCAAGACACAGGCACCCCAAAGTTTACGGTTGCTCTGTTGACAAGAACCTCCACTGCGTTACACCTTAAATATCCCAGGAAAGAGAAAAATGGATAAAGAAGTTGTGGTCCTTATGTACAATGGAATGCAACTCAGCCATGAAATCAACGTCATAAGGCTAGTAGCAGCATGATGAGTGGATTTAGGTACGACGAATCTAAATGAAATAAGTCACACAGAAAAAGACACTTATCATAAGCTATCACTTATAGAGGGAATGTAAAAACCGCTACACTTGAACTGAATTACAAAACACAACAGAGTCACACGTTTAGAAAACACACTATGGCTGCTTAACGGGAAAGGTGAGGTGGGGTGATGCATAAAACAAGGGTTTCAAATTAGCTCAGATACCGTTCCATAAACCCAATATGTAATAGACAAGACCTACTCCTTGCTCAGTGAACTGGACTCAACACCCCCTATTCACCGCCCAAGAATATATCTGACTAGTAAGAATCTTAAAACCTATGTATTGATATCTCTCTGTAAGTGAGTCAAGTGGGTGTAAAGCGGCATAAGCACAGCAGTGAAAAGCAGCTAAACCCCATTATAACATTCAATTACTTTTAAAAACCCGTGAAACAAAGACAGTGAAAGAGAGAGAAATTCTTACAAAATTCGTTCAGGGGCTGTGATGCCACCTCGATTGACCATATCTAGACCCACAGCTGATTGAGACATAAGGGTGGACACTCTTGGGGCTGAGAGGTTTGGTGAGGTTGGGTGAGCAAACGCAGACCCTTTAAAGTAATACTGCGGGGTACCCATCTCATGGGTCCCAAATCTCCAGGTTCAAGGGCATCTTCCTACATCGAAAACATGCATGAGAAACCCAGAAGATGGTACACCGTGTGATCGGGAAAGGTTTCTAAAACGCACCTCATTTCTCATCTCCTTGTGCTCGGGTTCGCCATTCCAGCCGCTTTACTTGCAATCTCCCTCCTTGGAGAATCAGCACCTTTAACCCCCTGTTCCGTACAGGTTGCCATTTGTCCTGAGGATGAACGACAAGAGGGGGAACCAATGAGAGACTAGCTCTAGGTGTTGGGACAGGCACAGGTCACTCTGTTTTCCCATCAGGAAGAAGAATTAACCACAGGCTCAGCCTGCCGCCCGGAACCAGAATAGGGCCTGAAGCAATCCTGCGCTTTTGCGGCCAGCTCCCCAAAAAGCGAGTTGATAAATGGAGCTCAGGGGCACTACAATTCACAATCCTGTAGAGTTATAAATGGTAACTCAAGTCCAAAAATATATTGAAGGAAGGCAACGAAGAGGATTTGAAAGCAAGGCAGAATTGCAGGAAATTTCTATAGATTATATGTTAAGTGTTTATATACATTTAACATACATTAGCCTATTTAGGTTAGCCCCATAATCCTAATTTTTCCATCCTTCCACCTTTCATTTTGGTTAACCATTAGTTTGTTTTGTAAGTCTGTGGGTGTCTTTTTCTGTGGAAGTATGTTCATTGCTAGCAACCTTAGGATAACTTGTATAAATGATATCATAGGATATTTGTCATTCCCTTTTGACTGACTTTACCTAATATGATTATTTCTAGGCTCATTTTTAATCCTGAAAACGGCACTCTTCATTTTCTACCCGAGGCTACTATTCCATTCTGTACATATACCACTTCTTCTTTGTCAATTCATCTGTTTATGGACCTTTTTTTTTGGCTTCCATGTCTTGGCTATTTCAATATTGCTGCAGTGCACATTTGCCTGCCTCTGTCTTTCCGATTCTGGTGGTCTTAGATTAGAGGCCCAAAAGGTGCCCTGCCACATCCTCTGGTAGCTCAATTTTTACCTTTTAAAGCAGCTCCATTCAGTTTTTGTTAGTGCTGTTACCACTTTACATCCCACCAGCTGCTAGAAGGTACAAAGTTCTCTAAAACCCCTTCAGCATTTATAGTTTGTAGAGGTTTGGCTGATGGTCATTTGACTGGTGTGAGCTGAAACCTTTTTGGAGGTTGGATTTGCATGGGGCTAATAATTCCTTATACTGAGCTTTAGGCATGTCCTTTTTGTCTTTTCCTCTTTTTTTGTTTTTAGACAGTGAGTACAACTTCTCTCTTCATATTGACTTCTTGAAAAATTTGTCATGTGTTGAATTTTCTTGCCTATTCCCTATCCCAGGGCATTTTTGGAGGGGAGGTGTCATTTACAGCCCTGCAGTCCTTGTGACTACTAAGCAACCATTAGCACTGGGTTGAAAGCTGCTGTTGTGAGAAACAGCCACAATGCGGCAGCATTATTACGTTCTCAACCCTTGTTACTGGGGCAACAGAGTCTTCCTGGAGGTAGTGTTCCGAGGTTGTATATTAGAGAGGAATGTGCGGGGACAAGCCCCCAGATTTCAGGAGGTAGATACGAATCGCCTTTAGAGAACATGAAAAGCGGCAAAACGTCGACAATGATGCACTTGGCCAAAAAGGGCCTATGCGTTTTTTCCTGAATATATTCAGGAAAAAACGCATAGGCCCTTTTTGGCCAACCAAGCAAGCCGGAAAGGCAAATCAGCCTTACAAATAAGTCTCACTTCCCATCCGTCCAAAGGACATCCAAAACAGTGTAAAAACCAGAAGTGCAGGACAGGCCAGGTAGAAAAGGGAGCCTTGTTAGGCTGATGGGCGGGATGTAAATTGCCAACGGCCACTCTGGAGAAGTGCACGGTGTTTCCTAAACCATCTAAAAAACACAGCTAGAGAGCATAGGG
This sequence comes from Eschrichtius robustus, assembly GCF_028021215.1. NCBI lineage: Eukaryota > Metazoa > Chordata > Mammalia > Artiodactyla > Eschrichtiidae > Eschrichtius > Eschrichtius robustus. The sequence goes on along the minus strand of NC_090824.1, from coordinate 110,137,057 downwards.
CCCTTCCACTCGTGGGCGTATAAAATGGGAAAAGTAAAAATCAACAAGACACAGGCACCCCAAAGTTTAGGCCTGCTCTGTTGACAAGAACCTCCACTTCAATACACCTTAAATATGCCAGGATAGAGAAAAATGGATAAAGAAGTGTGGTACTTATGTACAATGGAATATCACTCAGCCATGAAATCAATGTCATACGGCTACCAGCAGCATGATGAGTGGATTTAGGTACGATGTTTCTCAGTGAAATAAGTCACACAGAAAAAGACACTTATCATAAGATATCACTTATAGAGGGAAAGTAAAAATCGCTACACATGACCTGATTACAAAACAGAACAGAGTCACACATTTAGAAAACACTGGATGGCTGCTTAACTGGAAAGGTGAGGTGCAGTGAGGCATAAAACAAGGGTTTGAAATTAGCACACATACCGTTCCATAAACCAAATATGTAACAGACAACACATACCCCTTGCTCAGTGAACTGGACTCAACCCCGCCTATTCACCGCACAAGAGTATATCTGACTAGTAAGAATCTTAAAACCTATGTATTGATATCTCTCTGTAAATGAATCAAGTGGGTGTAAAGCGGCATAAACACAGCAGTGAAAATCAGCTAAACCCCATTATAAAAATAGATTACAAAAAAAACCCCAACAAAGACAGTGAAAGAGAGAGAAATTCGTACAAAGTTCGTTCAGGGACAGTGAAGCAACCTGGATCGACCATATCTAGACCCACAGCTGGATTAGATATAAGGCTGGACACTCTTGGGGCTGAGAGGATTGGTGAGGTTTGGTGAGCAAACACCTACCATTTAAAGTAATAGTGCATGGTACCCATTCTATGGGTCCCAAATCTCCAGGTTCAAGGGAATCTTCTTACAGCGAAAAAATGCATGGGAAACCAAGTGGATGGTATACAGTGTGGTCGGGAAAGGTTTCTGAAACGCACCTCATTTCTCCTCTCCTTGTGCTCGGGTTCGCCATTCCAGCCGCATTACTAACAATCTCCCCACTTGGAGAATCAGCACCTTTAACCTCCTGTTTCGTACAGGTTGCAATTTGTCTTGAGGATGAATGGGAAGAGGGGGAACCAATGAGAGGGTAGCTCTAGGTGTTGGGACAGGCACAGGTCACTCTAATTTCCATCAGGAAGAAGAATTAAGCACAGGCTCAGCCTGCCCCACGGAACCAGAATAGGGCCTGAAGCCATCCTGCGGATTTTCGGCCAACTCCCAAAAGGGCGAGTTGAAAAATGGAGCTCAGGGGCACTGCAATTCACAAACCTGCAGAGTTATAAACGATAACTCTCGTCCACAAATATATTGAGGGAAGGCAACGAAGAGGATGTGAAAGCAAGGCAGAACTGCAGGAAACTGATTTCAGGAGGTAGATTCGAATCGCCTTTAAAGCACATGGAAAGCGGCAAAACCTCGACAATGATGCCCTTGGCCAAAAAGGGCGTATGCGTATGCGTTTTTTCCTGAATAAATATTCAGCATGGCCCTTTTTGGCCAACCAAGCAACCTGGAAAGGCAAATCAGCGCTACAAAGAAGTCTCGCTTCCCATCGCTCAAAAGGGCCATGCTGAATAAAGTGACAATACCAGAAATGCAGGAAAGGCCATGGAGAAATGGGAGCCTTGCTACGCTGATGGGCGGGATGTAAATTGCCACCAGCCACTCTGGAGAAGTGCACGGGGTGTCCTGAAACATCTACAAAACACAGCTGAGAGAGCATAGGGCACTTCCACTCATGGGCGTCTAAATTGGGAAAACTAAAAATCAGCAAGACACAGGCACCCCAAAGTTTACGGTTGCTCTGTTGACAAGAACCTCCACTGCGTTACACCTTAAATATCCCAGGAAAGAGAAAAATGGATAAAGAAGTTGTGGTCCTTATGTACAATGGAATGCAACTCAGCCATGAAATCAACGTCATAAGGCTAGTAGCAGCATGATGAGTGGATTTAGGTACGACGAATCTAAGTGAAATAAGTCACACAGAAAAAGACACTTATCATAAGCTATCACTTATAGAGGGAATGTAAAAACCGCTACACTTGAACTGAATTACAAAACACAACAGAGTCACACGTTTAGAAAACACACTATGGCTGCTTAACGGGAAAGGTGAGGTGGGGTGATGCATAAAACAAGGGTTTCAAATTAGCTCAGATACCGTTCCATAAACCCAATATGTAATAGACAAGACCTACTCCTTGCTCAGTGAACTGGACTCAACACCCCCTATTCACCGCCCAAGAATATATCTGACTAGTAAGAATCTTAAAACCTATGTATTGATATCTCTCTGTAAGTGAGTCAAGTGGGTGTAAAGCGGCATAAGCACAGCAGTGAAAAGCAGCTAAACCCCATTATAACATTCAATTACTTTTAAAAACCCGTGAAACAAAGACAGTGAAAGAGAGAGAAATTCTTACAAAATTCGTTCAGGGGCTGTGATGCCACCTCGATTGACCATATCTAGACCCACAGCTGATTGAGACATAAGGGTGGACACTCTTGGGGCTGAGAGGTTTGGTGAGGTTGGGTGAGCAAACGCAGACCCTTTAAAGTAATACTGCGGGGTACCCATCTCATGGGTCCCAAATCTCCAGGTTCAAGGGCATCTTCCTACATCGAAAACATGCATGAGAAACCCAGAAGATGGTACACCGTGTGATCGGGAAAGGTTTCTAAAACGCACCTCATTTCTCATCTCCTTGTGCTCGGGTTCGCCATTCCAGCCGCTTTACTTGCAATCTCCCTCCTTGGAGAATCAGCACCTTTAACCCCCTGTTCCGTACAGGTTGCCATTTGTCCTGAGGATGAACGGCAAGAGGGGGAACCAATGAGAGACTAGCTCTAGGTGTTGGGACAGGCACAGGTCACTCTATTTTCCCATCAGGAAGAAGAATTAACCACAGGCTCAGCCTGCCGCCCGGAACCAGAATAGGGCCTGAAGCAATCCTGCGCTTTTGCGGCCAGCTCCCCAAAAAGCGAGTTGATAAATGGAGCTCAGGGGCACTACAATTCACAATCCTGTAGAGTTATAAATGGTAACTCAAGTCCAAAAATATATTGAAGGAAGGCAACGAAGAGGATTTGAAAGCAAGGCAGAATTGCAGGAAATTTCTATAGATTATATGTTAAGTGTTTATATACATTTAACATACATTAGCCTATTTAGGTTAGCCCCATAATCCTAATTTTTCCATCCTTCCACCTTTCATTTTGGTTAACCATTAGTTTGTTTTGTAAGTCTGTGGGTGTCTTTTTCTGTGGAAGTATGTTCATTGCTAGCAACCTTAGGATAACTTGTATAAATGATATCATAGGATATTTGTCATTCCCTTTTGACTGACTTTACCTAATATGATTATTTCTAGGCTCATTTTTAATCCTGAAAACGGCACTCTTCATTTTCTACCCGAGGCTACTATTCCATTCTGTACATATACCACTTCTTCTTTGTCAATTCATCTGTTTATGGACCTTTTTTTTTGGCTTCCATGTCTTGGCTATTTCAATATTGCTGCAGTGCACATTTGCCTGCCTCTGTCTTTCCGATTCTGGTGGTCTTAGATTAGAGGCCCAAAAGGTGCCCTGCCACATCCTCTGGTAGCTCAATTTTTACCTTTTAAAGCAGCTCCATTCAGTTTTTGTTAGTGCTGTTACCACTTTACATCCCACCAGCTGCTAGAAGGTACAAAGTTCTCTAAAACCCCTTCAGCATTTATAGTTTGTAGAGGTTTGGCTGATGGTCATTTGACTGGTGTGAGCTGAAACCTTTTTGGAGGTTGGATTTGCATGGGGCTAATAATTCCTTATACTGAGCTTTAGGCATGTCCTTTTTGTCTTTTCCTCTTTTTTTGTTTTTAGACAGTGAGTACAACTTCTCTCTTCATATTGACTTCTTGAAAAATTTGTCATGTGTTGAATTTTCTTGCCTATTCCCTATCCCAGGGCATTTTTGGAGGGGAGGTGTCATTTACAGCCCTGCAGTCCTTGTGACTACTAAGCAACCATTAGCACTGGGTTGAAAGCTGCTGTTGTGAGAAACAGCCACAATGCGGCAGCATTATTACGTTCTCAACCCTTGTTACTGGGGCAACAGAGTCTTCCTGGAGGTAGTGTTCCGAGGTTGTATATTAGAGAGGAATGTGCGGGGACAAGCCCCCAGATTTCAGGAGGTAGATACGAATCGCCTTTAGAGAACATGAAAAGCGGCAAAACGTCGACAATGATGCACTTGGCCAAAAAGGGCCTATGCGTTTTTTTCCTGAATATATTCAGGAAAAAACGCATAGGCCCTTTTTGGCCAACCAAGCAAGCCGGAAAGGCAAATCAGCCTTACAAATAAGTCTCACTTCCCATCCGTCCAAAGGACATCCAAAACAGTGTAAAAACCAGAAGTGCAGGACAGGCCAGGTAGAAAAGGGAGCCTTGTTAGGCTGATGGGCGGGATGTAAATTGCCAACGGCCACTCTGGAGAAGTGCACGGTGTTTCCTAAACCATCTAAAAAACACAGCTAGAGAGCATAGGGCCCTTCCACTCGTGGGCGTATAAAATGGGAAAAGTAAAAATCAACAAGACACAGGCACCCCAAAGTTTAGGCCTGCTCTGTTGACAAGAACCTCCACTTCAATACACCTTAAATATGCCAGGATAGAGAAAAATGGATAAAGAAGTGTGGTACTTATGTACAATGGAATATCACTCAGCCATGAAATCAATGTCATACGGCTACCAGCAGCATGATGAGTGGATTTAGGTACGATGTTTCTCAGTGAAATAAGTCACACAGAAAAAGACACTTATCATAAGATATCACTTATAGAGGGAAAGTAAAAATCGCTACACATGACCTGATTACAAAACAGAACAGAGTCACACATTTAGAAAACACTGGATGGCTGCTTAACTGGAAAGGTGAGGTGCAGTGAGGCATAAAACAAGGGTTTGAAATTAGCACACATACCGTTCCATAAACCAAATATGTAACAGACAACACATACCCCTTGCTCAGTGAACTGGACTCAACCCCCCCTATTCACCGCACAAGAGTATATCTGACTAGTAAGAATCTTAAAACCTATGTATTGATATCTCTCTGTAAATGAATCAAGTGGGTGTAAAGCGGCATAAACACAGCAGTGAAAATCAGCTAAACCCCATTATAAAAATAGATTACAAAAAAAACCCCAACAAAGACAGTGAAAGAGAGAGAAATTCGTACAAAGTTCGTTCAGGGACAGTGAAGCAACCTGGATCGACCATATCTAGACCCACAGCTGGATTAGATATAAGGCTGGACACTCTTGGGGCTGAGAGGATTGGTGAGGTTTGGTGAGCAAACGCCTACCATTTAAAGTAATAGTGCATGGTACCCATTCTATGGGTCCCAAATCTCCAGGTTCAAGGGAATCTTCTTACAGCGAAAAAATGCATGGGAAACCAAGTGGATGGTATACAGTGTGGTCGGGAAAGGTTTCTGAAACGCACCTCATTTCTCCTCTCCTTGTGCTCGGGTTCGCCATTCCAGCCACATTACTAACAATCTCCCCACTTGGAGAATCAGCACCTTTAACCTCCTGTTTCGTACAGGTTGCAATTTGTCTTGAGGATGAATGGGAAGAGGGGGAACCAATGAGAGGGTAGCTCTAGGTGTTGGGACAGGCACAGGTCACTCTAATTTCCATCAGGAAGAAGAATTAACCACAGGCTCAGCCTGCCCCACGGAACCAGAATAGGGCCTGAAGCCATCCTGCGGATTTTCGGCCAACTCCCAAAAGGGCGAGTTGAAAAATGGAGCTCAGGGGCACTGCAATTCACAAACCTGCAGAGTTATAAACGATAACTCTCGTCCACAAATATATTGAGGGAAGGCAACGAAGAGGATGTGAAAGCAAGGCAGAACTGCAGGAAACTGATTTCAGGAGGTAGATTCGAATCGCCTTTAAAGCACATGGAAAGCGGCAAAATCTCGACAATGATGCCCTTGGCCAAAAAGGGCGTATGCGTATGCGTTTTTTCCTGAATAAATATTCAGCATGGCCCTTTTTGGCCAACCAAGCAACCTGGAAAGGCAAATCAGCGCTACAAAGAAGTCTCGCTTCCCATCGCTCAAAAGGGCCATGCTGAATAAAGTGACAATACCAGAAATGCAGGAAAGGCCATGGAGAAATGGGAGCCTTGCTACGCTGATGGGCGGGATGTAAATTGCCACCAGCCACTCTGGAGAAGTGCACGGGGTGTCCTGAAACATCTACAAAACACAGCTGAGAGAGCATAGGGCACTTCCACTCATGGGCGTCTAAATTGGGAAAACTAAAAATCAGCAAGACACAGGCACCCCAAAGTTTACGGTTGCTCTGTTGACAAGAACCTCCACTGCGTTACACCTTAAATATCCCAGGAAAGAGAAAAATGGATAAAGAAGTTGTGGTCCTTATGTACAATGGAATGCAACTCAGCCATGAAATCAACGTCATAAGGCTAGTAGCAGCATGATGAGTGGATTTAGGTACGACGAATCTAAGTGAAATAAGTCACACAGAAAAAGACACTTATCATAAGCTATCACTTATAGAGGGAATGTAAAAACCGCTACACTTGAACTGAATTACAAAACACAACAGAGTCACACGTTTAGAAAACACACTATGGCTGCTTAACGGGAAAGGTGAGGTGGGGTGATGCATAAAACAAGGGTTTCAAATTAGCTCAGATACCGTTCCATAAACCCAATATGTAATAGACAAGACCTACTCCTTGCTCAGTGAACTGGACTCAACACCCCCTATTCACCGCCCAAGAATATATCTGACTAGTAAGAATCTTAAAACCTATGTATTGATATCTCTCTGTAAGTGAGTCAAGTGGGTGTAAAGCGGCATAAGCACAGCAGTGAAAAGCAGCTAAACCCCATTATAACATTCAATTACTTTTAAAAACCCGTGAAACAAAGACAGTGAAAGAGAGAGAAATTCTTACAAAATTCGTTCAGGGGCTGTGATGCCACCTCGATTGACCATATCTAGACCCACAGCTGATTGAGACATAAGGGTGGACACTCTTGGGGCTGAGAGGTTTGGTGAGGTTGGGTGAGCAAACGCAGACCCTTTAAAGTAATACTGCGGGGTACCCATCTCATGGGTCCCAAATCTCCAGGTTCAAGGGCATCTTCCTACATCGAAAACATGCATGAGAAACCCAGAAGATGGTACACCGTGTGATCGGGAAAGGTTTCTAAAACGCACCTCATTTCTCATCTCCTTGTGCTCGGGTTCGCCATTCCAGCCGCTTTACTTGCAATCTCCCTCCTTGGAGAATCAGCACCTTTAACCCCCTGTTCCGTACAGGTTGCCATTTGTCCTGAGGATGAACGGCAAGAGGGGGAACCAATGAGAGACTAGCTCTAGGTGTTGGGACAGGCACAGGTCACTCTATTTTCCCATCAGGAAGAAGAATTAACCACAGGCTCAGCCTGCCGCCCGGAACCAGAATAGGGCCTGAAGCAATCCTGCGCTTTTGCGGCCAGCTCCCCAAAAAGCGAGTTGATAAATGGAGCTCAGGGGCACTACAATTCACAATCCTGTAGAGTTATAAATGGTAACTCAAGTCCAAAAATATATTGAAGGAAGGCAACGAAGAGGATTTGAAAGCAAGGCAGAATTGCAGGAAATTTCTATAGATTATATGTTAAGTGTTTATATACATTTAACATACATTAGCCTATTTAGGTTAGCCCCATAATCCTAATTTTTCCATCCTTCCACCTTTCATTTTGGTTAACCATTAGTTTGTTTTGTAAGTCTGTGGGTGTCTTTTTCTGTGGAAGTATGTTCATTGCTAGCAACCTTAGGATAACTTGTATAAATGATATCATAGGATATTTGTCATTCCCTTTTGACTGACTTTACCTAATATGATTATTTCTAGGCTCATTTTTAATCCTGAAAACGGCACTCTTCATTTTCTACCCGAGGCTACTATTCCATTCTGTACATATACCACTTCTTCTTTGTCAATTCATCTGTTTATGGACCTTTTTTTTTGGCTTCCATGTCTTGGCTATTTCAATATTGCTGCAGTGCACATTTGCCTGCCTCTGTCTTTCCGATTCTGGTGGTCTTAGATTAGAGGCCCAAAAGGTGCCCTGCCACATCCTCTGGTAGCTCAATTTTTACCTTTTAAAGCAGCTCCATTCAGTTTTTGTTAGTGCTGTTACCACTTTACATCCCACCAGCTGCTAGAAGGTACAAAGTTCTCTAAAACCCCTTCAGCATTTATAGTTTGTAGAGGTTTGGCTGATGGTCATTTGACTGGTGTGAGCTGAAACCTTTTTGGAGGTTGGATTTGCATGGGGCTAATAATTCCTTATACTGAGCTTTAGGCATGTCCTTTTTGTCTTTTCCTCTTTTTTTGTTTTTAGACAGTGAGTACAACTTCTCTCTTCATATTGACTTCTTGAAAAATTTGTCATGTGTTGAATTTTCTTGCCTATTCCCTATCCCAGGGCATTTTTGGAGGGGAGGTGTCATTTACAGCCCTGCAGTCCTTGTGACTACTAAGCAACCATTAGCACTGGGTTGAAAGCTGCTGTTGTGAGAAACAGCCACAATGCGGCAGCATTATTACGTTCTCAACCCTTGTTACTGGGGCAACAGAGTCTTCCTGGAGGTAGTGTTCCGAGGTTGTATATTAGAGAGGAATGTGCGGGGACAAGCCCCCAGATTTCAGGAGGTAGATACGAATCGCCTTTAGAGAACATGAAAAGCGGCAAAACGTCGACAATGATGCACTTGGCCAAAAAGGGCCTATGCGTTTTTTTCCTGAATATATTCAGGAAAAAACGCATAGGCCCTTTTTGGCCAACCAAGCAAGCCGGAAAGGCAAATCAGCCTTACAAATAAGTCTCACTTCCCATCCGTCCAAAGGACATCCAAAACAGTGTAAAAACCAGAAGTGCAGGACAGGCCAGGTAGAAAAGGGAGCCTTGTTAGGCTGATGGGCGGGATGTAAATTGCCAACGGCCACTCTGGAGAAGTGCACGGTGTTTCCTAAACCATCTAAAAAACACAGCTAGAGAGCATAGGGCCCTTCCACTCGTGGGCGTATAAAATGGGAAAAGTAAAAATCAACAAGACACAGGCACCCCAAAGTTTAGGCCTGCTCTGTTGACAAGAACCTCCACTTCAATACACCTTAAATATGCCAGGATAGAGAAAAATGGATAAAGAAGTGTGGTACTTATGTACAATGGAATATCACTCAGCCATGAAATCAATGTCATACGGCTACCAGCAGCATGATGAGTGGATTTAGGTACGATGTTTCTCAGTGAAATAAGTCACACAGAAAAAGACACTTATCATAAGATATCACTTATAGAGGGAAAGTAAAAATCGCTACACATGACCTGATTACAAAACAGAACAGAGTCACACATTTAGAAAACACTGGATGGCTGCTTAACTGGAAAGGTGAGGTGCAGTGAGGCATAAAACAAGGGTTTGAAATTAGCACACATACCGTTCCATAAACCAAATATGTAACAGACAACACATACCCCTTGCTCAGTGAACTGGACTCAACCCCCCCTATTCACCGCACAAGAGTATATCTGACTAGTAAGAATCTTAAAACCTATGTATTGATATCTCTCTGTAAATGAATCAAGTGGGTGTAAAGCGGCATAAACACAGCAGTGAAAATCAGCTAAACCCCATTATAAAAATAGATTACAAAAAAAACCCCAACAAAGACAGTGAAAGAGAGAGAAATTCGTACAAAGTTCGTTCAGGGACAGTGAAGCAACCTGGATCGACCATATCTAGACCCACAGCTGGATTAGATATAAGGCTGGACACTCTTGGGGCTGAGAGGATTGGTGAGGTTTGGTGAGCAAACGCCTACCATTTAAAGTAATAGTGCATGGTACCCATTCTATGGGTCCCAAATCTCCAGGTTCAAGGGAATCTTCTTACAGCGAAAAAATGCATGGGAAACCAAGTGGATGGTATACAGTGTGGTCGGGAAAGGTTTCTGAAACGCACCTCATTTCTCCTCTCCTTGTGCTCGGGTTCGCCATTCCAGCCACATTACTAACAATCTCCCCACTTGGAGAATCAGCACCTTTAACCTCCTGTTTCGTACAGGTTGCAATTTGTCTTGAGGATGAATGGGAAGAGGGGGAACCAATGAGAGGGTAGCTCTAGGTGTTGGGACAGGCACAGGTCACTCTAATTTCCATCAGGAAGAAGAATTAACCACAGGCTCAGCCTGCCCCACGGAACCAGAATAGGGCCTGAAGCCATCCTGCGGATTTTCGGCCAACTCCCAAAAGAGCGAGTTGAAAAATGGAGCTCAGGGGCACTGCAATTCACAAACCTGCAGAGTTATAAACGATAACTCTCGTCCACAAATATATTGAGGGAAGGCAACGAAGAGGATGTGAAAGCAAGGCAGAACTGCAGGAAACTGATTTCAGGAGGTAGATTCGAATCGCCTTTAAAGCACATGGAAAGCGGCAAAATCTCGACAATGATGCCCTTGGCCAAAAAGGGCGTATGCGTATGCGTTTTTTCCTGAATAAATATTCAGCATGGCCCTTTTTGGCCAACCAAGCAACCTGGAAAGGCAAATCAGCGCTACAAAGAAGTCTCGCTTCCCATCGCTCAAAAGGGCCATGCTGAATAAAGTGACAATACCAGAAATGCAGGAAAGGCCATGGAGAAATGGGAGCCTTGCTACGCTGATGGGCGGGATGTAAATTGCCACCAGCCACTCTGGAGAAGTGCACGGGGTGTCCTGAAACATCTACAAAACACAGCTGAGAGAGCATAGGGCACTTCCACTCATGGGCGTCTAAATTGGGAAAACTAAAAATCAGCAAGACACAGGCACCCCAAAGTTTACGGTTGCTCTGTTGACAAGAACCTCCACTGCGTTACACCTTAAATATCCCAGGAAAGAGAAAAATGGATAAAGAAGTTGTGGTCCTTATGTACAATGGAATGCAACTCAGCCATGAAATCAACGTCATAAGGCTAGTAGCAGCATGATGAGTGGATTTAGGTACGACGAATCTAAGTGAAATAAGTCACACAGAAAAAGACACTTATCATAAGCTATCACTTATAGAGGGAATGTAAAAACCGCTACACTTGAACTGAATTACAAAACACAACAGAGTCACACGTTTAGAAAACACACTATGGCTGCTTAACGGGAAAGGTGAGGTGGGGTGATGCATAAAACAAGGGTTTCAAATTAGCTCAGATACCGTTCCATAAACCCAATATGTAATAGACAAGACCTACTCCTTGCTCAGTGAACTGGGCTCAACACCCCCTATTCACCGCCCAAGAATATATCTGACTAGTAAGAATCTTAAAACCTATGTATTGATATCTCTCTGTAAGTGAGTCAAGTGGGTGTAAAGCGGCATAAGCACAGCAGTGAAAAGCAGCTAAACCCCATTATAACATTCAATTACTTTTAAAAACCCGTGAAACAAAGACAGTGAAAGAGAGAGAAATTCTTACAAAATTCGTTCAGGGGCTGTGATGCCACCTCGATTGACCATATCTAGACCCACAGCTGATTGAGACATAAGGGTGGACACTCTTGGGGCTGAGAGGTTTGGTGAGGTTGGGTGAGCAAACGCAGACCCTTTAAAGTAATACTGCGGGGTACCCATCTCATGGGTCCCAAATCTCCAGGTTCAAGGGCATCTTCCTACATCGAAAACATGCATGAGAAACCCAGAAGATGGTACACCGTGTGATCGGGAAAGGTTTCTAAAACGCACCTCATTTCTCATCTCCTTGTGCTCGGGTTCGCCATTCCAGCCGCTTTACTTGCAATCTCCCTCCTTGGAGAATCAGCACCTTTAACCCCCTGTTCCGTACAGGTTGCCATTTGTCCTGAGGATGAACGGCAAGAGGGGGAACCAATGAGAGACTAGCTCTAGGTGTTGGGACAGGCACAGGTCACTCTATTTTCCCATCAGGAAGAAGAATTAACCACAGGCTCAGCCTGCCGCCCGGAACCAGAATAGGGCCTGAAGCAATCCTGCGCTTTTGCGGCCAGCTCCCCAAAAAGCGAGTTGATAAATGGAGCTCAGGGGCACTACAATTCACAATCCTGTAGAGTTATAAATGGTAACTCAAGTCCAAAAATATATTGAAGGAAGGCAACGAAGAGGATTTGAAAGCAAGGCAGAATTGCAGGAAATTTCTATAGATTATATGTTAAGTGTTTATATACATTTAACATACATTAGCCTATTTAGGTTAGCCCCATAATCCTAATTTTTCCATCCTTCCACCTTTCATTTTGGTTAACCATTAGTTTGTTTTGTAAGTCTGTGGGTGTCTTTTTCTGTGGAAGTATGTTCATTGCTAGCAACCTTAGGATAACTTGTATAAATGATATCATAGGATATTTGTCATTCCCTTTTGACTGACTTTACCTAATATGATTATTTCTAGGCTCATTTTTAATCCTGAAAACGGCGCTCTTCATTTTCTACCCGAGGCTACTATTCCATTCTGTACATATACCACTTCTTCTTTGTCAATTCATCTGTTTATGGACCTTTTTTTTGGCTTCCATGTCTTGGCTATTTCAATATTGCTGCAGTGCACATTTGCCTGCCTCTGTCTTTCCGATTCTGGTGGTCTTAGATTAGAGGCCCAAAAGGTGCCCTGCCACATCCTCTGGTAGCTCAATTTTTACCTTTTAAAGCAGCTCCATTCAGTTTTTGTTAGTGCTGTTACCACTTTACATCCCACCAGCTGCTAGAAGGTACAAAGTTCTCTAAAACCCCTTCAGCATTTATAGTTTGTAGAGGTTTGGCTGATGGTCATTTGACTGGTGTGAGCTGAAACCTTTTTGGAGGTTGGATTTGCATGGGGCTAATAATTCCTTATACTGAGCTTTAGGCATGTCCTTTTTGTCTTTTCCTCTTTTTTTGTTTTTAGACAGTGAGTACAACTTCTCTCTTCATATTGACTTCTTGAAAAATTTGTCATGTGTTGAATTTTCTTGCCTATTCCCTATCCCAGGGCATTTTTGGAGGGGAGGTGTCATTTACAGCCCTGCAGTCCTTGTGACTACTAAGCAACCATTAGCACTGGGTTGAAAGCTGCTGTTGTGAGAAACAGCCACAATGCGGCAGCATTATTACGTTCTCAACCCTTGTTACTGGGGCAACAGAGTCTTCCTGGAGGTAGTGTTCCGAGGTTGTATATTAGAGAGGAATGTGCGGGGACAAGCCCCCAGATTTCAGGAGGTAGATACGAATCGCCTTTAGAGAACATGAAAAGCGGCAAAACGTCGACAATGATGCACTTGGCCAAAAAGGGCCTATGCGTTTTTTCCTGAATATATTCAGGAAAAAACGCATAGGCCCTTTTTGGCCAACCAAGCAAGCCGGAAAGGCAAATCAGCCTTACAAATAAGTCTCACTTCCCATCCGTCCAAAGGACATCCAAAACAGTGTAAAAACCAGAAGTGCAGGACAGGCCAGGTAGAAAAGGGAGCCTTGTTAGGCTGATGGGCGGGATGTAAATTGCCAACGGCCACTCTGGAGAAGTGCACGGTGTTTCCTAAACCATCTAAAAAACACAGCTAGAGAGCATAGGGCCCTTCCACTCGTGGGCGTATAAAATGGGAAAAGTAAAAATCAACAAGACACAGGCACCCCAAAGTTTAGGCCTGCTCTGTTGACAAGAACCTCCACTTCAATACACCTTAAATATGCCAGGATAGAGAAAAATGGATAAAGAAGTGTGGTACTTATGTACAATGGAATATCACTCAGCCATGAAATCAATGTCATACGGCTACCAGCAGCATGATGAGTGGATTTAGGTACGATGTTTCTCAGTGAAATAAGTCACACAGAAAAAGACACTTATCATAAGATATCACTTATAGAGGGAAAGTAAAAATCGCTACACATGACCTGATTACAAAACAGAACAGAGTCACACATTTAGAAAACACTGGATGGCTGCTTAACTGGAAAGGTGAGGTGCAGTGAGGCATAAAACAAGGGTTTGAAATTAGCACACATACCGTTCCATAAACCAAATATGTAACAGACAACACATACCCCTTGCTCAGTGAACTGGACTCAACCCCGCCTATTCACCGCACAAGAGTATATCTGACTAGTAAGAATCTTAAAACCTATGTATTGATATCTCTCTGTCAATGAATCAAGTGGGTGTAAAGCGGCATAAACACAGCAGTGAAAATCAGCTAAACCCCATTATAAAAATAGATTACAAAAAAAACCCCAACAAAGACAGTGAAAGAGAGAGAAATTCGTACAAAGTTCGTTCAGGGACAGTGAAGCAACCTGGATCGACCATATCTAGACCCACAGCTGGATTAGATATAAGGCTGGACACTCTTGGGGCTGAGAGGATTGGTGAGGTTTGGTGAGCAAACGCCTACCATTTAAAGTAATAGTGCATGGTACTCATTCTATGGGTCCCAAATCTCCAGGTTCAAGGGAATCTTCTTACAGCGAAAAAATGCATGGGAAACCAAGTGGATGGTATACAGTGTGGTCGGGAAAGGTTTCTAAAACGCACCTCATTTCTCCTCTCCTTGTGCTCGGGTTCGCCATTCCAGCCGCATTACTAACAATCTCCCCACTTGGAGAATCAGCACCTTTAACCTCCTGTTTCGTACAGGTTGCAATTTGTCTTGAGGATGAATGGGAAGAGGGGGAACCAATGAGAGGGTAGCTCTAGGTGTTGGGACAGGCACAGGTCACTCTAATTTCCATCAGGAAGAAGAATTAAGCACAGGCTCAGCCTGCCCCACGGAACCAGAATAGGGCCTGAAGCCATCCTGCGGATTTTCGGCCAACTCCCAAAAGGGCGAGTTGAAAAATGGAGCTCAGGGGCACTGCAATTCACAAACCTGCAGAGTTATAAACGATAACTCTCGTCCACAAATATATTGAGGGAAGGCAACGAAGAGGATGTGAAAGCAAGGCAGAACTGCAGGAAACTGATTTCAGGAGGTAGATTCGAATCGCCTTTAAAGCACATGGAAAGCGGCAAAACCTCGACAATGATGCCCTTGGCCAAAAAGGGCGTATGCGTATGCGTTTTTTCCTGAATAAATATTCAGCATGGCCCTTTTTGGCCAACCAAGCAACCTGGAAAGGCAAATCAGCGCTACAAAGAAGTCTCGCTTCCCATCGCTCAAAAGGGCCATGCTGAATAAAGTGACAATACCAGAAATGCAGGAAAGGCCATGGAGAAATGGGAGCCTTGCTACGCTGATGGGCGGGATGTAAATTGCCACCAGCCACTCTGGAGAAGTGCACGGGGTGTCCTGAAACATCTACAAAACACAGCTGAGAGAGCATAGGGCACTTCCACTCATGGGCGTCTAAATTGGGAAAACTAAAAATCAGCAAGACACAGGCACCCCAAAGTTTACGGTTGCTCTGTTGACAAGAACCTCCACTGCGTTACACCTTAAATATCCCAGGAAAGAGAAAAATGGATAAAGAAGTTGTGGTCCTTATGTACAATGGAATGCAACTCAGCCATGAAATCAACGTCATAAGGCTAGTAGCAGCATGATGAGTGGATTTAGGTACGACGAATCTAAGTGAAATAAGTCACACAGAAAAAGACACTTATCATAAGCTATCACTTATAGAGGGAATGTAAAAACCGCTACACTTGAACTGAATTACAAAACACAACAGAGTCACACGTTTAGAAAACACACTATGGCTGCTTAACGGGAAAGGTGAGGTGGGGTGATGCATAAAACAAGGGTTTCAAATTAGCTCAGATACCGTTCCATAAACCCAATATGTAATAGACAAGACCTACTCCTTGCTCAGTGAACTGGACTCAACACCCCCTATTCACCGCCCAAGAATATATCTGACTAGTAAGAATCTTAAAACCTATGTATTGATATCTCTCTGTAAGTGAGTCAAGTGGGTGTAAAGCGGCATAAGCACAGCAGTGAAAAGCAGCTAAACCCCATTATAACATTCAATTACTTTTAAAAACCCGTGAAACAAAGACAGTGAAAGAGAGAGAAATTCTTACAAAATTCGTTCAGGGGCTGTGATGCCACCTCGATTGACCATATCTAGACCCACAGCTGATTGAGACATAAGGGTGGACACTCTTGGGGCTGAGAGGTTTGGTGAGGTTGGGTGAGCAAACGCAGACCCTTTAAAGTAATACTGCGGGGTACCCATCTCATGGGTCCCAAATCTCCAGGTTCAAGGGCATCTTCCTACATCGAAAACATGCATGAGAAACCCAGAAGATGGTACACCGTGTGATCGGGAAAGGTTTCTAAAACGCACCTCATTTCTCATCTCCTTGTGCTCGGGTTCGCCATTCCAGCCGCTTTACTTGCAATCTCCCTCCTTGGAGAATCAGCACCTTTAACCCCCTGTTCCGTACAGGTTGCCATTTGTCCTGAGGATGAACGGCAAGAGGGGGAACCAATGAGAGACTAGCTCTAGGTGTTGGGACAGGCACAGGTCACTCTGTTTTCCCATCAGGAAGAAGAATTAACCACAGGCTCAGCCTGCCGCCCGGAACCAGAATAGGGCCTGAAGCAATCCTGCGCTTTTGCGGCCAGCTCCCCAAAAAGCGAGTTGATAAATGGAGCTCAGGGGCACTACAATTCACAATCCTGTAGAGTTATAAATGGTAACTCAAGTCCAAAAATATATTGAAGGAAGGCAACGAAGAGGATTTGAAAGCAAGGCAGAATTGCAGGAAATTTCTATAGATTATATGTTAAGTGTTTATATACATTTAACATACATTAGCCTATTTAGGTTAGCCCCATAATCCTAATTTTTCCATCCTTCCACCTTTCATTTTGGTTAACCATTAGTTTGTTTTGTAAGTCTGTGGGTGTCTTTTTCTGTGGAAGTATGTTCATTGCTAGCAACCTTAGGATAACTTGTATAAATGATATCATAGGATATTTGTCATTCCCTTTTGACTGACTTTACCTAATATGATTATTTCTAGGCTCATTTTTAATCCTGAAAACGGCACTCTTCATTTTCTACCCGAGGCTACTATTCCATTCTGTACATATACCACTTCTTCTTTGTCAATTCATCTGTTTATGGACCTTTTTTTTTGGCTTCCATGTCTTGGCTATTTCAATATTGCTGCAGTGCACATTTGCCTGCCTCTGTCTTTCCGATTCTGGTGGTCTTAGATTAGAGGCCCAAAAGGTGCCCTGCCACATCCTCTGGTAGCTCAATTTTTACCTTTTAAAGCAGCTCCATTCAGTTTTTGTTAGTGCTGTTACCACTTTACATCCCACCAGCTGCTAGAAGGTACAAAGTTCTCTAAAACCCCTTCAGCATTTATAGTTTGTAGAGGTTTGGCTGATGGTCATTTGACTGGTGTGAGCTGAAACCTTTATGGAGGTTGGATTTGCATGGGGCTAATAATTCCTTATACTGAGCTTTAGGCATGTCCTTTTTGTCTTTTCCTCTTTTTTTGTTTTTAGACAGTGAGTACAACTTCTCTCTTCATATTGACTTCTTGAAAAATTTGTCATGTGTTGAATTTTATTGCCTATTCCCTATCCCAGGGCATTTTTGGAGGGGAGGTGTCATTTACAGCCCTGCAGTCCTTGTGACTACTAAGCAACCATTAGCACTGGGTTGAAAGCTGCTGTTGTGAGAAACAGCCACAATGCGGCAGCATTATTACGTTCTCAACCCTTGTTACTGGGGCAACAGAGTCTTCCTGGAGGTAGTGTTCCGAGGTTGTATATTAGAGAGGAATGTGCGGGGACAAGCCCCCAGATTTCAGGAGGTAGATACGAATCGCCTTTAGAGAACATGAAAAGCGGCAAAACGTCGACAATGATGCACTTGGCCAAAAAGGGCCTATGCGTTTTTTTCCTGAATATATTCAGGAAAAAACGCATAGGCCCTTTTTGGCCAACCAAGCAAGCCGGAAAGGCAAATCAGCCTTACAAATAAGTCTCACTTCCCATCCGTCCAAAGGACATCCAAAACAGTGTAAAAACCAGAAGTGCAGGACAGGCCAGGTAGAAAAGGGAGCCTTGTTAGGCTGATGGGCGGGATGTAAATTGCCAACGGCCACTCTGGAGAAGTGCACGGTGTTTCCTAAACCATCTAAAAAACACAGCTAGAGAGCATAGGGCCCTTCCACTCGTGGGCGTATAAAATGGGAAAAGTAAAAATCAACAAGACACAGGCACCCCAAAGTTTAGGCCTGCTCTGTTGACAAGAACCTCCACTTCAATACACCTTAAATATGCCAGGATAGAGAAAAATGGATAAAGAAGTGTGGTACTTATGTACAATGGAATATCACTCAGCCATGAAATCAATGTCATACGGCTACCAGCAGCATGATGAGTGGATTTAGGTACGATGTTTCTCAGTGAAATAAGTCACACAGAAAAAGACACTTATCATAAGATATCACTTATAGAGGGAAAGTAAAAATCGCTACACATGACCTGATTACAAAACAGAACAGAGTCACACATTTAGAAAACACTGGATGGCTGCTTAACTGGAAAGGTGAGGTGCAGTGAGGCATAAAACAAGGGTTTGAAATTAGCACACATACCGTTCCATAAACCAAATATGTAACAGACAACACATACCCCTTGCTCAGTGAACTGGACTCAACCCCCCCTATTCACCGCACAAGAGTATATCTGACTAGTAAGAATCTTAAAACCTATGTATTGATATCTCTCTGTAAATGAATCAAGTGGGTGTAAAGCGGCATAAACACAGCAGTGAAAATCAGCTAAACCCCATTATAAAAATAGATTACAAAAAAAACCCCAACAAAGACAGTGAAAGAGAGAGAAATTCGTACAAAGTTCGTTCAGGGACAGTGAAGCAACCTGGATCGACCATATCTAGACCCACAGCTGGATTAGATATAAGGCTGGACACTCTTGGGGCTGAGAGGATTGGTGAGGTTTGGTGAGCAAACGCCTACCATTTAAAGTAATAGTGCATGGTACCCATTCTATGGGTCCCAAATCTCCAGGTTCAAGGGAATCTTCTTACAGCGAAAAAATGCATGGGAAACCAAGTGGATGGTATACAGTGTGGTCGGGAAAGGTTTCTAAAACGCACCTCATTTCTCCTCTCCTTGTGCTCGGGTTCGCCATTCCAGCCGCATTACTAACAATCTCCCCACTTGGAGAATCAGCACCTTTAACCTCCTGTTTCGTACAGGTTGCAATTTGTCTTGAGGATGAATGGGAAGAGGGGGAACCAATGAGAGGGTAGCTCTAGGTGTTGGGACAGGCACAGGTCACTCTAATTTCCATCAGGAAGAAGAATTAAGCACAGGCTCAGCCTGCCCCACGGAACCAGAATAGGGCCTGAAGCCATCCTGCGGATTTTCGGCCAACTCCCAAAAGGGCGAGTTGAAAAATGGAGCTCAGGGGCACTGCAATTCACAAACCTGCAGAGTTATAAACGATAACTCTCGTCCACAAATATATTGAGGGAAGGCAACGAAGAGGATGTGAAAGCAAGGCAGAACTGCAGGAAACTGATTTCAGGAGGTAGATTCGAATCGCCTTTAAAGCACATGGAAAGCGGCAAAACCTCGACAATGATGCCCTTGGCCAAAAAGGGCGTATGCGTATGCGTTTTTTCCTGAATAAATATTCAGCATGGCCCTTTTTGGCCAACCAAGCAACCTGGAAAGGCAAATCAGCGCTACAAAGAAGTCTCGCTTCCCATCGCTCAAAAGGGCCATGCTGAATAAAGTGACAATACCAGAAATGCAGGAAAGGCCATGGAGAAATGGGAGCCTTGCTACGCTGATGGGCGGGATGTAAATTGCCACCAGCCACTCTGGAGAAGTGCACGGGGTGTCCTGAAACATCTACAAAACACAGCTGAGAGAGCATAGGGCACTTCCACTCATGGGCGTCTAAATTGGGAAAACTAAAAATCAGCAAGACACAGGCACCCCAAAGTTTACGGTTGCTCTGTTGACAAGAACCTCCACTGCGTTACACCTTAAATATCCCAGGAAAGAGAAAAATGGATAAAGAAGTTGTGGTCCTTATGTACAATGGAATGCAACTCAGCCATGAAATCAACGTCATAAGGCTAGTAGCAGCATGATGAGTGGATTTAGGTACGACGAATCTAAATGAAATAAGTCACACAGAAAAAGACACTTATCATAAGCTATCACTTATAGAGGGAATGTAAAAACCGCTACACTTGAACTGAATTACAAAACACAACAGAGTCACACGTTTAGAAAACACACTATGGCTGCTTAACGGGAAAGGTGAGGTGGGGTGATGCATAAAACAAGGGTTTCAAATTAGCTCAGATACTGTTCCATAAACCCAATATGTAATAGACAAGACCTACTCCTTGCTCAGTGAACTGGACTCAACACCCCCTATTCACCGCCCAAGAATATATCTGACTAGTAAGAATCTTAAAACCTATGTATTGATATCTCTCTGTAAGTGAGTCAAGTGGGTGTAAAGCGGCATAAGCACAGCAGTGAAAAGCAGCTAAACCCCATTATAACATTCAATTACTTTTAAAAACCCGTGAAACAAAGACAGTGAAAGAGAGAGAAATTCTTACAAAATTCGTTCAGGGGCTGTGATGCCACCTCGATTGACCATATCTAGACCCACAGCTGATTGAGACATAAGGGTGGACACTCTTGGGGCTGAGAGGTTTGGTGAGGTTGGGTGAGCAAACGCAGACCCTTTAAAGTAATACTGCGGGGTACCCATCTCATGGGTCCCAAATCTCCAGGTTCAAGGGCATCTTCCTACATCGAAAACATGCATGAGAAACCCAGAAGATGGTACACCGTGTGATCGGGAAAGGTTTCTAAAACGCACCTCATTTCTCATCTCCTTGTGCTCGGGTTCGCCATTCCAGCCGCTTTACTTGCAATCTCCCTCCTTGGAGAATCAGCACCTTTAACCCCCTGTTCCGTACAGGTTGCCATTTGTCCTGAGGATGAACGGCAAGAGGGGGAACCAATGAGAGACTAGCTCTAGGTGTTGGGACAGGCACAGGTCACTCTGTTTTCCCATCAGGAAGAAGAATTAACCACAGGCTCAGCCTGCCGCCCGGAACCAGAATAGGGCCTGAAGCAATCCTGCGCTTTTGCGGCCAGCTCCCCAAAAAGCGAGTTGATAAATGGAGCTCAGGGGCACTACAATTCACAATCCTGTAGAGTTATAAATGGTAACTCAAGTCCAAAAATATATTGAAGGAAGGCAACGAAGAGGATTTGAAAGCAAGGCAGAATTGCAGGAAATTTCTATAGATTATATGTTAAGTGTTTATATACATTTAACATACATTAGCCTATTTAGGTTAGCCCCATAATCCTAATTTTTCCATCCTTCCACCTTTCATTTTGGTTAACCATTAGTTTGTTTTGTAAGTCTGTGGGTGTCTTTTTCTGTGGAAGTATGTTCATTGCTAGCAACCTTAGGATAACTTGTATAAATGATATCATAGGATATTTGTCATTCCCTTTTGACTGACTTTACCTAATATGATTATTTCTAGGCTCATTTTTAATCCTGAAAACGGCACTCTTCATTTTCTACCCGAGGCTACTATTCCATTCTGTACATATACCACTTCTTCTTTGTCAATTCATCTGTTTATGGACCTTTTTTTTTGGCTTCCATGTCTTGGCTATTTCAATATTGCTGCAGTGCACATTTGCCTGCCTCTGTCTTTCCGATTCTGGTGGTCTTAGATTAGAGGCCCAAAAGGTGCCCTGCCACATCCTCTGGTAGCTCAATTTTTACCTTTTAAAGCAGCTCCATTCAGTTTTTGTTAGTGCTGTTACCACTTTACATCCCACCAGCTGCTAGAAGGTACAAAGTTCTCTAAAACCCCTTCAGCATTTATAGTTTGTAGAGGTTTGGCTGATGGTCATTTGACTGGTGTGAGCTGAAACCTTTTTGGAGGTTGGATTTGCATGGGGCTAATAATTCCTTATACTGAGCTTTAGGCATGTCCTTTTTGTCTTTTCCTCTTTTTTTGTTTTTAGACAGTGAGTACAACTTCTCTCTTCATATTGACTTCTTGAAAAATTTGTCATGTGTTGAATTTTATTGCCTATTCCCTATCCCAGGGCATTTTTGGAGGGGAGGTGTCATTTACAGCCCTGCAGTCCTTGTGACTACTAAGCAACCATTAGCACTGGGTTGAAAGCTGCTGTTGTGAGAAACAGCCACAATGCGGCAGCATTATTACGTTCTCAACCCTTGTTACTGGGGCAACAGAGTCTTCCTGGAGGTAGTGTTCCGAGGTTGTATATTAGAGAGGAATGTGCGGGGACAAGCCCCCAGATTTCAGGAGGTAGATACGAATCGCCTTTAGAGAACATGAAAAGCGGCAAAACGTCGACAATGATGCACTTGGCCAAAAAGGGCCTATGCGTTTTTTTCCTGAATATATTCAGGAAAAAACGCATAGGCCCTTTTTGGCCAACCAAGCAAGCCGGAAAGGCAAATCAGCCTTACAAATAAGTCTCACTTCCCATCCGTCCAAAGGACATCCAAAACAGTGTAAAAACCAGAAGTGCAGGACAGGCCAGGTAGAAAAGGGAGCCTTGTTAGGCTGATGGGCGGGATGTAAATTGCCAACGGCCACTCTGGAGAAGTGCACGGTGTTTCCTAAACCATCTAAAAAACACAGCTAGAGAGCATAGGGCCCTTCCACTCGTGGGCGTATAAAATGGGAAAAGTAAAAATCAACAAGACACAGGCACCCCAAAGTTTAGGCCTGCTCTGTTGACAAGAACCTCCACTTCAATACACCTTAAATATGCCAGGATAGAGAAAAATGGATAAAGAAGTGTGGTACTTATGTACAATGGAATATCACTCAGCCATGAAATCAATGTCATACGGCTACCAGCAGCATGATGAGTGGATTTAGGTACGATGTTTCTCAGTGAAATAAGTCACACAGAAAAAGACACTTATCATAAGATATCACTTATAGAGGGAAAGTAAAAATCGCTACACATGACCTGATTACAAAACAGAACAGAGTCACACATTTAGAAAACACTGGATGGCTGCTTAACTGGAAAGGTGAGGTGCAGTGAGGCATAAAACAAGGGTTTGAAATTAGCACACATACCGTTCCATAAACCAAATATGTAACAGACAACACATACCCCTTGCTCAGTGAACTGGACTCAACCCCCCCTATTCACCGCACAAGAGTATATCTGACTAGTAAGAATCTTAAAACCTATGTATTGATATCTCTCTGTAAATGAATCAAGTGGGTGTAAAGCGGCATAAACACAGCAGTGAAAATCAGCTAAACCCCATTATAAAAATAGATTACAAAAAAAACCCCAACAAAGACAGTGAAAGAGAGAGAAATTCGTACAAAGTTCGTTCAGGGACAGTGAAGCAACCTGGATCGACCATATCTAGACCCACAGCTGGATTAGATATAAGGCTGGACACTCTTGGGGCTGAGAGGATTGGTGAGGTTTGGTGAGCAAACGCCTACCATTTAAAGTAATAGTGCATGGTACCCATTCTATGGGTCCCAAATCTCCAGGTTCAAGGGAATCTTCTTACAGCGAAAAAATGCATGGGAAACCAAGTGGATGGTATACAGTGTGGTCGGGAAAGGTTTCTAAAACGCACCTCATTTCTCCTCTCCTTGTGCTCGGGTTCGCCATTCCAGCCGCATTACTAACAATCTCCCCACTTGGAGAATCAGCACCTTTAACCTCCTGTTTCGTACAGGTTGCAATTTGTCTTGAGGATGAATGGGAAGAGGGGGAACCAATGAGAGGGTAGCTCTAGGTGTTGGGACAGGCACAGGTCACTCTAATTTCCATCAGGAAGAAGAATTAAGCACAGGCTCAGCCTGCCCCACGGAACCAGAATAGGGCCTGAAGCCATCCTGCGGATTTTCGGCCAACTCCCAAAAGGGCGAGTTGAAAAATGGAGCTCAGGGGCACTGCAATTCACAAACCTGCAGAGTTATAAACGATAACTCTCGTCCACAAATATATTGAGGGAAGGCAACGAAGAGGATGTGAAAGCAAGGCAGAACTGCAGGAAACTGATTTCAGGAGGTAGATTCGAATCGCCTTTAAAGCACATGGAAAGCGGCAAAACCTCGACAATGATGCCCTTGGCCAAAAAGGGCGTATGCGTATGCGTTTTTTCCTGAATAAATATTCAGCATGGCCCTTTTTGGCCAACCAAGCAACCTGGAAAGGCAAATCAGCGCTACAAAGAAGTCTCGCTTCCCATCGCTCAAAAGGGCCATGCTGAATAAAGTGACAATACCAGAAATGCAGGAAAGGCCATGGAGAAATGGGAGCCTTGCTACGCTGATGGGCGGGATGTAAATTGCCACCAGCCACTCTGGAGAAGTGCACGGGGTGTCCTGAAACATCTACAAAACACAGCTGAGAGAGCATAGGGCACTTCCACTCATGGGCGTCTAAATTGGGAAAACTAAAAATCAGCAAGACACAGGCACCCCAAAGTTTACGGTTGCTCTGTTGACAAGAACCTCCACTGCGTTACACCTTAAATATCCCAGGAAAGAGAAAAATGGATAAAGAAGTTGTGGTCCTTATGTACAATGGAATGCAACTCAGCCATGAAATCAACGTCATAAGGCTAGTAGCAGCATGATGAGTGGATTTAGGTACGACGAATCTAAATGAAATAAGTCACACAGAAAAAGACACTTATCATAAGCTATCACTTATAGAGGGAATGTAAAAACCGCTACACTTGAACTGAATTACAAAACACAACAGAGTCACACGTTTAGAAAACACACTATGGCTGCTTAACGGGAAAGGTGAGGTGGGGTGATGCATAAAACAAGGGTTTCAAATTAGCTCAGATACCGTTCCATAAACCCAATATGTAATAGACAAGACCTACTCCTTGCTCAGTGAACTGGGCTCAACACCCCCTATTCACCGCCCAAGAATATATCTGACTAGTAAGAATCTTAAAACCTATGTATTGATATCTCTCTGTAAGTGAGTCAAGTGGGTGTAAAGCGGCATAAGCACAGCAGTGAAAAGCAGCTAAACCCCATTATAACATTCAATTACTTTTAAAAACCCGTGAAACAAAGACAGTGAAAGAGAGAGAAATTCTTACAAAATTCGTTCAGGGGCTGTGATGCCACCTCGATTGACCATATCTAGA
The DNA here is from genome assembly GCF_028021215.1 of Eschrichtius robustus. Taxonomy (NCBI): domain Eukaryota; kingdom Metazoa; phylum Chordata; class Mammalia; order Artiodactyla; family Eschrichtiidae; genus Eschrichtius; species Eschrichtius robustus. The sequence continues at coordinate 110,111,781 of NC_090824.1, read as the reverse complement.
CCCACAGCTGATTGAGACATAAGGGTGGACACTCTTGGGGCTGAGAGGTTTGGTGAGGTTGGGTGAGCAAACGCAGACCCTTTAAAGTAATACTGCGGGGTACCCATCTCATGGGTCCCAAATCTCCAGGTTCAAGGGCATCTTCCTACATCGAAAACATGCATGAGAAACCCAGAAGATGGTACACCGTGTGATCGGGAAAGGTTTCTAAAACGCACCTCATTTCTCATCTCCTTGTGCTCGGGTTCGCCATTCCAGCCGCTTTACTTGCAATCTCCCTCCTTGGAGAATCAGCACCTTTAACCCCCTGTTCCGTACAGGTTGCCATTTGTCCTGAGGATGAACGGCAAGAGGGGGAACCAATGAGAGACTAGCTCTAGGTGTTGGGACAGGCACAGGTCACTCTGTTTTCCCATCAGGAAGAAGAATTAACCACAGGCTCAGCCTGCCGCCCGGAACCAGAATAGGGCCTGAAGCAATCCTGCGCTTTTGCGGCCAGCTCCCCAAAAAGCGAGTTGATAAATGGAGCTCAGGGGCACTACAATTCACAATCCTGTAGAGTTATAAATGGTAACTCAAGTCCAAAAATATATTGAAGGAAGGCAACGAAGAGGATTTGAAAGCAAGGCAGAATTGCAGGAAATTTCTATAGATTATATGTTAAGTGTTTATATACATTTAACATACATTAGCCTATTTAGGTTAGCCCCATAATCCTAATTTTTCCATCCTTCCACCTTTCATTTTGGTTAACCATTAGTTTGTTTTGTAAGTCTGTGGGTGTCTTTTTCTGTGGAAGTATGTTCATTGCTAGCAACCTTAGGATAACTTGTATAAATGATATCATAGGATATTTGTCATTCCCTTTTGACTGACTTTACCTAATATGATTATTTCTAGGCTCATTTTTAATCCTGAAAACGGCACTCTTCATTTTCTACCCGAGGCTACTATTCCATTCTGTACATATACCACTTCTTCTTTGTCAATTCATCTGTTTATGGACCTTTTTTTTTGGCTTCCATGTCTTGGCTATTTCAATATTGCTGCAGTGCACATTTGCCTGCCTCTGTCTTTCCGATTCTGGTGGTCTTAGATTAGAGGCCCAAAAGGTGCCCTGCCACATCCTCTGGTAGCTCAATTTTTACCTTTTAAAGCAGCTCCATTCAGTTTTTGTTAGTGCTGTTACCACTTTACATCCCACCAGCTGCTAGAAGGTACAAAGTTCTCTAAAACCCCTTCAGCATTTATAGTTTGTAGAGGTTTGGCTGATGGTCATTTGACTGGTGTGAGCTGAAACCTTTTTGGAGGTTGGATTTGCATGGGGCTAATAATTCCTTATACTGAGCTTTAGGCATGTCCTTTTTGTCTTTTCCTCTTTTTTTGTTTTTAGACAGTGAGTACAACTTCTCTCTTCATATTGACTTCTTGAAAAATTTGTCATGTGTTGAATTTTATTGCCTATTCCCTATCCCAGGGCATTTTTGGAGGGGAGGTGTCATTTACAGCCCTGCAGTCCTTGTGACTACTAAGCAACCATTAGCACTGGGTTGAAAGCTGCTGTTGTGAGAAACAGCCACAATGCGGCAGCATTATTACGTTCTCAACCCTTGTTACTGGGGCAACAGAGTCTTCCTGGAGGTAGTGTTCCGAGGTTGTATATTAGAGAGGAATGTGCGGGGACAAGCCCCCAGATTTCAGGAGGTAGATACGAATCGCCTTTAGAGAACATGAAAAGCGGCAAAACGTCGACAATGATGCACTTGGCCAAAAAGGGCCTATGCGTTTTTTTCCTGAATATATTCAGGAAAAAACGCATAGGCCCTTTTTGGCCAACCAAGCAAGCTGGAAAGGCAAATCAGCCTTACAAATAAGTCTCACTTCCCATCCGTCCAAAGGACATCCAAAACAGTGTAAAAACCAGAAGTGCAGGACAGGCCAGGTAGAAAAGGGAGCCTTGTTAGGCTGATGGGCGGGATGTAAATTGCCAACGGCCACTCTGGAGAAGTGCACGGTGTTTCCTAAACCATCTAAAAAACACAGCTAGAGAGCATAGGGCCCTTCCACTCGTGGGCGTATAAAATGGGAAAAGTAAAAATCAACAAGACACAGGCACCCCAAAGTTTAGGCCTGCTCTGTTGACAAGAACCTCCACTTCAATACACCTTAAATATGCCAGGATAGAGAAAAATGGATAAAGAAGTGTGGTACTTATGTACAATGGAATATCACTCAGCCATGAAATCAATGTCATACGGCTACCAGCAGCATGATGAGTGGATTTAGGTACGATGTTTCTCAGTGAAATAAGTCACACAGAAAAAGACACTTATCATAAGATATCACTTATAGAGGGAAAGTAAAAATCGCTACACATGACCTGATTACAAAACAGAACAGAGTCACACATTTAGAAAACACTGGATGGCTGCTTAACTGGAAAGGTGAGGTGCAGTGAGGCATAAAACAAGGGTTTGAAATTAGCACACATACCGTTCCATAAACCAAATATGTAACAGACAACACATACCCCTTGCTCAGTGAACTGGACTCAACCCCCCCTATTCACCGCACAAGAGTATATCTGACTAGTAAGAATCTTAAAACCTATGTATTGATATCTCTCTGTAAATGAATCAAGTGGGTGTAAAGCGGCATAAACACAGCAGTGAAAATCAGCTAAACCCCATTATAAAAATAGATTACAAAAAAAACCCCAACAAAGACAGTGAAAGAGAGAGAAATTCGTACAAAGTTCGTTCAGGGACAGTGAAGCAACCTGGATCGACCATATCTAGACCCACAGCTGGATTAGATATAAGGCTGGACACTCTTGGGGCTGAGAGGATTGGTGAGGTTTGGTGAGCAAACGCCTACCATTTAAAGTAATAGTGCATGGTACCCATTCTATGGGTCCCAAATCTCCAGGTTCAAGGGAATCTTCTTACAGCGAAAAAATGCATGGGAAACCAAGTGGATGGTATACAGTGTGGTCGGGAAAGGTTTCTAAAACGCACCTCATTTCTCCTCTCCTTGTGCTCGGGTTCGCCATTCCAGCCGCATTACTAACAATCTCCCCACTTGGAGAATCAGCACCTTTAACCTCCTGTTTCGTACAGGTTGCAATTTGTCTTGAGGATGAATGGGAAGAGGGGGAACCAATGAGAGGGTAGCTCTAGGTGTTGGGACAGGCACAGGTCACTCTAATTTCCATCAGGAAGAAGAATTAAGCACAGGCTCAGCCTGCCCCACGGAACCAGAATAGGGCCTGAAGCCATCCTGCGGATTTTCGGCCAACTCCCAAAAGGGCGAGTTGAAAAATGGAGCTCAGGGGCACTGCAATTCACAAACCTGCAGAGTTATAAACGATAACTCTCGTCCACAAATATATTGAGGGAAGGCAACGAAGAGGATGTGAAAGCAAGGCAGAACTGCAGGAAACTGATTTCAGGAGGTAGATTCGAATCGCCTTTAAAGCACATGGAAAGCGGCAAAACCTCGACAATGATGCCCTTGGCCAAAAAGGGCGTATGCGTATGCGTTTTTTCCTGAATAAATATTCAGCATGGCCCTTTTTGGCCAACCAAGCAACCTGGAAAGGCAAATCAGCGCTACAAAGAAGTCTCGCTTCCCATCGTTCAAAAGGGCCATGCTGAATAAAGTGACAATACCAGAAATGCAGGAAAGGCCATGGAGAAATGGGAGCCTTGCTACGCTGATGGGCGGGATGTAAATTGCCACCAGCCACTCTGGAGAAGTGCACGGGGTGTCCTGAAACATCTACAAAACACAGCTGAGAGAGCATAGGGCACTTCCACTCATGGGCGTCTAAATTGGGAAAACTAAAAATCAGCAAGACACAGGCACCCCAAAGTTTACGGTTGCTCTGTTGACAAGAACCTCCACTGCGTTACACCTTAAATATCCCAGGAAAGAGAAAAATGGATAAAGAAGTTGTGGTCCTTATGTACAATGGAATGCAACTCAGCCATGAAATCAACGTCATAAGGCTAGTAGCAGCATGATGAGTGGATTTAGGTACGACGAATCTAAATGAAATAAGTCACACAGAAAAAGACACTTATCATAAGCTATCACTTATAGAGGGAATGTAAAAACCGCTACACTTGAACTGAATTACAAAACACAACAGAGTCACACGTTTAGAAAACACACTATGGCTGCTTAACGGGAAAGGTGAGGTGGGGTGATGCATAAAACAAGGGTTTCAAATTAGCTCAGATACCGTTCCATAAACCCAATATGTAATAGACAAGACCTACTCCTTGCTCAGTGAACTGGACTCAACACCCCCTATTCACCGCCCAAGAATATATCTGACTAGTAAGAATCTTAAAACCTATGTATTGATATCTCTCTGTAAGTGAGTCAAGTGGGTGTAAAGCGGCATAAGCACAGCAGTGAAAAGCAGCTAAACCCCATTATAACATTCAATTACTTTTAAAAACCCGTGAAACAAAGACAGTGAAAGAGAGAGAAATTCTTACAAAATTCGTTCAGGGGCTGTGATGCCACCTCGATTGACCATATCTAGACCCACAGCTGATTGAGACATAAGGGTGGACACTCTTGGGGCTGAGAGGTTTGGTGAGGTTGGGTGAGCAAACGCAGACCCTTTAAAGTAATACTGCGGGGTACCCATCTCATGGGTCCCAAATCTCCAGGTTCAAGGGCATCTTCCTACATCGAAAACATGCATGAGAAACCCAGAAGATGGTACACCGTGTGATCGGGAAAGGTTTCTAAAACGCACCTCATTTCTCATCTCCTTGTGCTCGGGTTCGCCATTCCAGCCGCTTTACTTGCAATCTCCCTCCTTGGAGAATCAGCACCTTTAACCCCCTGTTCCGTACAGGTTGCCATTTGTCCTGAGGATGAACGACAAGAGGGGGAACCAATGAGAGACTAGCTCTAGGTGTTGGGACAGGCACAGGTCACTCTGTTTTCCCATCAGGAAGAAGAATTAACCACAGGCTCAGCCTGCCGCCCGGAACCAGAATAGGGCCTGAAGCAATCCTGCGCTTTTGCGGCCAGCTCCCCAAAAAGCGAGTTGATAAATGGAGCTCAGGGGCACTACAATTCACAATCCTGTAGAGTTATAAATGGTAACTCAAGTCCAAAAATATATTGAAGGAAGGCAACGAAGAGGATTTGAAAGCAAGGCAGAATTGCAGGAAATTTCTATAGATTATATGTTAAGTGTTTATATACATTTAACATACATTAGCCTATTTAGGTTAGCCCCATAATCCTAATTTTTCCATCCTTCCACCTTTCATTTTGGTTAACCATTAGTTTGTTTTGTAAGTCTGTGGGTGTCTTTTTCTGTGGAAGTATGTTCATTGCTAGCAACCTTAGGATAACTTGTATAAATGATATCATAGGATATTTGTCATTCCCTTTTGACTGACTTTACCTAATATGATTATTTCTAGGCTCATTTTTAATCCTGAAAACGGCACTCTTCATTTTCTACCCGAGGCTACTATTCCATTCTGTACATATACCACTTCTTCTTTGTCAATTCATCTGTTTATGGACCTTTTTTTTTGGCTTCCATGTCTTGGCTATTTCAATATTGCTGCAGTGCACATTTGCCTGCCTCTGTCTTTCCGATTCTGGTGGTCTTAGATTAGAGGCCCAAAAGGTGCCCTGCCACATCCTCTGGTAGCTCAATTTTTACCTTTTAAAGCAGCTCCATTCAGTTTTTGTTAGTGCTGTTACCACTTTACATCCCACCAGCTGCTAGAAGGTACAAAGTTCTCTAAAACCCCTTCAGCATTTATAGTTTGTAGAGGTTTGGCTGATGGTCATTTGACTGGTGTGAGCTGAAACCTTTTTGGAGGTTGGATTTGCATGGGGCTAATAATTCCTTATACTGAGCTTTAGGCATGTCCTTTTTGTCTTTTCCTCTTTTTTTGTTTTTAGACAGTGAGTACAACTTCTCTCTTCATATTGACTTCTTGAAAAATTTGTCATGTGTTGAATTTTCTTGCCTATTCCCTATCCCAGGGCATTTTTGGAGGGGAGGTGTCATTTACAGCCCTGCAGTCCTTGTGACTACTAAGCAACCATTAGCACTGGGTTGAAAGCTGCTGTTGTGAGAAACAGCCACAATGCGGCAGCATTATTACGTTCTCAACCCTTGTTACTGGGGCAACAGAGTCTTCCTGGAGGTAGTGTTCCGAGGTTGTATATTAGAGAGGAATGTGCGGGGACAAGCCCCCAGATTTCAGGAGGTAGATACGAATCGCCTTTAGAGAACATGAAAAGCGGCAAAACGTCGACAATGATGCACTTGGCCAAAAAGGGCCTATGCGTTTTTTCCTGAATATATTCAGGAAAAAACGCATAGGCCCTTTTTGGCCAACCAAGCAAGCCGGAAAGGCAAATCAGCCTTACAAATAAGTCTCACTTCCCATCCGTCCAAAGGACATCCAAAACAGTGTAAAAACCAGAAGTGCAGGACAGGCCAGGTAGAAAAGGGAGCCTTGTTAGGCTGATGGGCGGGATGTAAATTGCCAACGACCACTCTGGAGAAGTGCACGGTGTTTCCTAAACCATCTAAAAAACACAGCTAGAGAGCATAGGGCCCTTCCACTCGTGGGCGTATAAAATGGGAAAAGTAAAAATCAACAAGACACAGGCACCCCAAAGTTTAGGCCTGCTCTGTTGACAAGAACCTCCACTTCAATACACCTTAAATATGCCAGGATAGAGAAAAATGGATAAAGAAGTGTGGTACTTATGTACAATGGAATATCACTCAGCCATGAAATCAATGTCATACGGCTACCAGCAGCATGATGAGTGGATTTAGGTACGATGTTTCTCAGTGAAATAAGTCACACAGAAAAAGACACTTATCATAAGATATCACTTATAGAGGGAAAGTAAAAATCGCTACACATGACCTGATTACAAAACAGAACAGAGTCACACATTTAGAAAACACTGGATGGCTGCTTAACTGGAAAGGTGAGGTGCAGTGAGGCATAAAACAAGGGTTTGAAATTAGCACACATACCGTTCCATAAACCAAATATGTAACAGACAACACATACCCCTTGCTCAGTGAACTGGACTCAACCCCGCCTATTCACCGCACAAGAGTATATCTGACTAGTAAGAATCTTAAAACCTATGTATTGATATCTCTCTGTAAATGAATCAAGTGGGTGTAAAGCGGCATAAACACAGCAGTGAAAATCAGCTAAACCCCATTATAAAAATAGATTACAAAAAAAACCCCAACAAAGACAGTGAAAGAGAGAGAAATTCGTACAAAGTTCGTTCAGGGACAGTGAAGCAACCTGGATCGACCATATCTAGACCCACAGCTGGATTAGATATAAGGCTGGACACTCTTGGGGCTGAGAGGATTGGTGAGGTTTGGTGAGCAAACGCCTACCATTTAAAGTAATAGTGCATGGTACCCATTCTATGGGTCCCAAATCTCCAGGTTCAAGGGAATCTTCTTACAGCGAAAAAATGCATGGGAAACCAAGTGGATGGTATACAGTGTGGTCGGGAAAGGTTTCTGAAACGCACCTCATTTCTCCTCTCCTTGTGCTCGGGTTCGCCATTCCAGCCGCATTACTAACAATCTCCCCACTTGGAGAATCAGCACCTTTAACCTCCTGTTTCGTACAGGTTGCAATTTGTCTTGAGGATGAATGGGAAGAGGGGGAACCAATGAGAGGGTAGCTCTAGGTGTTGGGACAGGCACAGGTCACTCTAATTTCCATCAGGAAGAAGAATTAAGCACAGGCTCAGCCTGCCCCACGGAACCAGAATAGGGCCTGAAGCCATCCTGCGGATTTTCGGCCAACTCCCAAAAGGGCGAGTTGAAAAATGGAGCTCAGGGGCACTGCAATTCACAAACCTGCAGAGTTATAAACGATAACTCTCGTCCACAAATATATTGAGGGAAGGCAACGAAGAGGATGTGAAAGCAAGGCAGAACTGCAGGAAACTGATTTCAGGAGGTAGATTCGAATCGCCTTTAAAGCACATGGAAAGCGGCAAAACCTCGACAATGATGCCCTTGGCCAAAAAGGGCGTATGCGTATGCGTTTTTTCCTGAATAAATATTCAGCATGGCCCTTTTTGGCCAACCAAGCAACCTGGAAAGGCAAATCAGCGCTACAAAGAAGTCTCGCTTCCCATCGCTCAAAAGGGCCATGCTGAATAAAGTGACAATACCAGAAATGCAGGAAAGGCCATGGAGAAATGGGAGCCTTGCTACGCTGATGGGCGGGATGTAAATTGCCACCAGCCACTCTGGAGAAGTGCACGGGGTGTCCTGAAACATCTACAAAACACAGCTGAGAGAGCATAGGGCACTTCCACTCATGGGCGTCTAAATTGGGAAAACTAAAAATCAGCAAGACACAGGCACCCCAAAGTTTACGGTTGCTCTGTTGACAAGAACCTCCACTGCGTTACACCTTAAATATCCCAGGAAAGAGAAAAATGGATAAAGAAGTTGTGGTCCTTATGTACAATGGAATGCAACTCAGCCATGAAATCAACGTCATAAGGCTAGTAGCAGCATGATGAGTGGATTTAGGTACGACGAATCTAAGTGAAATAAGTCACACAGAAAAAGACACTTATCATAAGCTATCACTTATAGAGGGAATGTAAAAACCGCTACACTTGAACTGAATTACAAAACACAACAGAGTCACACGTTTAGAAAACACACTATGGCTGCTTAACGGGAAAGGTGAGGTGGGGTGATGCATAAAACAAGGGTTTCAAATTAGCTCAGATACCGTTCCATAAACCCAATATGTAATAGACAAGACCTACTCCTTGCTCAGTGAACTGGACTCAACACCCCCTATTCACCGCCCAAGAATATATCTGACTAGTAAGAATCTTAAAACCTATGTATTGATATCTCTCTGTAAGTGAGTCAAGTGGGTGTAAAGCGGCATAAGCACAGCAGTGAAAAGCAGCTAAACCCCATTATAACATTCAATTACTTTTAAAAACCCGTGAAACAAAGACAGTGAAAGAGAGAGAAATTCTTACAAAATTCGTTCAGGGGCTGTGATGCCACCTCGATTGACCATATCTAGACCCACAGCTGATTGAGACATAAGGGTGGACACTCTTGGGGCTGAGAGGTTTGGTGAGGTTGGGTGAGCAAACGCAGACCCTTTAAAGTAATACTGCGGGGTACCCATCTCATGGGTCCCAAATCTCCAGGTTCAAGGGCATCTTCCTACATCGAAAACATGCATGAGAAACCCAGAAGATGGTACACCGTGTGATCGGGAAAGGTTTCTAAAACGCACCTCATTTCTCATCTCCTTGTGCTCGGGTTCGCCATTCCAGCCGCTTTACTTGCAATCTCCCTCCTTGGAGAATCAGCACCTTTAACCCCCTGTTCCGTACAGGTTGCCATTTGTCCTGAGGATGAACGGCAAGAGGGGGAACCAATGAGAGACTAGCTCTAGGTGTTGGGACAGGCACAGGTCACTCTATTTTCCCATCAGGAAGAAGAATTAACCACAGGCTCAGCCTGCCGCCCGGAACCAGAATAGGGCCTGAAGCAATCCTGCGCTTTTGCGGCCAGCTCCCCAAAAAGCGAGTTGATAAATGGAGCTCAGGGGCACTACAATTCACAATCCTGTAGAGTTATAAATGGTAACTCAAGTCCAAAAATATATTGAAGGAAGGCAACGAAGAGGATTTGAAAGCAAGGCAGAATTGCAGGAAATTTCTATAGATTATATGTTAAGTGTTTATATACATTTAACATACATTAGCCTATTTAGGTTAGCCCCATAATCCTAATTTTTCCATCCTTCCACCTTTCATTTTGGTTAACCATTAGTTTGTTTTGTAAGTCTGTGGGTGTCTTTTTCTGTGGAAGTATGTTCATTGCTAGCAACCTTAGGATAACTTGTATAAATGATATCATAGGATATTTGTCATTCCCTTTTGACTGACTTTACCTAATATGATTATTTCTAGGCTCATTTTTAATCCTGAAAACGGCACTCTTCATTTTCTACCCGAGGCTACTATTCCATTCTGTACATATACCACTTCTTCTTTGTCAATTCATCTGTTTATGGACCTTTTTTTTTGGCTTCCATGTCTTGGCTATTTCAATATTGCTGCAGTGCACATTTGCCTGCCTCTGTCTTTCCGATTCTGGTGGTCTTAGATTAGAGGCCCAAAAGGTGCCCTGCCACATCCTCTGGTAGCTCAATTTTTACCTTTTAAAGCAGCTCCATTCAGTTTTTGTTAGTGCTGTTACCACTTTACATCCCACCAGCTGCTAGAAGGTACAAAGTTCTCTAAAACCCCTTCAGCATTTATAGTTTGTAGAGGTTTGGCTGATGGTCATTTGACTGGTGTGAGCTGAAACCTTTTTGGAGGTTGGATTTGCATGGGGCTAATAATTCCTTATACTGAGCTTTAGGCATGTCCTTTTTGTCTTTTCCTCTTTTTTTGTTTTTAGACAGTGAGTACAACTTCTCTCTTCATATTGACTTCTTGAAAAATTTGTCATGTGTTGAATTTTCTTGCCTATTCCCTATCCCAGGGCATTTTTGGAGGGGAGGTGTCATTTACAGCCCTGCAGTCCTTGTGACTACTAAGCAACCATTAGCACTGGGTTGAAAGCTGCTGTTGTGAGAAACAGCCACAATGCGGCAGCATTATTACGTTCTCAACCCTTGTTACTGGGGCAACAGAGTCTTCCTGGAGGTAGTGTTCCGAGGTTGTATATTAGAGAGGAATGTGCGGGGACAAGCCCCCAGATTTCAGGAGGTAGATACGAATCGCCTTTAGAGAACATGAAAAGCGGCAAAACGTCGACAATGATGCACTTGGCCAAAAAGGGCCTATGCGTTTTTTTCCTGAATATATTCAGGAAAAAACGCATAGGCCCTTTTTGGCCAACCAAGCAAGCTGGAAAGGCAAATCAGCCTTACAAATAAGTCTCACTTCCCATCCGTCCAAAGGACATCCAAAACAGTGTAAAAACCAGAAGTGCAGGACAGGCCAGGTAGAAAAGGGAGCCTTGTTAGGCTGATGGGCGGGATGTAAATTGCCAACGGCCACTCTGGAGAAGTGCACGGTGTTTCCTAAACCATCTAAAAAACACAGCTAGAGAGCATAGGGCCCTTCCACTCGTGGGCGTATAAAATGGGAAAAGTAAAAATCAACAAGACACAGGCACCCCAAAGTTTAGGCCTGCTCTGTTGACAAGAACCTCCACTTCAATACACCTTAAATATGCCAGGATAGAGAAAAATGGATAAAGAAGTGTGGTACTTATGTACAATGGAATATCACTCAGCCATGAAATCAATGTCATACGGCTACCAGCAGCATGATGAGTGGATTTAGGTACGATGTTTCTCAGTGAAATAAGTCACACAGAAAAAGACACTTATCATAAGATATCACTTATAGAGGGAAAGTAAAAATCGCTACACATGACCTGATTACAAAACAGAACAGAGTCACACATTTAGAAAACACTGGATGGCTGCTTAACTGGAAAGGTGAGGTGCAGTGAGGCATAAAACAAGGGTTTGAAATTAGCACACATACCGTTCCATAAACCAAATATGTAACAGACAACACATACCCCTTGCTCAGTGAACTGGACTCAACCCCGCCTATTCACCGCACAAGAGTATATCTGACTAGTAAGAATCTTAAAACCTATGTATTGATATCTCTCTGTAAATGAATCAAGTGGGTGTAAAGCGGCATAAACACAGCAGTGAAAATCAGCTAAACCCCATTATAAAAATAGATTACAAAAAAAACCCCAACAAAGACAGTGAAAGAGAGAGAAATTCGTACAAAGTTCGTTCAGGGACAGTGAAGCAACCTGGATCGACCATATCTAGACCCACAGCTGGATTAGATATAAGGCTGGACACTCTTGGGGCTGAGAGGATTGGTGAGGTTTGGTGAGCAAACGCCTACCATTTAAAGTAATAGTGCATGGTACCCATTCTATGGGTCCCAAATCTCCAGGTTCAAGGGAATCTTCTTACAGCGAAAAAATGCATGGGAAACCAAGTGGATGGTATACAGTGTGATCGGGAAAGGTTTCTGAAACGCACCTCATTTCTCCTCTCCTTGTGCTCGGGTTCGCCATTCCAGCCGCATTACTAACAATCTCCCCACTTGGAGAATCAGCACCTTTAACCTCCTGTTTCGTACAGGTTGCAATTTGTCTTGAGGATGAATGGGAAGAGGGGGAACCAATGAGAGGGTAGCTCTAGGTGTTGGGACAGGCACAGGTCACTCTAATTTCCATCAGGAAGAAGAATTAACCACAGGCTCAGCCTGCCCCACGGAACCAGAATAGGGCCTGAAGCCATCCTGCGGATTTTCGGCCAACTCCCAAAAGAGCGAGTTGAAAAATGGAGCTCAGGGGCACTGCAATTCACAAACCTGCAGAGTTATAAACGATAACTCTCGTCCACAAATATATTGAGGGAAGGCAACGAAGAGGATGTGAAAGCAAGGCAGAACTGCAGGAAACTGATTTCAGGAGGTAGATTCGAATCGCCTTTAAAGCACATGGAAAGCGGCAAAACCTCGACAATGATGCCCTTGGCCAAAAAGGGCGTATGCGTATGCGTTTTTTCCTGAATAAATATTCAGCATGGCCCTTTTTGGCCAACCAAGCAACCTGGAAAGGCAAATCAGCGCTACAAAGAAGTCTCGCTTCCCATCGCTCAAAAGGGCCATGCTGAATAAAGTGACAATACCAGAAATGCAGGAAAGGCCATGGAGAAATGGGAGCCTTGCTACGCTGATGGGCGGGATGTAAGTTGCCACCAGCCACTCTGGAGAAGTGCACGGGGTGTCCTGAAACATCTACAAAACACAGCTGAGAGAGCATAGGGCACTTCCACTCATGGGCGTCTAAATTGGGAAAACTAAAAATCAGCAAGACACAGGCACCCCAAAGTTTACGGTTGCTCTGTTGACAAGAACCTCCACTGCGTTACACCTTAAATATCCCAGGAAAGAGAAAAATGGATAAAGAAGTTGTGGTCCTTATGTACAATGGAATGCAACTCAGCCATGAAATCAACGTCATAAGGCTAGTAGCAGCATGATGAGTGGATTTAGGTACGACGAATCTAAGTGAAATAAGTCACACAGAAAAAGACACTTATCATAAGCTATCACTTATAGAGGGAATGTAAAAACCGCTACACTTGAACTGAATTACAAAACACAACAGAGTCACACGTTTAGAAAACACACTATGGCTGCTTAACGGGAAAGGTGAGGTGGGGTGATGCATAAAACAAGGGTTTCAAATTAGCTCAGATACCGTTCCATAAACCCAATATGTAATAGACAAGACCTACTCCTTGCTCAGTGAACTGGACTCAACACCCCCTATTCACCGCCCAAGAATATATCTGACTAGTAAGAATCTTAAAACCTATGTATTGATATCTCTCTGTAAGTGAGTCAAGTGGGTGTAAAGCGGCATAAGCACAGCAGTGAAAAGCAGCTAAACCCCATTATAACATTCAATTACTTTTAAAAACCCGTGAAACAAAGACAGTGAAAGAGAGAGAAATTCTTACAAAATTCGTTCAGGGGCTGTGATGCCACCTCGATTGACCATATCTAGACCCACAGCTGATTGAGACATAAGGGTGGACACTCTTGGGGCTGAGAGGTTTGGTGAGGTTGGGTGAGCAAACGCAGACCCTTTAAAGTAATACTGCGGGGTACCCATCTCATGGGTCCCAAATCTCCAGGTTCAAGGGCATCTTCCTACATCGAAAACATGCATGAGAAACCCAGAAGATGGTACACCGTGTGATCGGGAAAGGTTTCTAAAACGCACCTCATTTCTCATCTCCTTGTGCTCGGGTTCGCCATTCCAGCCGCTTTACTTGCAATCTCCCTCCTTGGAGAATCAGCACCTTTAACCCCCTGTTCCGTACAGGTTGCCATTTGTCCTGAGGATGAACGGCAAGAGGGGGAACCAATGAGAGACTAGCTCTAGGTGTTGGGACAGGCACAGGTCACTCTATTTTCCCATCAGGAAGAAGAATTAACCACAGGCTCAGCCTGCCGCCCGGAACCAGAATAGGGCCTGAAGCAATCCTGCGCTTTTGCGGCCAGCTCCCCAAAAAGCGAGTTGATAAATGGAGCTCAGGGGCACTACAATTCACAATCCTGTAGAGTTATAAATGGTAACTCAAGTCCAAAAATATATTGAAGGAAGGCAACGAAGAGGATTTGAAAGCAAGGCAGAATTGCAGGAAATTTCTATAGATTATATGTTAAGTGTTTATATACATTTAACATACATTAGCCTATTTAGGTTAGCCCCATAATCCTAATTTTTCCATCCTTCCACCTTTCATTTTGGTTAACCATTAGTTTGTTTTGTAAGTCTGTGGGTGTCTTTTTCTGTGGAAGTATGTTCATTGCTAGCAATCTTAGGATAACTTGTATAAATGATATCATAGGATATTTGTCATTCCCTTTTGACTGACTTTACCTAATATGATTATTTCTAGGCTCATTTTTAATCCTGAAAACGGCACTCTTCATTTTCTACCCGAGGCTACTATTCCATTCTGTACATATACCACTTCTTCTTTGTCAATTCATCTGTTTATGGACCTTTTTTTTGGCTTCCATGTCTTGGCTATTTCAATATTGCTGCAGTGCACATTTGCCTGCCTCTGTCTTTCCGATTCTGGTGGTCTTAGATTAGAGGCCCAAAAGGTGCCCTGCCACATCCTCTGGTAGCTCAATTTTTACCTTTTAAAGCAGCTCCATTCAGTTTTTGTTAGTGCTGTTACCACTTTACATCCCACCAGCTGCTAGAAGGTACAAAGTTCTCTAAAACCCCTTCAGCATTTATAGTTTGTAGAGGTTTGGCTGATGGTCATTTGACTGGTGTGAGCTGAAACCTTTTTGGAGGTTGGATTTGCATGGGGCTAATAATTCCTTATACTGAGCTTTAGGCATGTCCTTTTTGTCTTTTCCTCTTTTTTTGTTTTTAGACAGTGAGTACAACTTCTCTCTTCATATTGACTTCTTGAAAAATTTGTCATGTGTTGAATTTTCTTGCCTATTCCCTATCCCAGGGCATTTTTGGAGGGGAGGTGTCATTTACAGCCCTGCAGTCCTTGTGACTACTAAGCAACCATTAGCACTGGGTTGAAAGCTGCTGTTGTGAGAAACAGCCACAATGCGGCAGCATTATTACGTTCTCAACCCTTGTTACTGGGGCAACAGAGTCTTCCTGGAGGTAGTGTTCCGAGGTTGTATATTCGAGAGGAATGTGCGGGGACAAGCCCCCAGATTTCAGGAGGTAGATACGAATCGCCTTTAGAGAACATGAAAAGCGGCAAAACGTCGACAATGATGCACTTGGCCAAAAAGGGCCTATGCGTTTTTTCCTGAATATATTCAGGAAAAAACGCATAGGCCCTTTTTGGCCAACCAAGCAAGCCGGAAAGGCAAATCAGCCTTACAAATAAGTCTCACTTCCCATCCGTCCAAAGGACATCCAAAACAGTGTAAAAACCAGAAGTGCAGGACAGGCCAGGTAGAAAAGGGAGCCTTGTTAGGCTGATGGGCGGGATGTAAATTGCCAACGGCCACTCTGGAGAAGTGCACGGTGTTTCCTAAACCATCTAAAAAACACAGCTAGAGAGCATAGGGCCCTTCCACTCGTGGGCGTATAAAATGGGAAAAGTAAAAATCAACAAGACACAGGCACCCCAAAGTTTAGGCCTGCTCTGTTGACAAGAACCTCCACTTCAATACACCTTAAATATGCCAGGATAGAGAAAAATGGATAAAGAAGTGTGGTACTTATGTACAATGGAATATCACTCAGCCATGAAATCAATGTCATACGGCTACCAGCAGCATGATGAGTGGATTTAGGTACGATGTTTCTCAGTGAAATAAGTCACACAGAAAAAGACACTTATCATAAGATATCACTTATAGAGGGAAAGTAAAAATCGCTACACATGACCTGATTACAAAACAGAACAGAGTCACACATTTAGAAAACACTGGATGGCTGCTTAACTGGAAAGGTGAGGTGCAGTGAGGCATAAAACAAGGGTTTGAAATTAGCACACATACCGTTCCATAAACCAAATATGTAACAGACAACACATACCCCTTGCTCAGTGAACTGGACTCAACCCCGCCTATTCACCGCACAAGAGTATATCTGACTAGTAAGAATCTTAAAACCTATGTATTGATATCTCTCTGTAAATGAATCAAGTGGGTGTAAAGCGGCATAAACACAGCAGTGAAAATCAGCTAAACCCCATTATAAAAATAGATTACAAAAAAAACCCCAACAAAGACAGTGAAAGAGAGAGAAATTCGTACAAAGTTCGTTCAGGGACAGTGAAGCAACCTGGATCGACCATATCTAGACCCACAGCTGGATTAGATATAAGGCTGGACACTCTTGGGGCTGAGAGGATTGGTGAGGTTTGGTGAGCAAACGCCTACCATTTAAAGTAATAGTGCATGGTACCCATTCTATGGGTCCCAAATCTCCAGGTTCAAGGGAATCTTCTTACAGCGAAAAAATGCATGGGAAACCAAGTGGATGGTATACAGTGTGGTCGGGAAAGGTTTCTGAAACGCACCTCATTTCTCCTCTCCTTGTGCTCGGGTTCGCCATTCCAGCCGCATTACTAACAATCTCCCCACTTGGAGAATCAGCACCTTTAACCTCCTGTTTCGTACAGGTTGCAATTTGTCTTGAGGATGAATGGGAAGAGGGGGAACCAATGAGAGGGTAGCTCTAGGTGTTGGGACAGGCACAGGTCACTCTAATTTCCATCAGGAAGAAGAATTAACCACAGGCTCAGCCTGCCCCACGGAACCAGAATAGGGCCTGAAGCCATCCTGCGGATTTTCGGCCAACTCCCAAAAGAGCGAGTTGAAAAATGGAGCTCAGGGGCACTGCAATTCACAAACCTGCAGAGTTATAAACGATAACTCTCGTCCACAAATATATTGAGGGAAGGCAACGAAGAGGATGTGAAAGCAAGGCAGAACTGCAGGAAACTGATTTCAGGAGGTAGATTCGAATCGCCTTTAAAGCACATGGAAAGCGGCAAAACCTCGACAATGATGCCCTTGGCCAAAAAGGGCGTATGCGTATGCGTTTTTTCCTGAATAAATATTCAGCATGGCCCTTTTTGGCCAACCAAGCAACCTGGAAAGGCAAATCAGCGCTACAAAGAAGTCTCGCTTCCCATCGCTCAAAAGGGCCATGCTGAATAAAGTGACAATACCAGAAATGCAGGAAAGGCCATGGAGAAATGGGAGCCTTGCTACGCTGATGGGCGGGATGTAAGTTGCCACCAGCCACTCTGGAGAAGTGCACGGGGTGTCCTGAAACATCTACAAAACACAGCTGAGAGAGCATAGGGCACTTCCACTCATGGGCGTCTAAATTGGGAAAACTAAAAATCAGCAAGACACAGGCACCCCAAAGTTTACGGTTGCTCTGTTGACAAGAGCCTCCACTGCGTTACACCTTAAATATCCCAGGAAAGAGAAAAATGGATAAAGAAGTTGTGGTCCTTATGTACAATGGAATGCAACTCAGCCATGAAATCAACGTCATAAGGCTAGTAGCAGCATGATGAGTGGATTTAGGTACGACGAATCTAAGTGAAATAAGTCACACAGAAAAAGACACTTATCATAAGCTATCACTTATAGAGGGAATGTAAAAACCGCTACACTTGAACTGAATTACAAAACACAACAGAGTCACACGTTTAGAAAACACACTATGGCTGCTTAACGGGAAAGGTGAGGTGGGGTGATGCATAAAACAAGGGTTTCAAATTAGCTCAGATACCGTTCCATAAACCCAATATGTAATAGACAAGACCTACTCCTTGCTCAGTGAACTGGACTCAACACCCCCTATTCACCGCCCAATAATATATCTGACTAGTAAGAATCTTAAAACCTATGTATTGATATCTCTCTGTAAGTGAGTCAAGTGGGTGTAAAGCGGCATAAGCACAGCAGTGAAAAGCAGCTAAACCCCATTATAACATTCAATTACTTTTAAAAACCCGTGAAACAAAGACAGTGAAAGAGAGAGAAATTCTTACAAAATTCGTTCAGGGGCTGTGATGCCACCTCGATTGACCATATCTAGACCCACAGCTGATTGAGACATAAGGGTGGACACTCTTGGGGCTGAGAGGTTTGGTGAGGTTGGGTGAGCAAACGCAGACCCTTTAAAGTAATACTGCGGGGTACCCATCTCATGGGTCCCAAATCTCCAGGTTCAAGGGCATCTTCCTACATCGAAAACATGCATGAGAAACCCAGAAGATGGTACACCGTGTGATCGGGAAAGGTTTCTAAAACGCACCTCATTTCTCATCTCCTTGTGCTCGGGTTCGCCATTCCAGCCGCTTTACTTGCAATCTCCCTCCTTGGAGAATCAGCACCTTTAACCCCCTGTTCCGTACAGGTTGCCATTTGTCCTGAGGATGAACGGCAAGAGGGGGAACCAATGAGAGACTAGCTCTAGGTGTTGGGACAGGCACAGGTCACTCTATTTTCCCATCAGGAAGAAGAATTAACCACAGGCTCAGCCTGCCGCCCGGAACCAGAATAGGGCCTGAAGCAATCCTGCGCTTTTGCGGCCAGCTCCCCAAAAAGCGAGTTGATAAATGGAGCTCAGGGGCACTACAATTCACAATCCTGTAGAGTTATAAATGGTAACTCAAGTCCAAAAATATATTGAAGGAAGGCAACGAAGAGGATTTGAAAGCAAGGCAGAATTGCAGGAAATTTCTATAGATTATATGTTAAGTGTTTATATACATTTAACATACATTAGCCTATTTAGGTTAGCCCCATAATCCTAATTTTTCCATCCTTCCACCTTTCATTTTGGTTAACCATTAGTTTGTTTTGTAAGTCTGTGGGTGTCTTTTTCTGTGGAAGTATGTTCATTGCTAGCAATCTTAGGATAACTTGTATAAATGATATCATAGGATATTTGTCATTCCCTTTTGACTGACTTTACCTAATATGATTATTTCTAGGCTCATTTTTAATCCTGAAAACGGCACTCTTCATTTTCTACCCGAGGCTACTATTCCATTCTGTACATATACCACTTCTTCTTTGTCAATTCATCTGTTTATGGACCTTTTTTTTGGCTTCCATGTCTTGGCTATTTCAATATTGCTGCAGTGCACATTTGCCTGCCTCTGTCTTTCCGATTCTGGTGGTCTTAGATTAGAGGCCCAAAAGGTGCCCTGCCACATCCTCTGGTAGCTCAATTTTTACCTTTTAAAGCAGCTCCATTCAGTTTTTGTTAGTGCTGTTACCACTTTACATCCCACCAGCTGCTAGAAGGTACAAAGTTCTCTAAAACCCCTTCAGCATTTATAGTTTGTAGAGGTTTGGCTGATGGTCATTTGACTGGTGTGAGCTGAAACCTTTATGGAGGTTGGATTTGCATGGGGCTAATAATTCCTTATACTGAGCTTTAGGCATGTCCTTTTTGTCTTTTCCTCTTTTTTTGTTTTTAGACAGTGAGTACAACTTCTCTCTTCATATTGACTTCTTGAAAAATTTGTCATGTGTTGAATTTTCTTGCCTATTCCCTATCCCAGGGCATTTTTGGAGGGGAGGTGTCATTTACAGCCCTGCAGTCCTTGTGACTACTAAGCAACCATTAGCACTGGGTTGAAAGCTGCTGTTGTGAGAAACAGCCACAATGCGGCAGCATTATTACGTTCTCAACCCTTGTTACTGGGGCAACAGAGTCTTCCTGGAGGTAGTGTTCCGAGGTTGTATATTAGAGAGGAATGTGCGGGGACAAGCCCCCAGATTTCAGGAGGTAGATACGAATCGCCTTTAGAGAACATGAAAAGCGGCAAAACGTCGACAATGATGCACTTGGCCAAAAAGGGCCTATGCGTTTTTTTCCTGAATATATTCAGGAAAAAACGCATAGGCCCTTTTTGGCCAACCAAGCAAGCCGGAAAGGCAAATCAGCCTTACAAATAAGTCTCACTTCCCATCCGTCCAAAGGACATCCAAAACAGTGTAAAAACCAGAAGTGCAGGACAGGCCAGGTAGAAAAGGGAGCCTTGTTAGGCTGATGGGTGGGATGTAAATTGCCAACGGCCACTCTGGAGAAGTGCACGGTGTTTCCTAAACCATCTAAAAAACACAGCTAGAGAGCATAGGGCCCTTCCACTCGTGGGCGTATAAAATGGGAAAAGTAAAAATCAAGAAGACACAGGCACCCCAAAGTTTAGGCCTGCTCTGTTGACAAGAACCTCCACTTCAATACACCTTAAATATGCCAGGATAGAGAAAAATGGATAAAGAAGTGTGGTACTTATGTACAATGGAATATCACTCAGCCATGAAATCAATGTCATACGGCTACCAGCAGCATGATGAGTGGATTTAGGTACGATGTTTCTCAGTGAAATAAGTCACACAGAAAAAGACACTTATCATAAGATATCACTTACAGAGGGAAAGTAAAAATCGCTACACATGACCTGATTACAAAACAGAACAGAGTCACACATTTAGAAAACACTGGATGGCTGCTTAACTGGAAAGGTGAGGTGCAGTGAGGCATAAAACAAGGGTTTGAAATTAGCACACATACCGTTCCATAAACCAAATATGTAACAGACAACACATACCCCTTGCTCAGTGAACTGGACTCAACCCCCCCTATTCACCGCACAAGAGTATATCTGACTAGTAAGAATCTTAAAACCTATGTATTGATATCTCTCTGTAAATGAATCAAGTGGGTGTAAAGCGGCATAAACACAGCAGTGAAAATCAGCTAAACCCCATTATAAAAATAGATTACAAAAAAAACCCCAACAAAGACAGTGAAAGAGAGAGAAATTCGTACAAAGTTCGTTCAGGGACAGTGAAGCAACCTGGATCGACCATATCTAGACCCACAGCTGGATTAGATATAAGGCTGGACACTCTTGGGGCTGAGAGGATTGGTGAGGTTTGCTGAGCAAACGCCTACCATTTAAAGTAATAGTGCATGGTACCCATTCTATGGGTCCCAAATCTCCAGGTTCAAGGGAATCTTCTTACAGCGAAAAAATGCATGGGAAACCAAGTGGATGGTATACAGTGTGGTCGGGAAAGGTTTCTAAAACGCACCTCATTTCTCCTCTCCTTGTGCTCGGGTTCGCCATTCCAGCCGCATTACTAACAATCTCCCCACTTGGAGAATCAGCACCTTTAACCTCCTGTTTCGTACAGGTTGCAATTTGTCTTGAGGATGAATGGGAAGAGGGGGAACCAATGAGAGGGTAGCTCTAGGTGTTGGGACAGGCACAGGTCACTCTAATTTCCATCAGGAAGAAGAATTAAGCACAGGCTCAGCCTGCCCCACGGAACCAGAATAGGGCCTGAAGCCATCCTGCGGATTTTCGGCCAACTCCCAAAAGGGCGAGTTGAAAAATGGAGCTCAGGGGCACTGCAATTCACAAACCTGCAGAGTTATAAACGATAACTCTCGTCCACAAATATATTGAGGGAAGGCAAGGAAGAGGATGTGAAAGCAAGGCAGAACTGCAGGAAACTGATTTCAGGAGGTAGATTCGAATCGCCTTTAAAGCACATGGAAAGCGGCAAAACCTCGACAATGATGCCCTTGGCCAAAAAGGGCGTATGCGTATGCGTTTTTTCCTGAATAAATATTCAGCATGGCCCTTTTTGGCCAACCAAGCAACCTGGAAAGGCAAATCAGCGCTACAAAGAAGTCTCGCTTCCCATCGCTCAAAAGGGCCATGCTGAATAAAGTGACAATACCAGAAATGCAGGAAAGGCCATGGAGAAATGGGAGCCTTGCTACGCTGATGGGCGGGATGTAAATTGCCACCAGCCACTCTGGAGAAGTGCACGGGGTGTCCTGAAACATCTACAAAACACAGCTGAGAGAGCATAGGGCACTTCCACTCATGGGCGTCTAAATTGGGAAAACTAAAAATCAGCAAGACACAGGCACCCCAAAGTTTACGGTTGCTCTGTTGACAAGAACCTCCACTGCGTTACACCTTAAATATCCCAGGAAAGAGAAAAATGGATAAAGAAGTTGTGGTCCTTATGTACAATGGAATGCAACTCAGCCATGAAATCAACGTCATAAGGCTAGTAGCAGCATGATGAGTGGATTTAGGTACGACGAATCTAAGTGAAATAAGTCACACAGAAAAAGACACTTATCATAAGCTATCACTTATAGAGGGAATGTAAAAACCGCTACACTTGAACTGAATTACAAAACACAACAGAGTCACACGTTTAGAAAACACACTATGGCTGCTTAACGGGAAAGGTGAGGTGGGGTGATGCATAAAACAAGGGTTTCAAATTAGCTCAGATACCGTTCCATAAACCCAATATGTAATAGACAAGACCTACTCCTTGCTCAGTGAACTGGACTCAACACCCCCTATTCACCGCCCAAGAATATATCTGACTAGTAAGAATCTTAAAACCTATGTATTGATATCTCTCTGTAAGTGAGTCAAGTGGGTGTAAAGCGGCATAAGCACAGCAGTGAAAAGCAGCTAAACCCCATTATAACATTCAATTACTTTTAAAAACCCGTGAAACAAAGACAGTGAAAGAGAGAGAAATTCTTACAAAATTCGTTCAGGGGCTGTGATGCCACCTCGATTGACCATATCTAGACCCACAGCTGATTGAGACATAAGGGTGGACACTCTTGGGGCTGAGAGGTTTGGTGAGGTTGGGTGAGCAAACGCAGACCCTTTAAAGTAATACTGCGGGGTACCCATCTCATGGGTCCCAAATCTCCAGGTTCAAGGGCATCTTCCTACATCGAAAACATGCATGAGAAACCCAGAAGATGGTACACCGTGTGATCGGGAAAGGTTTCTAAAACGCACCTCATTTCTCATCTCCTTGTGCTCGGGTTCGCCATTCCAGCCGCTTTACTTGCAATCTCCCTCCTTGGAGAATCAGCACCTTTAACCCCCTGTTCCGTACAGGTTGCCATTTGTCCTGAGGATGAACGGCAAGAGGGGGAACCAATGAGAGACTAGCTCTAGGTGTTGGGACAGGCACAGGTCACTCTATTTTCCCATCAGGAAGAAGAATTAACCACAGGCTCAGCCTGCCGCCCGGAACCAGAATAGGGCCTGAAGCAATCCTGCGCTTTTGCGGCCAGCTCCCCAAAAAGCGAGTTGATAAATGGAGCTCAGGGGCACTACAATTCACAATCGTGTAGAGTTATAAATGGTAACTCAAGTCCAAAAATATATTGAAGGAAGGCAACGAAGAGGATTTGAAAGCAAGGCAGAATTGCAGGAAATTTCTATAGATTATATGTTAAGTGTTTATATACATTTAACATACATTAGCCTATTTAGGTTAGCCCCATAATCCTAATTTTTCCATCCTTCCACCTTTCATTTTGGTTAACCATTCGTTTGTTTTGTAAGTCTGTGGGTGTCTTTTTCTGTGGAAGTATGTTCATTGCTAGCAACCTTAGGATAACTTGTATAAATGATATCATAGGATATTTGTCATTCCCTTTTGACTGACTTTACCTAATATGATTATTTCTAGGCTCATTTTTAATCCTGAAAACGGCACTCTTCATTTTCTACCCGAGGCTACTATTCCATTCTGTACATATACCACTTCTTCTTTGTCAATTCATCTGTTTATGGACCTTTTTTTTGGCTTCCATGTCTTGGCTATTTCAATATTGCTGCAGTGCACATTTGCCTGCCTCTGTCTTTCCGATTCTGGTGGTCTTAGATTAGAGGCCCAAAAGGTGCCCTGCCACATCCTCTGGTAGCTCAATTTTTACCTTTTAAAGCAGCTCCATTCAGTTTTTGTTAGTGCTGTTACCACTTTACATCCCACCAGCTGCTAGAAGGTACAAAGTTCTCTAAAACCCCTTCAGCATTTATAGTTTGTAGAGGTTTGGCTGATGGTCATTTGACTGGTGTGAGCTGAAACCTTTTTGGAGGTTGGATTTGCATGGGGCTAATAATTCCTTATACTGAGCTTTAGGCATGTCCTTTTTGTCTTTTCCTCTTTTTTTGTTTTTAGACAGTGAGTACAACTTCTCTCTTCATATTGACTTCTTGAAAAATTTGTCATGTGTTGAATTTTCTTGCCTATTCCCTATCCCAGGGCATTTTTGGAGGGGAGGTGTCATTTACAGCCCTGCAGTCCTTGTGACTACTAAGCAACCATTAGCACTGGGTTGAAAGCTGCTGTTGTGAGAAACAGCCACAATGCGGCAGCATTATTACGTTCTCAACCCTTGTTACTGGGGCAACAGAGTCTTCCTGGAGGTAGTGTTCCGAGGTTGTATATTAGAGAGGAATGTGCGGGGACAAGCCCCCAGATTTCAGGAGGTAGATACGAATCGCCTTTAGAGAACATGAAAAGCGGCAAAACGTCGACAATGATGCACTTGGCCAAAAAGGGCCTATGCGTTTTTTCCTGAATATATTCAGGAAAAAACGCATAGGCCCTTTTTGGCCAACCAAGCAAGCCGGAAAGGCAAATCAGCCTTACAAATAAGTCTCACTTCCCATCCGTCCAAAGGACATCCAAAACAGTGTAAAAACCAGAAGTGCAGGACAGGCCAGGTAGAAAAGGGAGCCTTGTTAGGCTGATGGGCGGGATGTAAATTGCCAACGGCCACTCTGGAGAAGTGCACGGTGTTTCCTAAACCATCTAAAAAACACAGCTAGAGAGCATAGGGCCCTTCCACTCGTGGGCGTATAAAATGGGAAAAGTAAAAATCAACAAGACACAGGCACCCCAAAGTTTAGGCCTGCTCTGTTGACAAGAACCTCCACTTCAATACACCTTAAATATGCCAGGATAGAGAAAAATGGATAAAGAAGTGTGGTACTTATGTACAATGGAATATCACTCAGCCATGAAATCAATGTCATACGGCTACCAGCAGCATGATGAGTGGATTTAGGTACGATGTTTCTCAGTGAAATAAGTCACACAGAAAAAGACACTTATCATAAGATATCACTTATAGAGGGAAAGTAAAAATTGCTACACATGACCTGATTACAAAACAGAACAGAGTCACACATTTAGAAAACACTGGATGGCTGCTTAACTGGAAAGGTGAGGTGCAGTGAGGCATAAAACAAGGGTTTGAAATTAGCACACATACCGTTCCATAAACCAAATGTGTAACAGACAACACATACCCCTTGCTCAGTGAACTGGACTCAACCCCCCCTATTCACCGCACAAGAGTATATCTGACTAGTAAGAATCCTAAAACCTATGTATTGATATCTCTCTGTAAATGAATCAAGTGGGTGTAAAGCGGCAGAAACACAGCAGTGAAAATCAGCTAAACCCCATTATAAAAATAGATTACAAAAAAAACCCCAACAAAGACAGTGAAAGAGAGAGAAATTCGTACAAAGTTCGTTCAGGGACAGTGAAGCAACCTGGATCGACCATATCTAGACCCACAGCTGGATTAGATATAAGGCTGGACACTCTTGGGGCTGAGAGGATTGGTGAGGTTTGCTGAGCAAACGCCTACCATTTAAAGTAATAGTGCATGGTACCCATTCTATGGGTCCCAAATCTCCAGGTTCAAGGGAATCTTCTTACAGCGAAAAAATGCATGGGAAACCAAGTGGATGGTATACAGTGTGGTCGGGAAAGGTTTCTAAAACGCACCTCATTTCTCCTCTCCTTGTGCTCGGGTTCGCCATTCCAGCCGCATTACTAACAATCTCCCCACTTGGAGAATCAGCACCTTTAACCTCCTGTTTCGTACAGGTTGCAATTTGTCTTGAGGATGAATGGGAAGAGGGGGAACCAATGAGAGGGTAGCTCTAGGTGTTGGGACAGGCACAGGTCACTCTAATTTCCATCAGGAAGAAGAATTAAGCACAGGCTCAGCCTGCCCCACGGAACCAGAATAGGGCCTGAAGCCATCCTGCGGATTTTCGGCCAACTCCCAAAAGGGCGAGTTGAAAAATGGAGCTCAGGGGCACTGCAATTCACAAACCTGCAGAGTTATAAACGATAACTCTCGTCCACAAATATATTGAGGGAAGGCAAGGAAGAGGATGTGAAAGCAAGGCAGAACTGCAGGAAACTGATTTCAGGAGGTAGATTCGAATCGCCTTTAAAGCACATGGAAAGCGGCAAAACCTCGACAATGATGCCCTTGGCCAAAAAGGGCGTATGCGTATGCGTTTTTTCCTGAATAAATATTCAGCATGGCCCTTTTTGGCCAACCAAGCAACCTGGAAAGGCAAATCAGCGCTACAAAGAAGTCTCGCTTCCCATCGCTCAAAAGGGCCATGCTGAATAAAGTGACAATACCAGAAATGCAGGAAAGGCCATGGAGAAATGGGAGCCTTGCTACGCTGATGGGCGGGATGTAAATTGCCACCAGCCACTCTGGAGAAGTGCACGGGGTGTCCTGAAACATCTACAAAACACAGCTGAGAGAGCATAGGGCACTTCCACTCATGGGCGTCTAAATTGGGAAAACTAAAAATCAGCAAGACACAGGCACCCCAAAGTTTACGGTTGCTCTGTTGACAAGAACCTCCACTGCGTTACACCTTAAATATCCCAGGAAAGAGAAAAATGGATAAAGAAGTTGTGGTCCTTATGTACAATGGAATGCAACTCAGCCATGAAATCAACGTCATAAGGCTAGTAGCAGCATGATGAGTGGATTTAGGTACGACGAATCTAAGTGAAATAAGTCACACAGAAAAAGACACTTATCATAAGCTATCACTTATAGAGGGAATGTAAAAACCGCTACACTTGAACTGAATTACAAAACACAACAGAGTCACACGTTTAGAAAACACACTATGGCTGCTTAACGGGAAAGGTGAGGTGGGGTGATGCATAAAACAAGGGTTTCAAATTAGCTCAGATACCGTTCCATAAACCCAATATGTAATAGACAAGACCTACTCCTTGCTCAGTGAACTGGACTCAACACCCCCTATTCACCGCCCAAGAATATATCTGACTAGTAAGAATCTTAAAACCTATGTATTGATATCTCTCTGTAAGTGAGTCAAGTGG
Organism: Eschrichtius robustus; assembly: GCF_028021215.1. NCBI lineage: Eukaryota > Metazoa > Chordata > Mammalia > Artiodactyla > Eschrichtiidae > Eschrichtius > Eschrichtius robustus. Next base: position 110,084,610 of record NC_090824.1, on the reverse strand, counting down.
GTGTAAAGCGGCATAAGCACAGCAGTGAAAAGCAGCTAAACCCCATTATAACATTCAATTACTTTTAAAAACCCGTGAAACAAAGACAGTGAAAGAGAGAGAAATTCTTACAAAATTCGTTCAGGGGCTGTGATGCCACCTCGATTGACCATATCTAGACCCACAGCTGATTGAGACATAAGGGTGGACACTCTTGGGGCTGAGAGGTTTGGTGAGGTTGGGTGAGCAAACGCAGACCCTTTAAAGTAATACTGCGGGGTACCCATCTCATGGGTCCCAAATCTCCAGGTTCAAGGGCATCTTCCTACATCGAAAACATGCATGAGAAACCCAGAAGATGGTACACCGTGTGATCGGGAAAGGTTTCTAAAACGCACCTCATTTCTCATCTCCTTGTGCTCGGGTTCGCCATTCCAGCCGCTTTACTTGCAATCTCCCTCCTTGGAGAATCAGCACCTTTAACCCCCTGTTCCGTACAGGTTGCCATTTGTCCTGAGGATGAACGGAAAGAGGGGGAACCAATGAGAGACTAGCTCTAGGTGTTGGGACAGGCACAGGTCACTCTATTTTCCCATCAGGAAGAAGAATTAACCACAGGCTCAGCCTGCCGCCCGGAACCAGAATAGGGCCTGAAGCAATCCTGCGCTTTTGCGGCCAGCTCCCCAAAAAGCGAGTTGATAAATGGAGCTCAGGGGCACTACAATTCACAATCGTGTAGAGTTATAAATGGTAACTCAAGTCCAAAAATATATTGAAGGAAGGCAACGAAGAGGATTTGAAAGCAAGGCAGAATTGCAGGAAATTTCTATAGATTATATGTTAAGTGTTTATATACATTTAACATACATTAGCCTATTTAGGTTAGCCCCATAATCCTAATTTTTCCATCCTTCCACCTTTCATTTTGGTTAACCATTCGTTTGTTTTGTAAGTCTGTGGGTGTCTTTTTCTGTGGAAGTATGTTCATTGCTAGCAACCTTAGGATAACTTGTATAAATGATATCATAGGATATTTGTCATTCCCTTTTGACTGACTTTACCTAATATGATTATTTCTAGGCTCATTTTTAATCCTGAAAACGGCACTCTTCATTTTCTACCCGAGGCTACTATTCCATTCTGTACATATACCACTTCTTCTTTGTCAATTCATCTGTTTATGGACCTTTTTTTTGGCTTCCATGTCTTGGCTATTTCAATATTGCTGCAGTGCACATTTGCCTGCCTCTGTCTTTCCGATTCTGGTGGTCTTAGATTAGAGGCCCAAAAGGTGCCCTGCCACATCCTCTGGTAGCTCAATTTTTACCTTTTAAAGCAGCTCCATTCAGTTTTTGTTAGTGCTGTTACCACTTTACATCCCACCAGCTGCTAGAAGGTACAAAGTTCTCTAAAACCCCTTCAGCATTTATAGTTTGTAGAGGTTTGGCTGATGGTCATTTGACTGGTGTGAGCTGAAACCTTTTTGGAGGTTGGATTTGCATGGGGCTAATAATTCCTTATACTGAGCTTTAGGCATGTCCTTTTTGTCTTTTCCTCTTTTTTTGTTTTTAGACAGTGAGTACAACTTCTCTCTTCATATTGACTTCTTGAAAAATTTGTCATGTGTTGAATTTTCTTGCCTATTCCCTATCCCAGGGCATTTTTGGAGGGGAGGTGTCATTTACAGCCCTGCAGTCCTTGTGACTACTAAGCAACCATTAGCACTGGGTTGAAAGCTGCTGTTGTGAGAAACAGCCACAATGCGGCAGCATTATTACGTTCTCAACCCTTGTTACTGGGGCAACAGAGTCTTCCTGGAGGTAGTGTTCCGAGGTTGTATATTAGAGAGGAATGTGCGGGGACAAGCCCCCAGATTTCAGGAGGTAGATACGAATCGCCTTTAGAGAACATGAAAAGCGGCAAAACGTCGACAATGATGCACTTGGCCAAAAAGGGCCTATGCGTTTTTTCCTGAATATATTCAGGAAAAAACGCATAGGCCCTTTTTGGCCAACCAAGCAAGCCGGAAAGGCAAATCAGCCTTACAAATAAGTCTCACTTCCCATCCGTCCAAAGGACATCCAAAACAGTGTAAAAACCAGAAGTGCAGGACAGGCCAGGTAGAAAAGGGAGCCTTGTTAGGCTGATGGGCGGGATGTAAATTGCCAACGGCCACTCTGGAGAAGTGCACGGTGTTTCCTAAACCATCTAAAAAACACAGCTAGAGAGCATAGGGCCCTTCCACTCGTGGGCGTATAAAATGGGAAAAGTAAAAATCAACAAGACACAGGCACCCCAAAGTTTAGGCCTGCTCTGTTGACAAGAACCTCCACTTCAATACACCTTAAATATGCCAGGATAGAGAAAAATGGATAAAGAAGTGTGGTACTTATGTACAATGGAATATCACTCAGCCATGAAATCAATGTCATACGGCTACCAGCAGCATGATGAGTGGATTTAGGTACGATGTTTCTCAGTGAAATAAGTCACACAGAAAAAGACACTTATCATAAGATATCACTTATAGAGGGAAAGTAAAAATTGCTACACATGACCTGATTACAAAACAGAACAGAGTCACACATTTAGAAAACACTGGATGGCTGCTTAACTGGAAAGGTGAGGTGCAGTGAGGCATAAAACAAGGGTTTGAAATTAGCACACATACCGTTCCATAAACCAAATGTGTAACAGACAACACATACCCCTTGCTCAGTGAACTGGACTCAACCCCCCCTATTCACCGCACAAGAGTATATCTGACTAGTAAGAATCCTAAAACCTATGTATTGATATCTCTCTGTAAATGAATCAAGTGGGTGTAAAGCGGCAGAAACACAGCAGTGAAAATCAGCTAAACCCCATTATAAAAATAGATTACAAAAAAAACCCCAACAAAGACAGTGAAAGAGAGAGAAATTCGTACAAAGTTCGTTCAGGGACAGTGAAGCAACCTGGATCGACCATATCTAGACCCACAGCTGGATTAGATATAAGGCTGGACACTCTTGGGGCTGAGAGGATTGGTGAGGTTTGCTGAGCAAACGCCTACCATTTAAAGTAATAGTGCATGGTACCCATTCTATGGGTCCCAAATCTCCAGGTTCAAGGGAATCTTCTTACAGCGAAAAAATGCATGGGAAACCAAGTGGATGGTATACAGTGTGGTCGGGAAAGGTTTCTAAAACGCACCTCATTTCTCCTCTCCTTGTGCTCGGGTTCGCCATTCCAGCCGCATTACTAACAATCTCCCCACTTGGAGAATCAGCACCTTTAACCTCCTGTTTCGTACAGGTTGCAATTTGTCTTGAGGATGAATGGGAAGAGGGGGAACCAATGAGAGGGTAGCTCTAGGTGTTGGGACAGGCACAGGTCACTCTAATTTCCATCAGGAAGAAGAATTAAGCACAGGCTCAGCCTGCCCCACGGAACCAGAATAGGGCCTGAAGCCATCCTGCGGATTTTCGGCCAACTCCCAAAAGGGCGAGTTGAAAAATGGAGCTCAGGGGCACTGCAATTCACAAACCTGCAGAGTTATAAACGATAACTCTCGTCCACAAATATATTGAGGGAAGGCAAGGAAGAGGATGTGAAAGCAAGGCAGAACTGCAGGAAACTGATTTCAGGAGGTAGATTCGAATCGCCTTTAAAGCACATGGAAAGCGGCAAAACCTCGACAATGATGCCCTTGGCCAAAAAGGGCGTATGCGTATGCGTTTTTTCCTGAATAAATATTCAGCATGGCCCTTTTTGGCCAACCAAGCAACCTGGAAAGGCAAATCAGCGCTACAAAGAAGTCTCGCTTCCCATCGCTCAAAAGGGCCATGCTGAATAAAGTGACAATACCAGAAATGCAGGAAAGGCCATGGAGAAATGGGAGCCTTGCTACGCTGATGGGCGGGATGTAAGTTGCCACCAGCCACTCTGGAGAAGTGCACGGGGTGTCCTGAAACATCTACAAAACACAGCTGAGAGAGCATAGGGCACTTCCACTCATGGGCGTCTAAATTGGGAAAACTAAAAATCAGCAAGACACAGGCACCCCAAAGTTTACGGTTGCTCTGTTGACAAGAGCCTCCACTGCGTTACACCTTAAATATCCCAGGAAAGAGAAAAATGGATAAAGAAGTTGTGGTCCTTATGTACAATGGAATGCAACTCAGCCATGAAATCAACGTCATAAGGCTAGTAGCAGCATGATGAGTGGATTTAGGTACGACGAATCTAAGTGAAATAAGTCACACAGAAAAAGACACTTATCATAAGCTATCACTTATAGAGGGAATGTAAAAACCGCTACACTTGAACTGAATTACAAAACACAACAGAGTCACACGTTTAGAAAACACACTATGGCTGCTTAACGGGAAAGGTGAGGTGGGGTGATGCATAAAACAAGGGTTTCAAATTAGCTCAGATACCGTTCCATAAACCCAATATGTAATAGACAAGACCTACTCCTTGCTCAGTGAACTGGACTCAACACCCCCTATTCACCGCCCAAGAATATATCTGACTAGTAAGAATCTTAAAACCTATGTATGGATATCTCTCTGTAAGTGAGTCAAGTGGGTGTAAAGCGGCATAAGCACAGCAGTGAAAAGCAGCTAAACCCCATTATAACATTCAATTACTTTTAAAAACCCGTGAAACAAAGACAGTGAAAGAGAGAGAAATTCTTACAAAATTCGTTCAGGGGCTGTGATGCCACCTCGATTGACCATATCTAGACCCACAGCTGATTGAGACATAAGGGTGGACACTCTTGGGGCTGAGAGGTTTGGTGAGGTTGGGTGAGCAAACGCAGACCCTTTAAAGTAATACTGCGGGGTACCCATCTCATGGGTCCCAAATCTCCAGGTTCAAGGGCATCTTCCTACATCGAAAACATGCATGAGAAACCCAGAAGATGGTACACCGTGTGATCGGGAAAGGTTTCTAAAACGCACCTCATTTCTCATCTCCTTGTGCTCGGGTTCGCCATTCCAGCCGCTTTACTTGCAATCTCCCTCCTTGGAGAATCAGCACCTTTAACCCCCTGTTCCGTACAGGTTGCCATTTGTCCTGAGGATGAACGGCAAGAGGGGGAACCAATGAGAGACTAGCTCTAGGTGTTGGGACAGGCACAGGTCACTCTATTTTCCCATCAGGAAGAAGAATTAACCACAGGCTCAGCCTGCCGCCCGGAACCAGAATAGGGCCTGAAGCAATCCTGCGCTTTTGCGGCCAGCTCCCCAAAAAGCGAGTTGATAAATGGAGCTCAGGGGCACTACAATTCACAATCCTGTAGAGTTATAAATGGTAACTCAAGTCCAAAAATATATTGAAGGAAGGCAACGAAGAGGATTTGAAAGCAAGGCAGAATTGCAGGAAATTTCTATAGATTATATGTTAAGTGTTTATATACATTTAACATACATTAGCCTATTTAGGTTAGCCCCATAATCCTAATTTTTCCATCCTTCCACCTTTCATTTTGGTTAACCATTAGTTTGTTTTGTAAGTCTGTGGGTGTCTTTTTCTGTGGAAGTATGTTCATTGCTAGCAACCTTAGGATAACTTGTATAAATGATATCATAGGATATTTGTCATTCCCTTTTGACTGACTTTACCTAATATGATTATTTCTAGGCTCATTTTTAATCCTGAAAACGGCACTCTTCATTTTCTACCCGAGGCTACTATTCCATTCTGTACATATACCACTTCTTCTTTGTCAATTCATCTGTTTATGGACCTTTTTTTTTGGCTTCCATGTCTTGGCTATTTCAATATTGCTGCAGTGCACATTTGCCTGCCTCTGTCTTTCCGATTCTGGTGGTCTTAGATTAGAGGCCCAAAAGGTGCCCTGCCACATCCTCTGGTAGCTCAATTTTTACCTTTTAAAGCAGCTCCATTCAGTTTTTGTTAGTGCTGTTACCACTTTACATCCCACCAGCTGCTAGAAGGTACAAAGTTCTCTAAAACCCCTTCAGCATTTATAGTTTGTAGAGGTTTGGCTGATGGTCATTTGACTGGTGTGAGCTGAAACCTTTTTGGAGGTTGGATTTGCATGGGGCTAATAATTCCTTATACTAAGCTTTAGGCATGTCCTTTTTGTCTTTTCCTCTTTTTTTGTTTTTAGACAGTGAGTACAACTTCTCTCTTCATATTGACTTCTTGAAAAATTTGTCATGTGTTGAATTTTCTTGCCTATTCCCTATCCCAGGGCATTTTTGGAGGGGAGGTGTCATTTACAGCCCTGCAGTCCTTGTGACTACTAAGCAACCATTAGCACTGGGTTGAAAGCTGCTGTTGTGAGAAACAGCCACAATGCGGCAGCATTATTACGTTCTCAACCCTTGTTACTGGGGCAACAGAGTCTTCCTGGAGGTAGTGTTCCGAGGTTGTATATTAGAGAGGAATGTGCGGGGACAAGCCCCCAGATTTCAGGAGGTAGATACGAATCGCCTTTAGAGAACATGAAAAGCGGCAAAACGTCGACAATGATGCACTTGGCCAAAAAGGGCCTATGCGTTTTTTTCCTGAATATATTCAGGAAAAAACGCATAGGCCCTTTTTGGCCAACCAAGCAAGCCGGAAAGGCAAATCAGCCTTACAAATAAGTCTCACTTCCCATCCGTCCAAAGGACATCCAAAACAGTGTAAAAACCAGAAGTGCAGGACAGGCCAGGTAGAAAAGGGAGCCTTGTTAGGCTGATGGGTGGGATGTAAATTGCCAACGGCCACTCTGGAGAAGTGCACGGTGTTTCCTAAACCATCTAAAAAACACAGCTAGAGAGCATAGGGCCCTTCCACTCGTGGGCGTATAAAATGGGAAAAGTAAAAATCAACAAGACACAGGCACCCCAAAGTTTAGGCCTGCTCTGTTGACAAGAACCTCCACTTCAATACACCTTAAATATGCCAGGATAGAGAAAAATGGATAAAGAAGTGTGGTACTTATGTACAATGGAATATCACTCAGCCATGAAATCAATGTCATACGGCTACCAGCAGCATGATGAGTGGATTTAGGTACGATGTTTCTCAGTGAAATAAGTCACACAGAAAAAGACACTTATCATAAGATATCACTTATAGAGGGAAAGTAAAAATCGCTACACATGACCTGATTACAAAACAGAACAGAGTCACACATTTAGAAAACACTGGATGGCTGCTTAACTGGAAAGGTGAGGTGCAGTGAGGCATAAAACAAGGGTTTGAAATTAGCACACATACCGTTCCATAAACCAAATATGTAACAGACAACACATACCCCTTGCTCAGTGAACTGGACTCAACCCCGCCTATTCACCGCACAAGAGTATATCTGACTAGTAAGAATCTTAAAACCTATGTATTGATATCTCTCTGTAAATGAATCAAGTGGGTGTAAAGCGGCATAAACACAGCAGTGAAAATCAGCTAAACCCCATTATAAAAATAGATTACAAAAAAAACCCCAACAAAGACAGTGAAAGAGAGAGAAATTCGTACAAAGTTCGTTCAGGGACAGTGAAGCAACCTGGATCGACCATATCTAGACCCACAGCTGGATTAGATATAAGGCTGGACACTCTTGGGGCTGAGAGGATTGGTGAGGTTTGGTGAGCAAACGCCTACCATTTAAAGTAATAGTGCATGGTACCCATTCTATGGGTCCCAAATCTCCAGGTTCAAGGGAATCTTCTTACAGCGAAAAAATGCATGGGAAACCAAGTGGATGGTATACAGTGTGGTCGGGAAAGGTTTCTAAAACGCACCTCATTTCTCCTCTCCTTGTGCTCGGGTTCGCCATTCCAGCCGCATTACTAACAATCTCCCCACTTGGAGAATCAGCACCTTTAACCTCCTGTTTCGTACAGGTTGCAATTTGTCTTGAGGATGAATGGGAAGAGGGGGAACCAATGAGAGGGTAGCTCTAGGTGTTGGGACAGGCACAGGTCACTCTAATTTCCATCAGGAAGAAGAATTAAGCACAGGCTCAGCCTGCCCCACGGAACCAGAATAGGGCCTGAAGCCATCCTGCGGATTTTCGGCCAACTCCCAAAAGGGCGAGTTGAAAAATGGAGCTCAGGGGCACTGCAATTCACAAACCTGCAGAGTTATAAACGATAACTCTCGTCCACAAATATATTGAGGGAAGGCAACGAAGAGGATGTGAAAGCAAGGCAGAACTGCAGGAAACTGATTTCAGGAGGTAGATTCGAATCGCCTTTAAAGCACATGGAAAGCGGCAAAACCTCGACAATGATGCCCTTGGCCAAAAAGGGCGTATGCGTATGCGTTTTTTCCTGAATAAATATTCAGCATGGCCCTTTTTGGCCAACCAAGCAACCTGGAAAGGCAAATCAGCGCTACAAAGAAGTCTCGCTTCCCATCGTTCAAAAGGGCCATGCTGAATAAAGTGACAATACCAGAAATGCAGGAAAGGCCATGGAGAAATGGGAGCCTTGCTACGCTGATGGGCGGGATGTAAATTGCCACCAGCCACTCTGGAGAAGTGCACGGGGTGTCCTGAAACATCTACAAAACACAGCTGAGAGAGCATAGGGCACTTCCACTCATGGGCGTCTAAATTGGGAAAACTAAAAATCAGCAAGACACAGGCACCCCAAAGTTTACGGTTGCTCTGTTGACAAGAACCTCCACTGCGTTACACCTTAAATATCCCAGGAAAGAGAAAAATGGATAAAGAAGTTGTGGTCCTTATGTACAATGGAATGCAACTCAGCCATGAAATCAACGTCATAAGGCTAGTAGCAGCATGATGAGTGGATTTAGGTACGACGAATCTAAATGAAATAAGTCACACAGAAAAAGACACTTATCATAAGCTATCACTTATAGAGGGAATGTAAAAACCGCTACACTTGAACTGAATTACAAAACACAACAGAGTCACACGTTTAGAAAACACACTATGGCTGCTTAACGGGAAAGGTGAGGTGGGGTGATGCATAAAACAAGGGTTTCAAATTAGCTCAGATACCGTTCCATAAACCCAATATGTAATAGACAAGACCTACTCCTTGCTCAGTGAACTGGACTCAACACCCCCTATTCACCGCCCAAGAATATATCTGACTAGTAAGAATCTTAAAACCTATGTATTGATATCTCTCTGTAAGTGAGTCAAGTGGGTGTAAAGCGGCATAAGCACAGCAGTGAAAAGCAGCTAAACCCCATTATAACATTCAATTACTTTTAAAAACCCGTGAAACAAAGACAGTGAAAGAGAGAGAAATTCTTACAAAATTCGTTCAGGGGCTGTGATGCCACCTCGATTGACCATATCTAGACCCACAGCTGATTGAGACATAAGGGTGGACACTCTTGGGGCTGAGAGGTTTGGTGAGGTTGGGTGAGCAAACGCAGACCCTTTAAAGTAATACTGCGGGGTACCCATCTCATGGGTCCCAAATCTCCAGGTTCAAGGGCATCTTCCTACATCGAAAACATGCATGAGAAACCCAGAAGATGGTACACCGTGTGATCGGGAAAGGTTTCTAAAACGCACCTCATTTCTCATCTCCTTGTGCTCGGGTTCGCCATTCCAGCCGCTTTACTTGCAATCTCCCTCCTTGGAGAATCAGCACCTTTAACCCCCTGTTCCGTACAGGTTGCCATTTGTCCTGAGGATGAACGACAAGAGGGGGAACCAATGAGAGACTAGCTCTAGGTGTTGGGACAGGCACAGGTCACTCTGTTTTCCCATCAGGAAGAAGAATTAACCACAGGCTCAGCCTGCCGCCCGGAACCAGAATAGGGCCTGAAGCAATCCTGCGCTTTTGCGGCCAGCTCCCCAAAAAGCGAGTTGATAAATGGAGCTCAGGGGCACTACAATTCACAATCCTGTAGAGTTATAAATGGTAACTCAAGTCCAAAAATATATTGAAGGAAGGCAACGAAGAGGATTTGAAAGCAAGGCAGAATTGCAGGAAATTTCTATAGATTATATGTTAAGTGTTTATATACATTTAACATACATTAGCCTATTTAGGTTAGCCCCATAATCCTAATTTTTCCATCCTTCCACCTTTCATTTTGGTTAACCATTAGTTTGTTTTGTAAGTCTGTGGGTGTCTTTTTCTGTGGAAGTATGTTCATTGCTAGCAACCTTAGGATAACTTGTATAAATGATATCATAGGATATTTGTCATTCCCTTTTGACTGACTTTACCTAATATGATTATTTCTAGGCTCATTTTTAATCCTGAAAACGGCACTCTTCATTTTCTACCCGAGGCTACTATTCCATTCTGTACATATACCACTTCTTCTTTGTCAATTCATCTGTTTATGGACCTTTTTTTTGGCTTCCATGTCTTGGCTATTTCAATATTGCTGCAGTGCACATTTGCCTGCCTCTGTCTTTCCGATTCTGGTGGTCTTAGATTAGAGGCCCAAAAGGTGCCCTGCCACATCCTCTGGTAGCTCAATTTTTACCTTTTAAAGCAGCTCCATTCAGTTTTTGTTAGTGCTGTTACCACTTTACATCCCACCAGCTGCTAGAAGGTACAAAGTTCTCTAAAACTCCTTCAGCATTTATAGTTTGTAGAGGTTTGGCTGATGGTCATTTGACTGGTGTGAGCTGAAACCTTTTTGGAGGTTGGATTTGCATGGGGCTAATAATTCCTTATACTGAGCTTTAGGCATGTCCTTTTTGTCTTTTCCTCTTTTTTTGTTTTTAGACAGTGAGTACAACTTCTCTCTTCATATTGACTTCTTGAAAAATTTGTCATGTGTTGAATTTTCTTGCCTATTCCCTATCCCAGGGCATTTTTGGAGGGGAGGTGTCATTTACAGCCCTGCAGTCCTTGTGACTACTAAGCAACCATTAGCACTGGGTTGAAAGCTGCTGTTGTGAGAAACAGCCACAATGCGGCAGCATTATTACGTTCTCAACCCGTGTTACTGGGGCAACAGAGTCTTCCTGGAGGTAGTGTTCCGAGGTTGTATATTAGAGAGGAATGTGCGGGGACAAGCCCCCAGATTTCAGGAGGTAGATACGAATCGCCTTTAGAGAACATGAAAAGCGGCAAAACGTCGACAATGATGCACTTGGCCAAAAAGGGCCTATGCGTTTTTTCCTGAATATATTCAGGAAAAAACGCATAGGCCCTTTTTGGCCAACCAAGCAAGCCGGAAAGGCAAATCAGCCTTACAAATAAGTCTCACTTCCCATCCGTCCAAAGGACATCCAAAACAGTGTAAAAACCAGAAGTGCAGGACAGGCCAGGTAGAAAAGGGAGCCTTGTTAGGCTGATGGGCGGGATGTAAATTGCCAACGGCCACTCTGGAGAAGTGCACGGTGTTTCCTAAACCATCTAAAAAACACAGCTAGAGAGCATAGGGCCCTTCCACTCGTGGGCGTATAAAATGGGAAAAGTAAAAATCAACAAGACACAGGCACCCCAAAGTTTAGGCCTGCTCTGTTGACAAGAACCTCCACTTCAATACACCTTAAATATGCCAGGATAGAGAAAAATGGATAAAGAAGTGTGGTACTTATGTACAATGGAATATCACTCAGCCATGAAATCAAAGTCATAAGGCTAGTAGCAACATGATGAGTGGATTTAGGTACGACGATTCTAAGTGAAATAAGTCAAACAGAAAAAGACACTTATCATAAGATATCACTTATAGAGGGAATGTAAAAACCGCTACACTTGAACTGAATTACAAACCAGAACAGAGTCACACGTTTAGAAAACACACTATGGCTGCTTAACGGGAAAGGTGAGGTGGGGTGATGCATAAAACAAGGGTTTCAAATTAGCTCAGATACCGTTCCGTAAACCCAATATGAAATAGACAAGACCTACTCCTTGCTCAGTGAACTGGACTCAACACCCCGTATTCACCGCACAAGAGTATATCTGACTAGTAAGAATCTTAAAACCTATGTATTGATATGTCTCTGTAAATGAATCAAGTGGGTGTAAAGCGGCATATACACAGCAGTGAAAATCAGCTAAACCCCATTATAAAAATAGATTACAAAAAAAACCCCAACAAAGACAGTGAAAGAGAGAGAAATTCGTACAAAGTTCGTTCAGGGACAGTGAAGCAACCTGGATCGACCATATCTAGACCCACAGCTGGATTAGATATAAGGCTGGACACTCTTGGGGCTGAGAGGATTGGTGAGGTTTGGTGAGCAAACGCCTACCATTTAAAGTAATAGTGCATGGTACCCATTCTATGGGTCCCAAATCTCCAGGTTCAAGGGAGTCTTCTTACAGCAAAAAAATGCATGGGAAACCAAGTGGATGGTATACAGTGTGGTCGGGAAAGGTTTCTAAAACGCACCTCATTTCTCCTCTCCTTGTGCTCGGGTTCGCCATTCCAGCCGCATTACTAACAATCTCCCCACTTGGAGAATCAGCACCTTTAACCTCCTGTTTCGTACAGGTTGCAATTTGTCTTGAGGATGAATGGGAAGAGGGGGAACCAATGAGAGGGTAGCTCTAGGTGTTGGGACAGGCACAGGTCACTCTAATTTCCATCAGGAAGAAGAATTAACCACAGGCTCAGCCTGCCCCACGGAACCAGAATAGGGCCTGAAGCCATCCTGCGGATTTTCGGCCAACTCCCAAAAGAGCGAGTTGAAAAATGGAGCTCAGGGGCACTGCAATTCACAAACCTGCAGAGTTATAAACGATAACTCTCGTCCACAAATATATTGAGGGAAGGCAACGAAGAGGATGTGAAAGCAAGGCAGAACTGCAGGAAACTGATTTCAGGAGGTAGATTCGAATCGCCTTTAAAGCACATGGAAAGCGGCAAAACCTCGACAATGATGCCCTTGGCCAAAAAGGGCGTATGCGTATGAGTTTTTTCCTGAATAAATATTCAGCATGGCCCTTTTTGGCCAACCAAGCAACCTGGAAAGGCAAATCAGCGCTACAAAGAAGTCTCGCTTCCCATCGCTCAAAAGGGCCATGCTGAATAAAGTGACAATACCAGAAATGCAGGAAAGGCCATGGAGAAATGGGAGCCTTGCTACGCTGATGGGCGGGATGTAAGTTGCCACCAGCCACTCTGGAGAAGTGCACGGGGTGTCCTGAAACATCTACAAAACACAGCTGAGAGAGCATAGGGCACTTCCACTCATGGGCGTCTAAATTGGGAAAACTAAAAATCAGCAAGACACAGGCACCCCAAAGTTTACGGTTGCTCTGTTGACAAGAACCTCCACTGCGTTACACCTTAAATATCCCAGGAAAGAGAAAAATGGATAAAGAAGTTGTGGTCCTTATGTACAATGGAATGCAACTCAGCCATGAAATCAACGTCATAAGGCTAGTAGCAGCATGATGAGTGGATTTAGGTACGACGAATCTAAGTGAAATAAGTCACACAGAAAAAGACACTTATCATAAGCTATCACTTATAGAGGGAATGTAAAAACCGCTACACTTGAACTGAATTACAAAACACAACAGAGTCACACGTTTAGAAAACACACTATGGCTGCTTAACGGGAAAGGTGAGGTGGGGTGATGCATAAAACAAGGGTTTCAAATTAGCTCAGATACCGTTCCATAAACCCAATATGTAATAGACAAGACCTACTCCTTGCTCAGTGAACTGGACTCAACACCCCCTATTCACCGCCCAAGAATATATCTGACTAGTAAGAATCTTAAAACCTATGTATTGATATCTCTCTGTAAGTGAGTCAAGTGGGTGTAAAGCGGCATAAGCACAGCAGTGAAAAGCAGCTAAACCCCATTATAACATTCAATTACTTTTAAAAACCCGTGAAACAAAGACAGTGAAAGAGAGAGAAATTCTTACAAAATTCGTTCAGGGGCTGTGATGCCACCTCGATTGACCATATCTAGACCCACAGCTGATTGAGACATAAGGGTGGACACTCTTGGGGCTGAGAGGTTTGGTGAGGTTGGGTGAGCAAACGCAGACCCTTTAAAGTAATACTGCGGGGTACCCATCTCATGGGTCCCAAATCTCCAGGTTCAAGGGCATCTTCCTACATCGAAAACATGCATGAGAAACCCAGAAGATGGTACACCGTGTGATCGGGAAAGGTTTCTAAAACGCACCTCATTTCTCATCTCCTTGTGCTCGGGTTCGCCATTCCAGCCGCTTTACTTGCAATCTCCCTCCTTGGAGAATCAGCACCTTTAACCCCCTGTTCCGTACAGGTTGCCATTTGTCCTGAGGATGAACGGCAAGAGGGGGAACCAATGAGAGACTAGCTCTAGGTGTTGGGACAGGCACAGGTCACTCTATTTTCCCATCAGGAAGAAGAATTAACCACAGGCTCAGCCTGCCGCCCGGAACCAGAATAGGGCCTGAAGCAATCCTGCGCTTTTGCGGCCAGCTCCCCAAAAAGCGAGTTGATAAATGGAGCTCAGGGGCACTACAATTCACAATCCTGTAGAGTTATAAATGGTAACTCAAGTCCAAAAATATATTGAAGGAAGGCAACGAAGAGGATTTGAAAGCAAGGCAGAATTGCAGGAAATTTCTATAGATTATATGTTAAGTGTTTATATACATTTAACATACATTAGCCTATTTAGGTTAGCCCCATAATCCTAATTTTTCCATCCTTCCACCTTTCATTTTGGTTAACCATTAGTTTGTTTTGTAAGTCTGTGGGTGTCTTTTTCTGTGGAAGTATGTTCATTGCTAGCAACCTTAGGATAACTTGTATAAATGATATCATAGGATATTTGTCATTCCCTTTTGACTGACTTTACCTAATATGATTATTTCTAGGCTCATTTTTAATCCTGAAAACGGCACTCTTCATTTTCTACCCGAGGCTACTATTCCATTCTGTACATATACCACTTCTTCTTTGTCAATTCATCTGTTTATGGACCTTTTTTTTGGCTTCCATGTCTTGGCTATTTCAATATTGCTGCAGTGCACATTTGCCTGCCTCTGTCTTTCCGATTCTGGTGGTCTTAGATTAGAGGCCCAAAAGGTGCCCTGCCACATCCTCTGGTAGCTCAATTTTTACCTTTTAAAGCAGCTCCATTCAGTTTTTGTTAGTGCTGTTACCACTTTACATCCCACCAGCTGCTAGAAGGTACAAAGTTCTCTAAAACCCCTTCAGCATTTATAGTTTGTAGAGGTTTGGCTGATGGTCATTTGACTGGTGTGAGCTGAAACCTTTTTGGAGGTTGGATTTGCATGGGGCTAATAATTCCTTATACTGAGCTTTAGGCATGTCCTTTTTGTCTTTTCCTCTTTTTTTGTTTTTAGACAGTGAGTACAACTTCTCTCTTCATATTGACTTCTTGAAAAATTTGTCATGTGTTGAATTTTCTTGCCTATTCCCTATCCCAGGGCATTTTTGGAGGGGAGGTGTCATTTACAGCCCTGCAGTCCTTGTGACTACTAAGCAACCATTAGCACTGGGTTGAAAGCTGCTGTTGTGAGAAACAGCCACAATGCGGCAGCATTATTACGTTCTCAACCCTTGTTACTGGGGCAACAGAGTCTTCCTGGAGGTAGTGTTCCGAGGTTGTATATTAGAGAGGAATGTGCGGGGACAAGCCCCCAGATTTCAGGAGGTAGATACGAATCGCCTTTAGAGAACATGAAAAGCGGCAAAACGTCGACAATGATGCACTTGGCCAAAAAGGGCCTATGCGTTTTTTCCTGAATATATTCAGGAAAAAACGCATAGGCCCTTTTTGGCCAACCAAGCAAGCCGGAAAGGCAAATCAGCCTTACAAATAAGTCTCACTTCCCATCCGTCCAAAGGACATCCAAAACAGTGTAAAAACCAGAAGTGCAGGACAGGCCAGGTAGAAAAGGGAGCCTTGTTAGGCTGATGGGCGGGATGTAAATTGCCAACGGCCACTCTGGAGAAGTGCACGGTGTTTCCTAAACCATCTAAAAAACACAGCTAGAGAGCATAGGGCCCTTCCACTCGTGGGCGTATAAAATGGGAAAAGTAAAAATCAACAAGACACAGGCACCCCAAAGTTTAGGCCTGCTCTGTTGACAAGAACCTCCACTTCAATACACCTTAAATATGCCAGGATAGAGAAAAATGGATAAAGAAGTGTGGTACTTATGTACAATGGAATATCACTCAGCCATGAAATCAATGTCATACGGCTACCAGCAGCATGATGAGTGGATTTAGGTACGATGTTTCTCAGTGAAATAAGTCACACAGAAAAAGACACTTATCATAAGATATCACTTATAGAGGGAAAGTAAAAATCGCTACACATGACCTGATTACAAAACAGAACAGAGTCACACATTTAGAAAACACTGGATGGCTGCTTAACTGGAAAGGTGAGGTGCAGTGAGGCATAAAACAAGGGTTTGAAATTAGCACACATACCGTTCCATAAACCAAATATGTAACAGACAACACATACCCCTTGCTCAGTGAACTGGACTCAACCCCCCCCTATTCACCGCACAAGAGTATATCTGACTAGTAAGAATCTTAAAATCTATGTATTGATATCTCTCTGTAAATGAATCAAGTGGGTGTAAAGTGGCATAAACACAGCAGTGAAAATCAGCTAAACCCCATTATAAAAATAGATTACAAAAAAAACCCCAACAAAGACAGTGAAAGAGAGAGAAATTCGTACAAAGTTCGTTCAGGGACAGTGAAGCAACCTGGATCGACCATATCTAGACCCACAGCTGGATTAGATATAAGGCTGGACACTCTTGGGGCTGAGAGGATTGGTGAGGTTTGGTGAGCAAACGCCTACCATTTAAAGTAATAGTGCATGGTACCCATTCTATGGGTCCCAAATCTCCAGGTTCAAGGGAATCTTCTTACAGCGAAAAAATGCATGGGAAACCAAGTGGATGGTATACAGTGTGGTCGGGAAAGGTTTCTAAAACGCACCTCATTTCTCCTCTCCTTGTGCTCGGGTTCGCCATTCCAGCCGCATTACTAACAATCTCCCCACTTGGAGAATCAGCACCTTTAACCTCCTGTTTCGTACAGGTTGCAATTTGTCTTGAGGATGAATGGGAAGAGGGGGAACCAATGAGAGGGTAGCTCTAGGTGTTGGGACAGGCACAGGTCACTCTAATTTCCATCAGGAAGAAGAATTAAGCACAGGCTCAGCCTGCCCCACGGAACCAGAATAGGGCCTGAAGCCACCCTGCGGATTTTCGGCCAACTCCCAAAAGGGCGAGTTGAAAAATGGAGCTCAGGGGCACTGCAATTCACAAACCTGCAGAGTTATAAACGATAACTCTCGTCCACAAATATATTGAGGGAAGGCAACGAAGAGGATGTGAAAGCAAGGCAGAACTGCAGGAAACTGATTTCAGGAGGTAGATTCGAATCGCCTTTAAAGCACATGGAAAGCGGCAAAATCTCGACAATGATGCCCTTGGCCAAAAAGGGCGTATGCGTATGCGTTTTTTCCTGAATAAATATTCAGCATGGCCCTTTTTGGCCAACCAAGCAACCTGGAAAGGCAAATCAGCGCTACAAAGAAGTCTCGCTTCCCATCGCTCAAAAGGGCCATGCTGAATAAAGTGACAATACCAGAAATGCAGGAAAGGCCATGGAGAAATGGGAGCCTTGCTACGCTGATGGGCGGGATGTAAATTGCCACCAGCCACTCTGGAGAAGTGCACGGGGTGTCCTGAAACATCTACAAAACACAGCTGAGAGAGCATAGGGCACTTCCACTCATGGGCGTCTAAATTGGGAAAACTAAAAATCAGCAAGACACAGGCACCCCAAAGTTTACGGTTGCTCTGTTGACAAGAACCTCCACTGCGTTACACCTTAAATATCCCAGGAAAGAGAAAAATGGATAAAGAAGTTGTGGTCCTTATGTACAATGGAATGCAACTCAGCCATGAAATCAACGTCATAAGGCTAGTAGCAGCATGATGAGTGGATTTAGGTACGACGAATCTAAGTGAAATAAGTCACACAGAAAAAGACACTTATCATAAGCTATCACTTATAGAGGGAATGTAAAAACCGCTACACTTGAACTGAATTACAAAACACAACAGAGTCACACGTTTAGAAAACACACTATGGCTGCTTAACGGGAAAGGTGAGGTGGGGTGATGCATAAAACAAGGGTTTCAAATTAGCTCAGATACCGTTCCATAAACCCAATATGTAATAGACAAGACCTACTCCTTGCTCAGTGAACTGGACTCAACACCCCCTATTCACCGCCCAAGAATATATCTGACTAGTAAGAATCTTAAAACCTATGTATTGATATCTCTCTGTAAGTGAGTCAAGTGGGTGTAAAGCGGCATAAGCACAGCAGTGAAAAGCAGCTAAACCCCATTATAACATTCAATTACTTTTAAAAACCCGTGAAACAAAGACAGTGAAAGAGAGAGAAATTCTTACAAAATTCGTTCAGGGGCTGTGATGCCACCTCGATTGACCATATCTAGACCCACAGCTGATTGAGACATAAGGGTGGACACTCTTGGGGCTGAGAGGTTTGGTGAGGTTGGGTGAGCAAACGCAGACCCTTTAAAGTAATACTGCGGGGTACCCATCTCATGGGTCCCAAATCTCCAGGTTCAAGGGCATCTTCCTACATCGAAAACATGCATGAGAAACCCAGAAGATGGTACACCGTGTGATCGGGAAAGGTTTCTAAAACGCACCTCATTTCTCATCTCCTTGTGCTCGGGTTCGCCATTCCAGCCGCTTTACTTGCAATCTCCCTCCTTGGAGAATCAGCACCTTTAACCCCCTGTTCCGTACAGGTTGCCATTTGTCCTGAGGATGAACGGCAAGAGGGGGAACCAATGAGAGACTAGCTCTAGGTGTTGGGACAGGCACAGGTCACTCTATTTTCCCATCAGGAAGAAGAATTAACCACAGGCTCAGCCTGCCGCCCGGAACCAGAATAGGGCCTGAAGCAATCCTGCGCTTTTGCGGCCAGCTCCCCAAAAAGCGAGTTGATAAATGGAGCTCAGGGGCACTACAATTCACAATCCTGTAGAGTTATAAATGGTAACTCAAGTCCAAAAATATATTGAAGGAAGGCAACGAAGAGGATTTGAAAGCAAGGCAGAATTGCAGGAAATTTCTATAGATTATATGTTAAGTGTTTATATACATTTAACATACATTAGCCTATTTAGGTTAGCCCCATAATCCTAATTTTTCCATCCTTCCACCTTTCATTTTGGTTAACCATTAGTTTGTTTTGTAAGTCTGTGGGTGTCTTTTTCTGTGGAAGTATGTTCATTGCTAGCAACCTTAGGATAACTTGTATAAATGATATCATAGGATATTTGTCATTCCCTTTTGACTGACTTTACCTAATATGATTATTTCTAGGCTCATTTTTAATCCTGAAAACGGCACTCTTCATTTTCTACCCGAGGCTACTATTCCATTCTGTACATATACCACTTCTTCTTTGTCAATTCATCTGTTTATGGACCTTTTTTTTGGCTTCCATGTCTTGGCTATTTCAATATTGCTGCAGTGCACATTTGCCTGCCTCTGTCTTTCCGATTCTGGTGGTCTTAGATTAGAGGCCCAAAAGGTGCCCTGCCACATCCTCTGGTAGCTCAATTTTTACCTTTTAAAGCAGCTCCATTCAGTTTTTGTTAGTGCTGTTACCACTTTACATCCCACCAGCTGCTAGAAGGTACAAAGTTCTCTAAAACCCCTTCAGCATTTATAGTTTGTAGAGGTTTGGCTGATGGTCATTTGACTGGTGTGAGCTGAAACCTTTTTGGAGGTTGGATTTGCATGGGGCTAATAATTCCTTATACTGAGCTTTAGGCATGTCCTTTTTGTCTTTTCCTCTTTTTTTGTTTTTAGACAGTGAGTACAACTTCTCTCTTCATATTGACTTCTTGAAAAATTTGTCATGTGTTGAATTTTCTTGCCTATTCCCTATCCCAGGGCATTTTTGGAGGGGAGGTGTCATTTACAGCCCTGCAGTCCTTGTGACTACTAAGCAACCATTAGCACTGGGTTGAAAGCTGCTGTTGTGAGAAACAGCCACAATGCGGCAGCATTATTACGTTCTCAACCCTTGTTACTGGGGCAACAGAGTCTTCCTGGAGGTAGTGTTCCGAGGTTGTATATTAGAGAGGAATGTGCGGGGACAAGCCCCCAGATTTCAGGAGGTAGATACGAATCGCCTTTAGAGAACATGAAAAGCGGCAAAACGTCGACAATGATGCACTTGGCCAAAAAGGGCCTATGCGTTTTTTCCTGAATATATTCAGGAAAAAACGCATAGGCCCTTTTTGGCCAACCAAGCAAGCCGGAAAGGCAAATCAGCCTTACAAATAAGTCTCACTTCCCATCCGTCCAAAGGACATCCAAAACAGTGTAAAAACCAGAAGTGCAGGACAGGCCAGGTAGAAAAGGGAGCCTTGTTAGGCTGATGGGCGGGATGTAAATTGCCAACGGCCACTCTGGAGAAGTGCACGGTGTTTCCTAAACCATCTAAAAAACACAGCTAGAGAGCATAGGGCCCTTCCACTCGTGGGCGTATAAAATGGGAAAAGTAAAAATCAACAAGACACAGGCACCCCAAAGTTTAGGCCTGCTCTGTTGACAAGAACCTCCACTTCAATACACCTTAAATATGCCAGGATAGAGAAAAATGGATAAAGAAGTGTGGTACTTATGTACAATGGAATATCACTCAGCCATGAAATCAATGTCATACGGCTACCAGCAGCATGATGAGTGGATTTAGGTACGATGTTTCTCAGTGAAATAAGTCACACAGAAAAAGACACTTATCATAAGATATCACTTATAGAGGGAAAGTAAAAATCGCTACACATGACCTGATTACAAAACAGAACAGAGTCACACATTTAGAAAACACTGGATGGCTGCTTAACTGGAAAGGTGAGGTGCAGTGAGGCATAAAACAAGGGTTTGAAATTAGCACACATACCGTTCCATAAACCAAATATGTAACAGACAACACATACCCCTTGCTCAGTGAACTGGACTCAACCCCGCCTATTCACCGCACAAGAGTATATCTGACTAGTAAGAATCTTAAAACCTATGTATTGATATCTCTCTGTAAATGAATCAAGTGGGTGTAAAGCGGCATAAACACAGCAGTGAAAATCAGCTAAACCCCATTATAAAAATAGATTACAAAAAAAACCCCAACAAAGACAGTGAAAGAGAGAGAAATTCGTACAAAGTTCGTTCAGGGACAGTGAAGCAACCTGGATCGACCATATCTAGACCCACAGCTGGATTAGATATAAGGCTGGACACTCTTGGGGCTGAGAGGATTGGTGAGGTTTGGTGAGCAAACGCCTACCATTTAAAGTAATAGTGCATGGTACCCATTCTATGGGTCCCAAATCTCCAGGTTCAAGGGAATCTTCTTACAGCGAAAAAATGCATGGGAAACCAAGTGGATGGTATACAGTGTGGTCGGGAAAGGTTTCTAAAACGCACCTCATTTCTCCTCTCCTTGTGCTCGGGTTCGCCATTCCAGCCGCATTACTAACAATCTCCCCACTTGGAGAATCAGCACCTTTAACCTCCTGTTTCGTACAGGTTGCAATTTGTCTTGAGGATGAATGGGAAGAGGGGGAACCAATGAGAGGGTAGCTCTAGGTGTTGGGACAGGCACAGGTCACTCTAATTTCCATCAGGAAGAAGAATTAAGCACAGGCTCAGCCTGCCCCACGGAACCAGAATAGGGCCTGAAGCCACCCTGCGGATTTTCGGCCAACTCCCAAAAGGGCGAGTTGAAAAATGGAGCTCAGGGGCACTGCAATTCACAAACCTGCAGAGTTATAAACGATAACTCTCGTCCACAAATATATTGAGGGAAGGCAACGAAGAGGATGTGAAAGCAAGGCAGAACTGCAGGAAACTGATTTCAGGAGGTAGATTCGAATCGCCTTTAAAGCACATGGAAAGCGGCAAAACCTCGACAATGATGCCCTTGGCCAAAAAGGGCGTATGCGTATGCGTTTTTTCCTGAATAAATATTCAGCATGGCCCTTTTTGGCCAACCAAGCAACCTGGAAAGGCAAATCAGCGCTACAAAGAAGTCTCGCTTCCCATCGCTCAAAAGGGCCATGCTGAATAAAGTGACAATACCAGAAATGCAGGAAAGGCCATGGAGAAATGGGAGCCTTGCTACGCTGATGGGCGGGATGTAAATTGCCACCAGCCACTCTGGAGAAGTGCACGGGGTGTCCTGAAACATCTACAAAACACAGCTGAGAGAGCATAGGGCACTTCCACTCATGGGCGTCTAAATTGGGAAAACTAAAAATCAGCAAGACACAGGCACCCCAAAGTTTACGGTTGCTCTGTTGACAAGAACCTCCACTGCGTTACACCTTAAATATCCCAGGAAAGAGAAAAATGGATAAAGAAGTTGTGGTCCTTATGTACAATGGAATGCAACTCAGCCATGAAATCAACGTCATAAGGCTAGTAGCAGCATGATGAGTGGATTTAGGTACGACGAATCTAAGTGAAATAAGTCACACAGAAAAAGACACTTATCATAAGCTATCACTTATAGAGGGAATGTAAAAACCGCTACACTTGAACTGAATTACAAAACACAACAGAGTCACACGTTTAGAAAACACACTATGGCTGCTTAACGGGAAAGGTGAGGTGGGGTGATGCATAAAACAAGGGTTTCAAATTAGCTCAGATACCGTTCCATAAACCCAATATGTAATAGACAAGACCTACTCCTTGCTCAGTGAACTGGGCTCAACACCCCCTATTCACCGCCCAAGAATATATCTGACTAGTAAGAATCTTAAAACCTATGTATTGATATCTCTCTGTAAGTGAGTCAAGTGGGTGTAAAGCGGCATAAGCACAGCAGTGAAAAGCAGCTAAACCCCATTATAACATTCAATTACTTTTAAAAACCCGTGAAACAAAGACAGTGAAAGAGAGAGAAATTCTTACAAAATTCGTTCAGGGGCTGTGATGCCACCTCGATTGACCATATCTAGACCCACAGCTGATTGAGACATAAGGGTGGACACTCTTGGGGCTGAGAGGTTTGGTGAGGTTGGGTGAGCAAACGCAGACCCTTTAAAGTAATACTGCGGGGTACCCATCTCATGGGTCCCAAATCTCCAGGTTCAAGGGCATCTTCCTACATCGAAAACATGCATGAGAAACCCAGAAGATGGTACACCGTGTGATCGGGAAAGGTTTCTAAAACGCACCTCATTTCTCATCTCCTTGTGCTCGGGTTCGCCATTCCAGCCGCTTTACTTGCAATCTCCCTCCTTGGAGAATCAGCACCTTTAACCCCCTGTTCCGTACAGGTTGCCATTTGTCCTGAGGATGAACGGCAAGAGGGGGAACCAATGAGAGACTAGCTCTAGGTGTTGGGACAGGCACAGGTCACTCTATTTTCCCATCAGGAAGAAGAATTAACCACAGGCTCAGCCTGCCGCCCGGAACCAGAATAGGGCCTGAAGCAATCCTGCGCTTTTGCGGCCAGCTCCCCAAAAAGCGAGTTGATAAATGGAGCTCAGGGGCACTACAATTCACAATCCTGTAGAGTTATAAATGGTAACTCAAGTCCAAAAATATATTGAAGGAAGGCAACGAAGAGGATTTGAAAGCAAGGCAGAATTGCAGGAAATTTCTATAGATTATATGTTAAGTGTTTATATACATTTAACATACATTAGCCTATTTAGGTTAGCCCCATAATCCTAATTTTTCCATCCTTCCACCTTTCATTTTGGTTAACCATTAGTTTGTTTTGTAAGTCTGTGGGTGTCTTTTTCTGTGGAAGTATGTTCATTGCTAGCAACCTTAGGATAACTTGTATAAATGATATCATAGGATATTTGTCATTCCCTTTTGACTGACTTTACCTAATATGATTATTTCTAGGCTCATTTTTAATCCTGAAAACGGCACTCTTCATTTTCTACCCGAGGCTACTATTCCATTCTGTACATATACCACTTCTTCTTTGTCAATTCATCTGTTTATGGACCTTTTTTTTGGCTTCCATGTCTTGGCTATTTCAATATTGCTGCAGTGCACATTTGCCTGCCTCTGTCTTTCCGATTCTGGTGGTCTTAGATTAGAGGCCCAAAAGGTGCCCTGCCACATCCTCTGGTAGCTCAATTTTTACCTTTTAAAGCAGCTCCATTCAGTTTTTGTTAGTGCTGTTACCACTTTACATCCCACCAGCTGCTAGAAGGTACAAAGTTCTCTAAAACCCCTTCAGCATTTATAGTTTGTAGAGGTTTGGCTGATGGTCATTTGACTGGTGTGAGCTGAAACCTTTTTGGAGGTTGGATTTGCATGGGGCTAATAATTCCTTATACTGAGCTTTAGGCATGTCCTTTTTGTCTTTTCCTCTTTTTTTGTTTTTAGACAGTGAGTACAACTTCTCTCTTCATATTGACTTCTTGAAAAATTTGTCATGTGTTGAATTTTCTTGCCTATTCCCTATCCCAGGGCATTTTTGGAGGGGAGGTGTCATTTACAGCCCTGCAGTCCTTGTGACTACTAAGCAACCATTAGCACTGGGTTGAAAGCTGCTGTTGTGAGAAACAGCCACAATGCGGCAGCATTATTACGTTCTCAACCCTTGTTACTGGGGCAACAGAGTCTTCCTGGAGGTAGTGTTCCGAGGTTGTATATTAGAGAGGAATGTGCGGGGACAAGCCCCCAGATTTCAGGAGGTAGATACGAATCGCCTTTAGAGAACATGAAAAGCGGCAAAACGTCGACAATGATGCACTTGGCCAAAAAGGGCCTATGCGTTTTTTCCTGAATATATTCAGGAAAAAACGCATAGGCCCTTTTTGGCCAACCAAGCAAGCCGGAAAGGCAAATCAGCCTTACAAATAAGTCTCACTTCCCATCCGTCCAAAGGACATCCAAAACAGTGTAAAAACCAGAAGTGCAGGACAGGCCAGGTAGAAAAGGGAGCCTTGTTAGGCTGATGGGCGGGATGTAAATTGCCAACGGCCACTCTGGAGAAGTGCACGGTGTTTCCTAAACCATCTAAAAAACACAGCTAGAGAGCATAGGGCCCTTCCACTCGTGGGCGTATAAAATGGGAAAAGTAAAAATCAACAAGACACAGGCACCCCAAAGTTTAGGCCTGCTCTGTTGACAAGAACCTCCACTTCAATACACCTTAAATATGCCAGGATAGAGAAAAATGGATAAAGAAGTGTGGTACTTATGTACAATGGAATATCACTCAGCCATGAAATCAATGTCATACGGCTACCAGCAGCATGATGAGTGGATTTAGGTACGATGTTTCTCAGTGAAATAAGTCACACAGAAAAAGACACTTATCATAAGATATCACTTATAGAGGGAAAGTAAAAATCGCTACACATGACCTGATTACAAAACAGAACAGAGTCACACATTTAGAAAACACTGGATGGCTGCTTAACTGGAAAGGTGAGGTGCAGTGAGGCATAAAACAAGGGTTTGAAATTAGCACACATACCGTTCCATAAACCAAATATGTAACAGACAACACATACCCCTTGCTCAGTGAACTGGACTCAACCCCGCCTATTCACCGCACAAGAGTATATCTGACTAGTAAGAATCTTAAAACCTATGTATTGATATCTCTCTGTAAATGAATCAAGTGGGTGTAAAGCGGCATAAACACAGCAGTGAAAATCAGCTAAACCCCATTATAAAAATAGATTACAAAAAAAACCCCAACAAAGACAGTGAAAGAGAGAGAAATTCGTACAAAGTTCGTTCAGGGACAGTGAAGCAACCTGGATCGACCATATCTAGACCCACAGCTGGATTAGATATAAGGCTGGACACTCTTGGGGCTGAGAGGATTGGTGAGGTTTGGTGAGCAAACGCCTACCATTTAAAGTAATAGTGCATGGTACCCATTCTATGGGTCCCAAATCTCCAGGTTCAAGGGAATCTTCTTACAGCGAAAAAATGCATGGGAAACCAAGTGGATGGTATACACTGTGGTCGGGAAAGGTTTCTGAAACGCACCTCATTTCTCCTCTCCTTGTGCTCGGGTTCGCCATTCCAGCCGCATTACTAACAATCTCCCCACTTGGAGAATCAGCACCTTTAACCTCCTGTTTCGTACAGGTTGCAATTTGTCTTGAGGATGAATGGGAAGAGGGGGAACCAATGAGAGGGTAGCTCTAGGTGTTGGGACAGGCACAGGTCACTCTAATTTCCATCAGGAAGAAGAATTAAGCACAGGCTCAGCCTGCCCCACGGAACCAGAATAGGGCCTGAAGCCACCCTGCGGATTTTCGGCCAACTCCCAAAAGGGCGAGTTGAAAAATGGAGCTCAGGGGCACTGCAATTCACAAACCTGCAGAGTTATAAACGATAACTCTCGTCCACAAATATATTGAGGGAAGGCAACGAAGAGGATGTGAAAGCAAGGCAGAACTGCAGGAAACTGATTTCAGGAGGTAGATTCGAATCGCCTTTAAAGCACATGGAAAGCGGCAAAACCTCGACAATGATGCCCTTGGCCAAAAAGGGCGTATGCGTATGCGTTTTTTCCTGAATAAATATTCAGCATGGCCCTTTTTGGCCAACCAAGCAACCTGGAAAGGCAAATCAGCGCTACAAAGAAGTCTCGCTTCCCATCGCTCAAAAGGGCCATGCTGAATAAAGTGACAATACCAGAAATGCAGGAAAGGCCATGGAGAAATGGGAGCCTTGCTACGCTGATGGGCGGGATGTAAATTGCCACCAGCCACTCTGGAGAAGTGCACGGGGTGTCCTGAAACATCTACAAAACACAGCTGAGAGAGCATAGGGCACTTCCACTCATGGGCGTCTAAATTGGGAAAACTAAAAATCAGCAAGACACAGGCACCCCAAAGTTTACGGTTGCTCTGTTGACAAGAACCTCCACTGCGTTACACCTTAAATATCCCAGGAAAGAGAAAAATGGATAAAGAAGTTGTGGTCCTTATGTACAATGGAATGCAACTCAGCCATGAAATCAACGTCATAAGGCTAGTAGCAGCATGATGAGTGGATTTAGGTACGACGAATCTAAGTGAAATAAGTCACACAGAAAAAGACACTTATCATAAGCTATCACTTATAGAGGGAATGTAAAAACCGCTACACTTGAACTGAATTACAAAACACAACAGAGTCACACGTTTAGAAAACACACTATGGCTGCTTAACGGGAAAGGTGAGGTGGGGTGATGCATAAAACAAGGGTTTCAAATTAGCTCAGATACCGTTCCATAAACCCAATATGTAATAGACAAGACCTACTCCTTGCTCAGTGAACTGGACTCAACACCCCCTATTCACCGCCCAAGAATATATCTGACTAGTAAGAATCTTAAAACCTATGTATTGATATCTCTCTGTAAGTGAGTCAAGTGGGTGTAAAGCGGCATAAGCACAGCAGTGAAAAGCAGCTAAACCCCATTATAACATTCAATTACTTTTAAAAACCCGTGAAACAAAGACAGTGAAAGAGAGAGAAATTCTTACAAAATTCGTTCAGGGGCTGTGATGCCACCTCGATTGACCATATCTAGACCCACAGCTGATTGAGACATAAGGGTGGACACTCTTGGGGCTGAGAGGTTTGGTGAGGTTGGGTGAGCAAACGCAGACCCTTTAAAGTAATACTGCGGGGTACCCATCTCATGGGTCCCAAATCTCCAGGTTCAAGGGCATCTTCCTACATCGAAAACATGCATGAGAAACCCAGAAGATGGTACACCGTGTGATCGGGAAAGGTTTCTAAAACGCACCTCATTTCTCATCTCCTTGTGCTCGGGTTCGCCATTCCAGCCGCTTTACTTGCAATCTCCCTCCTTGGAGAATCAGCACCTTTAACCCCCTGTTCCGTACAGGTTGCCATTTGTCCTGAGGATGAACGGCAAGAGGGGGAACCAATGAGAGACTAGCTCTAGGTGTTGGGACAGGCACAGGTCACTCTATTTTCCCATCAGGAAGAAGAATTAACCACAGGCTCAGCCTGCCGCCCGGAACCAGAATAGGGCCTGAAGCAATCCTGCGCTTTTGCGGCCAGCTCCCCAAAAAGCGAGTTGATAAATGGAGCTCAGGGGCACTACAATTCACAATCCTGTAGAGTTATAAAT
Source organism: Eschrichtius robustus (assembly GCF_028021215.1). NCBI lineage: Eukaryota > Metazoa > Chordata > Mammalia > Artiodactyla > Eschrichtiidae > Eschrichtius > Eschrichtius robustus. The sequence goes on along the minus strand of NC_090824.1, from coordinate 110,056,554 downwards.
GGTAACTCAAGTCCAAAAATATATTGAAGGAAGGCAACGAAGAGGATTTGAAAGCAAGGCAGAATTGCAGGAAATTTCTATAGATTATATGTTAAGTGTTTATATACATTTAACATACATTAGCCTATTTAGGTTAGCCCCATAATCCTAATTTTTCCATCCTTCCACCTTTCATTTTGGTTAACCATTAGTTTGTTTTGTAAGTCTGTGGGTGTCTTTTTCTGTGGAAGTATGTTCATTGCTAGCAACCTTAGGATAACTTGTATAAATGATATCATAGGATATTTGTCATTCCCTTTTGACTGACTTTACCTAATATGATTATTTCTAGGCTCATTTTTAATCCTGAAAACGGCGCTCTTCATTTTCTACCCGAGGCTACTATTCCATTCTGTACATATACCACTTCTTCTTTGTCAATTCATCTGTTTATGGACCTTTTTTTTGGCTTCCATGTCTTGGCTATTTCAATATTGCTGCAGTGCACATTTGCCTGCCTCTGTCTTTCCGATTCTGGTGGTCTTAGATTAGAGGCCCAAAAGGTGCCCTGCCACATCCTCTGGTAGCTCAATTTTTACCTTTTAAAGCAGCTCCATTCAGTTTTTGTTAGTGCTGTTACCACTTTACATCCCACCAGCTGCTAGAAGGTACAAAGTTCTCTAAAACCCCTTCAGCATTTATAGTTTGTAGAGGTTTGGCTGATGGTCATTTGACTGGTGTGAGCTGAAACCTTTTTGGAGGTTGGATTTGCATGGGGCTAATAATTCCTTATACTGAGCTTTAGGCATGTCCTTTTTGTCTTTTCCTCTTTTTTTGTTTTTAGACAGTGAGTACAACTTCTCTCTTCATATTGACTTCTTGAAAAATGTGTCATGTGTTGAATTTTCTTGCCTATTCCCTATCCCAGGGCATTTTTGGAGGGAAGGTGTCATTTACAGCCCTGCAGTCCTTGTGACTACTAAGCAACCATTAGCACTGGGTTGAAAGCTGCTGTTGTGAGAAACAGCCACAATGCGGCAGCATTATTACGTTCTCAACCCTTGTTACTGGGGCAACAGAGTCTTCCTGGAGGTAGTGTTCCGAGGTTGTATATTAGAGAGGAATGTGCGGGGACAAGCCCCCAGATTTCAGGAGGTAGATACGAATCGCCTTTAGAGAACATGAAAAGCGGCAAAACGTCGACAATGATGCACTTGGCCAAAAAGGGCCTATGCGTTTTTTCCTGAATATATTCAGGAAAAAACGCATAGGCCCTTTTTGGCCAACCAAGCAAGCCGGAAAGGCAAATCAGCCTTACAAATAAGTCTCACTTCCCATCCGTCCAAAGGACATCCAAAACAGTGTAAAAACCAGAAGTGCAGGACAGGCCAGGTAGAAAAGGGAGCCTTGTTAGGCTGATGGGCGGGATGTAAATTGCCAACGGCCACTCTGGAGAAGTGCACGGTGTTTCCTAAACCATCTAAAAAACACAGCTAGAGAGCATAGGGCCCTTCCACTCGTGGGCGTATAAAATGGGAAAAGTAAAAATCAACAAGACACAGGCACCCCAAAGTTTAGGCCTGCTCTGTTGACAAGAACCTCCACTTCAATACACCTTAAATATGCCAGGATAGAGAAAAATGGATAAAGAAGTGTGGTACTTATGTACAATGGAATATCACTCAGCCATGAAATCAATGTCATACGGCTACCAGCAGCATGATGAGTGGATTTAGGTACGATGTTTCTCAGTGAAATAAGTCACACAGAAAAAGACACTTATCATAAGATATCACTTATAGAGGGAAAGTAAAAATCGCTACACATGACCTGATTACAAAACAGAACAGAGTCACACATTTAGAAAACACTGGATGGCTGCTTAACTGGAAAGGTGAGGTGCAGTGAGGCATAAAACAAGGGTTTGAAATTAGCACACATACCGTTCCATAAACCAAATATGTAACAGACAACACATACCCCTTGCTCAGTGAACTGGACTCAACCCCGCCTATTCACCGCACAAGAGTATATCTGACTAGTAAGAATCTTAAAACCTATGTATTGATATCTCTCTGTAAATGAATCAAGTGGGTGTAAAGCGGCATAAACACAGCAGTGAAAATCAGCTAAACCCCATTATAAAAATAGATTACAAAAAAAACCCCAACAAAGACAGTGAAAGAGAGAGAAATTCGTACAAAGTTCGTTCAGGGACAGTGAAGCAACCTGGATCGACCATATCTAGACCCACAGCTGGATTAGATATAAGGCTGGACACTCTTGGGGCTGAGAGGATTGGTGAGGTTTGGTGAGCAAACGCCTACCATTTAAAGTAATAGTGCATGGTACCCATTCTATGGGTCCCAAATCTCCAGGTTCAAGGGAATCTTCTTACAGCGAAAAAATGCATGGGAAACCAAGTGGATGGTATACAGTGTGGTCGGGAAAGGTTTCTAAAACGCACCTCATTTCTCCTCTCCTTGTGCTCGGGTTCGCCATTCCAGCCGCATTACTAACAATCTCCCCACTTGGAGAATCAGCACCTTTAACCTCCTGTTTCGTACAGGTTGCAATTTGTCTTGAGGATGAATGGGAAGAGGGGGAACCAATGAGAGGGTAGCTCTAGGTGTTGGGACAGGCACAGGTCACTCTAATTTCCATCAGGAAGAAGAATTAACCACAGGCTCAGCCTGCCCCACGGAACCAGAATAGGGCCTGAAGCCATCCTGCGGATTTTCGGCCAACTCCCAAAAGAGCGAGTTGAAAAATGGAGCTCAGGGGCACTGCAATTCACAAACCTGCAGAGTTATAAACGATAACTCTCGTCCACAAATATATTGAGGGAAGGCAACGAAGAGGATGTGAAAGCAAGGCAGAACTGCAGGAAACTGATTTCAGGAGGTAGATTCGAATCGCCTTTAAAGCACATGGAAAGCGGCAAAACCTCGACAATGATGCCCTTGGCCAAAAAGGGCGTATGCGTATGCGTTTTTTCCTGAATAAATATTCAGCATGGCCCTTTTTGGCCAACCAAGCAACCTGGAAAGGCAAATCAGCGCTACAAAGAAGTCTCGCTTCCCATCGCTCAAAAGGGCCATGCTGAATAAAGTGACAATACCAGAAATGCAGGAAAGGCCATGGAGAAATGGGAGCCTTGCTACGCTGATGGGCGGGATGTAAGTTGCCACCAGCCACTCTGGAGAAGTGCACGGGGTGTCCTGAAACATCTACAAAACACAGCTGAGAGAGCATAGGGCACTTCCACTCATGGGCGTCTAAATTGGGAAAACTAAAAATCAGCAAGACACAGGCACCCCAAAGTTTACGGTTGCTCTGTTGACAAGAGCCTCCACTGCGTTACACCTTAAATATCCCAGGAAAGAGAAAAATGGATAAAGAAGTTGTGGTCCTTATGTACAATGGAATGCAACTCAGCCATGAAATCAACGTCATAAGGCTAGTAGCAGCATGATGAGTGGATTTAGGTACGACGAATCTAAGTGAAATAAGTCACACAGAAAAAGACACTTATCATAAGCTATCACTTATAGAGGGAATGTAAAAACCGCTACACTTGAACTGAATTACAAAACACAACAGAGTCACACGTTTAGAAAACACACTATGGCTGCTTAACGGGAAAGGTGAGGTGGGGTGATGCATAAAACAAGGGTTTCAAATTAGCTCAGATACCGTTCCATAAACCCAATATGTAATAGACAAGACCTACTCCTTGCTCAGTGAACTGGACTCAACACCCCCTATTCACCGCCCAAGAATATATCTGACTAGTAAGAATCTTAAAACCTATGTATTGATATCTCTCTGTAAGTGAGTCAAGTGGGTGTAAAGCGGCATAAGCACAGCAGTGAAAAGCAGCTAAACCCCATTATAACATTCAATTACTTTTAAAAACCCGTGAAACAAAGACAGTGAAAGAGAGAGAAATTCTTACAAAATTCGTTCAGGGGCTGTGATGCCACCTCGATTGACCATATCTAGACCCACAGCTGATTGAGACATAAGGGTGGACACTCTTGGGGCTGAGAGGTTTGGTGAGGTTGGGTGAGCAAACGCAGACCCTTTAAAGTAATACTGCGGGGTACCCATCTCATGGGTCCCAAATCTCCAGGTTCAAGGGCATCTTCCTACATCGAAAACATGCATGAGAAACCCAGAAGATGGTACACCGTGTGATCGGGAAAGGTTTCTAACACGCACCTCATTTCTCATCTCCTTGTGCTCGGGTTCGCCATTCCAGCCGCTTTACTTGCAATCTCCCTCCTTGGAGAATCAGCACCTTTAACCCCCTGTTCCGTACAGGTTGCCATTTGTCCTGAGGATGAACGGCAAGAGGGGGAACCAATGAGAGACTAGCTCTAGGTGTTGGGACAGGCACAGGTCACTCTATTTTCCCATCAGGAAGAAGAATTAACCACAGGCTCAGCCTGCCGCCCGGAACCAGAATAGGGCCTGAAGCAATCCTGCGCTTTTGCGGCCAGCTCCCCAAAAAGCGAGTTGATAAATGGAGCTCAGGGGCACTACAATTCACAATCCTGTAGAGTTATAAATGGTAACTCAAGTCCAAAAATATATTGAAGGAAGGCAACGAAGAGGATTTGAAAGCAAGGCAGAATTGCAGGAAATTTCTATAGATTATATGTTAAGTGTTTATATACATTTAACATACATTAGCCTATTTAGGTTAGCCCCATAATCCTAATTTTTCCATCCTTCCACCTTTCATTTTGGTTAACCATTAGTTTGTTTTGTAAGTCTGTGGGTGTCTTTTTCTGTGGAAGTATGTTCATTGCTAGCAATCTTAGGATAACTTGTATAAATGATATCATAGGATATTTGTCATTCCCTTTTGACTGACTTTACCTAATATGATTATTTCTAGGCTCATTTTTAATCCTGAAAACGGCACTCTTCATTTTCTACCCGAGGCTACTATTCCATTCTGTACATATACCACTTCTTCTTTGTCAATTCATCTGTTTATGGACCTTTTTTTTGGCTTCCATGTCTTGGCTATTTCAATATTGCTGCAGTGCACATTTGCCTGCCTCTGTCTTTCCGATTCTGGTGGTCTTAGATTAGAGGCCCAAAAGGTGCCCTGCCACATCCTCTGGTAGCTCAATTTTTACCTTTTAAAGCAGCTCCATTCAGTTTTTGTTAGTGCTGTTACCACTTTACATCCCACCAGCTGCTAGAAGGTACAAAGTTCTCTAAAACCCCTTCAGCATTTATAGTTTGTAGAGGTTTGGCTGATGGTCATTTGACTGGTGTGAGCTGAAACCTTTTTGGAGGTTGGATTTGCATGGGGCTAATAATTCCTTATACTGAGCTTTAGGCATGTCCTTTTTGTCTTTTCCTCTTTTTTGTTTTTAGACAGTGAGTACAACTTCTCTCTTCATATTGACTTCTTGAAAAATTTGTCATGTGTTGAATTTTCTTGCCTATTCCCTATCCCAGGGCATCTTTGGAGGGGAGGTGTCATTTACAGCCCTGCAGTCCTTGTGACTACTAAGCAACCATTAGCACTAGGTTGAAAGCTGCTGTTGTGAGAAACAGCCACAATGCGGCAGCATTATTACGTTCTCAACCCTTGTTACTGGGGCAACAGAGTCTTCCTGGAGGTAGTGTTCCGAGGTTGTATATTAGAGAGGAATGTGCGGGGACAAGCCCCCAGATTTCAGGAGGTAGATACGAATCGCCTTTAGAGAACATGAAAAGCGGCAAAACGTCGACAATGATGCACTTGGCCAAAAAGGGCCTATGCGTTTTTTCCTGAATATATTCAGGAAAAAACGCATAGGCCCTTTTTGGCCAACCAAGCAAGCCGGAAAGGCAAATCAGCCTTACAAATAAGTCTCACTTCCCATCCGTCCAAAGGACATCCAAAACAGTGTAAAAACCAGAAGTGCAGGACAGGCCAGGTAGAAAAGGGAGCCTTGTTAGGCTGATGGGCGGGATGTAAATTGCCAACGGCCACTCTGGAGAAGTGCACGGTGTTTCCTAAACCATCTAAAAAACACAGCTAGAGAGCATAGGGCCCTTCCACTCGTGGGCGTATAAAATGGGAAAAGTAAAAATCAACAAGACACAGGCACCCCAAAGTTTAGGCCTGCTCTGTTGACAAGAACCTCCACTTCAATACACCTTAAATATGCCAGGATAGAGAAAAATGGATAAAGAAGTGTGGTACTTATGTACAATGGAATATCACTCAGCCATGAAATCAATGTCATACGGCTACCAGCAGCATGATGAGTGGATTTAGGTACGATGTTTCTCAGTGAAATAAGTCACACAGAAAAAGACACTTATCATAAGATATCACTTATAGAGGGAAAGTAAAAATCGCTACACATGACCTGATTACAAAACAGAACAGAGTCACACATTTAGAAAACACTGGATGGCTGCTTAACTGGAAAGGTGAGGTGCAGTGAGGCATAAAACAAGGGTTTGAAATTAGCACACATACCGTTCCATAAACCAAATATGTAACAGACAACACATACCCCTTGCTCAGTGAACTGGACTCAACCCCGCCTATTCACCGCACAAGAGTATATCTGACTAGTAAGAATCTTAAAACCTATGTATTGATATCTCTCTGTAAATGAATCAAGTGGGTGTAAAGCGGCATAAACACAGCAGTGAAAATCAGCTAAACCCCATTATAAAAATAGATTACAAAAAAAACCCCAACAAAGACAGTGAAAGAGAGAGAAATTCGTACAAAGTTCGTTCAGGGACAGTGAAGCAACCTGGATCGACCATATCTAGACCCACAGCTGGATTAGATATAAGGCTGGACACTCTTGGGGCTGAGAGGATTGGTGAGGTTTGGTGAGCAAACGCCTACCATTTAAAGTAATAGTGCATGGTACCCATTCTATGGGTCCCAAATCTCCAGGTTCAAGGGAATCTTCTTACAGCGAAAAAATGCATGGGAAACCAAGTGGATGGTATACAGTGTGGTCGGGAAAGGTTTCTGAAACGCACCTCATTTCTCCTCTCCTTGTGCTCGGGTTCGCCATTCCAGCCGCATTACTAACAATCTCCCCACTTGGAGAATCAGCACCTTTAACCTCCTGTTTCGTACAGGTTGCAATTTGTCTTGAGGATGAATGGGAAGAGGGGGAACCAATGAGAGGGTAGCTCTAGGTGTTGGGACAGGCACAGGTCACTCTAATTTCCATCAGGAAGAAGAATTAACCACAGGCTCAGCCTGCCCCACGGAACCAGAATAGGGCCTGAAGCCATCCTGCGGATTTTCGGCCAACTCCCAAAAGAGCGAGTTGAAAAATGGAGCTCAGGGGCACTGCAATTCACAAACCTGCAGAGTTATAAACGATAACTCTCGTCCACAAATATATTGAGGGAAGGCAACGAAGAGGATGTGAAAGCAAGGCAGAACTGCAGGAAACTGATTTCAGGAGGTAGATTCGAATCGCCTTTAAAGCACATGGAAAGCGGCAAAATCTCGACAATGATGCCCTTGGCCAAAAAGGGCGTATGCGTATGCGTTTTTTCCTGAATAAATATTCAGCATGGCCCTTTTTGGCCAACCAAGCAACCTGGAAAGGCAAATCAGCGCTACAAAGAAGTCTCGCTTCCCATCGCTCAAAAGGGCCATGCTGAATAAAGTGACAATACCAGAAATGCAGGAAAGGCCATGGAGAAATGGGAGCCTTGCTACGCTGATGGGCGGGATGTAAATTGCCACCAGCCACTCTGGAGAAGTGCACGGGGTGTCCTGAAACATCTACAAAACACAGCTGAGAGAGCATAGGGCACTTCCACTCATGGGCGTCTAAATTGGGAAAACTAAAAATCAGCAAGACACAGGCACCCCAAAGTTTACGGTTGCTCTGTTGACAAGAACCTCCACTGCGTTACACCTTAAATATCCCAGGAAAGAGAAAAATGGATAAAGAAGTTGTGGTCCTTATGTACAATGGAATGCAACTCAGCCATGAAATCAACGTCATAAGGCTAGTAGCAGCATGATGAGTGGATTTAGGTACGACGAATCTAAGTGAAATAAGTCACACAGAAAAAGACACTTATCATAAGCTATCACTTATAGAGGGAATGTAAAAACCGCTACACTTGAACTGAATTACAAAACACAACAGAGTCACACGTTTAGAAAACACACTATGGCTGCTTAACGGGAAAGGTGAGGTGGGGTGATGCATAAAACAAGGGTTTCAAATTAGCTCAGATACCGTTCCATAAACCCAATATGTAATAGACAAGACCTACTCCTTGCTCAGTGAACTGGACTCAACACCCCCTATTCACCGCCCAAGAATATATCTGACTAGTAAGAATCTTAAAACCTATGTATTGATATCTCTCTGTAAGTGAGTCAAGTGGGTGTAAAGCGGCATAAGCACAGCAGTGAAAAGCAGCTAAACCCCATTATAACATTCAATTACTTTTAAAAACCCGTGAAACAAAGACAGTGAAAGAGAGAGAAATTCTTACAAAATTCGTTCAGGGGCTGTGATGCCACCTCGATTGACCATATCTAGACCCACAGCTGATTGAGACATAAGGGTGGACACTCTTGGGGCTGAGAGGTTTGGTGAGGTTGGGTGAGCAAACGCAGACCCTTTAAAGTAATACTGCGGGGTACCCATCTCATGGGTCCCAAATCTCCAGGTTCAAGGGCATCTTCCTACATCGAAAACATGCATGAGAAACCCAGAAGATGGTACACCGTGTGATCGGGAAAGGTTTCTAAAACGCACCTCATTTCTCATCTCCTTGTGCTCGGGTTCGCCATTCCAGCCGCTTTACTTGCAATCTCCCTCCTTGGAGAATCAGCACCTTTAACCCCCTGTTCCGTACAGGTTGCCATTTGTCCTGAGGATGAACGGCAAGAGGGGGAACCAATGAGAGACTAGCTCTAGGTGTTGGGACAGGCATAGGTCACTCTGTTTTCCCATCAGGAAGAAGAATTAACCACAGGCTCAGCCTGCCGCCCGGAACCAGAATAGGGCCTGAAGCAATCCTGCGCTTTTGCGGCCAGCTCCCCAAAAAGCGAGTTGATAAATGGAGCTCAGGGGCACTACAATTCACAATCCTGTAGAGTTATAAATGGTAACTCAAGTCCAAAAATATATTGAAGGAAGGCAACGAAGAGGATTTGAAAGCAAGGCAGAATTGCAGGAAATTTCTATAGATTATATGTTAAGTGTTTATATACATTTAACATACATTAGCCTATTTAGGTTAGCCCCATAATCCTAATTTTTCCATCCTTCCACCTTTCATTTTGGTTAACCATTAGTTTGTTTTGTAAGTCTGTGGGTGTCTTTTTCTGTGGAAGTATGTTCATTGCTAGCAATCTTAGGATAACTTGTATAAATGATATCATAGGATATTTGTCATTCCCTTTTGACTGACTTTACCTAATATGATTATTTCTAGGCTCATTTTTAATCCTGAAAACGGCACTCTTCATTTTCTACCCGAGGCTACTATTCCATTCTGTACATATACCACTTCTTCTTTGTCAATTCATCTGTTTATGGACCTTTTTTTTGGCTTCCATGTCTTGGCTATTTCAATATTGCTGCAGTGCACATTTGCCTGCCTCTGTCTTTCCGATTCTGGTGGTCTTAGATTAGAGGCCCAAAAGGTGCCCTGCCACATCCTCTGGTAGCTCAATTTTTACCTTTTAAAGCAGCTCCATTCAGTTTTTGTTAGTGCTGTTACCACTTTACATCCCACCAGCTGCTAGAAGGTACAAAGTTCTCTAAAACCCCTTCAGCATTTATAGTTTGTAGAGGTTTGGCTGATGGTCATTTGACTGGTGTGAGCTGAAACCTTTTTGGAGGTTGGATTTGCATGGGGCTAATAATTCCTTATACTGAGCTTTAGGCATGTCCTTTTTGTCTTTTCCTCTTTTTTTGTTTTTAGACAGTGAGTACAACTTCTCTCTTCATATTGACTTCTTGAAAAATTTGTCATGTGTTGAATTTTCTTGCCTATTCCCTATACCAGGTCATCTTTGGAGGGGAGGTGTCATTTACAGCCCTGCAGTCCTTGTGACTACTAAGCAACCATTAGCACTGGGTTGAAAGCTGCTGTTGTGAGAAACAGCCACAATGCGGCAGCATTATTACGTTCTCAACCCTTGTTACTGGGGCAACAGAGTCTTCCTGGAGGTAGTGTTCCGAGGTTGTATATTAGAGAGGAATGTGCGGGGACAAGCCCCCAGATTTCAGGAGGTAGATACGAATCGCCTTTAGAGAACATGAAAAGCGGCAAAACGTCGACAATGATGCACTTGGCCAAAAAGGGCCTATGCGTTTTTTCCTGAATATATTCAGGAAAAAACGCATAGGCCCTTTTTGGCCAACCAAGCAAGCCGGAAAGGCAAATCAGCCTTACAAATAAGTCTCACTTCCCATCCGTCCAAAGGACATCCAAAACAGTGTAAAAACCAGAAGTGCAGGACAGGCCAGGTAGAAAAGGGAGCCTTGTTAGGCTGATGGGCGGGATGTAAATTGCCAACGGCCACTCTGGAGAAGTGCACGGTGTTTCCTAAACCATCTAAAAAACACAGCTAGAGAGCATAGGGCCCTTCCACTCGTGGGCGTATAAAATGGGAAAAGTAAAAATCAACAAGACACAGGCACCCCAAAGTTTAGGCCTGCTCTGTTGACAAGAACCTCCACTTCAATACACCTTAAATATGCCAGGATAGAGAAAAATGGATAAAGAAGTGTGGTACTTATGTACAATGGAATATCACTCAGCCATGAAATCAATGTCATACGGCTACCAGCAGCATGATGAGTGGATTTAGGTACGATGTTTCTCAGTGAAATAAGTCACACAGAAAAAGACACTTATCATAAGATATCACTTATAGAGGGAAAGTAAAAATCGCTACACATGACCTGATTACAAAACAGAACAGAGTCACACATTTAGAAAACACTGGATGGCTGCTTAACTGGAAAGGTGAGGTGCAGTGAGGCATAAAACAAGGGTTTGAAATTAGCACACATACCGTTCCATAAACCAAATATGTAACAGACAACACATACCCCTTGCTCAGTGAACTGGACTCAACCCCGCCTATTCACCGCACAAGAGTATATCTGACTAGTAAGAATCTTAAAACCTATGTATTGATATCTCTCTGTAAATGAATCAAGTGGGTGTAAAGCGGCATAAACACAGCAGTGAAAATCAGCTAAACCCCATTATAAAAATAGATTACAAAAAAAACCCCAACAAAGACAGTGAAAGAGAGAGAAATTCGTACAAAGTTCGTTCAGGGACAGTGAAGCAACCTGGATCGACCATATCTAGACCCACAGCTGGATTAGATATAAGGCTGGACACTCTTGGGGCTGAGAGGATTGGTGAGGTTTGGTGAGCAAACGCCTACCATTTAAAGTAATAGTGCATGGTACCCATTCTATGGGTCCCAAATCTCCAGGTTCAAGGGAATCTTCTTACAGCGAAAAAATGCATGGGAAACCAAGTGGATGGTATACAGTGTGGTCGGGAAAGGTTTCTGAAACGCACCTCATTTCTCCTCTCCTTGTGCTCGGGTTCGCCATTCCAGCCGCATTACTAACAATCTCCCCACTTGGAGAATCAGCACCTTTAACCTCCTGTTTCGTACAGGTTGCAATTTGTCTTGAGGATGAATGGGAAGAGGGGGAACCAATGAGAGGGTAGCTCTAGGTGTTGGGACAGGCACAGGTCACTCTAATTTCCATCAGGAAGAAGAATTAACCACAGGCTCAGCCTGCCCCACGGAACCAGAATAGGGCCTGAAGCCATCCTGCGGATTTTCGGCCAACTCCCAAAAGAGCGAGTTGAAAAATGGAGCTCAGGGGCACTGCAATTCACAAACCTGCAGAGTTATAAACGATAACTCTCGTCCACAAATATATTGAGGGAAGGCAACGAAGAGGATGTGAAAGCAAGGCAGAACTGCAGGAAACTGATTTCAGGAGGTAGATTCGAATCGCCTTTAAAGCACATGGAAAGCGGCAAAACCTCGACAATGATGCCCTTGGCCAAAAAGGGCGTATGCGTATGCGTATGCGTTTTTTCCTGAATAAATATTCAGCATGGCCCTTTTTGGCCAACCAAGCAACCTGGAAAGGCAAATCAGCGCTACAAAGAAGTCTCGCTTCCCATCGCTCAAAAGGGCCATGCTGAATAAAGTGACAATACCAGAAATGCAGGAAAGGCCATGGAGAAATGGGAGCCTTGCTACGCTGATGGGCGGGATGTAAGTTGCCACCAGCCACTCTGGAGAAGTGCACGGGGTGTCCTGAAACATCTACAAAACACAGCTGAGAGAGCATAGGGCACTTCCACTCATGGGCGTCTAAATTGGGAAAACTAAAAATCAGCAAGACACAGGCACCCCAAAGTTTACGGTTGCTCTGTTGACAAGAGCCTCCACTGCGTTACACCTTAAATATCCCAGGAAAGAGAAAAATGGATAAAGAAGTTGTGGTCCTTATGTACAATGGAATGCAACTCAGCCATGAAATCAACGTCATAAGGCTAGTAGCAGCATGATGAGTGGATTTAGGTACGACGAATCTAAGTGAAATAAGTCACACAGAAAAAGACACTTATCATAAGCTATCACTTATAGAGGGAATGTAAAAACCGCTACACTTGAACTGAATTACAAAACACAACAGAGTCACACGTTTAGAAAACACACTATGGCTGCTTAACGGGAAAGGTGAGGTGGGGTGATGCATAAAACAAGGGTTTCAAATTAGCTCAGATACCGTTCCATAAACCCAATATGTAATAGACAAGACCTACTCCTTGCTCAGTGAACTGGACTCAACACCCCCTATTCACCGCCCAAGAATATATCTGACTAGTAAGAATCTTAAAACCTATGTATTGATATCTCTCTGTAAGTGAGTCAAGTGGGTGTAAAGCGGCATAAGCACAGCAGTGAAAAGCAGCTAAACCCCATTATAACATTCAATTACTTTTAAAAACCCGTGAAACAAAGACAGTGAAAGAGAGAGAAATTCTTACAAAATTCGTTCAGGGGCTGTGATGCCACCTCGATTGACCATATCTAGACCCACAGCTGATTGAGACATAAGGGTGGACACTCTTGGGGCTGAGAGGTTTGGTGAGGTTGGGTGAGCAAACGCAGACCCTTTAAAGTAATACTGCGGGGTACCCATCTCATGGGTCCCAAATCTCCAGGTTCAAGGGCATCTTCCTACATCGAAAACATGCATGAGAAACCCAGAAGATGGTACACCGTGTGATCGGGAAAGGTTTCTAAAACGCACCTCATTTCTCATCTCCTTGTGCTCGGGTTCGCCATTCCAGCCGCTTTACTTGCAATCTCCCTCCTTGGAGAATCAGCACCTTTAACCCCCTGTTCCGTACAGGTTGCCATTTGTCCTGAGGATGAACGGCAAGAGGGGGAACCAATGAGAGACTAGCTCTAGGTGTTGGGACAGGCACAGGTCACTCTGTTTTCCCATCAGGAAGAAGAATTAACCACAGGCTCAGCCTGCCGCCCGGAACCAGAATAGGGCCTGAAGCAATCCTGCGCTTTTGCGGCCAGCTCCCCAAAAAGCGAGTTGATAAATGGAGCTCAGGGGCACTACAATTCACAATCCTGTAGAGTTATAAATGGTAACTCAAGTCCAAAAATATATTGAAGGAAGGCAACGAAGAGGATTTGAAAGCAAGGCAGAATTGCAGGAAATTTCTATAGATTATATGTTAAGTGTTTATATACATTTAACATACATTAGCCTATTTAGGTTAGCCCCATAATCCTAATTTTTCCATCCTTCCACCTTTCATTTTGGTTAACCATTAGTTTGTTTTGTAAGTCTGTGGGTGTCTTTTTCTGTGGAAGTATGTTCATTGCTAGCAATCTTAGGATAACTTGTATAAATGATATCATAGGATATTTGTCATTCCCTTTTGACTGACTTTACCTAATATGATTATTTCTAGGCTCATTTTTAATCCTGAAAACGGCACTCTTCATTTTCTACCCGAGGCTACTATTCCATTCTGTACATATACCACTTCTTCTTTGTCAATTCATCTGTTTATGGACCTTTTTTTTGGCTTCCATGTCTTGGCTATTTCAATATTGCTGCAGTGCACATTTGCCTGCCTCTGTCTTTCCGATTCTGGTGGTCTTAGATTAGAGGCCCAAAAGGTGCCCTGCCACATCCTCTGGTAGCTCAATTTTTACCTTTTAAAGCAGCTCCATTCAGTTTTTGTTAGTGCTGTTACCACTTTACATCCCACCAGCTGCTAGAAGGTACAAAGTTCTCTAAAACCCCTTCAGCATTTATAGTTTGTAGAGGTTTGGCTGATGGTCATTTGACTGGTGTGAGCTGAAACCTTTTTGGAGGTTGGATTTGCATGGGGCTAATAATTCCTTATACTGAGCTTTAGGCATGTCCTTTTTGTCTTTTCCTCTTTTTTTGTTTTTAGACAGTGAGTACAACTTCTCTCTTCATATTGACTTCTTGAAAAATTTGTCATGTGTTGAATTTTCTTGCCTATTCCCTATCCCAGGGCATTTTTGGAGGGGAGGTGTCATTTACAGCCCTGCAGTCCTTGTGACTACTAAGCAACCATTAGCACTGGGTTGAAAGCTGCTGTTGTGAGAAACAGCCACAATGCGGCAGCATTATTACGTTCTCAACCCTTGTTACTGGGGCAACAGAGTCTTCCTGGAGGTAGTGTTCCGAGGTTGTATATTAGAGAGGAATGTGCGGGGACAAGCCCCCAGATTTCAGGAGGTAGATACGAATCGCCTTTAGAGAACATGAAAAGCGGCAAAACGTCGACAATGATGCACTTGGCCAAAAAGGGCCTATGCGTTTTTTCCTGAATATATTCAGGAAAAAACGCATAGGCCCTTTTTGGCCAACCAAGCAAGCCGGAAAGGCAAATCAGCCTTACAAATAAGTCTCACTTCCCATCCGTCCAAAGGACATCCAAAACAGTGTAAAAACCAGAAGTGCAGGACAGGCCAGGTAGAAAAGGGAGCCTTGTTAGGCTGATGGGCGGGATGTAAATTGCCAACGGCCACTCTGGAGAAGTGCACGGTGTTTCCTAAACCATCTAAAAAACACAGCTAGAGAGCATAGGGCCCTTCCACTCGTGGGCGTATAAAATGGGAAAAGTAAAAATCAACAAGACACAGGCACCCCAAAGTTTAGGCCTGCTCTGTTGACAAGAACCTCCACTTCAATACACCTTAAATATGCCAGGATAGAGAAAAATGGATAAAGAAGTGTGGTACTTATGTACAATGGAATATCACTCAGCCATGAAATCAATGTCATACGGCTACCAGCAGCATGATGAGTGGATTTAGGTACGATGTTTCTCAGTGAAATAAGTCACACAGAAAAAGACACTTATCATAAGATATCACTTATAGAGGGAAAGTAAAAATCGCTACACATGACCTGATTACAAAACAGAACAGAGTCACACATTTAGAAAACACTGGATGGCTGCTTAACTGGAAAGGTGAGGTGCAGTGAGGCATAAAACAAGGGTTTGAAATTAGCACACATACCGTTCCATAAACCAAATATGTAACAGACAACACATACCCCTTGCTCAGTGAACTGGACTCAACCCCGCCTATTCACCGCACAAGAGTATATCTGACTAGTAAGAATCTTAAAACCTATGTATTGATATCTCTCTGTAAATGAATCAAGTGGGTGTAAAGCGGCATAAACACAGCAGTGAAAATCAGCTAAACCCCATTATAAAAATAGATTACAAAAAAAACCCCAACAAAGACAGTGAAAGAGAGAGAAATTCGTACAAAGTTCGTTCAGGGACAGTGAAGCAACCTGGATCGACCATATCTAGACCCACAGCTGGATTAGATATAAGGCTGGACACTCTTGGGGCTGAGAGGATTGGTGAGGTTTGGTGAGCAAACGCCTACCATTTAAAGTAATAGTGCATGGTACCCATTCTATGGGTCCCAAATCTCCAGGTTCAAGGGAATCTTCTTACAGCGAAAAAATGCATGGGAAACCAAGTGGATGGTATACAGTGTGATCGGGAAAGGTTTCTGAAACGCACCTCATTTCTCCTCTCCTTGTGCTCGGGTTCGCCATTCCAGCCGCATTACTAACAATCTCCCCACTTGGAGAATCAGCACCTTTAACCTCCTGTTTCGTACAGGTTGCAATTTGTCTTGAGGATGAATGGGAAGAGGGGGAACCAATGAGAGGGTAGCTCTAGGTGTTGGGACAGGCACAGGTCACTCTAATTTCCATCAGGAAGAAGAATTAACCACAGGCTCAGCCTGCCCCACGGAACCAGAATAGGGCCTGAAGCCATCCTGCGGATTTTCGGCCAACTCCCAAAAGAGCGAGTTGAAAAATGGAGCTCAGGGGCACTGCAATTCACAAACCTGCAGAGTTATAAACGATAACTCTCGTCCACAAATATATTGAGGGAAGGCAACGAAGAGGATGTGAAAGCAAGGCAGAACTGCAGGAAACTGATTTCAGGAGGTAGATTCGAATCGCCTTTAAAGCACATGGAAAGCGGCAAAACCTCGACAATGATGCCCTTGGCCAAAAAGGGCGTATGCGTATGCGTTTTTTCCTGAATAAATATTCAGCATGGCCCTTTTTGGCCAACCAAGCAACCTGGAAAGGCAAATCAGCGCTACAAAGAAGTCTCGCTTCCCATCGCTCAAAAGGGCCATGCTGAATAAAGTGACAATACCAGAAATGCAGGAAAGGCCATGGAGAAATGGGAGCCTTGCTACGCTGATGGGCGGGATGTAAGTTGCCACCAGCCACTCTGGAGAAGTGCACGGGGTGTCCTGAAACATCTACAAAACACAGCTGAGAGAGCATAGGGCACTTCCACTCATGGGCGTCTAAATTGGGAAAACTAAAAATCAGCAAGACACAGGCACCCCAAAGTTTACGGTTGCTCTGTTGACAAGAACCTCCACTGCGTTACACCTTAAATATCCCAGGAAAGAGAAAAATGGATAAAGAAGTTGTGGTCCTTATGTACAATGGAATGCAACTCAGCCATGAAATCAACGTCATAAGGCTAGTAGCAGCATGATGAGTGGATTTAGGTACGACGAATCTAAGTGAAATAAGTCACACAGAAAAAGACACTTATCATAAGCTATCACTTATAGAGGGAATGTAAAAACCGCTACACTTGAACTGAATTACAAAACACAACAGAGTCACACGTTTAGAAAACACACTATGGCTGCTTAACGGGAAAGGTGAGGTGGGGTGATGCATAAAACAAGGGTTTCAAATTAGCTCAGATACCGTTCCATAAACCCAATATGTAATAGACAAGACCTACTCCTTGCTCAGTGAACTGGACTCAACACCCCCTATTCACCGCCCAAGAATATATCTGACTAGTAAGAATCTTAAAACCTATGTATTGATATCTCTCTGTAAGTGAGTCAAGTGGGTGTAAAGCGGCATAAGCACAGCAGTGAAAAGCAGCTAAACCCCATTATAACATTCAATTACTTTTAAAAACCCGTGAAACAAAGACAGTGAAAGAGAGAGAAATTCTTACAAAATTCGTTCAGGGGCTGTGATGCCACCTCGATTGACCATATCTAGACCCACAGCTGATTGAGACATAAGGGTGGACACTCTTGGGGCTGAGAGGTTTGGTGAGGTTGGGTGAGCAAACGCAGACCCTTTAAAGTAATACTGCGGGGTACCCATCTCATGGGTCCCAAATCTCCAGGTTCAAGGGCATCTTCCTACATCGAAAACATGCATGAGAAACCCAGAAGATGGTACACCGTGTGATCGGGAAAGGTTTCTAAAACGCACCTCATTTCTCATCTCCTTGTGCTCGGGTTCGCCATTCCAGCCGCTTTACTTGCAATCTCCCTCCTTGGAGAATCAGCACCTTTAACCCCCTGTTCCGTACAGGTTGCCATTTGTCCTGAGGATGAACGGCAAGAGGGGGAACCAATGAGAGACTAGCTCTAGGTGTTGGGACAGGCACAGGTCACTCTATTTTCCCATCAGGAAGAAGAATTAACCACAGGCTCAGCCTGCCGCCCGGAACCAGAATAGGGCCTGAAGCAATCCTGCGCTTTTGCGGCCAGCTCCCCAAAAAGCGAGTTGATAAATGGAGCTCAGGGGCACTACAATTCACAATCCTGTAGAGTTATAAATGGTAACTCAAGTCCAAAAATATATTGAAGGAAGGCAACGAAGAGGATTTGAAAGCAAGGCAGAATTGCAGGAAATTTCTATAGATTATATGTTAAGTGTTTATATACATTTAACATACATTAGCCTATTTAGGTTAGCCCCATAATCCTAATTTTTCCATCCTTCCACCTTTCATTTTGGTTAACCATTAGTTTGTTTTGTAAGTCTGTGGGTGTCTTTTTCTGTGGAAGTATGTTCATTGCTAGCAACCTTAGGATAACTTGTATAAATGATATCATAGGATATTTGTCATTCCCTTTTGACTGACTTTACCTAATATGATTATTTCTAGGCTCATTTTTAATCCTGAAAACGGCACTCTTCATTTTCTACCCGAGGCTACTATTCCATTCTGTACATATACCACTTCTTCTTTGTCAATTCATCTGTTTATGGACCTTTTTTTTGGCTTCCATGTCTTGGCTATTTCAATATTGCTGCAGTGCACATTTGCCTGCCTCTGTCTTTCCGATTCTGGTGGTCTTAGATTAGAGGCCCAAAAGGTGCCCTGCCACATCCTCTGGTAGCTCAATTTTTACCTTTTAAAGCAGCTCCATTCAGTTTTTGTTAGTGCTGTTACCACTTTACATCCCACCAGCTGCTAGAAGGTACAAAGTTCTCTAAAACCCCTTCAGCATTTATAGTTTGTAGAGGTTTGGCTGATGGTCATTTGACTGGTGTGAGCTGAAACCTTTTTGGAGGTTGGATTTGCATGGGGCTAATAATTCCTTATACTGAGCTTTAGGCATGTCCTTTTTGTCTTTTCCTCTTTTTTTGTTTTTAGACAGTGAGTACAACTTCTCTCTTCATATTGACTTCTTGAAAAATTTGTCATGTGTTGAATTTTCTTGCCTATTCCCTATCCCAGGGCATTTTTGGAGGGGAGGTGTCATTTACAGCCCTGCAGTCCTTGTGACTACTAAGCAACCATTAGCACTGGGTTGAAAGCTGCTGTTGTGAGAAACAGCCACAATGCGGCAGCATTATTACGTTCTCAACCCTTGTTACTGGGGCAACAGAGTCTTCCTGGAGGTAGTGTTCCGAGGTTGTATATTAGAGAGGAATGTGCGGGGACAAGCCCCCAGATTTCAGGAGGTAGATACGAATCGCCTTTAGAGAACATGAAAAGCGGCAAAACGTCGACAATGATGCACTTGGCCAAAAAGGGCCTATGCGTTTTTTCCTGAATATATTCAGGAAAAAACGCATAGGCCCTTTTTGGCCAACCAAGCAAGCCGGAAAGGCAAATCAGCCTTACAAATAAGTCTCACTTCCCATCCGTCCAAAGGACATCCAAAACAGTGTAAAAACCAGAAGTGCAGGACAGGCCAGGTAGAAAAGGGAGCCTTGTTAGGCTGATGGGCGGGATGTAAATTGCCAACGGCCACTCTGGAGAAGTGCACGGTGTTTCCTAAACCATCTAAAAAACACAGCTAGAGAGCATAGGGCCCTTCCACTCGTGGGCGTATAAAATGGGAAAAGTAAAAATCAACAAGACACAGGCACCCCAAAGTTTAGGCCTGCTCTGTTGACAAGAACCTCCACTTCAATACACCTTAAATATGCCAGGATAGAGAAAAATGGATAAAGAAGTGTGGTACTTATGTACAATGGAATATCACTCAGCCATGAAATCAATGTCATACGGCTACCAGCAGCATGATGAGTGGATTTAGGTACGATGTTTCTCAGTGAAATAAGTCACACAGAAAAAGACACTTATCATAAGATATCACTTATAGAGGGAAAGTAAAAATCGCTACACATGACCTGATTACAAAACAGAACAGAGTCACACATTTAGAAAACACTGGATGGCTGCTTAACTGGAAAGGTGAGGTGCAGTGAGGCATAAAACAAGGGTTTGAAATTAGCACACATACCGTTCCATAAACCAAATATGTAACAGACAACACATACCCCTTGCTCAGTGAACTGGACTCAACCCCGCCTATTCACCGCACAAGAGTATATCTGACTAGTAAGAATCTTAAAACCTATGTATTGATATCTCTCTGTAAATGAATCAAGTGGGTGTAAAGCGGCATAAACACAGCAGTGAAAATCAGCTAAACCCCATTATAAAAATAGATTACAAAAAAAACCCCAACAAAGACAGTGAAAGAGAGAGAAATTCGTACAAAGTTCGTTCAGGGACAGTGAAGCAACCTGGATCGACCATATCTAGACCCACAGCTGGATTAGATATAAGGCTGGACACTCTTGGGGCTGAGAGGATTGGTGAGGTTTGGTGAGCAAACGCCTACCATTTAAAGTAATAGTGCATGGTACCCATTCTATGGGTCCCAAATCTCCAGGTTCAAGGGAATCTTCTTACAGCGAAAAAATGCATGGGAAACCAAGTGGATGGTATACAGTGTGGTCGGGAAAGGTTTCTGAAACGCACCTCATTTCTCCTCTCCTTGTGCTCGGGTTCGCCATTCCAGCCGCATTACTAACAATCTCCCCACTTGGAGAATCAGCACCTTTAACCTCCTGTTTCGTACAGGTTGCAATTTGTCTTGAGGATGAATGGGAAGAGGGGGAACCAATGAGAGGGTAGCTCTAGGTGTTGGGACAGGCACAGGTCACTCTAATTTCCATCAGGAAGAAGAATTAACCACAGGCTCAGCCTGCCCCACGGAACCAGAATAGGGCCTGAAGCCATCCTGCGGATTTTCGGCCAACTCCCAAAAGAGCGAGTTGAAAAATGGAGCTCAGGGGCACTGCAATTCACAAACCTGCAGAGTTATAAACGATAACTCTCGTCCACAAATATATTGAGGGAAGGCAACGAAGAGGATGTGAAAGCAAGGCAGAACTGCAGGAAACTGATTTCAGGAGGTAGATTCGAATCGCCTTTAAAGCACATGGAAAGCGGCAAAACCTCGACAATGATGCCCTTGGCCAAAAAGGGCGTATGCGTATGCGTTTTTTCCTGAATAAATATTCAGCATGGCCCTTTTTGGCCAACCAAGCAACCTGGAAAGGCAAATCAGCGCTACAAAGAAGTCTCGCTTCCCATCGCTCAAAAGGGCCATGCTGAATAAAGTGACAATACCAGAAATGCAGGAAAGGCCATGGAGAAATGGGAGCCTTGCTACGCTGATGGGCGGGATGTAAGTTGCCACCAGCCACTCTGGAGAAGTGCACGGGGTGTCCTGAAACATCTACAAAACACAGCTGAGAGAGCATAGGGCACTTCCACTCATGGGCGTCTAAATTGGGAAAACTAAAAATCAGCAAGACACAGGCACCCCAAAGTTTACGGTTGCTCTGTTGACAAGAGCCTCCACTGCGTTACACCTTAAATATCCCAGGAAAGAGAAAAATGGATAAAGAAGTTGTGGTCCTTATGTACAATGGAATGCAACTCAGCCATGAAATCAACGTCATAAGGCTAGTAGCAGCATGATGAGTGGATTTAGGTACGACGAATCTAAGTGAAATAAGTCACACAGAAAAAGACACTTATCATAAGCTATCACTTATAGAGGGAATGTAAAAACCGCTACACTTGAACTGAATTACAAAACACAACAGAGTCACACGTTTAGAAAACACACTATGGCTGCTTAACGGGAAAGGTGAGGTGGGGTGATGCATAAAACAAGGGTTTCAAATTAGCTCAGATACCGTTCCATAAACCCAATATGTAATAGACAAGACCTACTCCTTGCTCAGTGAACTGGACTCAACACCCCCTATTCACCGCCCAAGAATATATCTGACTAGTAAGAATCTTAAAACCTATGTATTGATATCTCTCTGTAAGTGAGTCAAGTGGGTGTAAAGCGGCATAAGCACAGCAGTGAAAAGCAGCTAAACCCCATTATAACATTCAATTACTTTTAAAAACCCGTGAAACAAAGACAGTGAAAGAGAGAGAAATTCTTACAAAATTCGTTCAGGGGCTGTGATGCCACCTCGATTGACCATATCTAGACCCACAGCTGATTGAGACATAAGGGTGGACACTCTTGGGGCTGAGAGGTTTGGTGAGGTTGGGTGAGCAAACGCAGACCCTTTAAAGTAATACTGCGGGGTACCCATCTCATGGGTCCCAAATCTCCAGGTTCAAGGGCATCTTCCTACATCGAAAACATGCATGAGAAACCCAGAAGATGGTACACCGTGTGATCGGGAAAGGTTTCTAAAACGCACCTCATTTCTCATCTCCTTGTGCTCGGGTTCGCCATTCCAGCCGCTTTACTTGCAATCTCCCTCCTTGGAGAATCAGCACCTTTAACCCCCTGTTCCGTACAGGTTGCCATTTGTCCTGAGGATGAACGGCAAGAGGGGGAACCAATGAGAGACTAGCTCTAGGTGTTGGGACAGGCACAGGTCACTCTATTTTCCCATCAGGAAGAAGAATTAACCACAGGCTCAGCCTGCCGCCCGGAACCAGAATAGGGCCTGAAGCAATCCTGCGCTTTTGCGGCCAGCTCCCCAAAAAGCGAGTTGATAAATGGAGCTCAGGGGCACTACAATTCACAATCCTGTAGAGTTATAAATGGTAACTCAAGTCCAAAAATATATTGAAGGAAGGCAACGAAGA
This sequence comes from Eschrichtius robustus, assembly GCF_028021215.1. Classification (NCBI taxonomy): domain Eukaryota; kingdom Metazoa; phylum Chordata; class Mammalia; order Artiodactyla; family Eschrichtiidae; genus Eschrichtius; species Eschrichtius robustus. Next base: position 110,033,736 of record NC_090824.1, on the reverse strand, counting down.
GGATTTGAAAGCAAGGCAGAATTGCAGGAAATTTCTATAGATTATATGTTAAGTGTTTATATACATTTAACATACATTAGCCTATTTAGGTTAGCCCCATAATCCTAATTTTTCCATCCTTCCACCTTTCATTTTGGTTAACCATTAGTTTGTTTTGTAAGTCTGTGGGTGTCTTTTTCTGTGGAAGTATGTTCATTGCTAGCAACCTTAGGATAACTTGTATAAATGATATCATAGGATATTTGTCATTCCCTTTTGACTGACTTTACCTAATATGATTATTTCTAGGCTCATTTTTAATCCTGAAAACGGCACTCTTCATTTTCTACCCGAGGCTACTATTCCATTCTGTACATATACCACTTCTTCTTTGTCAATTCATCTGTTTATGGACCTTTTTTTTGGCTTCCATGTCTTGGCTATTTCAATATTGCTGCAGTGCACATTTGCCTGCCTCTGTCTTTCCGATTCTGGTGGTCTTAGATTAGAGGCCCAAAAGGTGCCCTGCCACATCCTCTGGTAGCTCAATTTTTACCTTTTAAAGCAGCTCCATTCAGTTTTTGTTAGTGCTGTTACCACTTTACATCCCACCAGCTGCTAGAAGGTACAAAGTTCTCTAAAACCCCTTCAGCATTTATAGTTTGTAGAGGTTTGGCTGATGGTCATTTGACTGGTGTGAGCTGAAACCTTTTTGGAGGTTGGATTTGCATGGGGCTAATAATTCCTTATACTGAGCTTTAGGCATGTCCTTTTTGTCTTTTCCTCTTTTTTTGTTTTTAGACAGTGAGTACAACTTCTCTCTTCATATTGACTTCTTGAAAAATTTGTCATGTGTTGAATTTTCTTGCCTATTCCCTATCCCAGGGCATTTTTGGAGGGGAGGTGTCATTTACAGCCCTGCAGTCCTTGTGACTACTAAGCAACCATTAGCACTGGGTTGAAAGCTGCTGTTGTGAGAAACAGCCACAATGCGGCAGCATTATTACGTTCTCAACCCTTGTTACTGGGGCAACAGAGTCTTCCTGGAGGTAGTGTTCCGAGGTTGTATATTAGAGAGGAATGTGCGGGGACAAGCCCCCAGATTTCAGGAGGTAGATACGAATCGCCTTTAGAGAACATGAAAAGCGGCAAAACGTCGACAATGATGCACTTGGCCAAAAAGGGCCTATGCGTTTTTTCCTGAATATATTCAGGAAAAAACGCATAGGCCCTTTTTGGCCAACCAAGCAAGCCGGAAAGGCAAATCAGCCTTACAAATAAGTCTCACTTCCCATCCGTCCAAAGGACATCCAAAACAGTGTAAAAACCAGAAGTGCAGGACAGGCCAGGTAGAAAAGGGAGCCTTGTTAGGCTGATGGGCGGGATGTAAATTGCCAACGGCCACTCTGGAGAAGTGCACGGTGTTTCCTAAACCATCTAAAAAACACAGCTAGAGAGCATAGGGCCCTTCCACTCGTGGGCGTATAAAATGGGAAAAGTAAAAATCAACAAGACACAGGCACCCCAAAGTTTAGGCCTGCTCTGTTGACAAGAACCTCCACTTCAATACACCTTAAATATGCCAGGATAGAGAAAAATGGATAAAGAAGTGTGGTACTTATGTACAATGGAATATCACTCAGCCATGAAATCAATGTCATACGGCTACCAGCAGCATGATGAGTGGATTTAGGTACGATGTTTCTCAGTGAAATAAGTCACACAGAAAAAGACACTTATCATAAGATATCACTTATAGAGGGAAAGTAAAAATCGCTACACATGACCTGATTACAAAACAGAACAGAGTCACACATTTAGAAAACACTGGATGGCTGCTTAACTGGAAAGGTGAGGTGCAGTGAGGCATAAAACAAGGGTTTGAAATTAGCACACATACCGTTCCATAAACCAAATATGTAACAGACAACACATACCCCTTGCTCAGTGAACTGGACTCAACCCCGCCTATTCACCGCACAAGAGTATATCTGACTAGTAAGAATCTTAAAACCTATGTATTGATATCTCTCTGTAAATGAATCAAGTGGGTGTAAAGCGGCATAAACACAGCAGTGAAAATCAGCTAAACCCCATTATAAAAATAGATTACAAAAAAAACCCCAACAAAGACAGTGAAAGAGAGAGAAATTCGTACAAAGTTCGTTCAGGGACAGTGAAGCAACCTGGATCGACCATATCTAGACCCACAGCTGGATTAGATATAAGGCTGGACACTCTTGGGGCTGAGAGGATTGGTGAGGTTTGGTGAGCAAACGCCTACCATTTAAAGTAATAGTGCATGGTACCCATTCTATGGGTCCCAAATCTCCAGGTTCAAGGGAATCTTCTTACAGCGAAAAAATGCATGGGAAACCAAGTGGATGGTATACAGTGTGGTCGGGAAAGGTTTCTAAAACGCACCTCATTTCTCCTCTCCTTGTGCTCGGGTTCGCCATTCCAGCCGCATTACTAACAATCTCCCCACTTGGAGAATCAGCACCTTTAACCTCCTGTTTCGTACAGGTTGCAATTTGTCTTGAGGATGAATGGGAAGAGGGGGAACCAATGAGAGGGTAGCTCTAGGTGTTGGGACAGGCACAGGTCACTCTAATTTCCATCAGGAAGAAGAATTAAGCACAGGCTCAGCCTGCCCCACGGAACCAGAATAGGGCCTGAAGCCACCCTGCGGATTTTCGGCCAACTCCCAAAAGGGCGAGTTGAAAAATGGAGCTCAGGGGCACTGCAATTCACAAACCTGCAGAGTTATAAACGATAACTCTCGTCCACAAATATATTGAGGGAAGGCAACGAAGAGGATGTGAAAGCAAGGCAGAACTGCAGGAAACTGATTTCAGGAGGTAGATTCGAATCGCCTTTAAAGCACATGGAAAGCGGCAAAACCTCGACAATGATGCCCTTGGCCAAAAAGGGCGTATGCGTATGCGTTTTTTCCTGAATAAATATTCAGCATGGCCCTTTTTGGCCAACCAAGCAACCTGGAAAGGCAAATCAGCGCTACAAAGAAGTCTCGCTTCCCATCGCTCAAAAGGGCCATGCTGAATAAAGTGACAATACCAGAAATGCAGGAAAGGCCATGGAGAAATGGGAGCCTTGCTACGCTGATGGGCGGGATGTAAATTGCCACCAGCCACTCTGGAGAAGTGCACGGGGTGTCCTGAAACATCTACAAAACACAGCTGAGAGAGCATAGGGCACTTCCACTCATGGGCGTCTAAATTGGGAAAACTAAAAATCAGCAAGACACAGGCACCCCAAAGTTTACGGTTGCTCTGTTGACAAGAACCTCCACTGCGTTACACCTTAAATATCCCAGGAAAGAGAAAAATGGATAAAGAAGTTGTGGTCCTTATGTACAATGGAATGCAACTCAGCCATGAAATCAACGTCATAAGGCTAGTAGCAGCATGATGAGTGGATTTAGGTACGACGAATCTAAGTGAAATAAGTCACACAGAAAAAGACACTTATCATAAGCTATCACTTATAGAGGGAATGTAAAAACCGCTACACTTGAACTGAATTACAAAACACAACAGAGTCACACGTTTAGAAAACACACTATGGCTGCTTAACGGGAAAGGTGAGGTGGGGTGATGCATAAAACAAGGGTTTCAAATTAGCTCAGATACCGTTCCATAAACCCAATATGTAATAGACAAGACCTACTCCTTGCTCAGTGAACTGGACTCAACACCCCCTATTCACCGCCCAAGAATATATCTGACTAGTAAGAATCTTAAAACCTATGTATTGATATCTCTCTGTAAGTGAGTCAAGTGGGTGTAAAGCGGCATAAGCACAGCAGTGAAAAGCAGCTAAACCCCATTATAACATTCAATTACTTTTAAAAACCCGTGAAACAAAGACAGTGAAAGAGAGAGAAATTCTTACAAAATTCGTTCAGGGGCTGTGATGCCACCTCGATTGACCATATCTAGACCCACAGCTGATTGAGACATAAGGGTGGACACTCTTGGGGCTGAGAGGTTTGGTGAGGTTGGGTGAGCAAACGCAGACCCTTTAAAGTAATACTGCGGGGTACCCATCTCATGGGTCCCAAATCTCCAGGTTCAAGGGCATCTTCCTACATCGAAAACATGCATGAGAAACCCAGAAGATGGTACACCGTGTGATCGGGAAAGGTTTCTAAAACGCACCTCATTTCTCATCTCCTTGTGCTCGGGTTCGCCATTCCAGCCGCTTTACTTGCAATCTCCCTCCTTGGAGAATCAGCACCTTTAACCCCCTGTTCCGTACAGGTTGCCATTTGTCCTGAGGATGAACGGCAAGAGGGGGAACCAATGAGAGACTAGCTCTAGGTGTTGGGACAGGCACAGGTCACTCTATTTTCCCATCAGGAAGAAGAATTAACCACAGGCTCAGCCTGCCGCCCGGAACCAGAATAGGGCCTGAAGCAATCCTGCGCTTTTGCGGCCAGCTCCCCAAAAAGCGAGTTGATAAATGGAGCTCAGGGGCACTACAATTCACAATCGTGTAGAGTTATAAATGGTAACTCAAGTCCAAAAATATATTGAAGGAAGGCAACGAAGAGGATTTGAAAGCAAGGCAGAATTGCAGGAAATTTCTATAGATTATATGTTAAGTGTTTATATACATTTAACATACATTAGCCTATTTAGGTTAGCCCCATAATCCTAATTTTTCCATCCTTCCACCTTTCATTTTGGTTAACCATTCGTTTGTTTTGTAAGTCTGTGGGTGTCTTTTTCTGTGGAAGTATGTTCATTGCTAGCAACCTTAGGATAACTTGTATAAATGATATCATAGGATATTTGTCATTCCCTTTTGACTGACTTTACCTAATATGATTATTTCTAGGCTCATTTTTAATCCTGAAAACGGCACTCTTCATTTTCTACCCGAGGCTACTATTCCATTCTGTACATATACCACTTCTTCTTTGTCAATTCATCTGTTTATGGACCTTTTTTTTGGCTTCCATGTCTTGGCTATTTCAATATTGCTGCAGTGCACATTTGCCTGCCTCTGTCTTTCCGATTCTGGTGGTCTTAGATTAGAGGCCCAAAAGGTGCCCTGCCACATCCTCTGGTAGCTCAATTTTTACCTTTTAAAGCAGCTCCATTCAGTTTTTGTTAGTGCTGTTACCACTTTACATCCCACCAGCTGCTAGAAGGTACAAAGTTCTCTAAAACCCCTTCAGCATTTATAGTTTGTAGAGGTTTGGCTGATGGTCATTTGACTGGTGTGAGCTGAAACCTTTTTGGAGGTTGGATTTGCATGGGGCTAATAATTCCTTATACTGAGCTTTAGGCATGTCCTTTTTGTCTTTTCCTCTTTTTTTGTTTTTAGACAGTGAGTACAACTTCTCTCTTCATATTGACTTCTTGAAAAATTTGTCATGTGTTGAATTTTCTTGCCTATTCCCTATCCCAGGGCATTTTTGGAGGGGAGGTGTCATTTACAGCCCTGCAGTCCTTGTGACTACTAAGCAACCATTAGCACTGGGTTGAAAGCTGCTGTTGTGAGAAACAGCCACAATGCGGCAGCATTATTACGTTCTCAACCCTTGTTACTGGGGCAACAGAGTCTTCCTGGAGGTAGTGTTCCGAGGTTGTATATTAGAGAGGAATGTGCGGGGACAAGCCCCCAGATTTCAGGAGGTAGATACGAATCGCCTTTAGAGAACATGAAAAGCGGCAAAACGTCGACAATGATGCACTTGGCCAAAAAGGGCCTATGCGTTTTTTCCTGAATATATTCAGGAAAAAACGCATAGGCCCTTTTTGGCCAACCAAGCAAGCCGGAAAGGCAAATCAGCCTTACAAATAAGTCTCACTTCCCATCCGTCCAAAGGACATCCAAAACAGTGTAAAAACCAGAAGTGCAGGACAGGCCAGGTAGAAAAGGGAGCCTTGTTAGGCTGATGGGCGGGATGTAAATTGCCAACGGCCACTCTGGAGAAGTGCACGGTGTTTCCTAAACCATCTAAAAAACACAGCTAGAGAGCATAGGGCCCTTCCACTCGTGGGCGTATAAAATGGGAAAAGTAAAAATCAACAAGACACAGGCACCCCAAAGTTTAGGCCTGCTCTGTTGACAAGAACCTCCACTTCAATACACCTTAAATATGCCAGGATAGAGAAAAATGGATAAAGAAGTGTGGTACTTATGTACAATGGAATATCACTCAGCCATGAAATCAATGTCATACGGCTACCAGCAGCATGATGAGTGGATTTAGGTACGATGTTTCTCAGTGAAATAAGTCACACAGAAAAAGACACTTATCATAAGATATCACTTATAGAGGGAAAGTAAAAATTGCTACACATGACCTGATTACAAAACAGAACAGAGTCACACATTTAGAAAACACTGGATGGCTGCTTAACTGGAAAGGTGAGGTGCAGTGAGGCATAAAACAAGGGTTTGAAATTAGCACACATACCGTTCCATAAACCAAATGTGTAACAGACAACACATACCCCTTGCTCAGTGAACTGGACTCAACCCCCCCTATTCACCGCACAAGAGTATATCTGACTAGTAAGAATCCTAAAACCTATGTATTGATATCTCTCTGTAAATGAATCAAGTGGGTGTAAAGCGGCAGAAACACAGCAGTGAAAATCAGCTAAACCCCATTATAAAAATAGATTACAAAAAAAACCCCAACAAAGACAGTGAAAGAGAGAGAAATTCGTACAAAGTTCGTTCAGGGACAGTGAAGCAACCTGGATCGACCATATCTAGACCCACAGCTGGATTAGATATAAGGCTGGACACTCTTGGGGCTGAGAGGATTGGTGAGGTTTGCTGAGCAAACGCCTACCATTTAAAGTAATAGTGCATGGTACCCATTCTATGGGTCCCAAATCTCCAGGTTCAAGGGAATCTTCTTACAGCGAAAAAATGCATGGGAAACCAAGTGGATGGTATACAGTGTGGTCGGGAAAGGTTTCTAAAACGCACCTCATTTCTCCTCTCCTTGTGCTCGGGTTCGCCATTCCAGCCGCATTACTAACAATCTCCCCACTTGGAGAATCAGCACCTTTAACCTCCTGTTTCGTACAGGTTGCAATTTGTCTTGAGGATGAATGGGAAGAGGGGGAACCAATGAGAGGGTAGCTCTAGGTGTTGGGACAGGCACAGGTCACTCTAATTTCCATCAGGAAGAAGAATTAAGCACAGGCTCAGCCTGCCCCACGGAACCAGAATAGGGCCTGAAGCCATCCTGCGGATTTTCGGCCAACTCCCAAAAGGGCGAGTTGAAAAATGGAGCTCAGGGGCACTGCAATTCACAAACCTGCAGAGTTATAAACGATAACTCTCGTCCACAAATATATTGAGGGAAGGCAAGGAAGAGGATGTGAAAGCAAGGCAGAACTGCAGGAAACTGATTTCAGGAGGTAGATTCGAATCGCCTTTAAAGCACATGGAAAGCGGCAAAACCTCGACAATGATGCCCTTGGCCAAAAAGGGCGTATGCGTATGCGTTTTTTCCTGAATAAATATTCAGCATGGCCCTTTTTGGCCAACCAAGCAACCTGGAAAGGCAAATCAGCGCTACAAAGAAGTCTCGCTTCCCATCGCTCAAAAGGGCCATGCTGAATAAAGTGACAATACCAGAAATGCAGGAAAGGCCATGGAGAAATGGGAGCCTTGCTACGCTGATGGGCGGGATGTAAATTGCCACCAGCCACTCTGGAGAAGTGCACGGGGTGTCCTGAAACATCTACAAAACACAGCTGAGAGAGCATAGGGCACTTCCACTCATGGGCGTCTAAATTGGGAAAACTAAAAATCAGCAAGACACAGGCACCCCAAAGTTTACGGTTGCTCTGTTGACAAGAACCTCCACTGCGTTACACCTTAAATATCCCAGGAAAGAGAAAAATGGATAAAGAAGTTGTGGTCCTTATGTACAATGGAATGCAACTCAGCCATGAAATCAACGTCATAAGGCTAGTAGCAGCATGATGAGTGGATTTAGGTACGACGAATCTAAGTGAAATAAGTCACACAGAAAAAGACACTTATCATAAGCTATCACTTATAGAGGGAATGTAAAAACCGCTACACTTGAACTGAATTACAAAACACAACAGAGTCACACGTTTAGAAAACACACTATGGCTGCTTAACGGGAAAGGTGAGGTGGGGTGATGCATAAAACAAGGGTTTCAAATTAGCTCAGATACCGTTCCATAAACCCAATATGTAATAGACAAGACCTACTCCTTGCTCAGTGAACTGGACTCAACACCCCCTATTCACCGCCCAAGAATATATCTGACTAGTAAGAATCTTAAAACCTATGTATTGATATCTCTCTGTAAGTGAGTCAAGTGGGTGTAAAGCGGCATAAGCACAGCAGTGAAAAGCAGCTAAACCCCATTATAACATTCAATTACTTTTAAAAACCCGTGAAACAAAGACAGTGAAAGAGAGAGAAATTCTTACAAAATTCGTTCAGGGGCTGTGATGCCACCTCGATTGACCATATCTAGACCCACAGCTGATTGAGACATAAGGGTGGACACTCTTGGGGCTGAGAGGTTTGGTGAGGTTGGGTGAGCAAACGCAGACCCTTTAAAGTAATACTGCGGGGTACCCATCTCATGGGTCCCAAATCTCCAGGTTCAAGGGCATCTTCCTACATCGAAAACATGCATGAGAAACCCAGAAGATGGTACACCGTGTGATCGGGAAAGGTTTCTAAAACGCACCTCATTTCTCATCTCCTTGTGCTCGGGTTCGCCATTCCAGCCGCTTTACTTGCAATCTCCCTCCTTGGAGAATCAGCACCTTTAACCCCCTGTTCCGTACAGGTTGCCATTTGTCCTGAGGATGAACGGAAAGAGGGGGAACCAATGAGAGACTAGCTCTAGGTGTTGGGACAGGCACAGGTCACTCTATTTTCCCATCAGGAAGAAGAATTAACCACAGGCTCAGCCTGCCGCCCGGAACCAGAATAGGGCCTGAAGCAATCCTGCGCTTTTGCGGCCAGCTCCCCAAAAAGCGAGTTGATAAATGGAGCTCAGGGGCACTACAATTCACAATCGTGTAGAGTTATAAATGGTAACTCAAGTCCAAAAATATATTGAAGGAAGGCAACGAAGAGGATTTGAAAGCAAGGCAGAATTGCAGGAAATTTCTATAGATTATATGTTAAGTGTTTATATACATTTAACATACATTAGCCTATTTAGGTTAGCCCCATAATCCTAATTTTTCCATCCTTCCACCTTTCATTTTGGTTAACCATTCGTTTGTTTTGTAAGTCTGTGGGTGTCTTTTTCTGTGGAAGTATGTTCATTGCTAGCAACCTTAGGATAACTTGTATAAATGATATCATAGGATATTTGTCATTCCCTTTTGACTGACTTTACCTAATATGATTATTTCTAGGCTCATTTTTAATCCTGAAAACGGCACTCTTCATTTTCTACCCGAGGCTACTATTCCATTCTGTACATATACCACTTCTTCTTTGTCAATTCATCTGTTTATGGACCTTTTTTTTGGCTTCCATGTCTTGGCTATTTCAATATTGCTGCAGTGCACATTTGCCTGCCTCTGTCTTTCCGATTCTGGTGGTCTTAGATTAGAGGCCCAAAAGGTGCCCTGCCACATCCTCTGGTAGCTCAATTTTTACCTTTTAAAGCAGCTCCATTCAGTTTTTGTTAGTGCTGTTACCACTTTACATCCCACCAGCTGCTAGAAGGTACAAAGTTCTCTAAAACCCCTTCAGCATTTATAGTTTGTAGAGGTTTGGCTGATGGTCATTTGACTGGTGTGAGCTGAAACCTTTTTGGAGGTTGGATTTGCATGGGGCTAATAATTCCTTATACTGAGCTTTAGGCATGTCCTTTTTGTCTTTTCCTCTTTTTTTGTTTTTAGACAGTGAGTACAACTTCTCTCTTCATATTGACTTCTTGAAAAATTTGTCATGTGTTGAATTTTCTTGCCTATTCCCTATCCCAGGGCATTTTTGGAGGGGAGGTGTCATTTACAGCCCTGCAGTCCTTGTGACTACTAAGCAACCATTAGCACTGGGTTGAAAGCTGCTGTTGTGAGAAACAGCCACAATGCGGCAGCATTATTACGTTCTCAACCCTTGTTACTGGGGCAACAGAGTCTTCCTGGAGGTAGTGTTCCGAGGTTGTATATTAGAGAGGAATGTGCGGGGACAAGCCCCCAGATTTCAGGAGGTAGATACGAATCGCCTTTAGAGAACATGAAAAGCGGCAAAACGTCGACAATGATGCACTTGGCCAAAAAGGGCCTATGCGTTTTTTCCTGAATATATTCAGGAAAAAACGCATAGGCCCTTTTTGGCCAACCAAGCAAGCCGGAAAGGCAAATCAGCCTTACAAATAAGTCTCACTTCCCATCCGTCCAAAGGACATCCAAAACAGTGTAAAAACCAGAAGTGCAGGACAGGCCAGGTAGAAAAGGGAGCCTTGTTAGGCTGATGGGCGGGATGTAAATTGCCAACGGCCACTCTGGAGAAGTGCACGGTGTTTCCTAAACCATCTAAAAAACACAGCTAGAGAGCATAGGGCCCTTCCACTCGTGGGCGTATAAAATGGGAAAAGTAAAAATCAACAAGACACAGGCACCCCAAAGTTTAGGCCTGCTCTGTTGACAAGAACCTCCACTTCAATACACCTTAAATATGCCAGGATAGAGAAAAATGGATAAAGAAGTGTGGTACTTATGTACAATGGAATATCACTCAGCCATGAAATCAATGTCATACGGCTACCAGCAGCATGATGAGTGGATTTAGGTACGATGTTTCTCAGTGAAATAAGTCACACAGAAAAAGACACTTATCATAAGATATCACTTATAGAGGGAAAGTAAAAATTGCTACACATGACCTGATTACAAAACAGAACAGAGTCACACATTTAGAAAACACTGGATGGCTGCTTAACTGGAAAGGTGAGGTGCAGTGAGGCATAAAACAAGGGTTTGAAATTAGCACACATACCGTTCCATAAACCAAATGTGTAACAGACAACACATACCCCTTGCTCAGTGAACTGGACTCAACCCCCCCTATTCACCGCACAAGAGTATATCTGACTAGTAAGAATCCTAAAACCTATGTATTGATATCTCTCTGTAAATGAATCAAGTGGGTGTAAAGCGGCAGAAACACAGCAGTGAAAATCAGCTAAACCCCATTATAAAAATAGATTACAAAAAAAACCCCAACAAAGACAGTGAAAGAGAGAGAAATTCGTACAAAGTTCGTTCAGGGACAGTGAAGCAACCTGGATCGACCATATCTAGACCCACAGCTGGATTAGATATAAGGCTGGACACTCTTGGGGCTGAGAGGATTGGTGAGGTTTGCTGAGCAAACGCCTACCATTTAAAGTAATAGTGCATGGTACCCATTCTATGGGTCCCAAATCTCCAGGTTCAAGGGAATCTTCTTACAGCGAAAAAATGCATGGGAAACCAAGTGGATGGTATACAGTGTGGTCGGGAAAGGTTTCTAAAACGCACCTCATTTCTCCTCTCCTTGTGCTCGGGTTCGCCATTCCAGCCGCATTACTAACAATCTCCCCACTTGGAGAATCAGCACCTTTAACCTCCTGTTTCGTACAGGTTGCAATTTGTCTTGAGGATGAATGGGAAGAGGGGGAACCAATGAGAGGGTAGCTCTAGGTGTTGGGACAGGCACAGGTCACTCTAATTTCCATCAGGAAGAAGAATTAAGCACAGGCTCAGCCTGCCCCACGGAACCAGAATAGGGCCTGAAGCCATCCTGCGGATTTTCGGCCAACTCCCAAAAGGGCGAGTTGAAAAATGGAGCTCAGGGGCACTGCAATTCACAAACCTGCAGAGTTATAAACGATAACTCTCGTCCACAAATATATTGAGGGAAGGCAAGGAAGAGGATGTGAAAGCAAGGCAGAACTGCAGGAAACTGATTTCAGGAGGTAGATTCGAATCGCCTTTAAAGCACATGGAAAGCGGCAAAACCTCGACAATGATGCCCTTGGCCAAAAAGGGCGTATGCGTATGCGTTTTTTCCTGAATAAATATTCAGCATGGCCCTTTTTGGCCAACCAAGCAACCTGGAAAGGCAAATCAGCGCTACAAAGAAGTCTCGCTTCCCATCGCTCAAAAGGGCCATGCTGAATAAAGTGACAATACCAGAAATGCAGGAAAGGCCATGGAGAAATGGGAGCCTTGCTACGCTGATGGGCGGGATGTAAGTTGCCACCAGCCACTCTGGAGAAGTGCACGGGGTGTCCTGAAACATCTACAAAACACAGCTGAGAGAGCATAGGGCACTTCCACTCATGGGCGTCTAAATTGGGAAAACTAAAAATCAGCAAGACACAGGCACCCCAAAGTTTACGGTTGCTCTGTTGACAAGAGCCTCCACTGCGTTACACCTTAAATATCCCAGGAAAGAGAAAAATGGATAAAGAAGTTGTGGTCCTTATGTACAATGGAATGCAACTCAGCCATGAAATCAACGTCATAAGGCTAGTAGCAGCATGATGAGTGGATTTAGGTACGACGAATCTAAGTGAAATAAGTCACACAGAAAAAGACACTTATCATAAGCTATCACTTATAGAGGGAATGTAAAAACCGCTACACTTGAACTGAATTACAAAACACAACAGAGTCACACGTTTAGAAAACACACTATGGCTGCTTAACGGGAAAGGTGAGGTGGGGTGATGCATAAAACAAGGGTTTCAAATTAGCTCAGATACCGTTCCATAAACCCAATATGTAATAGACAAGACCTACTCCTTGCTCAGTGAACTGGACTCAACACCCCCTATTCACCGCCCAAGAATATATCTGACTAGTAAGAATCTTAAAACCTATGTATGGATATCTCTCTGTAAGTGAGTCAAGTGGGTGTAAAGCGGCATAAGCACAGCAGTGAAAAGCAGCTAAACCCCATTATAACATTCAATTACTTTTAAAAACCCGTGAAACAAAGACAGTGAAAGAGAGAGAAATTCTTACAAAATTCGTTCAGGGGCTGTGATGCCACCTCGATTGACCATATCTAGACCCACAGCTGATTGAGACATAAGGGTGGACACTCTTGGGGCTGAGAGGTTTGGTGAGGTTGGGTGAGCAAACGCAGACCCTTTAAAGTAATACTGCGGGGTACCCATCTCATGGGTCCCAAATCTCCAGGTTCAAGGGCATCTTCCTACATCGAAAACATGCATGAGAAACCCAGAAGATGGTACACCGTGTGATCGGGAAAGGTTTCTAAAACGCACCTCATTTCTCATCTCCTTGTGCTCGGGTTCGCCATTCCAGCCGCTTTACTTGCAATCTCCCTCCTTGGAGAATCAGCACCTTTAACCCCCTGTTCCGTACAGGTTGCCATTTGTCCTGAGGATGAACGGCAAGAGGGGGAACCAATGAGAGACTAGCTCTAGGTGTTGGGACAGGCACAGGTCACTCTATTTTCCCATCAGGAAGAAGAATTAACCACAGGCTCAGCCTGCCGCCCGGAACCAGAATAGGGCCTGAAGCAATCCTGCGCTTTTGCGGCCAGCTCCCCAAAAAGCGAGTTGATAAATGGAGCTCAGGGGCACTACAATTCACAATCCTGTAGAGTTATAAATGGTAACTCAAGTCCAAAAATATATTGAAGGAAGGCAACGAAGAGGATTTGAAAGCAAGGCAGAATTGCAGGAAATTTCTATAGATTATATGTTAAGTGTTTATATACATTTAACATACATTAGCCTATTTAGGTTAGCCCCATAATCCTAATTTTTCCATCCTTCCACCTTTCATTTTGGTTAACCATTAGTTTGTTTTGTAAGTCTGTGGGTGTCTTTTTCTGTGGAAGTATGTTCATTGCTAGCAACCTTAGGATAACTTGTATAAATGATATCATAGGATATTTGTCATTCCCTTTTGACTGACTTTACCTAATATGATTATTTCTAGGCTCATTTTTAATCCTGAAAACGGCACTCTTCATTTTCTACCCGAGGCTACTATTCCATTCTGTACATATACCACTTCTTCTTTGTCAATTCATCTGTTTATGGACCTTTTTTTTTGGCTTCCATGTCTTGGCTATTTCAATATTGCTGCAGTGCACATTTGCCTGCCTCTGTCTTTCCGATTCTGGTGGTCTTAGATTAGAGGCCCAAAAGGTGCCCTGCCACATCCTCTGGTAGCTCAATTTTTACCTTTTAAAGCAGCTCCATTCAGTTTTTGTTAGTGCTGTTACCACTTTACATCCCACCAGCTGCTAGAAGGTACAAAGTTCTCTAAAACCCCTTCAGCATTTATAGTTTGTAGAGGTTTGGCTGATGGTCATTTGACTGGTGTGAGCTGAAACCTTTTTGGAGGTTGGATTTGCATGGGGCTAATAATTCCTTATACTAAGCTTTAGGCATGTCCTTTTTGTCTTTTCCTCTTTTTTTGTTTTTAGACAGTGAGTACAACTTCTCTCTTCATATTGACTTCTTGAAAAATTTGTCATGTGTTGAATTTTCTTGCCTATTCCCTATCCCAGGGCATTTTTGGAGGGGAGGTGTCATTTACAGCCCTGCAGTCCTTGTGACTACTAAGCAACCATTAGCACTGGGTTGAAAGCTGCTGTTGTGAGAAACAGCCACAATGCGGCAGCATTATTACGTTCTCAACCCTTGTTACTGGGGCAACAGAGTCTTCCTGGAGGTAGTGTTCCGAGGTTGTATATTAGAGAGGAATGTGCGGGGACAAGCCCCCAGATTTCAGGAGGTAGATACGAATCGCCTTTAGAGAACATGAAAAGCGGCAAAACGTCGACAATGATGCACTTGGCCAAAAAGGGCCTATGCGTTTTTTTCCTGAATATATTCAGGAAAAAACGCATAGGCCCTTTTTGGCCAACCAAGCAAGCCGGAAAGGCAAATCAGCCTTACAAATAAGTCTCACTTCCCATCCGTCCAAAGGACATCCAAAACAGTGTAAAAACCAGAAGTGCAGGACAGGCCAGGTAGAAAAGGGAGCCTTGTTAGGCTGATGGGTGGGATGTAAATTGCCAACGGCCACTCTGGAGAAGTGCACGGTGTTTCCTAAACCATCTAAAAAACACAGCTAGAGAGCATAGGGCCCTTCCACTCGTGGGCGTATAAAATGGGAAAAGTAAAAATCAACAAGACACAGGCACCCCAAAGTTTAGGCCTGCTCTGTTGACAAGAACCTCCACTTCAATACACCTTAAATATGCCAGGATAGAGAAAAATGGATAAAGAAGTGTGGTACTTATGTACAATGGAATATCACTCAGCCATGAAATCAATGTCATACGGCTACCAGCAGCATGATGAGTGGATTTAGGTACGATGTTTCTCAGTGAAATAAGTCACACAGAAAAAGACACTTATCATAAGATATCACTTATAGAGGGAAAGTAAAAATCGCTACACATGACCTGATTACAAAACAGAACAGAGTCACACATTTAGAAAACACTGGATGGCTGCTTAACTGGAAAGGTGAGGTGCAGTGAGGCATAAAACAAGGGTTTGAAATTAGCACACATACCGTTCCATAAACCAAATATGTAACAGACAACACATACCCCTTGCTCAGTGAACTGGACTCAACCCCCCCTATTCACCGCACAAGAGTATATCTGACTAGTAAGAATCTTAAAACCTATGTATTGATATCTCTCTGTAAATGAATCAAGTGGGTGTAAAGCGGCAGAAACACAGCAGTGAAAATCAGCTAAACCCCATTATAAAAATAGATTACAAAAAAAACCCCAACAAAGACAGTGAAAGAGAGAGAAATTCGTACAAAGTTCGTTCAGGGACAGTGAAGCAACCTGGATCGACCATATCTAGACCCACAGCTGGATTAGATATAAGGCTGGACACTCTTGGGGCTGAGAGGATTGGTGAGGTTTGGTGAGCAAACGCCTACCATTTAAAGTAATAGTGCATGGTACCCATTCTATGGGTCCCAAATCTCCAGGTTCAAGGGAATCTTCTTACAGCGAAAAAATGCATGGGAAACCAAGTGGATGGTATACAGTGTGGTCGGGAAAGGTTTCTAAAACGCACCTCATTTCTCCTCTCCTTGTGCTCGGGTTCGCCATTCCAGCCGCATTACTAACAATCTCCCCACTTGGAGAATCAGCACCTTTAACCTCCTGTTTCGTACAGGTTGCAATTTGTCTTGAGGATGAATGGGAAGAGGGGGAACCAATGAGAGGGTAGCTCTAGGTGTTGGGACAGGCACAGGTCACTCTAATTTCCATCAGGAAGAAGAATTAAGCACAGGCTCAGCCTGCCCCACGGAACCAGAATAGGGCCTGAAGCCATCCTGCGGATTTTCGGCCAACTCCCAAAAGGGCGAGTTGAAAAATGGAGCTCAGGGGCACTGCAATTCACAAACCTGCAGAGTTATAAACGATAACTCTCGTCCACAAATATATTGAGGGAAGGCAACGAAGAGGATGTGAAAGCAAGGCAGAACTGCAGGAAACTGATTTCAGGAGGTAGATTCGAATCGCCTTTAAAGCACATGGAAAGCGGCAAAACCTCGACAATGATGCCCTTGGCCAAAAAGGGCGTATGCGTATGCGTTTTTTCCTGAATAAATATTCAGCATGGCCCTTTTTGGCCAACCAAGCAACCTGGAAAGGCAAATCAGCGCTACAAAGAAGTCTCGCTTCCCATCGCTCAAAAGGGCCATGCTGAATAAAGTGACAATACCAGAAATGCAGGAAAGGCCATGGAGAAATGGGAGCCTTGCTACGCTGATGGGCGGGATGTAAATTGCCACCAGCCACTCTGGAGAAGTGCACGGGGTGTCCTGAAACATCTACAAAACACAGCTGAGAGAGCATAGGGCACTTCCACTCATGGGCGTCTAAATTGGGAAAACTAAAAATCAGCAAGACACAGGCACCCCAAAGTTTACGGTTGCTCTGTTGACAAGAACCTCCACTGCGTTACACCTTAAATATCCCAGGAAAGAGAAAAATGGATAAAGAAGTTGTGGTCCTTATGTACAATGGAATGCAACTCAGCCATGAAATCAACGTCATAAGGCTAGTAGCAGCATGATGAGTGGATTTAGGTACGACGAATCTAAGTGAAATAAGTCACACAGAAAAAGACACTTATCATAAGCTATCACTTATAGAGGGAATGCAAAAACCGCTACACTTGAACTGAATTACAAAACACAACAGAGTCACACGTTTAGAAAACACACTATGGCTGCTTAACGGGAAAGGTGAGGTGGGGTGATGCATAAAACAAGGGTTTCAAATTAGCTCAGATACCGTTCCATAAACCCAATATGTAATAGACAAGACCTACTCCTTGCTCAGTGAACTGGACTCAACACCCCCTATTCACCGCCCAAGAATATATCTGACTAGTAAGAATCTTAAAACCTATGTATTGATATCTCTCTGTAAGTGAGTCAAGTGGGTGTAAAGCGGCATAAGCACAGCAGTGAAAAGCAGCTAAACCCCATTATAACATTCAATTACTTTTAAAAACCCGTGAAACAAAGACAGTGAAAGAGAGAGAAATTCTTACAAAATTCGTTCAGGGGCTGTGATGCCACCTCGATTGACCATATCTAGACCCACAGCTGATTGAGACATAAGGGTGGACACTCTTGGGGCTGAGAGGTTTGGTGAGGTTGGGTGAGCAAACGCAGACCCTTTAAAGTAATACTGCGGGGTACCCATCTCATGGGTCCCAAATCTCCAGGTTCAAGGGCATCTTCCTACATCGAAAACATGCATGAGAAACCCAGAAGATGGTACACCGTGTGATCGGGAAAGGTTTCTAAAACGCACCTCATTTCTCATCTCCTTGTGCTCGGGTTCGCCATTCCAGCCGCTTTACTTGCAATCTCCCTCCTTGGAGAATCAGCACCTTTAACCCCCTGTTCCGTACAGGTTGCCATTTGTCCTGAGGATGAACGGCAAGAGGGGGAACCAATGAGAGACTAGCTCTAGGTGTTGGGACAGGCACAGGTCACTCTATTTTCCCATCAGGAAGAAGAATTAACCACAGGCTCAGCCTGCCGCCCGGAACCAGAATAGGGCCTGAAGCAATCCTGCGCTTTTGCGGCCAGCTCCCCAAAAAGCGAGTTGATAAATGGAGCTCAGGGGCACTACAATTCACAATCCTGTAGAGTTATAAATGGTAACTCAAGTCCAAAAATATATTGAAGGAAGGCAACGAAGAGGATTTGAAAGCAAGGCAGAATTGCAGGAAATTTCTATAGATTATATGTTAAGTGTTTATATACATTTAACATACATTAGCCTATTTAGGTTAGCCCCATAATCCTAATTTTTCCATCCTTCCACCTTTCATTTTGGTTAACCATTAGTTTGTTTTGTAAGTCTGTGGGTGTCTTTTTCTGTGGAAGTATGTTCATTGCTAGCAACCTTAGGATAACTTGTATAAATGATATCATAGGATATTTGTCATTCCCTTTTGACTGACTTTACCTAATATGATTATTTCTAGGCTCATTTTTAATCCTGAAAACGGCACTCTTCATTTTCTACCCGAGGCTACTATTCCATTCTGTACATATACCACTTCTTCTTTGTCAATTCATCTGTTTATGGACCTTTTTTTTTGGCTTCCATGTCTTGGCTATTTCAATATTGCTGCAGTGCACATTTGCCTGCCTCTGTCTTTCCGATTCTGGTGGTCTTAGATTAGAGGCCCAAAAGGTGCCCTGCCACATCCTCTGGTAGCTCAATTTTTACCTTTTAAAGCAGCTCCATTCAGTTTTTGTTAGTGCTGTTACCACTTTACATCCCACCAGCTGCTAGAAGGTACAAAGTTCTCTAAAACCCCTTCAGCATTTATAGTTTGTAGAGGTTTGGCTGATGGTCATTTGACTGGTGTGAGCTGAAACCTTTTTGGAGGTTGGATTTGCATGGGGCTAATAATTCCTTATACTGAGCTTTAGGCATGTCCTTTTTGTCTTTTCCTCTTTTTTTGTTTTTAGACAGTGAGTACAACTTCTCTCTTCATATTGACTTCTTGAAAAATTTGTCATGTGTTGAATTTTCTTGCCTATTCCCTATCCCAGGGCATTTTTGGAGGGGAGGTGTCATTTACAGCCCTGCAGTCCTTGTGACTACTAAGCAACCATTAGCACTGGGTTGAAAGCTGCTGTTGTGAGAAACAGCCACAATGCGGCAGCATTATTACGTTCTCAACCCTTGTTACTGGGGCAACAGAGTCTTCCTGGAGGTAGTGTTCCGAGGTTGTATATTAGAGAGGAATGTGCGGGGACAAGCCCCCAGATTTCAGGAGGTAGATACGAATCGCCTTTAGAGAACATGAAAAGCGGCAAAACGTCGACAATGATGCACTTGGCCAAAAAGGGCCTATGCGTTTTTTCCTGAATATATTCAGGAAAAAACGCATAGGCCCTTTTTGGCCAACCAAGCAAGCCGGAAAGGCAAATCAGCCTTACAAATAAGTCTCACTTCCCATCCGTCCAAAGGACATCCAAAACAGTGTAAAAACCAGAAGTGCAGGACAGGCCAGGTAGAAAAGGGAGCCTTGTTAGGCTGATGGGCGGGATGTAAATTGCCAACGGCCACTCTGGAGAAGTGCACGGTGTTTCCTAAACCATCTAAAAAACACAGCTAGAGAGCATAGGGCCCTTCCACTCGTGGGCGTATAAAATGGGAAAAGTAAAAATCAACAAGACACAGGCACCCCAAAGTTTAGGCCTGCTCTGTTGACAAGAACCTCCACTTCAATACACCTTAAATATGCCAGGATAGAGAAAAATGGATAAAGAAGTGTGGTACTTATGTACAATGGAATATCACTCAGCCATGAAATCAATGTCGTACGGCTACCAGCAGCATGATGAGTGGATTTAGGTACGATGTTTCTCAGTGAAATAAGTCACACAGAAAAAGACACTTATCATAAGATATCACTTATAGAGGGAAAGTAAAAATTGCTACACATGACCTGATTACAAAACAGAACAGAGTCACACATTTAGAAAACACTGGATGGCTGCTTAACTGGAAAGGTGAGGTGCAGTGAGGCATAAAACAAGGGTTTGAAATTAGCACACATACCGTTCCATAAACCAAATGTGTAACAGACAACACATACCCCTTGCTCAGTGAACTGGACTCAAACCCCCTATTCACCGCACAAGAGTATATCTGACTAGTAAGAATCCTAAAACCTATGTATTGATATCTCTCTGTAAATGAATCAAGTGGGTGTAAAGCGGCAGAAACACAGCAGTGAAAATCAGCTAAACCCCATTATAAAAATAGATTACAAAAAAAACCCCAACAAAGACAGTGAAAGAGAGAGAAATTCGTACAAAGTTCGTTCAGGGACAGTGAAGCAACCTGGATCGACCATATCTAGACCCACAGCTGGATTAGATATAAGGCTGGACACTCTTGGGGCTGAGAGGATTGGTGAGGTTTGCTGAGCAAACGCCTACCATTTAAAGTAATAGTGCATGGTACCCATTCTATGGGTCCCAAATCTCCAGGTTCAAGGGAATCTTCTTACAGCGAAAAAATGCATGGGAAACCAAGTGGATGGTATACAGTGTGGTCGGGAAAGGTTTCTAAAACGCACCTCATTTCTCCTCTCCTTGTGCTCGGGTTCGCCATTCCAGCCGCATTACTAACAATCTCCCCACTTGGAGAATCAGCACCTTTAACCTCCTGTTTCGTACAGGTTGCAATTTGTCTTGAGGATGAATGGGAAGAGGGGGAACCAATGAGAGGGTAGCTCTAGGTGTTGGGACAGGCACAGGTCACTCTAATTTCCATCAGGAAGAAGAATTAAGCACAGGCTCAGCCTGCCCCACGGAACCAGAATAGGGCCTGAAGCCATCCTGCGGATTTTCGGCCAACTCCCAAAAGGGCGAGTTGAAAAATGGAGCTCAGGGGCACTGCAATTCACAAACCTGCAGAGTTATAAACGATAACTCTCGTCCACAAATATATTGAGGGAAGGCAACGAAGAGGATGTGAAAGCAAGGCAGAACTGCAGGAAACTGATTTCAGGAGGTAGATTCGAATCGCCTTTAAAGCACATGGAAAGCGGCAAAACCTCGACAATGATGCCCTTGGCCAAAAAGGGCGTATGCGTATGCGTTTTTTCCTGAATAAATATTCAGCATGGCCCTTTTTGGCCAACCAAGCAACCTGGAAAGGCAAATCAGCGCTACAAAGAAGTCTCGCTTCCCATCGCTCAAAAGGGCCATGCTGAATAAAGTGACAATACCAGAAATGCAGGAAAGGCCATGGAGAAATGGGAGCCTTGCTACGCTGATGGGCGGGATGTAAATTGCCACCAGCCACTCTGGAGAAGTGCACGGGGTGTCCTGAAACATCTACAAAACACAGCTGAGAGAGCATAGGGCACTTCCACTCATGGGCGTCTAAATTGGGAAAACTAAAAATCAGCAAGACACAGGCACCCCAAAGTTTACGGTTGCTCTGTTGACAAGAACCTCCACTGCGTTACACCTTAAATATCCCAGGAAAGAGAAAAATGGATAAAGAAGTTGTGGTCCTTATGTACAATGGAATGCAACTCAGCCATGAAATCAACGTCATAAGGCTAGTAGCAGCATGATGAGTGGATTTAGGTACGACGAATCTAAGTGAAATAAGTCACACAGAAAAAGACACTTATCATAAGCTATCACTTATAGAGGGAATGCAAAAACCGCTACACTTGAACTGAATTACAAAACACAACAGAGTCACACGTTTAGAAAACACACTATGGCTGCTTAACGGGAAAGGTGAGGTGGGGTGATGCATAAAACAAGGGTTTCAAATTAGCTCAGATACCGTTCCATAAACCCAATATGTAATAGACAAGACCTACTCCTTGCTCAGTGAACTGGACTCAACACCCCCTATTCACCGCCCAAGAATATATCTGACTAGTAAGAATCTTAAAACCTATGTATTGATATCTCTCTGTAAGTGAGTCAAGTGGGTGTAAAGCGGCATAAGCACAGCAGTGAAAAGCAGCTAAACCCCATTATAACATTCAATTACTTTTAAAAACCCGTGAAACAAAGACAGTGAAAGAGAGAGAAATTCTTACAAAATTCGTTCAGGGGCTGTGATGCCACCTCGATTGACCATATCTAGACCCACAGCTGATTGAGACATAAGGGTGGACACTCTTGGGGCTGAGAGGTTTGGTGAGGTTGGGTGAGCAAACGCAGACCCTTTAAAGTAATACTGCGGGGTACCCATCTCATGGGTCCCAAATCTCCAGGTTCAAGGGCATCTTCCTACATCGAAAACATGCATGAGAAACCCAGAAGATGGTACACCGTGTGATCGGGAAAGGTTTCTAAAACGCACCTCATTTCTCATCTCCTTGTGCTCGGGTTCGCCATTCCAGCCGCTTTACTTGCAATCTCCCTCCTTGGAGAATCAGCACCTTTAACCCCCTGTTCCGTACAGGTTGCCATTTGTCCTGAGGATGAACGGCAAGAGGGGGAACCAATGAGAGACTAGCTCTAGGTGTTGGGACAGGCACAGGTCACTCTGTTTTCCCATCAGGAAGAAGAATTAACCACAGGCTCAGCCTGCCGCCCGGAACCAGAATAGGGCCTGAAGCAATCCTGCGCTTTTGCGGCCAGCTCCCCAAAAAGCGAGTTGATAAATGGAGCTCAGGGGCACTACAATTCACAATCCTGTAGAGTTATAAATGGTAACTCAAGTCCAAAAATATATTGAAGGAAGGCAACGAAGAGGATTTGAAAGCAAGGCAGAATTGCAGGAAATTTCTATAGATTATATGTTAAGTGTTTATATACATTTAACATACATTAGCCTATTTAGGTTAGCCCCATAATCCTAATTTTTCCATCCTTCCACCTTTCATTTTGGTTAACCATTAGTTTGTTTTGTAAGTCTGTGGGTGTCTTTTTCTGTGGAAGTATGTTCATTGCTAGCAACCTTAGGATAACTTGTATAAATGATATCATAGGATATTTGTCATTCCCTTTTGACTGACTTTACCTAATATGATTATTTCTAGGCTCATTTTTAATCCTGAAAACGGCACTCTTCATTTTCTACCCGAGGCTACTATTCCATTCTGTACATATACCACTTCTTCTTTGTCAATTCATCTGTTTATGGACCTTTTTTTTTGGCTTCCATGTCTTGGCTATTTCAATATTGCTGCAGTGCACATTTGCCTGCCTCTGTCTTTCCGATTCTGGTGGTCTTAGATTAGAGGCCCAAAAGGTGCCCTGCCACATCCTCTGGTAGCTCAATTTTTACCTTTTAAAGCAGCTCCATTCAGTTTTTGTTAGTGCTGTTACCACTTTACATCCCACCAGCTGCTAGAAGGTACAAAGTTCTCTAAAAGCCCTTCAGCATTTATAGTTTGTAGAGGTTTGGCTGATGGTCATTTGACTGGTGTGAGCTGAAACCTTTTTGGAGGTTGGATTTGCATGGGGCTAATAATTCCTTATACTGAGCTTTAGGCATGTCCTTTTTGTCTTTTCCTCTTTTTTTGTTTTTAGACAGTGAGTACAACTTCTCTCTTCATATTGACTTCTTGAAAAATTTGTCATGTGTTGAATTTTCTTGCCTATTCCCTATCCCAGGGCATTTTTGGAGGGGAGGTGTCATTTACAGCCCTGCAGTCCTTGTGACTACTAAGCAACCATTAGCACTGGGTTGAAAGCTGCTGTTGTGAGAAACAGCCACAATGCGGCAGCATTATTACGTTCTCAACCCTTGTTACTGGGGCAACAGAGTCTTCCTGGAGGTAGTGTTCCGAGGTTGTATATTAGAGAGGAATGTGCGGGGACAAGCCCCCAGATTTCAGGAGGTAGATACGAATCGCCTTTAGAGAACATGAAAAGCGGCAAAACGTCGACAATGATGCACTTGGCCAAAAAGGGCCTATGCGTTTTTTCCTGAATATATTCAGGAAAAAACGCATAGGCCCTTTTTGGCCAACCAAGCAAGCCGGAAAGGCAAATCAGCCTTACAAATAAGTCTCACTTCCCATCCGTCCAAAGGACATCCAAAACAGTGTAAAAACCAGAAGTGCAGGACAGGCCAGGTAGAAAAGGGAGCCTTGTTAGGCTGATGGGCGGGATGTAAATTGCCAACGGCCACTCTGGAGAAGTGCACGGTGTTTCCTAAACCATCTAAAAAACACAGCTAGAGAGCATAGGGCCCTTCCACTCGTGGGCGTATAAAATGGGAAAAGTAAAAATCAACAAGACACAGGCACCCCAAAGTTTAGGCCTGCTCTGTTGACAAGAACCTCCACTTCAATACACCTTAAATATGCCAGGATAGAGAAAAATGGATAAAGAAGTGTGGTACTTATGTACAATGGAATATCACTCAGCCATGAAATCAATGTCATACGGCTACCAGCAGCATGATGAGTGGATTTAGGTACGATGTTTCTCAGTGAAATAAGTCACACAGAAAAAGACACTTATCATAAGATATCACTTATAGAGGGAAAGTAAAAATCGCTACACATGACCTGATTACAAAACAGAACAGAGTCACACATTTAGAAAACACTGGATGGCTGCTTAACTGGAAAGGTGAGGTGCAGTGAGGCATAAAACAAGGGTTTGAAATTAGCACACATACCGTTCCATAAACCAAATATGTAACAGACAACACATACCCCTTGCTCAGTGAACTGGACTCAACCCCCCCTATTCACCGCACAAGAGTATATCTGACTAGTAAGAATCTTAAAACCTATGTATTGATATCTCTCTGTAAATGAATCAAGTGGGTGTAAAGCGGCAGAAACACAGCAGTGAAAATCAGCTAAACCCCATTATAAAAATAGATTACAAAAAAAAACCCCAACAAAGACAGTGAAAGAGAGAGAAATTCGTACAAAGTTCGTTCAGGGACAGTGAAGCAACCTGGATCGACCATATCTAGACCCACAGCTGGATTAGATATAAGGCTGGACACTCTTGGGGCTGAGAGGATTGGTGAGGTTTGGTGAGCAAACGCCTACCATTTAAAGTAATAGTGCATGGTACCCATTCTATGGGTCCCAAATCTCCAGGTTCAAGGGAATCTTCTTACAGCGAAAAAATGCATGGGAAACCAAGTGGATGGTATACAGTGTGGTCGGGAAAGGTTTCTAAAACGCACCTCATTTCTCCTCTCCTTGTGCTCGGGTTCGCCATTCCAGCCGCATTACTAACAATCTCCCCACTTGGAGAATCAGCACCTTTAACCTCCTGTTTCGTACAGGTTGCAATTTGTCTTGAGGATGAATGGGAAGAGGGGGAACCAATGAGAGGGTAGCTCTAGGTGTTGGGACAGGCACAGGTCACTCTAATTTCCATCAGGAAGAAGAATTAAGCACAGGCTCAGCCTGCCCCACGGAACCAGAATAGGGCCTGAAGCCATCCTGCGGATTTTCGGCCAACTCCCAAAAGGGCGAGTTGAAAAATGGAGCTCAGGGGCACTGCAATTCACAAACCTGCAGAGTTATAAACGATAACTCTCGTCCACAAATATATTGAGGGAAGGCAACGAAGAGGATGTGAAAGCAAGGCAGAACTGCAGGAAACTGATTTCAGGAGGTAGATTCGAATCGCCTTTAAAGCACATGGAAAGCGGCAAAACCTCGACAATGATGCCCTTGGCCAAAAAGGGCGTATGCGTATGCGTTTTTTCCTGAATAAATATTCAGCATGGCCCTTTTTGGCCAACCAAGCAACCTGGAAAGGCAAATCAGCGCTACAAAGAAGTCTCGCTTCCCATCGCTCAAAAGGGCCATGCTGAATAAAGTGACAATACCAGAAATGCAGGAAAGGCCATGGAGAAATGGGAGCCTTGCTACGCTGATGGGCGGGATGTAAATTGCCACCAGCCACTCTGGAGAAGTGCACGGGGTGTCCTGAAACATCTACAAAACACAGCTGAGAGAGCATAGGGCACTTCCACTCATGGGCGTCTAAATTGGGAAAACTAAAAATCAGCAAGACACAGGCACCCCAAAGTTTACGGTTGCTCTGTTGACAAGAACCTCCACTGCGTTACACCTTAAATATCCCAGGAAAGAGAAAAATGGATAAAGAAGTTGTGGTCCTTATGTACAATGGAATGCAACTCAGCCATGAAATCAACGTCATAAGGCTAGTAGCAGCATGATGAGTGGATTTAGGTACGACGAATCTAAGTGAAATAAGTCACACAGAAAAAGACACTTATCATAAGCTATCACTTATAGAGGGAATGCAAAAACCGCTACACTTGAACTGAATTACAAAACACAACAGAGTCACACGTTTAGAAAACACACTATGGCTGCTTAACGGGAAAGGTGAGGTGGGGTGATGCATAAAACAAGGGTTTCAAATTAGCTCAGATACCGTTCCATAAACCCAATATGTAATAGACAAGACCTACTCCTTGCTCAGTGAACTGGACTCAACACCCCCTATTCACCGCCCAAGAATATATCTGACTAGTAAGAATCTTAAAACCTATGTATTGATATCTCTCTGTAAGTGAGTCAAGTGGGTGTAAAGCGGCATAAGCACAGCAGTGAAAAGCAGCTAAACCCCATTATAACATTCAATTACTTTTAAAAACCCGTGAAACAAAGACAGTGAAAGAGAGAGAAATTCTTACAAAATTCGTTCAGGGGCTGTGATGCCACCTCGATTGACCATATCTAGACCCACAGCTGATTGAGACATAAGGGTGGACACTCTTGGGGCTGAGAGGTTTGGTGAGGTTGGGTGAGCAAACGCAGACCCTTTAAAGTAATACTGCGGGGTACCCATCTCATGGGTCCCAAATCTCCAGGTTCAAGGGCATCTTCCTACATCGAAAACATGCATGAGAAACCCAGAAGATGGTACACCGTGTGATCGGGAAAGGTTTCTAAAACGCACCTCATTTCTCATCTCCTTGTGCTCGGGTTCGCCATTCCAGCCGCTTTACTTGCAATCTCCCTCCTTGGAGAATCAGCACCTTTAACCCCCTGTTCCCTACAGGTTGCCATTTGTCCTGAGGATGAACGGCAAGAGGGGGAACCAATGAGAGACTAGCTCTAGGTGTTGGGACAGGCACAGGTCACTCTATTTTCCCATCAGGAAGAAGAATTAACCACAGGCTCAGCCTGCCGCCCGGAACCAGAATAGGGCCTGAAGCAATCCTGCGCTTTTGCGGCCAGCTCCCCAAAAAGCGAGTTGATAAATGGAGCTCAGGGGCACTACAATTCACAATCCTGTAGAGTTATAAATGGTAACTCAAGTCCAAAAATATATTGAAGGAAGGCAACGAAGAGGATTTGAAAGCAAGGCAGAATTGCAGGAAATTTCTATAGATTATATGTTAAGTGTTTATATACATTTAACATACATTAGCCTATTTAGGTTAGCCCCATAATCCTAATTTTTCCATCCTTCCACCTTTCATTTTGGTTAACCATTAGTTTGTTTTGTAAGTCTGTGGGTGTCTTTTTCTGTGGAAGTATGTTCATTGCTAGCAACCTTAGGATAACTTGTATAAATGATATCATAGGATATTTGTCATTCCCTTTTGACTGACTTTACCTAATATGATTATTTCTAGGCTCATTTTTAATCCTGAAAACGGCACTCTTCATTTTCTACCCGAGGCTACTATTCCATTCTGTACATATACCACTTCTTCTTTGTCAATTCATCTGTTTATGGACCTTTTTTTTTGGCTTCCATGTCTTGGCTATTTCAATATTGCTGCAGTGCACATTTGCCTGCCTCTGTCTTTCCGATTCTGGTGGTCTTAGATTAGAGGCCCAAAAGGTGCCCTGCCACATCCTCTGGTAGCTCAATTTTTACCTTTTAAAGCAGCTCCATTCAGTTTTTGTTAGTGCTGTTACCACTTTACATCCCACCAGCTGCTAGAAGGTACAAAGTTCTCTAAAAGCCCTTCAGCATTTATAGTTTGTAGAGGTTTGGCTGATGGTCATTTGACTGGTGTGAGCTGAAACCTTTTTGGAGGTTGGATTTGCATGGGGCTAATAATTCCTTATACTGAGCTTTAGGCATGTCCTTTTTGTCTTTTCCTCTTTTTTTGTTTTTAGACAGTGAGTACAACTTCTCTCTTCATATTGACTTCTTGAAAAATTTGTCATGTGTTGAATTTTCTTGCCTATTCCCTATCCCAGGGCATTTTTGGAGGGGAGGTGTCATTTACAGCCCTGCAGTCCTTGTGACTACTAAGCAACCATTAGCACTGGGTTGAAAGCTGCTGTTGTGAGAAACAGCCACAATGCGGCAGCATTATTACGTTCTCAACCCTTGTTACTGGGGCAACAGAGTCTTCCTGGAGGTAGTGTTCCGAGGTTGTATATTAGAGAGGAATGTGCGGGGACAAGCCCCCAGATTTCAGGAGGTAGTTACGAATCGCCTTTAGAGAACATGAAAAGCGGCAAAACGTCGACAATGATGCACTTGGCCAAAAAGGGCCTATGCGTTTTTTCCTGAATATATTCAGGAAAAAACGCATAGGCCCTTTTTGGCCAACCAAGCAAGCCGGAAAGGCAAATCAGCCTTACAAATAAGTCTCACTTCCCATCCGTCCAAAGGACATCCAAAACAGTGTAAAAACCAGAAGTGCAGGACAGGCCAGGTAGAAAAGGGAGCCTTGTTAGGCTGATGGGCGGGATGTAAATTGCCAACGGCCACTCTGGAGAAGTGCACGGTGTTTCCTAAACCATCTAAAAAACACAGCTAGAGAGCATAGGGCCCTTCCACTCGTGGGCGTATAAAATGGGAAAAGTAAAAATCAACAAGACACAGGCACCCCAAAGTTTAGGCCTGCTCTGTTGACAAGAACCTCCACTTCAATACACCTTAAATATGCCAGGATAGAGAAAAATGGATAAAGAAGTGTGGTACTTATGTACAATGGAATATCACTCAGCCATGAAATCAATGTCATACGGCTACCAGCAGCATGATGAGTGGATTTAGGTACGATGTTTCTCAGTGAAATAAGTCACACAGAAAAAGACACTTATCATAAGATATCACTTATAGAGGGAAAGTAAAAATCGCTACACATGACCTGATTACAAAACAGAACAGAGTCACACATTTAGAAAACACTGGATGGCTGCTTAACTGGAAAGGTGAGGTGCAGTGAGGCATAAAACAAGGGTTTGAAATTAGCACACATACCGTTCCATAAACCAAATATGTAACAGACAACACATACCCCTTGCTCAGTGAACTGGACTCAACCCCGCCTATTCACCGCACAAGAGTATATCTGACTAGTAAGAATCTTAAAACCTATGTATTGATATCTCTCTGTAAATGAATCAAGTGGGTGTAAAGCGGCATAAACACAGCAGTGAAAATCAGCTAAACCCCATTATAAAAATAGATTACAAAAAAAACCCCAACAAAGACAGTGAAAGAGAGAGAAATTCGTACAAAGTTCGTTCAGGGACAGTGAAGCAACCTGGATCGACCATATCTAGACCCACAGCTGGATTAGATATAAGGCTGGACACTCTTGGGGCTGAGAGGATTGGTGAGGTTTGGTGAGCAAACGCCTACCATTTAAAGTAATAGTGCATGGTACCCATTCTATGGGTCCCAAATCTCCAGGTTCAAGGGAATCTTCTTACAGCGAAAAAATGCATGGGAAACCAAGTGGATGGTATACAGTGTGGTCGGGAAAGGTTTCTAAAACGCACCTCATTTCTCCTCTCCTTGTGCTCGGGTTCGCCATTCCAGCCGCATTACTAACAATCTCCCCACTTGGAGAATCAGCACCTTTAACCTCCTGTTTCGTACAGGTTGCAATTTGTCTTGAGGATGAATGGGAAGAGGGGGAACCAATGAGAGGGTAGCTCTAGGTGTTGGGACAGGCACAGGTCACTCTAATTTCCATCAGGAAGAAGAATTAAGCACAGGCTCAGCCTGCCCCACGGAACCAGAATAGGGCCTGAAGCCATCCTGCGGATTTTCGGCCAACTCCCAAAAGGGCGAGTTGAAAAATGGAGCTCAGGGGCACTGCAATTCACAAACCTGCAGAGTTATAAACGATAACTCTCGTCCACAAATATATTGAGGGAAGGCAACGAAGAGGATGTGAAAGCAAGGCAGAACTGCAGGAAACTGATTTCAGGAGGTAGATTCGAATCGCCTTTAAAGCACATGGAAAGCGGCAAAACCTCGACAATGATGCCCTTGGCCAAAAAGGGCGTATGCGTATGCGTTTTTTCCTGAATAAATATTCAGCATGGCCCTTTTTGGCCAACCAAGCAACCTGGAAAGGCAAATCAGCGCTACAAAGAAGTCTCGCTTCCCATCGCTCAAAAGGGCCATGCTGAATAAAGTGACAATACCAGAAATGCAGGAAAGGCCATGGAGAAATGGGAGCCTTGCTACGCTGATGGGCGGGATGTAAATTGCCACCAGCCACTCTGGAGAAGTGCACGGGGTGTCCTGAAACATCTACAAAACACAGCTGAGAGAGCATAGGGCACTTCCACTCATGGGCGTCTAAATTGGGAAAACTAAAAATCAGCAAGACACAGGCACCCCAAAGTTTACGGTTGCTCTGTTGACAAGAACCTCCACTGCGTTACACCTTAAATATCCCAGGAAAGAGAAAAATGGATAAAGAAGTTGTGGTCCTTATGTACAATGGAATGCAACTCAGCCATGAAATCAACGTCATAAGGCTAGTAGCAGCATGATGAGTGGATTTAGGTACGACGAATCTAAGTGAAATAAGTCACACAGAAAAAGACACTTATCATAAGCTATCACTTATAGAGGGAATGTAAAAAACGCTACACTTGAACTGAATTACAAAACACAACAGAGTCACACGTTTAGAAAACACACTATGGCTGCTTAACGGGAAAGGTGAGGTGGGGTGATGCATAAAACAAGGGTTTCAAATTAGCTCAGATACCGTTCCATAAACCCAATATGTAATAGACAAGACCTACTCCTTGCTCAGTGAACTGGACTCAACACCCCCTATTCACCGCCCAAGAATATATCTGACTAGTAAGAATCTTAAAACCTATGTATTGATATCTCTCTGTAAGTGAGTCAAGTGGGTGTAAAGCGGCATAAGCACAGCAGTGAAAAGCAGCTAAACCCCATTATAACATTCAATTACTTTTAAAAACCCGTGAAACAAAGACAGTGAAAGAGAGAGAAATTCTTACAAAATTCGTTCAGGGGCTGTGATGCCACCTCGATTGACCATATCTAGACCCACAGCTGATTGAGACATAAGGGTGGACACTCTTGGGGCTGAGAGGTTTGGTGAGGTTGGGTGAGCAAACGCAGACCCTTTAAAGTAATACTGCGGGGTACCCATCTCATGGGTCCCAAATCTCCAGGTTCAAGGGCATCTTCCTACATCGAAAACATGCATGAGAAACCCAGAAGATGGTACACCGTGTGATCGGGAAAGGTTTCTAAAACGCACCTCATTTCTCATCTCCTTGTGCTCGGGTTCGCCATTCCAGCCGCTTTACTTGCAATCTCCCTCCTTGGAGAATCAGCACCTTTAACCCCCTGTTCCGTACAGGTTGCCATTTGTCCTGAGGATGAACGGCAAGAGGGGGAACCAATGAGAGACTAGCTCTAGGTGTTGGGACAGGCACAGGTCACTCTATTTTCCCATCAGGAAGAAGAATTAACCACAGGCTCAGCCTGCCGCCCGGAACCAGAATAGGGCCTGAAGCAATCCTGCGCTTTTGCGGCCAGCTCCCCAAAAAGCGAGTTGATAAATGGAGCTCAGGGGCACTACAATTCACAATCCTGTAGAGTTATAAATGGTAACTCAAGTCCAAAAATATATTGAAGGAAGGCAACGAAGAGGATTTGAAAGCAAGGCAGAATTGCAGGAAATTTCTATAGATTATATGTTAAGTGTTTATATACATTTAACATACATTAGCCTATTTAGGTTAGCCCCATAATCCTAATTTTTCCATCCTTCCACCTTTCATTTTGGTTAACCATTAGTTTGTTTTGTAAGTCTGTGGGTGTCTTTTTCTGTGGAAGTATGTTCATTGCTAGCAACCTTAGGATAACTTGTATAAATGATATCATAGGATATTTGTCATTCCCTTTTGACTGACTTTACCTAATATGATTATTTCTAGGCTCATTTTTAATCCTGAAAACGGCACTCTTCATTTTCTACCCGAGGCTACTATTCCATTCTGTACATATACCACTTCTTCTTTGTCAATTCATCTGTTTATGGACCTTTTTTTTGGCTTCCATGTCTTGGCTATTTCAATATTGCTGCAGTGCACATTTGCCTGCCTCTGTCTTTCCGATTCTGGTGGTCTTAGATTAGAGGCCCAAAAGGTGCCCTGCCACATCCTCTGGTAGCTCAATTTTTACCTTTTAAAGCAGCTCCATTCAGTTTTTGTTAGTGCTGTTACCACTTTACATCCCACCAGCTGCTAGAAGGTACAAAGTTCTCTAAAACTCCTTCAGCATTTATAGTTTGTAGAGGTTTGGCTGATGGTCATTTGACTGGTGTGAGCTGAAACCTTTTTGGAGGTTGGATTTGCATGGGGCTAATAATTCCTTATACTGAGCTTTAGGCATGTCCTTTTTGTCTTTTCCTCTTTTTTTGTTTTTAGACAGTGAGTACAACTTCTCTCTTCATATTGACTTCTTGAAAAATTTGTCATGTGTTGAATTTTCTTGCCTATTCCCTATCCCAGGGCATTTTTGGAGGGGAGGTGTCATTTACAGCCCTGCAGTCCTTGTGACTACTAAGCAACCATTAGCACTGGGTTGAAAGCTGCTGTTGTGAGAAACAGCCACAATGCGGCAGCATTATTACGTTCTCAACCCTTGTTACTGGGGCAACAGAGTCTTCCTGGAGGTAGTGTTCCGAGGTTGTATATTAGAGAGGAATGTGCGGGGACAAGCCCCCAGATTTCAGGAGGTAGATACGAATCGCCTTTAGAGAACATGAAAAGCGGCAAAACGTCGACAATGATGCACTTGGCCAAAAAGGGCCTATGCGTTTTTTCCTGAATATATTCAGGAAAAAACGCATAGGCCCTTTTTGGCCAACCAAGCAAGCCGGAAAGGCAAATCAGCCTTACAAATAAGTCTCACTTCCCATCCGTCCAAAGGACATCCAAAACAGTGTAAAAACCAGAAGTGCAGGACAGGCCAGGTAGAAAAGGGAGCCTTGTTAGGCTGATGGGCGGGATGTAAATTGCCAACGGCCACTCTGGAGAAGTGCACGGTGTTTCCTAAACCATCTAAAAAACACAGCTAGAGAGCATAGGGCCCTTCCACTCGTGGGCGTATAAAATGGGAAAAGTAAAAATCAACAAGACACAGGCACCCCAAAGTTTAGGCCTGCTCTGTTGACAAGAACCTCCACTTCAATACACCTTAAATATGCCAGGATAGAGAAAAATGGATAAAGAAGTGTGGTACTTATGTACAATGGAATATCACTCAGCCATGAAATCAAAGTCATAAGGCTAGTAGCAACATGATGAGTGGATTTAGGTACGACGATTCTAAGTGAAATAAGTCAAACAGAAAAAGACACTTATCATAAGATATCACTTATAGAGGGAATGTAAAAACCGCTACACTTGAACTGAATTACAAACCAGAACAGAGTCACACGTTTAGAAAACACACTATGGCTGCTTAACGGGAAAGGTGAGGTGGGGTGATGCATAAAACAAGGGTTTCAAATTAGCTCAGATACCGTTCCGTAAACCCAATATGAAATAGACAAGACCTACTCCTTGCTCAGTGAACTGGACTCAACACCCCGTATTCACCGCACAAGAGTATATCTGACTAGTAAGAATCTTAAAACCTATGTATTGATATGTCTCTGTAAATGAATCAAGTGGGTGTAAAGCGGCATATACACAGCAGTGAAAATCAGCTAAACCCCATTATAAAAATAGATTACAAAAAAAACCCCAACAAAGACAGTGAAAGAGAGAGAAATTCGTACAAAGTTCGTTCAGGGACAGTGAAGCAACCTGGATCGACCATATCTAGACCCACAGCTGGATTAGATATAAGGCTGGACACTCTTGGGGCTGAGAGGATTGGTGAGGTTTGGTGAGCAAACGCCTACCATTTAAAGTAATAGTGCATGGTACCCATTCTATGGGTCCCAAATCTCCAGGTTCAAGGGAGTCTTCTTACAGCAAAAAAATGCATGGGAAACCAAGTGGATGGTATACAGTGTGGTCGGGAAAGGTTTCTAAAACGCACCTCATTTCTCCTCTCCTTGTGCTCGGGTTCGCCATTCCAGCCGCATTACTAACAATCTCCCCACTTGGAGAATCAGCACCTTTAACCTCCTGTTTCGTACAGGTTGCAATTTGTCTTGAGGATGAATGGGAAGAGGGGGAACCAATGAGAGGGTAGCTCTAGGTGTTGGGACAGGCACAGGTCACTCTAATTTCCATCAGGAAGAAGAATTAACCACAGGCTCAGCCTGCCCCACGGAACCAGAATAGGGCCTGAAGCCATCCTGCGGATTTTCGGCCAACTCCCAAAAGAGCGAGTTGAAAAATGGAGCTCAGGGGCACTGCAATTCACAAACCTGCAGAGTTATAAACGATAACTCTCGTCCACAAATATATTGAGGGAAGGCAACGAAGAGGATGTGAAAGCAAGGCAGAACTGCAGGAAACTGATTTCAGGAGGTAGATTCGAATCGCCTTTAAAGCACATGGAAAGCGGCAAAACCTCGACAATGATGCCCTTGGCCAAAAAGGGCGTATGCGTATGAGTTTTTTCCTGAATAAATATTCAGCATGGCCCTTTTTGGCCAACCAAGCAACCTGGAAAGGCAAATCAGCGCTACAAAGAAGTCTCGCTTCCCATCGCTCAAAAGGGCCATGCTGAATAAAGTGACAATACCAGAAATGCAGGAAAGGCCATGGAGAAATGGGAGCCTTGCTACGCTGATGGGCGGGATGTAAGTTGCCACCAGCCACTCTGGAGAAGTGCACGGGGTGTCCTGAAACATCTACAAAACACAGCTGAGAGAGCATAGGGCACTTCCACTCATGGGCGTCTAAATTGGGAAAACTAAAAATCAGCAAGACACAGGCACCCCAAAGTTTACGGTTGCTCTGTTGACAAGAACCTCCACTGCGTTACACCTTAAATATCCCAGGAAAGAGAAAAATGGATAAAGAAGTTGTGGTCCTTATGTACAATGGAATGCAACTCAGCCATGAAATCAACGTCATAAGGCTAGTAGCAGCATGATGAGTGGATTTAGGTACGACGAATCTAAGTGAAATAAGTCACACAGAAAAAGACACTTATCATAAGCTATCACTTATAGAGGGAATGTAAAAACCGCTACACTTGAACTGAATTACAAAACACAACAGAGTCACACGTTTAGAAAACACACTATGGCTGCTTAACGGGAAAGGTGAGGTGGGGTGATGCATAAAACAAGGGTTTCAAATTAGCTCAGATACCGTTCCATAAACCCAATATGTAATAGACAAGACCTACTCCTTGCTCAGTGAACTGGACTCAACACCCCCTATTCACCGCCCAAGAATATATCTGACTAGTAAGAATCTTAAAACCTATGTATG
Organism: Eschrichtius robustus; assembly: GCF_028021215.1. Classification (NCBI taxonomy): domain Eukaryota; kingdom Metazoa; phylum Chordata; class Mammalia; order Artiodactyla; family Eschrichtiidae; genus Eschrichtius; species Eschrichtius robustus. Next base: position 109,998,097 of record NC_090824.1, on the reverse strand, counting down.
GATATCTCTCTGTAAGTGAGTCAAGTGGGTGTAAAGCGGCATAAGCACAGCAGTGAAAAGCAGCTAAACCCCATTATAACATTCAATTACTTTTAAAAACCCGTGAAACAAAGACAGTGAAAGAGAGAGAAATTCTTACAAAATTCGTTCAGGGGCTGTGATGCCACCTCGATTGACCATATCTAGACCCACAGCTGATTGAGACATAAGGGTGGACACTCTTGGGGCTGAGAGGTTTGGTGAGGTTGGGTGAGCAAACGCAGACCCTTTAAAGTAATACTGCGGGGTACCCATCTCATGGGTCCCAAATCTCCAGGTTCAAGGGCATCTTCCTACATCGAAAACATGCATGAGAAACCCAGAAGATGGTACACCGTGTGATCGGGAAAGGTTTCTAAAACGCACCTCATTTCTCATCTCCTTGTGCTCGGGTTCGCCATTCCAGCCGCTTTACTTGCAATCTCCCTCCTTGGAGAATCAGCACCTTTAACCCCCTGTTCCGTACAGGTTGCCATTTGTCCTGAGGATGAACGGCAAGAGGGGGAACCAATGAGAGACTAGCTCTAGGTGTTGGGACAGGCACAGGTCACTCTATTTTCCCATCAGGAAGAAGAATTAACCACAGGCTCAGCCTGCCGCCCGGAACCAGAATAGGGCCTGAAGCAATCCTGCGCTTTTGCGGCCAGCTCCCCAAAAAGCGAGTTGATAAATGGAGCTCAGGGGCACTACAATTCACAATCCTGTAGAGTTATAAATGGTAACTCAAGTCCAAAAATATATTGAAGGAAGGCAACGAAGAGGATTTGAAAGCAAGGCAGAATTGCAGGAAATTTCTATAGATTATATGTTAAGTGTTTATATACATTTAACATACATTAGCCTATTTAGGTTAGCCCCATAATCCTAATTTTTCCATCCTTCCACCTTTCATTTTGGTTAACCATTAGTTTGTTTTGTAAGTCTGTGGGTGTCTTTTTCTGTGGAAGTATGTTCATTGCTAGCAACCTTAGGATAACTTGTATAAATGATATCATAGGATATTTGTCATTCCCTTTTGACTGACTTTACCTAATATGATTATTTCTAGGCTCATTTTTAATCCTGAAAACGGCACTCTTCATTTTCTACCCGAGGCTACTATTCCATTCTGTACATATACCACTTCTTCTTTGTCAATTCATCTGTTTATGGACCTTTTTTTTGGCTTCCATGTCTTGGCTATTTCAATATTGCTGCAGTGCACATTTGCCTGCCTCTGTCTTTCCGATTCTGGTGGTCTTAGATTAGAGGCCCAAAAGGTGCCCTGCCACATCCTCTGGTAGCTCAATTTTTACCTTTTAAAGCAGCTCCATTCAGTTTTTGTTAGTGCTGTTACCACTTTACATCCCACCAGCTGCTAGAAGGTACAAAGTTCTCTAAAACCCCTTCAGCATTTATAGTTTGTAGAGGTTTGGCTGATGGTCATTTGACTGGTGTGAGCTGAAACCTTTTTGGAGGTTGGATTTGCATGGGGCTAATAATTCCTTATACTGAGCTTTAGGCATGTCCTTTTTGTCTTTTCCTCTTTTTTTGTTTTTAGACAGTGAGTACAACTTCTCTCTTCATATTGACTTCTTGAAAAATTTGTCATGTGTTGAATTTTCTTGCCTATTCCCTATCCCAGGGCATTTTTGGAGGGGAGGTGTCATTTACAGCCCTGCAGTCCTTGTGACTACTAAGCAACCATTAGCACTGGGTTGAAAGCTGCTGTTGTGAGAAACAGCCACAATGCGGCAGCATTATTACGTTCTCAACCCTTGTTACTGGGGCAACAGAGTCTTCCTGGAGGTAGTGTTCCGAGGTTGTATATTAGAGAGGAATGTGCGGGGACAAGCCCCCAGATTTCAGGAGGTAGATACGAATCGCCTTTAGAGAACATGAAAAGCGGCAAAACGTCGACAATGATGCACTTGGCCAAAAAGGGCCTATGCGTTTTTTCCTGAATATATTCAGGAAAAAACGCATAGGCCCTTTTTGGCCAACCAAGCAAGCCGGAAAGGCAAATCAGCCTTACAAATAAGTCTCACTTCCCATCCGTCCAAAGGACATCCAAAACAGTGTAAAAACCAGAAGTGCAGGACAGGCCAGGTAGAAAAGGGAGCCTTGTTAGGCTGATGGGCGGGATGTAAATTGCCAACGGCCACTCTGGAGAAGTGCACGGTGTTTCCTAAACCATCTAAAAAACACAGCTAGAGAGCATAGGGCCCTTCCACTCGTGGGCGTATAAAATGGGAAAAGTAAAAATCAACAAGACACAGGCACCCCAAAGTTTAGGCCTGCTCTGTTGACAAGAACCTCCACTTCAATACACCTTAAATATGCCAGGATAGAGAAAAATGGATAAAGAAGTGTGGTACTTATGTACAATGGAATATCACTCAGCCATGAAATCAATGTCATACGGCTACCAGCAGCATGATGAGTGGATTTAGGTACGATGTTTCTCAGTGAAATAAGTCACACAGAAAAAGACACTTATCATAAGATATCACTTATAGAGGGAAAGTAAAAATCGCTACACATGACCTGATTACAAAACAGAACAGAGTCACACATTTAGAAAACACTGGATGGCTGCTTAACTGGAAAGGTGAGGTGCAGTGAGGCATAAAACAAGGGTTTGAAATTAGCACACATACCGTTCCATAAACCAAATATGTAACAGACAACACATACCCCTTGCTCAGTGAACTGGACTCAACCCCCCCTATTCACCGCACAAGAGTATATCTGACTAGTAAGAATCTTAAAATCTATGTATTGATATCTCTCTGTAAATGAATCAAGTGGGTGTAAAGTGGCATAAACACAGCAGTGAAAATCAGCTAAACCCCATTATAAAAATAGATTACAAAAAAAACCCCAACAAAGACAGTGAAAGAGAGAGAAATTCGTACAAAGTTCGTTCAGGGACAGTGAAGCAACCTGGATCGACCATATCTAGACCCACAGCTGGATTAGATATAAGGCTGGACACTCTTGGGGCTGAGAGGATTGGTGAGGTTTGGTGAGCAAACGCCTACCATTTAAAGTAATAGTGCATGGTACCCATTCTATGGGTCCCAAATCTCCAGGTTCAAGGGAATCTTCTTACAGCGAAAAAATGCATGGGAAACCAAGTGGATGGTATACAGTGTGGTCGGGAAAGGTTTCTAAAACGCACCTCATTTCTCCTCTCCTTGTGCTCGGGTTCGCCATTCCAGCCGCATTACTAACAATCTCCCCACTTGGAGAATCAGCACCTTTAACCTCCTGTTTCGTACAGGTTGCAATTTGTCTTGAGGATGAATGGGAAGAGGGGGAACCAATGAGAGGGTAGCTCTAGGTGTTGGGACAGGCACAGGTCACTCTAATTTCCATCAGGAAGAAGAATTAAGCACAGGCTCAGCCTGCCCCACGGAACCAGAATAGGGCCTGAAGCCACCCTGCGGATTTTCGGCCAACTCCCAAAAGGGCGAGTTGAAAAATGGAGCTCAGGGGCACTGCAATTCACAAACCTGCAGAGTTATAAACGATAACTCTCGTCCACAAATATATTGAGGGAAGGCAACGAAGAGGATGTGAAAGCAAGGCAGAACTGCAGGAAACTGATTTCAGGAGGTAGATTCGAATCGCCTTTAAAGCACATGGAAAGCGGCAAAATCTCGACAATGATGCCCTTGGCCAAAAAGGGCGTATGCGTATGCGTTTTTTCCTGAATAAATATTCAGCATGGCCCTTTTTGGCCAACCAAGCAACCTGGAAAGGCAAATCAGCGCTACAAAGAAGTCTCGCTTCCCATCGCTCAAAAGGGCCATGCTGAATAAAGTGACAATACCAGAAATGCAGGAAAGGCCATGGAGAAATGGGAGCCTTGCTACGCTGATGGGCGGGATGTAAATTGCCACCAGCCACTCTGGAGAAGTGCACGGGGTGTCCTGAAACATCTACAAAACACAGCTGAGAGAGCATAGGGCACTTCCACTCATGGGCGTCTAAATTGGGAAAACTAAAAATCAGCAAGACACAGGCACCCCAAAGTTTACGGTTGCTCTGTTGACAAGAACCTCCACTGCGTTACACCTTAAATATCCCAGGAAAGAGAAAAATGGATAAAGAAGTTGTGGTCCTTATGTACAATGGAATGCAACTCAGCCATGAAATCAACGTCATAAGGCTAGTAGCAGCATGATGAGTGGATTTAGGTACGACGAATCTAAGTGAAATAAGTCACACAGAAAAAGACACTTATCATAAGCTATCACTTATAGAGGGAATGTAAAAACCGCTACACTTGAACTGAATTACAAAACACAACAGAGTCACACGTTTAGAAAACACACTATGGCTGCTTAACGGGAAAGGTGAGGTGGGGTGATGCATAAAACAAGGGTTTCAAATTAGCTCAGATACCGTTCCATAAACCCAATATGTAATAGACAAGACCTACTCCTTGCTCAGTGAACTGGACTCAACACCCCCTATTCACCGCCCAAGAATATATCTGACTAGTAAGAATCTTAAAACCTATGTATTGATATCTCTCTGTAAGTGAGTCAAGTGGGTGTAAAGCGGCATAAGCACAGCAGTGAAAAGCAGCTAAACCCCATTATAACATTCAATTACTTTTAAAAACCCGTGAAACAAAGACAGTGAAAGAGAGAGAAATTCTTACAAAATTCGTTCAGGGGCTGTGATGCCACCTCGATTGACCATATCTAGACCCACAGCTGATTGAGACATAAGGGTGGACACTCTTGGGGCTGAGAGGTTTGGTGAGGTTGGGTGAGCAAACGCAGACCCTTTAAAGTAATACTGCGGGGTACCCATCTCATGGGTCCCAAATCTCCAGGTTCAAGGGCATCTTCCTACATCGAAAACATGCATGAGAAACCCAGAAGATGGTACACCGTGTGATCGGGAAAGGTTTCTAAAACGCACCTCATTTCTCATCTCCTTGTGCTCGGGTTCGCCATTCCAGCCGCTTTACTTGCAATCTCCCTCCTTGGAGAATCAGCACCTTTAACCCCCTGTTCCGTACAGGTTGCCATTTGTCCTGAGGATGAACGGCAAGAGGGGGAACCAATGAGAGACTAGCTCTAGGTGTTGGGACAGGCACAGGTCACTCTATTTTCCCATCAGGAAGAAGAATTAACCACAGGCTCAGCCTGCCGCCCGGAACCAGAATAGGGCCTGAAGCAATCCTGCGCTTTTGCGGCCAGCTCCCCAAAAAGCGAGTTGATAAATGGAGCTCAGGGGCACTACAATTCACAATCCTGTAGAGTTATAAATGGTAACTCAAGTCCAAAAATATATTGAAGGAAGGCAACGAAGAGGATTTGAAAGCAAGGCAGAATTGCAGGAAATTTCTATAGATTATATGTTAAGTGTTTATATACATTTAACATACATTAGCCTATTTAGGTTAGCCCCATAATCCTAATTTTTCCATCCTTCCACCTTTCATTTTGGTTAACCATTAGTTTGTTTTGTAAGTCTGTGGGTGTCTTTTTCTGTGGAAGTATGTTCATTGCTAGCAACCTTAGGATAACTTGTATAAATGATATCATAGGATATTTGTCATTCCCTTTTGACTGACTTTACCTAATATGATTATTTCTAGGCTCATTTTTAATCCTGAAAACGGCACTCTTCATTTTCTACCCGAGGCTACTATTCCATTCTGTACATATACCACTTCTTCTTTGTCAATTCATCTGTTTATGGACCTTTTTTTTGGCTTCCATGTCTTGGCTATTTCAATATTGCTGCAGTGCACATTTGCCTGCCTCTGTCTTTCCGATTCTGGTGGTCTTAGATTAGAGGCCCAAAAGGTGCCCTGCCACATCCTCTGGTAGCTCAATTTTTACCTTTTAAAGCAGCTCCATTCAGTTTTTGTTAGTGCTGTTACCACTTTACATCCCACCAGCTGCTAGAAGGTACAAAGTTCTCTAAAACCCCTTCAGCATTTATAGTTTGTAGAGGTTTGGCTGATGGTCATTTGACTGGTGTGAGCTGAAACCTTTTTGGAGGTTGGATTTGCATGGGGCTAATAATTCCTTATACTGAGCTTTAGGCATGTCCTTTTTGTCTTTTCCTCTTTTTTTGTTTTTAGACAGTGAGTACAACTTCTCTCTTCATATTGACTTCTTGAAAAATTTGTCATGTGTTGAATTTTCTTGCCTATTCCCTATCCCAGGGCATTTTTGGAGGGGAGGTGTCATTTACAGCCCTGCAGTCCTTGTGACTACTAAGCAACCATTAGCACTGGGTTGAAAGCTGCTGTTGTGAGAAACAGCCACAATGCGGCAGCATTATTACGTTCTCAACCCTTGTTACTGGGGCAACAGAGTCTTCCTGGAGGTAGTGTTCCGAGGTTGTATATTAGAGAGGAATGTGCGGGGACAAGCCCCCAGATTTCAGGAGGTAGATACGAATCGCCTTTAGAGAACATGAAAAGCGGCAAAACGTCGACAATGATGCACTTGGCCAAAAAGGGCCTATGCGTTTTTTCCTGAATATATTCAGGAAAAAACGCATAGGCCCTTTTTGGCCAACCAAGCAAGCCGGAAAGGCAAATCAGCCTTACAAATAAGTCTCACTTCCCATCCGTCCAAAGGACATCCAAAACAGTGTAAAAACCAGAAGTGCAGGACAGGCCAGGTAGAAAAGGGAGCCTTGTTAGGCTGATGGGCGGGATGTAAATTGCCAACGGCCACTCTGGAGAAGTGCACGGTGTTTCCTAAACCATCTAAAAAACACAGCTAGAGAGCATAGGGCCCTTCCACTCGTGGGCGTATAAAATGGGAAAAGTAAAAATCAACAAGACACAGGCACCCCAAAGTTTAGGCCTGCTCTGTTGACAAGAACCTCCACTTCAATACACCTTAAATATGCCAGGATAGAGAAAAATGGATAAAGAAGTGTGGTACTTATGTACAATGGAATATCACTCAGCCATGAAATCAATGTCATACGGCTACCAGCAGCATGATGAGTGGATTTAGGTACGATGTTTCTCAGTGAAATAAGTCACACAGAAAAAGACACTTATCATAAGATATCACTTATAGAGGGAAAGTAAAAATCGCTACACATGACCTGATTACAAAACAGAACAGAGTCACACATTTAGAAAACACTGGATGGCTGCTTAACTGGAAAGGTGAGGTGCAGTGAGGCATAAAACAAGGGTTTGAAATTAGCACACATACCGTTCCATAAACCAAATATGTAACAGACAACACATACCCCTTGCTCAGTGAACTGGACTCAACCCCGCCTATTCACCGCACAAGAGTATATCTGACTAGTAAGAATCTTAAAACCTATGTATTGATATCTCTCTGTAAATGAATCAAGTGGGTGTAAAGCGGCATAAACACAGCAGTGAAAATCAGCTAAACCCCATTATAAAAATAGATTACAAAAAAAACCCCAACAAAGACAGTGAAAGAGAGAGAAATTCGTACAAAGTTCGTTCAGGGACAGTGAAGCAACCTGGATCGACCATATCTAGACCCACAGCTGGATTAGATATAAGGCTGGACACTCTTGGGGCTGAGAGGATTGGTGAGGTTTGGTGAGCAAACGCCTACCATTTAAAGTAATAGTGCATGGTACCCATTCTATGGGTCCCAAATCTCCAGGTTCAAGGGAATCTTCTTACAGCGAAAAAATGCATGGGAAACCAAGTGGATGGTATACAGTGTGGTCGGGAAAGGTTTCTAAAACGCACCTCATTTCTCCTCTCCTTGTGCTCGGGTTCGCCATTCCAGCCGCATTACTAACAATCTCCCCACTTGGAGAATCAGCACCTTTAACCTCCTGTTTCGTACAGGTTGCAATTTGTCTTGAGGATGAATGGGAAGAGGGGGAACCAATGAGAGGGTAGCTCTAGGTGTTGGGACAGGCACAGGTCACTCTAATTTCCATCAGGAAGAAGAATTAAGCACAGGCTCAGCCTGCCCCACGGAACCAGAATAGGGCCTGAAGCCACCCTGCGGATTTTCGGCCAACTCCCAAAAGGGCGAGTTGAAAAATGGAGCTCAGGGGCACTGCAATTCACAAACCTGCAGAGTTATAAACGATAACTCTCGTCCACAAATATATTGAGGGAAGGCAACGAAGAGGATGTGAAAGCAAGGCAGAACTGCAGGAAACTGATTTCAGGAGGTAGATTCGAATCGCCTTTAAAGCACATGGAAAGCGGCAAAACCTCGACAATGATGCCCTTGGCCAAAAAGGGCGTATGCGTATGCGTTTTTTCCTGAATAAATATTCAGCATGGCCCTTTTTGGCCAACCAAGCAACCTGGAAAGGCAAATCAGCGCTACAAAGAAGTCTCGCTTCCCATCGCTCAAAAGGGCCATGCTGAATAAAGTGACAATACCAGAAATGCAGGAAAGGCCATGGAGAAATGGGAGCCTTGCTACGCTGATGGGCGGGATGTAAATTGCCACCAGCCACTCTGGAGAAGTGCACGGGGTGTCCTGAAACATCTACAAAACACAGCTGAGAGAGCATAGGGCACTTCCACTCATGGGCGTCTAAATTGGGAAAACTAAAAATCAGCAAGACACAGGCACCCCAAAGTTTACGGTTGCTCTGTTGACAAGAACCTCCACTGCGTTACACCTTAAATATCCCAGGAAAGAGAAAAATGGATAAAGAAGTTGTGGTCCTTATGTACAATGGAATGCAACTCAGCCATGAAATCAACGTCATAAGGCTAGTAGCAGCATGATGAGTGGATTTAGGTACGACGAATCTAAGTGAAATAAGTCACACAGAAAAAGACACTTATCATAAGCTATCACTTATAGAGGGAATGTAAAAACCGCTACACTTGAACTGAATTACAAAACACAACAGAGTCACACGTTTAGAAAACACACTATGGCTGCTTAACGGGAAAGGTGAGGTGGGGTGATGCATAAAACAAGGGTTTCAAATTAGCTCAGATACCGTTCCATAAACCCAATATGTAATAGACAAGACCTACTCCTTGCTCAGTGAACTGGACTCAACACCCCCTATTCACCGCCCAAGAATATATCTGACTAGTAAGAATCTTAAAACCTATGTATTGATATCTCTCTGTAAGTGAGTCAAGTGGGTGTAAAGCGGCATAAGCACAGCAGTGAAAAGCAGCTAAACCCCATTATAACATTCAATTACTTTTAAAAACCCGTGAAACAAAGACAGTGAAAGAGAGAGAAATTCTTACAAAATTCGTTCAGGGGCTGTGATGCCACCTCGATTGACCATATCTAGACCCACAGCTGATTGAGACATAAGGGTGGACACTCTTGGGGCTGAGAGGTTTGGTGAGGTTGGGTGAGCAAACGCAGACCCTTTAAAGTAATACTGCGGGGTACCCATCTCATGGGTCCCAAATCTCCAGGTTCAAGGGCATCTTCCTACATCGAAAACATGCATGAGAAACCCAGAAGATGGTACACCGTGTGATCGGGAAAGGTTTCTAAAACGCACCTCATTTCTCATCTCCTTGTGCTCGGGTTCGCCATTCCAGCCGCTTTACTTGCAATCTCCCTCCTTGGAGAATCAGCACCTTTAACCCCCTGTTCCGTACAGGTTGCCATTTGTCCTGAGGATGAACGGCAAGAGGGGGAACCAATGAGAGACTAGCTCTAGGTGTTGGGACAGGCACAGGTCACTCTATTTTCCCATCAGGAAGAAGAATTAACCACAGGCTCAGCCTGCCGCCCGGAACCAGAATAGGGCCTGAAGCAATCCTGCGCTTTTGCGGCCAGCTCCCCAAAAAGCGAGTTGATAAATGGAGCTCAGGGGCACTACAATTCACAATCCTGTAGAGTTATAAATGGTAACTCAAGTCCAAAAATATATTGAAGGAAGGCAACGAAGAGGATTTGAAAGCAAGGCAGAATTGCAGGAAATTTCTATAGATTATATGTTAAGTGTTTATATACATTTAACATACATTAGCCTATTTAGGTTAGCCCCATAATCCTAATTTTTCCATCCTTCCACCTTTCATTTTGGTTAACCATTAGTTTGTTTTGTAAGTCTGTGGGTGTCTTTTTCTGTGGAAGTATGTTCATTGCTAGCAACCTTAGGATAACTTGTATAAATGATATCATAGGATATTTGTCATTCCCTTTTGACTGACTTTACCTAATATGATTATTTCTAGGCTCATTTTTAATCCTGAAAACGGCACTCTTCATTTTCTACCCGAGGCTACTATTCCATTCTGTACATATACCACTTCTTCTTTGTCAATTCATCTGTTTATGGACCTTTTTTTTGGCTTCCATGTCTTGGCTATTTCAATATTGCTGCAGTGCACATTTGCCTGCCTCTGTCTTTCCGATTCTGGTGGTCTTAGATTAGAGGCCCAAAAGGTGCCCTGCCACATCCTCTGGTAGCTCAATTTTTACCTTTTAAAGCAGCTCCATTCAGTTTTTGTTAGTGCTGTTACCACTTTACATCCCACCAGCTGCTAGAAGGTACAAAGTTCTCTAAAACCCCTTCAGCATTTATAGTTTGTAGAGGTTTGGCTGATGGTCATTTGACTGGTGTGAGCTGAAACCTTTTTGGAGGTTGGATTTGCATGGGGCTAATAATTCCTTATACTGAGCTTTAGGCATGTCCTTTTTGTCTTTTCCTCTTTTTTTGTTTTTAGACAGTGAGTACAACTTCTCTCTTCATATTGACTTCTTGAAAAATTTGTCATGTGTTGAATTTTCTTGCCTATTCCCTATCCCAGGGCATTTTTGGAGGGGAGGTGTCATTTACAGCCCTGCAGTCCTTGTGACTACTAAGCAACCATTAGCACTGGGTTGAAAGCTGCTGTTGTGAGAAACAGCCACAATGCGGCAGCATTATTACGTTCTCAACCCTTGTTACTGGGGCAACAGAGTCTTCCTGGAGGTAGTGTTCCGAGGTTGTATATTAGAGAGGAATGTGCGGGGACAAGCCCCCAGATTTCAGGAGGTAGATACGAATCGCCTTTAGAGAACATGAAAAGCGGCAAAACGTCGACAATGATGCACTTGGCCAAAAAGGGCCTATGCGTTTTTTCCTGAATATATTCAGGAAAAAACGCATAGGCCCTTTTTGGCCAACCAAGCAAGCCGGAAAGGCAAATCAGCCTTACAAATAAGTCTCACTTCCCATCCGTCCAAAGGACATCCAAAACAGTGTAAAAACCAGAAGTGCAGGACAGGCCAGGTAGAAAAGGGAGCCTTGTTAGGCTGATGGGCGGGATGTAAATTGCCAACGGCCACTCTGGAGAAGTGCACGGTGTTTCCTAAACCATCTAAAAAACACAGCTAGAGAGCATAGGGCCCTTCCACTCGTGGGCGTATAAAATGGGAAAAGTAAAAATCAACAAGACACAGGCACCCCAAAGTTTAGGCCTGCTCTGTTGACAAGAACCTCCACTTCAATACACCTTAAATATGCCAGGATAGAGAAAAATGGATAAAGAAGTGTGGTACTTATGTACAATGGAATATCACTCAGCCATGAAATCAATGTCATACGGCTACCAGCAGCATGATGAGTGGATTTAGGTACGATGTTTCTCAGTGAAATAAGTCACACAGAAAAAGACACTTATCATAAGATATCACTTATAGAGGGAAAGTAAAAATCGCTACACATGACCTGATTACAAAACAGAACAGAGTCACACATTTAGAAAACACTGGATGGCTGCTTAACTGGAAAGGTGAGGTGCAGTGAGGCATAAAACAAGGGTTTGAAATTAGCACACATACCGTTCCATAAACCAAATATGTAACAGACAACACATACCCCTTGCTCAGTGAACTGGACTCAACCCCGCCTATTCACCGCACAAGAGTATATCTGACTAGTAAGAATCTTAAAACCTATGTATTGATATCTCTCTGTAAATGAATCAAGTGGGTGTAAAGCGGCATAAACACAGCAGTGAAAATCAGCTAAACCCCATTATAAAAATAGATTACAAAAAAAACCCCAACAAAGACAGTGAAAGAGAGAGAAATTCGTACAAAGTTCGTTCAGGGACAGTGAAGCAACCTGGATCGACCATATCTAGACCCACAGCTGGATTAGATATAAGGCTGGACACTCTTGGGGCTGAGAGGATTGGTGAGGTTTGGTGAGCAAACGCCTACCATTTAAAGTAATAGTGCATGGTACCCATTCTATGGGTCCCAAATCTCCAGGTTCAAGGGAATCTTCTTACAGCGAAAAAATGCATGGGAAACCAAGTGGATGGTATACACTGTGGTCGGGAAAGGTTTCTGAAACGCACCTCATTTCTCCTCTCCTTGTGCTCGGGTTCGCCATTCCAGCCGCATTACTAACAATCTCCCCACTTGGAGAATCAGCACCTTTAACCTCCTGTTTCGTACAGGTTGCAATTTGTCTTGAGGATGAATGGGAAGAGGGGGAACCAATGAGAGGGTAGCTCTAGGTGTTGGGACAGGCACAGGTCACTCTAATTTCCATCAGGAAGAAGAATTAAGCACAGGCTCAGCCTGCCCCACGGAACCAGAATAGGGCCTGAAGCCACCCTGCGGATTTTCGGCCAACTCCCAAAAGGGCGAGTTGAAAAATGGAGCTCAGGGGCACTGCAATTCACAAACCTGCAGAGTTATAAACGATAACTCTCGTCCACAAATATATTGAGGGAAGGCAACGAAGAGGATGTGAAAGCAAGGCAGAACTGCAGGAAACTGATTTCAGGAGGTAGATTCGAATCGCCTTTAAAGCACATGGAAAGCGGCAAAACCTCGACAATGATGCCCTTGGCCAAAAAGGGCGTATGCGTATGCGTTTTTTCCTGAATAAATATTCAGCATGGCCCTTTTTGGCCAACCAAGCAACCTGGAAAGGCAAATCAGCGCTACAAAGAAGTCTCGCTTCCCATCGCTCAAAAGGGCCATGCTGAATAAAGTGACAATACCAGAAATGCAGGAAAGGCCATGGAGAAATGGGAGCCTTGCTACGCTGATGGGCGGGATGTAAATTGCCACCAGCCACTCTGGAGAAGTGCACGGGGTGTCCTGAAACATCTACAAAACACAGCTGAGAGAGCATAGGGCACTTCCACTCATGGGCGTCTAAATTGGGAAAACTAAAAATCAGCAAGACACAGGCACCCCAAAGTTTACGGTTGCTCTGTTGACAAGAACCTCCACTGCGTTACACCTTAAATATCCCAGGAAAGAGAAAAATGGATAAAGAAGTTGTGGTCCTTATGTACAATGGAATGCAACTCAGCCATGAAATCAACGTCATAAGGCTAGTAGCAGCATGATGAGTGGATTTAGGTACGACGAATCTAAGTGAAATAAGTCACACAGAAAAAGACACTTATCATAAGCTATCACTTATAGAGGGAATGTAAAAACCGCTACACTTGAACTGAATTACAAAACACAACAGAGTCACACGTTTAGAAAACACACTATGGCTGCTTAACGGGAAAGGTGAGGTGGGGTGATGCATAAAACAAGGGTTTCAAATTAGCTCAGATACCGTTCCATAAACCCAATATGTAATAGACAAGACCTACTCCTTGCTCAGTGAACTGGACTCAACACCCCCTATTCACCGCCCAAGAATATATCTGACTAGTAAGAATCTTAAAACCTATGTATTGATATCTCTCTGTAAGTGAGTCAAGTGGGTGTAAAGCGGCATAAGCACAGCAGTGAAAAGCAGCTAAACCCCATTATAACATTCAATTACTTTTAAAAACCCGTGAAACAAAGACAGTGAAAGAGAGAGAAATTCTTACAAAATTCGTTCAGGGGCTGTGATGCCACCTCGATTGACCATATCTAGACCCACAGCTGATTGAGACATAAGGGTGGACACTCTTGGGGCTGAGAGGTTTGGTGAGGTTGGGTGAGCAAACGCAGACCCTTTAAAGTAATACTGCGGGGTACCCATCTCATGGGTCCCAAATCTCCAGGTTCAAGGGCATCTTCCTACATCGAAAACATGCATGAGAAACCCAGAAGATGGTACACCGTGTGATCGGGAAAGGTTTCTAAAACGCACCTCATTTCTCATCTCCTTGTGCTCGGGTTCGCCATTCCAGCCGCTTTACTTGCAATCTCCCTCCTTGGAGAATCAGCACCTTTAACCCCCTGTTCCGTACAGGTTGCCATTTGTCCTGAGGATGAACGGCAAGAGGGGGAACCAATGAGAGACTAGCTCTAGGTGTTGGGACAGGCACAGGTCACTCTATTTTCCCATCAGGAAGAAGAATTAACCACAGGCTCAGCCTGCCGCCCGGAACCAGAATAGGGCCTGAAGCAATCCTGCGCTTTTGCGGCCAGCTCCCCAAAAAGCGAGTTGATAAATGGAGCTCAGGGGCACTACAATTCACAATCCTGTAGAGTTATAAATGGTAACTCAAGTCCAAAAATATATTGAAGGAAGGCAACGAAGAGGATTTGAAAGCAAGGCAGAATTGCAGGAAATTTCTATAGATTATATGTTAAGTGTTTATATACATTTAACATACATTAGCCTATTTAGGTTAGCCCCATAATCCTAATTTTTCCATCCTTCCACCTTTCATTTTGGTTAACCATTAGTTTGTTTTGTAAGTCTGTGGGTGTCTTTTTCTGTGGAAGTATGTTCATTGCTAGCAACCTTAGGATAACTTGTATAAATGATATCATAGGATATTTGTCATTCCCTTTTGACTGACTTTACCTAATATGATTATTTCTAGGCTCATTTTTAATCCTGAAAACGGCGCTCTTCATTTTCTACCCGAGGCTACTATTCCATTCTGTACATATACCACTTCTTCTTTGTCAATTCATCTGTTTATGGACCTTTTTTTTGGCTTCCATGTCTTGGCTATTTCAATATTGCTGCAGTGCACATTTGCCTGCCTCTGTCTTTCCGATTCTGGTGGTCTTAGATTAGAGGCCCAAAAGGTGCCCTGCCACATCCTCTGGTAGCTCAATTTTTACCTTTTAAAGCAGCTCCATTCAGTTTTTGTTAGTGCTGTTACCACTTTACATCCCACCAGCTGCTAGAAGGTACAAAGTTCTCTAAAACCCCTTCAGCATTTATAGTTTGTAGAGGTTTGGCTGATGGTCATTTGACTGGTGTGAGCTGAAACCTTTTTGGAGGTTGGATTTGCATGGGGCTAATAATTCCTTATACTGAGCTTTAGGCATGTCCTTTTTGTCTTTTCCTCTTTTTTTGTTTTTAGACAGTGAGTACAACTTCTCTCTTCATATTGACTTCTTGAAAAATTTGTCATGTGTTGAATTTTCTTGCCTATTCCCTATCCCAGGGCATTTTTGGAGGGAAGGTGTCATTTACAGCCCTGCAGTCCTTGTGACTACTAAGCAACCATTAGCACTGGGTTGAAAGCTGCTGTTGTGAGAAACAGCCACAATGCGGCAGCATTATTACGTTCTCAACCCTTGTTACTGGGGCAACAGAGTCTTCCTGGAGGTAGTGTTCCGAGGTTGTATATTAGAGAGGAATGTGCGGGGACAAGCCCCCAGATTTCAGGAGGTAGATACGAATCGCCTTTAGAGAACATGAAAAGCGGCAAAACGTCGACAATGATGCACTTGGCCAAAAAGGGCCTATGCGTTTTTTCCTGAATATATTCAGGAAAAAACGCATAGGCCCTTTTTGGCCAACCAAGCAAGCCGGAAAGGCAAATCAGCCTTACAAATAAGTCTCACTTCCCATCCGTCCAAAGGACATCCAAAACAGTGTAAAAACCAGAAGTGCAGGACAGGCCAGGTAGAAAAGGGAGCCTTGTTAGGCTGATGGGCGGGATGTAAATTGCCAACGGCCACTCTGGAGAAGTGCACGGTGTTTCCTAAACCATCTAAAAAACACAGCTAGAGAGCATAGGGCCCTTCCACTCGTGGGCGTATAAAATGGGAAAAGTAAAAATCAACAAGACACAGGCACCCCAAAGTTTAGGCCTGCTCTGTTGACAAGAACCTCCACTTCAATACACCTTAAATATGCCAGGATAGAGAAAAATGGATAAAGAAGTGTGGTACTTATGTACAATGGAATATCACTCAGCCATGAAATCAATGTCATACGGCTACCAGCAGCATGATGAGTGGATTTAGGTACGATGTTTCTCAGTGAAATAAGTCACACAGAAAAAGACACTTATCATAAGATATCACTTATAGAGGGAAAGTAAAAATCGCTACACATGACCTGATTACAAAACAGAACAGAGTCACACATTTAGAAAACACTGGATGGCTGCTTAACTGGAAAGGTGAGGTGCAGTGAGGCATAAAACAAGGGTTTGAAATTAGCACACATACCGTTCCATAAACCAAATATGTAACAGACAACACATACCCCTTGCTCAGTGAACTGGACTCAACCCCGCCTATTCACCGCACAAGAGTATATCTGACTAGTAAGAATCTTAAAACCTATGTATTGATATCTCTCTGTAAATGAATCAAGTGGGTGTAAAGCGGCATAAACACAGCAGTGAAAATCAGCTAAACCCCATTATAAAAATAGATTACAAAAAAAACCCCAACAAAGACAGTGAAAGAGAGAGAAATTCGTACAAAGTTCGTTCAGGGACAGTGAAGCAACCTGGATCGACCATATCTAGACCCACAGCTGGATTAGATATAAGGCTGGACACTCTTGGGGCTGAGAGGATTGGTGAGGTTTGGTGAGCAAACGCCTACCATTTAAAGTAATAGTGCATGGTACCCATTCTATGGGTCCCAAATCTCCAGGTTCAAGGGAATCTTCTTACAGCGAAAAAATGCATGGGAAACCAAGTGGATGGTATACAGTGTGGTCGGGAAAGGTTTCTAAAACGCACCTCATTTCTCCTCTCCTTGTGCTCGGGTTCGCCATTCCAGCCGCATTACTAACAATCTCCCCACTTGGAGAATCAGCACCTTTAACCTCCTGTTTCGTACAGGTTGCAATTTGTCTTGAGGATGAATGGGAAGAGGGGGAACCAATGAGAGGGTAGCTCTAGGTGTTGGGACAGGCACAGGTCACTCTAATTTCCATCAGGAAGAAGAATTAACCACAGGCTCAGCCTGCCCCACGGAACCAGAATAGGGCCTGAAGCCATCCTGCGGATTTTCGGCCAACTCCCAAAAGAGCGAGTTGAAAAATGGAGCTCAGGGGCACTGCAATTCACAAACCTGCAGAGTTATAAACGATAACTCTCGTCCACAAATATATTGAGGGAAGGCAACGAAGAGGATGTGAAAGCAAGGCAGAACTGCAGGAAACTGATTTCAGGAGGTAGATTCGAATCGCCTTTAAAGCACATGGAAAGCGGCAAAACCTCGACAATGATGCCCTTGGCCAAAAAGGGCGTATGCGTATGCGTTTTTTCCTGAATAAATATTCAGCATGGCCCTTTTTGGCCAACCAAGCAACCTGGAAAGGCAAATCAGCGCTACAAAGAAGTCTCGCTTCCCATCGCTCAAAAGGGCCATGCTGAATAAAGTGACAATACCAGAAATGCAGGAAAGGCCATGGAGAAATGGGAGCCTTGCTATGCTGATGGGCGGGATGTAAATTGCCACCAGCCACTCTGGAGAAGTGCACGGGGTGTCCTGAAACATCTACAAAACACAGCTGAGAGAGCATAGGGCACTTCCACTCATGGGCGTCTAAATTGGGAAAACTAAAAATCAGCAAGACACAGGCACCCCAAAGTTTACGGTTGCTCTGTTGACAAGAACCTCCACTGCGTTACACCTTAAATATCCCAGGAAAGAGAAAAATGGATAAAGAAGTTGTGGTCCTTATGTACAATGGAATGCAACTCAGCCATGAAATCAACGTCATAAGGCTAGTAGCAGCATGATGAGTGGATTTAGGTACGACGAATCTAAGTGAAATAAGTCACACAGAAAAAGACACTTATCATAAGCTATCACTTATAGAGGGAATGTAAAAACCGCTACACTTGAACTGAATTACAAAACACAACAGAGTCACACGTTTAGAAAACACACTATGGCTGCTTAACGGGAAAGGTGAGGTGGGGTGATGCATAAAACAAGGGTTTCAAATTAGCTCAGATACCGTTCCATAAACCCAATATGTAATAGACAAGACCTACTCCTTGCTCAGTGAACTGGACTCAACACCCCCTATTCACCGCCGAAGAATATATCTGACTAGTAAGAATCTTAAAACCTATGTATTGATATCTCTCTGTAAGTGAGTCAAGTGGGTGTAAAGCGGCATAAGCACAGCAGTGAAAAGCAGCTAAACCCCATTATAACATTCAATTACTTTTAAAAACCCGTGAAACAAAGACAGTGAAAGAGAGAGAAATTCTTACAAAATTCGTTCAGGGGCTGTGATGCCACCTCGATTGACCATATCTAGACCCACAGCTGATTGAGACATAAGGGTGGACACTCTTGGGGCCGAGAGGTTTGGTGAGGTTGGGTGAGCAAACGCAGACCCTTTAAAGTAATACTGCGGGGTACCCATCTCATGGGTCCCAAATCTCCAGGTTCAAGGGCATCTTCCTACATCGAAAACATGCATGAGAAACCCAGAAGATGGTACACCGTGTGATCGGGAAAGGTTTCTAAAACGCACCTCATTTCTCATCTCCTTGTGCTCGGGTTCGCCATTCCAGCCGCTTTACCTGCAATCTCCCTCCTTGGAGAATCAGCACCTTTAACCCCCTGTTCCGTACAGGTTGCCATTTGTCCTGAGGATGAACGGCAAGAGGGGGAACCAATGAGAGACTAGCTCTAGGTGTTGGGACAGGCACAGGTCACTCTATTTTCCCATCAGGAAGAAGAATTAACCACAGGCTCAGCCTGCCGCCCGGAACCAGAATAGGGCCTGAAGCAATCCTGCGCTTTTGCGGCCAGCTCCCCAAAAAGCGAGTTGATAAATGGAGCTCAGGGGCACTACAATTCACAATCCTGTAGAGTTATAAATGGTAACTCAAGTCCAAAAATATATTGAAGGAAGGCAACGAAGAGGATTTGAAAGCAAGGCAGAATTGCAGGAAATTTCTATAGATTATATGTTAAGTGTTTATATACATTTAACATACATTAGCCTATTTAGGTTAGCCCCATAATCCTAATTTTTCCATCCTTCCACCTTTCATTTTGGTTAACCATTAGTTTGTTTTGTAAGTCTGTGGCTGTCTTTTTCTGTGGAAGTATGTTCATTGCTAGCAATCTTAGGATAACTTGTATAAATGATATCATAGGATATTTGTCATTCCCTTTTGACTGACTTTACCTAATATGATTATTTCTAGGCTCATTTTTAATCCTGAAAACGGCACTCTTCATTTTCTACCCGAGGCTACTATTCCATTCTGTACATATACCACTTCTTCTTTGTCAATTCATCTGTTTATGGACCTTTTTTTTGGCTTCCATGTCTTGGCTATTTCAATATTGCTGCAGTGCACATTTGCCTGCCTCTGTCTTTCCGATTCTGGTGGTCTTAGATTAGAGGCCCAAAAGGTGCCCTGCCACATCCTCTGGTAGCTCAATTTTTACCTTTTAAAGCAGCTCCATTCAGTTTTTGTTAGTGCTGTTACCACTTTACATCCCACCAGCTGCTAGAAGGTACAAAGTTCTCTAAAACCCCTTCAGCATTTATAGTTTGTAGAGGTTTGGCTGATGGTCATTTGACTGGTGTGAGCTGAAACCTTTTTGGAGGTTGGATTTGCATGGGGCTAATAATTCCTTATACTGAGCTTTAGGCATGTCCTTTTTGTCTTTTCCTCTTTTTTTGTTTTTAGACAGTGAGTACAACTTCTCTCTTCATATTGACTTCTTGAAAAATTTGTCATGTGTTGAATTTTCTTGCCTATTCCCTATCCCAGGGCATTTTTGGAGGGGAGGTGTCATTTACAGCCCTGCAGTCCTTGTGACTACTAAGCAACCATTAGCACTGGGTTGAAAGCTGCTGTTGTGAGAAACAGCCACAATGTGGCAGCATTATTACGTTCTCAACCCTTGTTACTGGGGCAACAGAGTCTTCCTGGAGGTAGTGTTCCGAGGTTGTATATTAGAGAGGAATGTGCGGGGACAAGCCCCCAGATTTCAGGAGGTAGATACGAATCGCCTTTAGAGAACATGAAAAGCGGCAAAACGTCGACAATGATGCACTTGGCCAAAAAGGGCCTATGCGTTTTTTCCTGAATATATTCAGAAAAAAACGCATAGGCCCTTTTTGGCCAACCAAGCAAGCCGGAAAGGCAAATCAGCCTTACAAATAAGTCTCACTTCCCATCCGTCCAAAGGACATCCAAAACAGTGTAAAAACCAGAAGTGCAGGACAGGCCACGTAGAAAAGGGAGCCTTGTTAGGCTGATGGGCGGGATGTAAATTGCCAACGGCCACTCTGGAGAAGTGCACAGTGTTTCCTAAACCATCTAAAAAACACAGCTAGAGAGCATAGGGCCCTTCCACTCGTGGGCGTATAAAATGGGAAAAGTAAAAATCAACAAGACACAGGCACCCCAAAGTTTAGGCCTGCTCTGTTGACAAGAACCTCCACTTCAATACACCTTAAATATGCCAGGATAGAGAAAAATGGATAAAGAAGTGTGGTACTTATGTACAATGGAATATCACTCAGCCATGAAATCAATGTCATACGGCTACCAGCAGCATGATGAGTGGATTTAGGTACGATGTTTCTCAGTGAAATAAGTCACACAGAAAAAGACACTTATCATAAGATATCACTTATAGAGGGAAAGTAAAAATCGCTACACATGACCTGATTACAAAACAGAACAGAGTCACACATTTAGAAAACACTGGATGGCTGCTTAACTGGAAAGGTGAGGTGCAGTGAGGCATAAAACAAGGGTTTGAAATTAGCACACATACCGTTCCATAAACCAAATATGTAACAGACAACACATACCCCTTGCTCAGTGAACTGGACTCAACCCCCCCTATTCACCGCACAAGAGTATATCTGACTAGTAAGAATCTTAAAACCTATGTATTGATATCTCTCTGTAAATGAATCAAGTGGGTGTAAAGCGGCATAAACACAGCAGTGAAAATCAGCTAAACCCCATTATAAAAATAGATTACAAAAAAAACCCCAACAAAGACAGTGAAAGAGAGAGAAATTCGTACAAAGTTCGTTCAGGGACAGTGAAGCAACCTGGATCGACCATATCTAGACCCACAGCTGGACTAGATATAAGGCTGGACACTCTTGGGGCTGAGAGGATTGGTGAGGTTTGGTGAGCAAACGCCTACCATTTAAAGTAATAGTGCATGGTACCCATTCTATGGGTCCCAAATCTCCAGGTTCAAGGGAATCTTCTTACAGCGAAAAAATGCATGGGAAACCAAGTGGATGGTATACAGTGTGGTCGGGAAAGGTTTCTAAAACGCACCTCATTTCTCCTCTCCTTGTGCTCGGGTTCGCCATTCCAGCCGCATTACTAACAATCTCCCCACTTGGAGAATCAGCACCTTTAACCTCCTGTTTCGTACAGGTTGCAATTTGTCTTGAGGATGAATGGGAAGAGGGGGAACCAATGAGAGGGTAGCTCTAGGTGTTGGGACAGGCACAGGTCACTCTAATTTCCATCAGGAAGAAGAATTAAGCACAGGCTCAGCCTGCCCCACGGAACCAGAATAGGGCCTGAAGCCATCCTGCGGATTTTCGGCCAACTCCCAAAAGAGCGAGTTGAAAAATGGAGCTCAGGGGCACTGCAATTCACAAACCTGCAGAGTTATAAACGATAACTCTCGTCCACAAATATATTGAGGGAAGGCAACGAAGAGGATGTGAAAGCAAGGCAGAACTGCAGGAAACTGATTTCAGGAGGTAGATTCGAATCGCCTTTAAAGCACATGGAAAGCGGCAAAACCTCGACAATGATGCCCTTGGCCAAAAAGAGCGTATGCGTATGCGTTTTCTCCTGAATAAATATTCAGCATGGCCCTTTTTGGCCAACCAAGCAACCTGGAAAGGCAAATCAGCGCTACAAAGAAGTCTCGCTTCCCATCGCTCAAAAGGGCCATGCTGAATAAAGTGACGATACCAGAAATGCAGGAAAGGCCATGGAGAAATGGGAGCCTTGCTACGCTGATGGGCGGGATGTAAATTGCCACCAGCCACTCTGGAGAAGTGCACGGGGTGTCCTGAAACATCTACAAAACACAGCTGAGAGAGCATAGGGCACTTCCACTCATGGGCGTCTAAATTGGGAAAACTAAAAATCAGCAAGACACAGGCACCCCAAAGTTTACGGTTGCTCTGTTGACAAGAACCTCCACTGCGTTACACCTTAAATATCCCAGGAAAGAGAAAAATGGATAAAGAAGTTGTGGTCCTTATGTACAATGGAATGCAACTCAGCCATGAAATCAACGTCATAAGGCTAGTAGCAGCATGATGAGTGGATTTAGGTACGACGAATCTAAGTGAAATAAGTCACACAGAAAAAGACACTTATCATAAGCTATCACTTATAGAGGGAATGTAAAAACCGCTACACTTGAACTGAATTACAAAACACAACAGAGTCACACGTTTAGAAAACACACTATGGCTGCTTAACGGGAAAGGTGAGGTGGGGTGATGCATAAAACAAGGGTTTCAAATTAGCTCAGATACCGTTCCATAAACCCAATATGTAATAGACAAGACCTACTCCTTGCTCAGTGAACTGGACTCAACACCCCCTATTCACCGCCCAAGAATATATCTGACTAGTAAGAATCTTAAAACCTATGTATTGATATCTCTCTGTAAGTGAGTCAAGTGGGTGTAAAGCGGCATAAGCACAGCAGTGAAAAGCAGCTAAACCCCATTATAACATTCAATTACTTTTAAAAACCCGTGAAACAAAGACAGTGAAAGAGAGAGAAATTCTTACAAAATTCGTTCAGGGGCTGTGATGCCACCTCGATTGACCATATCTAGACCCACAGCTGATTGAGACATAAGGGTGGACACTCTTGGGGCTGAGAGGTTTGGTGAGGTTGGGTGAGCAAACGCAGACCCTTTAAAGTCATACTGCGGGGTACCCATCCCATGGGTCCCAAATCTCCATGTTCAAGGGCATCTTCCTACATCGAAAACATGCATGAGAAACCCAGAAGATGGTACACCGTGTGATCGGGAAAGCTTTCCAAAACGCACCTCATTTCTCATCTCCTTGTGCTCGGGTTCGCCATTCCAGCCGCTTTACTAGCAATCTCCCTCCTTGGAGAATCAGCACCTTTAACCTCCTGTTCCGTACAGGTTGCCATTTGTCCTCAGGATGAACGGGAAGAGGGGTAAACAATGAGAGACTAGCTCTAGGTGTTGGGACAGAAACAGGTCACTCTATTTTCCCATCAGGAAGAAGAATTAACCAGAGGCTCAGCCTGCCGCCCGGAACCAGAATAGGGCCTGAAGCAATCCTGCGCTTTTGCGGCCAGCTCCCAAGAAAGCGAGTTGAAAAATGGAGCTCAGGGGCACTGCAATTCACAGACCTGCAGAGTTATAAATGATAACTCTCGTCCACAAATATATTGAGGGAAGGCAACGAAGAGGATTTGAAAGCAAGGCAGAATTGCAGGAAACTGATTTGAGGAGGTAGATTCGAATCGCCTTTAAAGCACAGGAAAAGCGGCAAAACCTCGACAATGATGCCCTTGGCCAAAAAGGGCGTATGCGTTTTTTCTGGAATATATTCACGAAAAAACGCATACGCCCTTTTTGGCCAACCAAGCAACCTGGAAAGGCAAATCAGCGCTACAGAGAAGTCCCGCTTCCCATCGGTCAAAAGGGCCATGCTGAATAAAGTGTCAAAACCAGAAATACAGGACAGGCCATGCAGAAACGGGAGCCTTGCTACGCTGATGGGCCGGATGTAAATTGCCAACAGCCACTCTGGAGAAGTGTACGGTGTGTCCTGAAACATCTAAAAAACTCAGCTTAGAGAGAATAGGGCACTTCCACTCATGGGCGTATAAATTGGGAAAACTAAAAATCAGCAAGACACAGGCACTCCAAAGTTTAGGGTTCCTCTGTTGACAAGAACCTCCACTTCGTTACAACTTAAATATCCCAGGAAAGAGAAAAATGGATAAAGAAGTGGTGGTCCTTATGTACAATGGAATATCACTCAGCCATGAAATCAACGTCATAAGGCTAGTAGCAGCATGATGAGTGGATTTAGGTACGACGATTCTAACTGAAATAAGTCAAACAGAAAAAGACACTTATCATAAGATATCACTTATAGAGGGAATGTAAAAACCGCTACACTTGAACTGAATTACAAAACGGAACAGAGTCACACGTTTAGAAAACACACTATGGCTGCTTAACGGGAAAGGTGAGGCGGGGTGATGCATAAAACAAGGGTTTCAAATTAGCTCAGATACCGTTCCATGAACCCAATATGTAATAGACAAGACCTCCTCCTTGCTCAGTGAACTTCACTCAACACCACCTATTCAACGCCCAAGAATATATCTGAAAAGTAAGAATCTTACAACCTATGTGTTGATATCCCTCTGTAAGTGAGTCAAGTGGTTGTAAAGTGGCCTAAACACAGCAGTGAAAAGCAGCTAAACCCCATTATAAAAATCAATTACTTTTAAAAACCCGTGAAACAAAGACAGTGAAAGAGAGAGAACTTCTTACAAAATTCGTTCAGGGGCTGTGATGCCACCTGGATTGACCATATCTAGACCCACAGCTGATTGAGACATAAGGGTGGACACTCTTGGGGCTGAGCGATTTGGTGAGGTTGGGTGAGCAAACACAGACCCTTTAAAGTAATACTGCGGTGTACCCATCCCATGGGTCCCAAATCTCCAGGTTCAAGGGTATCTTCCTACATCGAAAACATGCATGAGTATCCCCGAAGATAGTACACCGTGTGATCGGGAAAGCTTTCTAAAACGCACCTCATTTCTCATCTCCTTGTGCTCGGGTTCGCCATTCCAGCCGCTTTACTAGCAATCTCCCTCCTTGGAGAATCAGCACCTTTAACCTCCTGCTCCGTACAGGTTGCCATTTGTCCTCAGGATGAACGGGAAGAGGGGGAACCAATGAGACTAGCTCTAGGTGTTGGGACAGGTACTGGTCACTCTATTTCCCCATCAGGAAGAAGAATTAACCACAGGCTCAGCCTGCCGCCCGGAACCAGAATAGGGCCTGAAGCAATCCTGGGCTTTTGCGGCCAGCTCCCAAGAAAGCGAGTTGAAAAATGGAGCTCAGCGGCACTGCAATTCACAGACCTGCAGAGTTATAAATGATAACTCTCGTCCACAAATATATTGAGGGAAGGCAACGAAGAGGATTTGAAAGCAAGGTAGAATTGCAGGCAACTGATTTCAGGAGGTAGATTCGAATCGCCTTTAAAGCACAGGAAAAGCGGCAAAACCTCGACAATGATGCCCTTGGCCAAAAAGGGCGTATGCGTTTTTTCTGGAATATATTCACGAAAAAACGCATACGCCCTTTTTGGCCAACCAAGCAACCTGGAAAGGCAAATCAGCGCTACAGAGAAGTCCCGCTTCCCATCGGACAAAAGGGCCATGCTGAATAAAGTGTCAAAACCAGAAATGCAGGATAGGCTATGGAGAAACGGGAGCCTTTCTACGCTGATGGGTGGGATGTAAATTGCCAACAGCCACTCTGGAGAAGTGTACGGTGTGTCCTGAAACATCTAAAAAACTCCGCTTAGAGAGCATAGGGCACTTCCACTCATGGGCGTATAAATTGGGAAAACTAAAAATCAGCAAAACACAGGCACCCCAAAGTTTAGGGTTGCTCTGTTGACAAGAACCTCCACTTCGTTACACCTTAAATATCCCAGGAAAGAGAAAAATGGATAAAGATGTTGTGGTCCTTATGTACAATGGAATATCACTCAGCCATGAAATCAACCTCATAAGGCTAGTAGCACCATGAAGAGTGGATTTAGGTATGACGATTCTAAGTGAAATAAGTCACACAGAAAAAGACACTTATCATAAGATATCACTTATAGAGGGAATGTACAAAGCGCTACAATTGAACTGAATTACAAAACAGAACACAGTCACACGTTTAGAAAACTCACTATGGCTGCTTAACGGGAGAGGTGAGGTGGGGTGATGCATAAAACAAGGGTTTCAAATTAGCTCAGATACCATTCCATAAACCCAATATGTAATAGACAAGACCTACTCCTTGCTCAGTGAACTGGACTCAACACCCCCTATTCACCGCCCAAGGATATATTTGACTAGAAAGAATCTTAAAACCTATGTATTGATACCTCTCTGTAAGTGAGTCAACTGGGTGTAAAGTGGCATAAACAGGGCAGTGAAAAGCAGCTAAACCCCATTATAAACATAAATTACTATTAAGAACCTGTGAAACAAAGACAGTGAAAGAGAGAGAAATTCTTACAAAATTCGTTCAGGGGCTGTGATTCAACCTGGATTGACCATATCTAGACCCACAGCTGGATGAGACATAAGGGTGGATACTCTTGGGCCTGAGAGTTTTGGTGAGTTTGGGTGAGCAAACGCAGACCCTTTAAAGTAATACTGCGTGGTACCCATCCCATGGGTCCCAAATCTCCAGGTTCAAGGGCATCTTCCTACATCGAAAACATGCATGAGAAACCCAGAAGATGGTACACCGTGTGATCGGGAAAGGTTTCTAAAACGCACCACATTTCTCATCTCCTTGTGCTCGGGTTCGCCATTTCAGCCGCTTTACTAGCAATCTCCCTCCTTGGAGAATCAGCACCTTTAACCTCCTGTTCCATACAGGTTGCCATTTGTCCTGAGGATGAACGGGAAGAGGGGGAACTCATGAGTGGCTAGCTCTAGGTGTTGGGACAGGCACAGGTCACCCTAATTTCCCATCAAGAAGAAGAATTAACCACAGGCTCAACCTGCCCCCCGGAACCAGAATAGGGCCTGAAGCAATCTTGCGGGTTTGCGGCCAGCTCCCAAAAAAACGATTTGGAAAATGGAGCTCAGGAGCTCGGCAATTCTCAAATCTGCAGAGTTATAAATGATAACTCTCGTCTAAAAATGTATTGAGGTAAGGCAACGAAGAGGATTGCATAGGAAGACAGAATTGCAGGAAACAGTTTTTCACAGGTAGATTGGACTCGCCTTTAAAGCATTAATGCTTTAAAGCATTAAAGCATTAAATTCCGCAGAACTTCGACAATGATGCAGTTGGCCAAAAAGGGCGTCTGTGTTCTTTCCTGAATAAATTTTGGAAAAAACGCAGATGCTCTTTTTGGCCAACTAAACAAGCGGGCGATGCAAATCAGCATTACAAAAATGTCTCACTTCGCATTGGTCAAAAGGCCCATGCTGAAAAAGTGTAAAACCCAGAAATCCAGGACAGGCCGTGGAGAAAAGGGAGCCTTGTTATGCTGATCGGCGGGATGTAAATTGCCACCGGCCACTCTGGAGAAGTGTATGCTGTATCTTAAAACTTCTAAAAAACAGAGCTACAGAGCATACAGCACTTCCCCTCATGGGCGTATATCTTGGGAAAACCAAAAAATTCACAAGACACAGGCACCCCAAAGTTAAGGGCTGCTCTGTTTAGAAATGCCTCGATTTGGGTACAACTTACATGTCCTTGGAAGGAAAAAATGGATAAAGAAGATGTGGTACTTATGTACAATGGAATATTACTCTGCAATTAAATCAATGAAATAAGGCCAGTGGCAGCAACTCGTGGAGACTGAGGTACGATCATTCTAAGTGACATAAGTCAGACATAAAAAGAGACTTATCCTAAGGTATCACTTATAGATAGTATCTAAAAATGCCTTCACATGATCACAATTACAAAACAGAAACGGAGTCACACATTTAGAAAACACACTTATGGCTGCTAAAGGAGAAAGGTGGGGCGGGGTGATGCATAAACCAGGAGGTTGAAATTAGCACAGATACGGTTCCATAAACAAAATAGGTATTCGACAGGACCTACTCTATAGCTCAAAGAGCTGGACTCAGCACACTGTTGTCACCAGAAAAGGATATATAAGACTGGTAAGAATCTGTAAAAGAATTTATTGATGTCTCTCTTTAAGTGAATCAAGTGGATAGATGTAGAGCAGGAAGAAACACAGTATTGAAAATCAGCTATACCCCATTATAAAATTAAATAACAAGAACAAAATAAAGACAGTGAGAGAGAGAGAAATTCTTACAAAATTTGTTCAAGGGCTGTGATGCAACCTGGACTGACCATATCTAGACACAGAGCTGGATGGGACCTAAGGCTCTACACTCGTTGGTCTGAGAGGCTTCGTGAGGATGGGACAGCAAATGCAGCACTTTTAGAGTAATACTGCCTGGGCCCCATTCCATGGGTCCCATATCTCCAGGTGCAGGGGACCCTTCCTACAGCTAAAACATGCATGGCACATCCAGAGGATGGTACATCGTCTGATCGGGAAGAGTTTGGAAAAGTCACCTCATCTCCACGTCTCCTGGTATTCGGGTTCCCCAGCTCCTTTCCTTAGAGTCTCCCCACTTTGGGAAGGCAGCACACTCAACAGCCGGTTTTGCACGGCTTGGAATTTTCCGGTGAAGAAGGGGAATGGCGGGATGGAATGAGACACAAGCCTTAGATGTTTGGACAGGTATATGCCACTCTAGTTTCCTACCTGGAAGAAGAATTTCCCTATCCTTCAGGTGCCCCAGTAACTGGAATGGGTCTGTAGAAATCCGGCCCCTTTGTGTCTGCTTCCCTAAACAAGTTGAAAACTGGTGCTCAGGGGCACTGCAATTCACAAACATGCAGGGTTGTAAGTGACACCTCTAATGGAGTCATTTCTTGAGCCAAGTATTCGTAACGGCCTTGTAAGCAAGGCAGAATTGCAGGAAAGGGATTTCAAGGGGTAGTTTGCACTCGTCATTAAAGCACATGCAAAGCTGCTGAACATTGCCAATGATGCAGTTTGCCAAAAAGGCCGTATGCGTTATTCCTTAATATATTCAGGAAAAACCCTTACTCCATTTTTGGCCAACAAAACAGGTGGGCAATGTAAATTAATACTACAAAGAGATATCACTTCGCACCAGTCAGAATGGCCGACCTCACAAACTGTAAAACCTGAAATGCAGGACAGGGCGTGGAGAAAAGGGAACCCTGACAAGCTGGTGGTGGGAATGTAAATTGCTAACAGCCACTCTGGAGAAGTGGGTGGTGATTCCTTAAAAATCTAAAAACCAGAGCTTCAGAGCATATGGCACTTCCACTCCTGGGCCTGTACCTTGGAAAAAACGTAAATTGACAGGACCCAGGCACTCTAAAATTTATGCAGCCCTGTTTACAAGACCCTCTACTCGGAAGCTACCTAAAAGTCCTTGGAAGGAAGAATGGATAAAGAAATTATGGTAGATATGTACAATGGAATATTACTCAGCCATGAATTGAATGAAATAAGGCCATTTAGGGCCACTCAGAAGGACCTACATACATTCATACTAAGTGTCATAAATCAGGCAATGAAAAATATCATATGATATTACTTATCGGTGGAATCTAAAAATTGATAGAAAGGTACTATCTTACAAAACAGAAACAGAGTCACAGACTTAGAACACAAACTTATGGTTACCAAACTGGAAAGGTGTGTTGGAGGCATAAATCATGAGGTTGGAGTTAGTATATACATATTTACAGAGAGAAAACTTGTAATCAACATGGACCTGCTGTAGAGCACTTGGAACTCTTCTCAACACTCTTTAGTAACCTCAATGGGAAAATAATTCTAAAAAGAATATATAGTTATCTCTGTATAAATGAATCATGTTGGTGTATGTCAAAAATGAACACACCATGATAAATCAACTATATACTCCATTATAAATTTAAAATTAAATTAAAGAAAAGAAAAATGATCACTAAATTTGTTTAGTCGCAGTGAACGTACTAGTGTCACATCCCTGGACACAGACACAATTTGGTCCCAAGGCTGGACTGTTGTGGGCCTGAGGACCTCGGGAGGATATGCCAGCTAATTCGCCCCCCTTGAACATGTAGTACCTGGTCCCCTCTGCATGGGATCACTATCTCCAGATCTAAGTGTGCCCTCATACTACTAAACCAACCCTCTGACACCCAAAGGATGGTGGACTCTCTGGGCTGGATGACATTTGGAAAATCACCTGCTCTCAACATATCCTGGTGTTTGGGCTCCGACCTCCCGACTCCTTCGTAAGGGTCATCCCACTCTACAAGACAGCACCCTCAACAGGTGATTTTGCAGGGGTTTATACTTGTTCGGGGGATGAAGGGTAAGGGGGAAGAAGGAATGGGACAGAAGCCCTTACATGTTTGGTCAGGCACATTCCACTCTAATTTAATACCCAATAAAAGGACTTGCCCTACATCTAAGGTTGTGTCAGTAACCAGAGAGGGACAGTAGAAATCCTGCCGCCTTCTGTTTCCCATAACAACAATTCTAAAACTGGACCTTATACGCACTTCATATTCACAATGCCTGGGAGCTGTAAATGACAACAGCCCTCAAAAGCTGTCTTGGGGTAGGTAATCGAAGTAGACTTCAAAACAAGGCAACCTTTCAATAACCCTTTTTCAAGGGATAAATCTTACTGACACTGTTCAAAAAAAAAAAAAGAAAAGCACATATGAAGATACTCACCATTGCTTTATGTTAGACAAATGCAAATCAGATGTACAAAGAAGTATCACCTGGAACCACTCAGAATAGCCATCATCACAATGTCTACAAACAAGAAATGCTTCAGAGGGTGTGGAAAAAAGAGAAACCTACTACTTATTTTTTTTTTTAATCTGCGTTGGGTCTTCGTTGCTGCGCGCGGCTTTTCTATAGTTGCAGCAAGCGGGGGCTACTCATCGTTGTGGTACGAAGCCTTCTCTTTGTCTTGGCTTCTCTTGTTGTGGAGCACAAGCTGTAGGCACACAGGCTTCAGTAGTTGTGGCTCGTGGGCTCTAGAGCGCAGACTGAGTAGTTGTGGTGCACGGGCGTACTTGTTCTGTGGCATGTGAGATCTTCCCGGGCCAGGGCTCGAACCTGTGTCCCCTGAACTGGCAGGCAGATTCTTAACCACTGTGCCACCAATTCTATGCTATCGGTGGCAATGCCAATTGGTACCAGCCACTATGGAGCACAGAATGGAGGTTACCAGAGTAAGGGGAGGTGGGAGGGATAAATTGGAAATTGGGATTGACATATACACACCACTATATATAAAAGAGATAACAAATAAGGGCTTACTGTATAGCACAGGGAACTCTACTCAATACTCTGTAATGACCTGTATGGGAAAGGAATCCAAAAAGGATTGGATATATGTATAACTGTTTCACTGTGCTGTGCAGCAGAAAGTAACACAACATTGTAAATCAACTCTATTCCAAAAAAATTGAAATTGAAATGAAATGAAGTAAAATAAAATAAAATAGAGCTACCAGATGATCCAGCAAGTTCACTCCTGTGTGCATATCTGGAGGAAAGCATAAATCGAAAAGACACATCTTCCCCAATGTTCACTGCAACACTCTTTACAAAAGCAAAGACATGGAAGCAACCAAAATGTCCATCAACATATGAATATAGGTAAAGAATATGTGATACATATATATAATGGAATATGACTCAGCCATAAAATAGAAGAAAATAATGCCAGTTGCAGTAACATGGATGGACCTAGAGATGATTGTACTAAGTGAAGTAAGTCAGACAGAGTAAGACAAATATTGGATGATATCACTTCTAGGTGGAAGCTAAAAATTGATACAAATGAACTAACTTACAAAAGAGAGGCAGACTCACAGACTTGGAAAACAAACTTATGGTTACCAAAGGGGAGAGGTGGGGGGTAGGGATAAATCAGGAGCTTGGGGTAAACATACGAATACTACTATATATAA
Organism: Eschrichtius robustus; assembly: GCF_028021215.1. Lineage (NCBI taxonomy): Eukaryota > Metazoa > Chordata > Mammalia > Artiodactyla > Eschrichtiidae > Eschrichtius > Eschrichtius robustus. The sequence continues at coordinate 109,966,174 of NC_090824.1, read as the reverse complement.
GCAGATAAGCAACAAGGACCTACTGTATAGCACAGGGAGCTCTACTCAGTATTCTGGGAATACCGTTATCAGAAAAGAATCTGAAAAAGAATGAATGTATGCATATGTGTAACTGAATCACTTGCTGTGCAGCTGAAATGAACACAACATTGTAAATCAACTATACTCCAATAAAATTTAAATTTCAAAATAAAGAAAATCACCTATATTTCAAAAGAAAAAAAAAAAAGAATTCCCATCTCTTTATATGGCTTGATAGCTTACTTTTTTAGTGCTCAATATTATCCCATTCCCAGAACATATTAATACTATATCATTTCATTCACCTATTGGAGGACACCTTAGTTTCATTCACATTTTGGCAATATTGAATTAGGTGCTATAAATATCCATATGCAGGTTTTCATCTGGAAGTATGTTTTAAACTACTTTCAGTAAATATCCATGAGAACACTTGATGGATTGTACAGTAAGGGAATGCTCAATATTCTAGCAAGTGTCAATCAGACTACCAAAGTAGCTGTATTATTTTTCATTTCCACCAATGACAAATGACATTTCCTATTGTTCCACATCTCCTACAGAATTTGTTCTTGTCATTGTTCACATTTTAGACATTCTAAGTGTTACATAGTGGTATGTAATTGTATTTTTAATTTGCTTTTTCATGGCAGCATGTAATCTGGATTATTCTTCTGTATACTTATATGCATAGTGTCTATTTTCTTTGGTGAGGTGTCCATAAAGTATATTGGTCCACATTTTATTTAGGTTGCTTTCATTTTTTTCTACCCAATCTGTATTTGTTTTATTTATTTTTGTGCCTTATTGCATTAGCAAGGACTTGGAGTAAAATATGGAAAAGGAGTCATGAAAGGGGACATCCTTGCTTTTACCTGAACTTAGTGGAAAAGCTTCATGGTTTTGACCATTAATCATGATGTAAGATAAAAGTTTCCTGTAAATCTTTGTTATCAACTTGAGAAAGCTCCAGTCTATTTCTTTAACTGAGAGTTTTTATGAAGAATGGGTGTTAGATTTTTTCAAAGGTCTTCTGAATCTATTGATATGCTAATGATTGTCTTTAAGGTGTTGATATGATGGATATAATTATTTGATTCTAGAATGTTGAACCAGCCTTTCATACCTGGGATTATTTCCTCTCATTCTTGATATAAAATTCTCTCAAAATATTGTTGGATTCGATTTGGTAATATTTTGTTGAGGATTTTTGCATTGATGTTCCTGAGAGATATTGGTCAGTTTTCTTTACTATTCATATGTTCTTCTAAGTTTGGATGTTGTGGATTTAGTGTCAGACATTCATTTGGGGAGATTCTCAGTCATTTTTAAAAAATGTTTTCTGTTCTTTATTATCTTTATTCTCCTCCTGCTATACCCATTATGTATAGGTCACAGCATTTTTCATTGTTCCACAATTATTGATTACTCTGTTCTGTTGATTTCTTTCCTGCCCGTTTTCTCTTTTCTTCTGAGATTTAAAGGATTCTCTTGATATGTCTTCAAGCTCACAGATATTTCTCCTCAGCCAGCTCTTTGACTGCTAAAACAAAATACAAGAGACTTGGTATTTTATAAACAACAGAATATTTTTGTTTTCTCATAATTGCTGAGGCTGAAAAGTTCAAGAACAAGTAACCAGGGGCTTCCCTGGAGGTGCAGTGGTTAAGAATCTGCCTACCAATAAAGGGGACAAGGGTTCGAGCCCTGGTCCAGGAAGATCCCACATGCCATGGAAGAACTAAGCCCGTGCACCACAAATACTGAGCCTGTGCTCTAGAGTCCACAGGCCACAACTACTGAGCCCGTGAGCCACAACTACTGAAACCCACACGCCTAGAGCCCGTGCTCCACAACAAGAGAAGCCACTCAATGAGAAGCCCGCGCACCGCACCAAAGACCCAACACAGCCAAAAAATTAATTAATTAATTATCTAATTATTTTTTTTTAAAAAAGAACAAGTTGCCAGCTGACTTAGTGTTTGGCGAGGGACCAATTTCTGGTTCATAATGTGGGTCTTCTCACTCGGCAATGAAATCATGGAATGGGCATAAGATCTTCTGTGTGCTACATTTATTAGGTCACTAATCCCATGTTTGAGGTCTCTGGCCTCATAACCTAATCACCTCCCAAAAGCCCCACCTCCTAATACCATCAGCATGGGAGCTGGGTTTCACAATTTTAAAATTAGAGGTACAAAATATTTACACCATAACAGGGACCACAGAGTTAACTGATTTTTCCTTTCATGTTAAAGGTTTGCACATTTATATTTATTATATAACCCCAAAACCCTTGTTTTTTTTATAAGATTCTTTTTCCGTATACGCCAGTACAGACCACTGAGTAGAGTTCCCTGTGCTATAAAGCAGGTCTTTATCAATACTTATCTATTTTATATATAGTAGTGTGTATAAGTCAGTCCCAATCTCCCAATTTATCCCTTCCCCACTTATCCCCTGGTAACCATAAGTTTGTTTTCTATATCCATGATTCTATTTCTGTTGTGTAAATAAGTTCATTTGTACCTTTTTTTTTCTTTTTTAGATTCCTCATATAAGCAATATCATATGATATCTGTCTTTCTGTGTCTGACTTGCTTCACTCAGTATAACAATCTCTAGGTCCATCCATGTTGCTACAAAACCCTTAATTGTTAAGGATAACTCTCAATTTTTCCCAGTATCATCAGCAATTCTTTCTGGCAGACACGTGATAACACTTTTTAAACAGGGATATTGAGACCAAGGCTCCTGACCTGCAAACAAACAAAACATCATTCATATAGTGAAAACTTTGCAAATCAAAGGATGAAAGCACTTGGTCTAAATCCCTTTGCACCCACTGCTGACAGAGGGCAGAGGAGTTTGACTCACTAATCTTCCTTACGTGCACTTCTTCCTAATGGGGTATTCCATCTAAAACTTATAAGAAGTGGGGATGTATCATGGAACACACCAATCGCTACTACAGATTCTGAAGCAGCAAAAAACAAACAAACAAAAAACATGATGAATCCATCCAAAGGGTTCTGTCCACATTGTTACAATAGTTTCCCTCACACTGTGAACCCTTTTCAAACCCTATCACTTGAACCTATTTTTATTTTTTTCAACAAAAATAATGTTAATCTGCAGTCAGACACTCCAGTAATATTACACTATCCCTTGTGCAAGTATGTAGGGATTTGAGGAGCTATGGGAGGCCACCATGAGAGGTTGCCTAGAGTAATTAGGACATTTCATTTAATGTTGGTTCTTCTCCCTAAGATGTCTGCTATCCTCTTCTTTTTGTAGCTACTAGCATTGAGAAAGTGACCAAGATAAGGCCCTTCTCTTTTACTGCCCATGAATGCAACTCTGATTAACCCCACAGAACTTGGTGCTTCCAGAATCCCCTGAACCTACTGACCCTCCATGCATGGCATGACATAGATAAGGATGGTGACGTGTATCCTTGTATAGAGCATGTTATAAAATGTTTGACTCTTCCCTTCCTCATAATTCCAAAGAATAGATTTCTTTGGATTTCTGCTTAATGCTGCTGGAGTTGGTACATAAGCTGAGGGAGGTATCAGGGCACACCAAAAGAGAGGGTAACTGCACAGAAAATACAAGCAGGTACATTTCTGTGTAGTTTCAAGCAGCTTATTTGCTATATCAACCATGGTGACATGTTCACCCTTCCTCTTTCTACTAGTAGTACAACAAACATAAAGGATATTTAGGCTGCTTGTTTTATCCCCACCTCTCACAATTGATCTGCATTAACATATAGGACAATGAAGGGCCCTTTCTACCATCTTAACCAATATTTGAGAACTAGAAAATGTCCAGATTTTTCTGGGGTTTATTTTCATATTCCCCAATCAGGCCTATGAAGGAATCTTACCTATTGTGTTTAATGAAGTCGTATCTCTGACGGCATCCCATCATCAACAAAACTGGAAAGAAATTTGAAGGGTCTTCGATTTTACCATATTTGAAATAACAATATTTTAGCCTGACACGTTTTTGGATTTTAGAAAAAAATATTTTAAATGAGACAAAAAATCATTTTTATGACACAAAAAGACAGCAATAGTTTTATATTTTTATCTGTTCCACTTGCACACAAGTGTCTCATGGGGTTATGTAAAGCTCTCATGTTGGGTGCTGTGCATGGTGCAAGTATGGATTAAAGCTTAGGAATCTTAAGCTTCAGTCACCTGAAACATTTAAATTAGGATGCAAGCAATCCTGTCCAACATTTGAAAAGAGCAAGACACTCTCTTTATTGTATTTGTTAGGTAATTAATCTGTCTTTTCCCCAAGGAGAGAAACAAGTGGCATCTTCCATCAATGTGTTGCACAAATATCTTTGAACAGAGAGTGCAAGCAGAGGCTGATACAGGATGTGAAAAAAAAATGAGAGACCCTTGTGGCATTTTCTCCTAACTTATTGCAATCTCCTATTTAAAATGTGGGAATAATCAATCTTCTGAGGAAAAAGGCCCAAGGAAGGTTTTTGCTTCTGTGGAATAATGGGATTGCTAAAGATTTCAAGAGGCAAGACGAATTAGTGAGAATGACCATGAGAAATCAGAGAAAAGTCAGATCCATGGATGAAGTGATGTTTATCACTGTGAATCAATGAGAAGTAGGAGCAAATGAAAAGAAAGCTGATACAACATTTTCTGAATAAATGTAACCTTTCAGCTGTCATAGAAAAATTAATACTCACTATGATACAACATATTTAGTTTAGAAACTTAACTAAAATTTAAAGCTTAATAATTACATTTATTGAAGAAATGAAAACATATTTGTGGTTTAGAATAAATAATGTGTTCTGCTACAGGTAAGAAGACTACATAAATAAATAGAAATAAGACTAAATAAATAAAGAGGAAAATAACAAACTAGATGTTATTAACATTAAAAACTGACACTCATCTAAAGAAAGAGAAGGAGAGACAGAAAGAGAGAAGAACTCATCTCAAGCATGTATTAAAAACTTCTAAATAAGAAGTCTTCAGATGTTAAAAAAAAGGAAGTCTTCAATAAGAAGATAATGGAATAGCAAAATGGGGGAAATATACCAAAAGTTATTTCAAAAAAGAGAGTACAGAATGTTAAGTAAACATATCAAAAGATGCTTGGCTTCTTAGTAGTCAATTAAATGCAAAAGCATGATACCTGGAATTATCACTCACCAACCAGAAAGTTCAAATGAAAATAACAGGTATTACCAAGTTTGACAAGAATGTGTATAATCCTTGAATCTCATTCACTGCTGCTGAAGATGAAAAATCATACAAATGTTTTGAAAATATTTAGAAATATCTAAAAAGATAAACACAAGAAAGCTATGACTCGAAAATTTTACTACTACGTGTATACTGAAAAATAATTTATACACACACCACCAAAGCTCAAGTTCTAGAATTTATATACCAGTGCTGTTCTCAATAGGCACAAACTGAAAATCACTCATATTGTAATACACATTGGAATAAATTAATTAATAGTTAAATATTTACACTATGGAATCCTATGCAACAGTGGCAATGCATGATCACAACAACAGGCAACCATATAGGCATATTCACAAACAACATAAAATAAAAAAGCCCAATCCAAAAGTGATTTTACTGTGCCATAACATTTATATAAAATACAAAATACAGATAAAGTTATCTTTTTGTTAGATACCAGAACAATATTAAACCTTAAGGGGAGTCACTAGAATGGGACCAGGGGGCCTCTGAGTATCTGGCAATTTTCTGTGTCTTTATCTAGAAGCTATGTTTAGAATGTATTCAGATGCTGAATTTTCTGAAATTTGTCATTTCCTTACAAACCATGCATGTTTTTCGTTGTTTTTTATACATAACAAAAACTAAAAAAGATAGACCAGGGAAGGTAATTGTATTAGCACTTTAATATCCATGCTTTTCAAGGTGGAAGTGAAAAGTATTAAATACTTGACATTGTGATTACTTCTTAAAAGTAAGGTGAAAATTTGAGGTTAATAAATAAGACATACTTCTTCATATATAATCCTCAAAGAGGAGGGGTAGAAAGGAGTATTATTTTTTTTTTTTTCTTTAATACAGAATCGTTAAGATAGAAAATAATGAAAACAGACTAGGTTTAAAAAAGAGCACACTGGTATTCCCTGGTGGCACAGTGGGTAAGAATTTGCCTGCCAATGCAGGGAACAGGGGTTCCATCCCTGGTCTGGGAAGATCCCACATGCCGCAGAGCAACTAAGCCCGTGTGCCACAAGTACTGAGCCTGTGCTCTAGAGCCTGCAAGCAACAACTATTGAGCCTGCATGACACAACTACTGAAGCCCATGCACCTAGAGCCCATACTCCACAACAAGAGAAACCACCGCAAGGAGAAGCCCGTGCACCACAACGATGAGTAACCCCTGCTTCTCTAGTGACAACTGGAGAAACCCTGTGCAGCAACAAAGACCCAACACAACCAAAAATTTAAAAAAATTAAATCTTTTGACTTCTGAGATGACTCACTCACGTGGCTGTAGGTAAGAGGCCTCAGTTCCTTGCCACATGGATCTCTCCTTAGGGTTGCTTGAGTGTCCTCATGACATGGCAGCTGGCTTACCCCAGGATGAGTGATCTAGCAGAAACCAAAGCAGAAGCTGCAATGTCTTTTATAACTTTGGAAGCTGCACTTTGTCATTTCTGCAATTTCTTATTAGTTAAACAGTCAACCCTTTTCAAGTGTGAGGAGCCACACTGGTACATGAAGACTGGGAGATAATTAGGGGATAATTAGGTCCATCTTGGAGGCTGGCTACCAAAGTGGCTGACTAGCCAAAGTCTGAATTGTGTTTTCTTCACTTCTGGAGAGAAAATGGTCAGTGAACCTCATTGGTGGTCTTTGAGATGTACCAAAGCTACCTCTTGCTCTCACCCCCAGCTGTGTGGCTGACAGGGTCTTGGTGCTCCAGCCGGGTGTCAAGCCTGTGCCTCTGAGGTGGGAGAGCCGAGTTCAGGACATTGGTCTACCAGAGACCTCTGGCACCTTGTAATATCAAATGGCGAAAGCTCTCCCAGAGATATCCGTCTCAACGCTAAGACCCAGCTCCACTCAGAGACCAGCAAGATCCAGTGCTGGACATCCCATGCCAAACAACTAGCAAGACAGGAATGCAGGCCCACCCATTAGCAGAGAAGCTGCCGAAAATCACAATAAGGTCACAGACACCCCAAAACACACCACCAGATGCGGATCTGTCCACCAGAAAGACAAGATCCAGACACACCCACCAGAACACAGGCACCAGTCCCCTCCATCAGAAAGCCTACACAACCCACTGAACCAACCTTAGCCACTGGGGGCAGACACCAAATACAACGGGAACTACGAATCTGCAGCCACTGAAAAGGAGACCCCAAACACAGTCCCCAAAGCCAAATGAGAAGACACAGAAACACACAGCAGATGAAGGAGCAAGGTAAAAACCCACCAGACCAAACAAATGTGGAGGAAATAGGCAGTCTACCTGAAAAAGAATTCAGAGTAATGATAGTAAAGATGATCCCAAATCTTGGAACTGGAATGGAGAATAGACAAGAAACGTTTAACAAGGACCTAGAAGAACTAAAGAGCAAACAAACAATGATGGACAACACAATAAATGGAATTAAAAATTCTCTAGAAGGAAACAATAGCAGAATAACTGAGGCAGAAGAATGGATAAATGACCTGGAAGATAAAATAGTGGAAATAACTACTGCAAAGCAAAATAAAGAAAAAAGAATGAAAAGAATTGAGGACAATCTGAGACATCTCTGGGAAAACATTAAATGCACCAACATTCGAATATAGGGGTCCCAGAAGTAGAAGAGAAAAAGAAAGACACTGAGAAAATATTTAAAGAGATTATAGTTGAAAACTACCCTAATATGGGAAAGGAAATCGTTAATCAAGTCCAGGAAGCGCAGGGAGTCCCATACAAGATAAACCCAAGGAGAAACATGCCAAAACATATATTAATCAAACTATCAAAAATTAAATACAAAGAAAAAAAATTAAAAGCAGCAAGGGAAAAACAACAAATAACATACAAGGGAATCCCCATAAGGTTAACAGCTGAACTTTCAGCAGAAACTCTGCAAGCCAGAAGGGACTGGCAGGACATATTTAAATTAATGAAAGGGGAAAAGCTACAACCTAGATTACTCGACCCACCAAGGATCTCGTTCAGATTCGACAGAGAAATTAAAACCTTTACAGACAAGCAAAAGCTAAGAGAATTCAGCACCACCAAACCCGCTTTACAACAAATGCTAAAGGAACTTCTCTAGGCAGGAAACACAAGAGAAGGAAAAGACCTACAATAAGAAACCCAAAACAATTAAGAAAATGGTAATAAAAACATACATATCAATAATTACCTTAAATGTAAATGGATTAAATGCTCCAACCAAAACACATAGACTGGCTGAATGGATCCGAAAACACGACCGGTATGTATGTGGTCTACTAGAGACCCACTTCAGACATAGGGACACATACAGATGGAAAGTGAGGGGATGGAATAAGATATTCCATGCAAATGGAAATCAAAAGAAAGCTAGAGTAGCAATTCTCATATCAGACAAAAAAGACTTTAAAATAAAGACTATTACAGGAGACAAAGAAGGACACTACATAATGATCAAGGGATCAATCCAAGAAGAAGATATAACAATTGTATATATTTATGCACCCAACATAGGAGCACCTCAATACGTAAGGCAACTGCTAGCAGCCATAAAAGGGGAAATCGACAGTAACACAATCATAGTAGGGGACTTTAGCACCCCTCTTTCACCAATGAACAGATCATCCACAATGAAAATAAATAAGGAAACACAAGCTTTAAATGATACATTAAACAAGATGGACTTAATTGATATTTATAGGACATTCCATCCAAAAACAACAGAATACACTTTTTCTCAAGTGCTCCTGGAACATTCTCCAGGATAGATCATATCTTGGGTCACAAATCAAGCCTTGGTAAATATAAGAAAATTGAAATCGTATCAAGTGTCTTTTCCAACCACAATGCTATCAGACTAGATATCAATTACAGGAAAAAAATCTGTAAAAAATAGAAACACATGGACGCTCAACAATACACTACTTAATAACCAAGACATCACTGAAGAAATCAAAGAGGAAATAAAAAAATACCAAGAAACAAATGACAATGAAAACATGAAGACCCAAAACCTATGGGATGCAGCAAGAGCAGTTCTAAGAGAGAAGTTTATAGCAATACAATCCTACCTCAAGAAACAAGAAATATCTCAAATAAACAAGTTAACCTTACACCTAAAGCAATTAGAGAAAGAAAGAAAAAAAAAAAAAAAAAAAATCAAAGTCAGCAGAGGAAAGACATCATAAAGATCAGACCAGAAATAAATGAAAAATAAATGAAGGAAACAACAGCAAAGATCAAAAAAAACTAAAAGCTGGTTCTTTGAGAAGATAAACAAAATTGATAAACCATTAGCCAGACTCATCAAGAAAAAAAGGGAGACGACTCAAATCAATAGAATTACAAATGAAAAAGGAGAAGTAACAACTGACACTGCAGACATACAAAGGATCATGAGAGATTACTGCAAGCAACTATATGCCAATAAAATGGACAACCTGGAAGAAATGGACAAATTCTTAGAAAAGCACAACCTTCCAAGACTGAACCAGGAAGAAATAGAAACTACAAACAAACCAATCCCAAGCACTGAACTTGAGACTGTGATTAAAAATCTTCCAACAAACAAAAGCCCAGGACCAGATGGCTTCACAGGCAAATTCTATCAAATATTTAGAGAAGAGTTAACACCTATCCTTCTCAAACTCTTCCAAAATATAGCAGAGGGAGGAACTCTCCCAAACTTATTCTATGAGACCACCATCTCCCTGACACCAAAACCAGACAACAATGTCACAAAGAAATAATACTACAGGTCAATATCACTGATGAACATAGCTGCAAAAATCCACTGCAGAATACTAGCAAACAGAATCCAACAGCGCCTTAAAAGGATCATACACCATGATCAAGTGGGGTTTATCCCAGGGATGCAAGGATTCTTCAATACATGCAAATCAATGTGATACACCATATTAAAAAACTGAAGGATAAAAACCATATGGTCATCTCAATAGATGCAGAAAATGCTTTCGACAATATTAAACACCCATTTATCATAAAAACCCTCCAGAAAGTAGGCATAGAGGGAACTTTCCTCAACATAATAAAGGCCATATATGACAAACCCACAGCCAGCATCGTTCTCAATGGTGAAAAAGTGAAACCATTTCCACCAAGATCAGGAACAAGACAAGGTTGCCCACTCTCACCACTATTATTCCACACACTTTTGGAATTTTTAGCTACAGCAATCAGAGAAGAAAAAGAAATAAAAGGAATCCAAATCGGAAAAGAAGAAGTTAAGCTCTCACTGTTTGAAGATGACATAATACTATACATAGAGAATCCTAAAGATGCTACCAGAAACCTACTAGAGTTAATCAATGAACTGGTAAGGTTGCAGGATACAAAATTAATGTACAGATATCTCTTTCATTCCTATACACTAAAGATGAAAATTCTGAAAGAGAAATTAGGGAAACACTCCCATTTACCACTGCAACACAAAGAATAAAATACCTAGGAATAAACCTACCTAAGGAGACAAAAGACGTTTACTCAAAAAACTATAAGACACTGATGAAAGAAATCAAAGATGACACAAACAGATACAGAGATATACCATGTTCTTGGATTGGAAGAATCAACATTGTGAAAATGACTCTACTACCCAAAGCAATCTACAGATTCAATGCAATCCCTATCAAACTACCAATGGAATTTTTCAGAGAACTAGAACAAAAAAAAATCACAATTTGTATGGAAACACAAAAGACCCCGAACAGCCAAAGCAATCTTGAGAAGAAAAACAGAGCTGGAGGAATCAGGCTCCCTGACTTCAGACAATACTACAAAGCTACAGTAGTCAAGACAGTATGGTACTGGCACAAAAACAGAAATATAGAGCAATGGAACAGGAGAGAAAGCCCAGACATAGACCCATACACATATGGTCACCTTATTTTTGATAAAGGAGGCAAGAATATACAATGGAGAAATCACAGCCTCTTCAATAAGTGGTGCTGGGAAAACTGGACAGCTACCGGTAAAAGAATGAAATTAGAAGACTCCCTAACACCATACACAAAAATAAACTCAAAATGGATTAAAGACCTAAATGTAAGGCCAGACACTATCAAACTCTTAGAGGAAAACATAGGCAGAACACTCTATGACATCAATCACAGCAAGATCCTTTTTGACCCACCTCCTAGAAAACGGAAATTAAAAAGAAACATAAACAAATGAGACCTAAGGAGACTTAAAAGGTTTTGCACAGCAAAGGAAAACGTAAACAAGACGAAAAGGCCACCCTCAGAATGGGAGAAAATATTTGCCAACGAAGCAGCTGACAAAGGATTAATCTCCAAACTTTACAAGCAGCCCATGCAGCTCAATATCAAAAAAAAAAAAAACAAATAACCCAATCCATAAATGGGCAGAAGACCTAAATAGACATTTCTCCAAAGAAGATATACAGATTGCCAACAAACACATGAAAGAATGCTCAACATCACTGATCATTAGAGAAATGCAACTCGAAATTACAATGAGGTATCACCACACACAGGTAAGAATGGCCATCATCAAAAAAATCTACAAACAATAAATGCTGCAGAGGTGTGGAAAAAAGGGAACCCTCTTGCACCGTTGGTGGGAGTGTAAATTGATACAGCCACTATTGAGAACAGTATGGAGGTTCCTTAAAAAACTAAAAATAGAACTACCATATGACACAGCAATCCCACTACTGGGCATATACCTGGAGAAAACCATAATTCCAAAAGAGTCATGTTCCACAATGTTCATTGCAGCTCTATCTGCAATAGCCAGGACATGGAACCAACCTAAGTGTCCATCAACTGATGAATGGGTAAAAAACATGTTGCACATCTTCAATATAACATGGAATATTACTCAGCCATAAAAATAAATGAAATTGAGTTATTTGTAGTGAGATGGATGGACCTAGAGTCTGTCATACAGAATGAAGTAAGTCAGAAAGAGAAAAACAAATACTGTATGCTAACACATATATGGGGAATCTAAAAAGAAAAGGGAAAAAAAAAACGGTTGGGAAGAACCTAGGGACAGGACAGGAATAAAGACGCAGACATAGAGAATGGACTTGAGGACATGGGGAGGGGGAAGGGTAAGCTGGGATGAAGTGAGAGAGTGGCATGAACTTATATATCCTACCAAATGTATAATAGCTAGCTAGTAGGAAACAGCTGCATAGAAGAGGGAGATCAGCTCAGTGCTTTATGACCACTTAGAGGGGTGGGATAGGGAGAGCGGGAGGGAGACGCAACAGGGAGGAGATATGGGGATATATGGATATGTATAGCTGATTCACTTTGTTATAAAGCAGAGACTAACACACCATTGTGAAGCAATTATAGTCCAATAACGATGTTAAAATTAAATAAATAAATAAATAAATAAATAATTTATGCCCCCACCAAATCAAATCTTTTTTAAAAATAAATAAATAAAAAAGAGCACTCAATGACATGGAATGCTAAACCTAAGTATTTTCAGTACTATAGTAAATGTAAATGGATTAATATCTCCTATTAAAGTGTAATTTTTTTATATTATGTGCAACTAAATTTTTTTCACAATATACAGGTAATATAAAATAATTACATTAGAAAGGAGAAAACATTCCATGTATTTAAAAACAATAAAACAATAAGCATATAATATGCATCTTAGATATAAGTAGTCTTTAAGTTCAGAACAATTTGTCATTATTGTAATTAGTATTATTATACCAATTTCTTTAAAACATTTTAATACTTTTTGTACTTGAAAAAATATTTTAATATTTTTTCTTCGTTCTTTTGTGGTCTAATACATGGTAAGTATTTAGGTGCTAACATAACTTAAAAATATATTTTGTTTTTTTTACAGCCGAACAAAACTGAATCAAGAAGAAATAGATAACTTGAACATACTGATCACTAAAAGCAAAATAGAGGGCTTCCCTGGTGGCGCGGTGGTTGAGAATCTGCCTGCCAATGCAGGGGACACGGGTTTGAGACCTGGTCTGGGAAGATCCCACATGAGGCGGAGCAACTGGGCCCGTGAGCCACAACTACTGAGCCTGAGCGTCTGAAGCCCGTGCTCCGCAACAAGAGAGGTCGCGATAGTGAGAGGCCCACGCACCGTGATGAAGAGTGGCCCCCGCTCGCTGCAACTAGAGAAAGCCCTCGCACAGAAACGAAGACCCAACACAGCCAAAATAAATAAATAAATAAATAGAATTTTTAAAAAAATAGACTCTGTAATTTTAAAAAACTCCCTACCAACAGAAGTCCAGGATCAGATGGTTTCACAGGCAAATTCTACCAAATATAAAAAGCAGAACTTACACTGATTCTTCTCAAACTCTTCAAAAAGATTGAAGAGTAAGGAATACTTCCAAAGACATTCTATGAAGCCACTATCACGCTGATATCAAAAACAGATGCGGGGGACTTCCCTGGTGGCACAGTGGTTAAGAATCTGTCTGCCACTGCAGGGGACATAGGTTCGAGACCTGGTCTGGAAAGATCCCACATGCCACGGAGCAACTAAGCCTGTGTGCCACAACTACTGAGCCTGTGTTCTACAGCCCACGAGCCACAACTACTGAGCCTGATAGCCACAACTGCTGAAGCCCACGCACCTAAAGCCCATGATCTGCAACAAAAGAAGCCACCACAATGAACAGCCTGCACACCACAACGAAGGGTAGCCCCCGCTCGCCGCAACTAGAGAGAGCCTGAGCACAGCAACGAATGCCCAATGCATCCAAAAATAAAGAAAGAAAGAAATTTACTTAAAAAAAAAAAAACAAGTAAAACAGATGGGGACTTTTCTGGTGGTCCAGCAGTTAAGATTTCACCTTCCAGTGCAGGGGGTGCAGGTTCGATCCCTGGTTTTGGAGCTAAGATCCCACATGCCTCACAAACAAGAAACCAAAACATAAAACAGAAGCAATATTGGAACAAATTCAATAAAGACTTTAAAAAAAAAACACAGAGAAAGACACTACCAAAAAAGAAAACTGCAGGCCAATATCATTGATAAATATAGATGCAAAAATTCTCAACTGAATATTAGAAAACCGAATCCGACAACACATAAGAGGATCATACACCATGACCAAATTTGATTCACCCCAGTGTCACAAAGCTGTTTCAACATATGCAAATCAATCAACATGATACACCCCATCAACAAAGGAAAAACAAGAAACAAACGATCATCTCAATAGATGGCGAAAAAGAATTTGAAAAGCTTCAACGTACATTCATGATAAAAACACTTACCAAAGTGGATATAGAGGAAACATATCTCAACATAATAAAAGCTATTTATGACAAACCCACAGCCAATATAATACTCAACGTTCATAAGCTGAAAGCCTTCCCGCTAAAATCTGGAACAAGACAAGGATGCCCACTCTCACGTCTTCTCTTCAACATAGTATTGGAAGTCCTAGCCACAACAATCAGACAAGAAAAAGAAATAAAATCTAACCAAATTGGAAGGGAAGAGGTAAAGTTGTCATTATATGCAGATGACATGATAATATATATAAAGGAAACCCTAAAAATTCCACACAAACACTACTAGAACTGATAAACAAATTCAGCAAAGTAGCAGGATACAAGATTAACATATATAAATTGGTTGCATTTCCTGGTTTTTCTTTCTTTTTTTTTTAAAATTTATTTTGGCTGCATTGGGTCTTCATTGTTGTGCACGGGCTTTCTCTAGTTGTGGCCAGTGGGGACTAGACTTTCTTGTGGTGCGCAGGCTTCTCATTGCAGTGGCTTCTCTTGTTGTGGAGCACGGGCTCTAGGCACGCAGGCTTAAGTAGTTGTGGCACATGGGCTCAGTATTTGTGGCTCACTGGCTCTAGAGTGCAGGCTAAGTAGTTGTGGCACACAGGTTTAGTTGCTCCACGGCATGTGAGATCTTCCTGCATCAGGGCTCAAACCCGTGTCCCCTGTATTGGCCGGAGGACTCTCAACCACAGAGCCACCAGGGAAGTCCCTGGTTGCATTTCTTTACACTAACAATGAAATATCAGAAAGGAAATGTAAACAAGCAATCCTTTTTTTAATGGCATCAAAAAAATAAAATGCTTAGGAATAAACCTCACCAAGGAGGTGAAAGACTTATATACTGAGAACTACAAAACATTAGTAAAGGAAACTGAAGATGATTCAAAGAAATGGAAAGACATCCCACACTCTTGGATGGCAAGAATTAATACTGTTAAAATGGCTATACTACCCAAAGCAATCTACAGATTTAATGTGATCCCTATCAAATTACCCATGACATTTTCCCCAGAACTAGAACAAATAATCCTAAAATGTATCTGGAACCATAAAAAGTCAGAAATGTGAACACAATCCCCAGGAAACAGAACAAATCAGGAGGCATAACCCTCCTAAACTTCAGACAATACTACAAAGTTACAGTAATCAAAGCGCATGGTATTGGCACAGAAAGAGACACATGGATCAATGGAATAGAATAGAGAGCTAAGAAATAAACCCACACACCTATGGTCAATTAACCTTTGACAAAGGAGGCAAGAATATACAATGGGGAAAAGATAGTCTCTTCAGCAAGTGGTGTTTTGAAAGTTGGAGAGCCGTATGCAAATCAGTGAAGTCAGAACATACCCTCACACCATACACAAAAATAAACTCAAAACGGCTTATATGCTTAAATATAAGATAGGACACCTTATAACTCCTAGAAGAGAACATAAGCAAAACATTCTCTGACATAAGTCATACCAAAATTTTCCTAGGTAGTTCTCCTTAGGCAGTACAAATACAGTAAGTCACCTACATACGAACCTTCAAGTTGCAAACTTTCAAAGATGCAAACGTCCATTCGCGTGTCCAATCACGTAAGTTAGTTCACGTGTCTGGCATACATTGTCACGTGCGTGCTTCCTCTATATGTGGTTGTGCTTTTGTGCACTTTACAGTACTGTATAGAGTACAGTAGTACAGTACCTTTATTTCAAGCCCAAGATGCCTGGAAGCAAGCGTAAAAGCAAAGGTGATGTAGCTGGTACTGTTAAGAAGGGCCAAGCGATAATGACGGAAACAAAAGTGAAAGTAATTGAGAGAGTGGAGCGAGGCAAAAAGATGTTAGACATCGCTCATTCTTATAACATGAATCATTCAATCATTGGCATGAATCTAAAGAACAAGGACAAGATCATGGAACATGTGAAGTCTGCTGTGCCGACGATGTTGACAAAATATCCAAGAAGCATGGAAAAGTGATGGAGGAGATGGAGAAACTTCTCAGTGTGCGGATGCAGGATCAACATCAGCGCTGAGTCCTGCTCAACTTAACGCTGATTCAAGAGAAAGCTAAAAGCCTTTATGAAGACTTGAAGAAGAAACACGGCAAAGAATCAGAGGGCACATCTTTTAATGCCAGCCATGGCTGGTTTCATCGGTTCAAGGCTAGAGCCAGCCTTCACAATGTAAAAGTAAGTGGGGAGACAGCAAGTGCAGATAGGGTAGCTGTCCAGGAACTTCCAGAAACACTTTGAGAAATTATTGATGATGGCGTGTATTTACCCAACCAGGTTTTTAATGTGGATGAGACACAACTGTACTGGAAGAGGATGCCAGACCGAAGTTACATCAGTAAGGAGGAAAAGTTGATGCCGGGCTGTAAAGCAGTAAAGGATAGGCTAACTGTTGTTTGGTGGCAATGCTTCCGGTGAATTGAAGCTGAAACCTCTCTTAGTTTATCATTCACAGAACCCAAGAACCCTTAAAAACATAGCCAACGGCTCTCTTCCTGTTGTGTGGAAGCGTAACCCCAAATCCCGAATTACACAGGCCACGTTCCAGGACTGGTTTTGCCACCACTTTATCCCAGATGTAGAGAAATATTGCTTGGAGAAGGACGTTCCAGCAAAACATTCTTTTGCTGCTCGACTATGCTCTGGGCCACCTCCCATTCATGGATGACTTTCATCCCAACGTCAAAGTACTGCATCTGTCACCAAATACTACGTTGCTCATCCAACCTATGGACCAGGGCGTTATAGCGACTTTCAAGAAATATTATTTATGTCACACTTTTTGTCAGGCAGTAAAGGTAAGTGACAAATCAGGAACAACCTAGGGACAACTTCGGAAGGACTATAACAGCTACAAGACCATAAAAAACATTGACTTTGCATGGTGTGAGGGTATGGCGGTCACCATGAATGGGGTTTGGAAGAACCTTTGCCCACAGTTTGTTCATGATTTTTGTGGATTTGAGAAGGTAGATCAGAAGTCCAAAGAGGTCTTCAGCAACGTAGTGACCCTCAGCGAGAAGCTGGAGCTAAATCTGCAAGAGGACGATTTCGCTGAACTCCTTGCTGTGCAACATGAGGAGCTTACTGATGGAATTGGAGGCCCAGAGAAAGGATGAAGAGGGACAGGAGGAAGAAAAAGTAACTGAAGAACTGAAGAGATTCACGACGCAGCAAATGGCAAGGGAATCTTCGTTATTTGAGGAAGCACTGTTAGTTTTTGAGGCACAGGACCCGAACCTAGAATGGGATCCAAAGGTGGCAGCAGCCATTCAGAATGCAATCCAGTGCTACCTTGTCATCCATGATGAGAAAAAAAGAGCTACTACCCAGACGTCAATGGATCATTCTTTCAAGAGGGTAGATAGAATTAAATCCAGCAAGGAACCAGAACCTTTGCCATCAACGTCAGGTATGAGTGAAATTGCAGCTTGCCCTCTGTCTCCTACAGCTGATAATCCTTCACCTCTACCATCTCCCACCTCGTCTCCCTCCTCCAATCAGTAACTCTTCTCGCCTGTTCCCTCGATGCCAGCCCGAGTATCCCAGCTGTTGTACTATATTACTGTACTTTTCAAGTTACTGTACTGTAAGATTAAAAAATGCTTTCTTTGTTTTTGTGCTTGTTTTTTATGTATTGTTTGCGTGAAAAGTATTATAAACCTATTACGGTACAATACCATATAGCCGACTGTGTAAGTTGGGTACCTAGGCGAACTTTGTTGGACTTACAAACAAATTGGACTTACAAACGCACTCTTGGAACAGAACTTGTTCATATGTAGAGGACTTACTGTAAAAGCAAAACAGAAACAGGAACTAATCAAACTTATAAGCTTTTGCACAGCAAAGGAAACCATAATCAAAATGAAAATACAACCTATGGACTGGGAGAAAATATTAGCAAATGATGAGACTGACAAGGGCTTAATTTCCAAACTATACAAACAGCTCATACAACTCAATAACAAAATAACAAATAACTCAATGGAAAAATGGGTAGAAGACCTAAATAAACATTTCTCCAAAGAAGACATACAGAGAGCCAATAGGCACATGAAAAGATGCTCATCATCACTAATTATTAGGTAAACGCAAATCCAAATTACAATGAGGTATCACTTCACCCTCATCAGAATGGCCATCATTTAAAAAAAATCTACAATTAACAAATGCTGGAGGGGGTATGGAGAAAAGGGAACCCTTCTACACTGTCGGTGGCCATGTAAGTTGGTGCAGCCACTATGGAAAACAGTATGGAGGTTCCTCAAAAAAAACTATAAAAGAGAGTTGCCATATGATCTAGCAATCCCACTTGTGGACACGTATCTAGACAAAACTATAATTCAAAAAGATACATGAAACCCTATGTTCATAGCAGCACTATTTATAACAGCCAAGACATGGAAACAACCTAAATGTTCATTGAAAAATGAGTGTATAAAGAAGGTGTGGTATATGTATACAATAGATATTACTCAGACATAAAAAAGAATGAAATAATGCCATTTGCAGCAACATGGATGGACCTAGAGATAATGATACTAAGTGAAGTAAGTCAAAGAGAGAAAGACAAATACCATATAATATCACTTATATGTGGAATCGAAAACAGGACACAAATGAGCATGTCAGTGAAACAGAAACAAACACACAGATATAGAAAAGAGAGTTGTGGTTGCCAAGGAGAGAGTGAAGGAAAGATTGGGAGTTTTGGAATAGCAGAAGCAAACTATTCTACATAGGATGGACAACCCACAAAGACCTACTGTATAGCACAGGAAACTATATTCAATATCCTGTGATAAACCATAATGGAAAAGAATATATATAGATATAGATAGATAGATAGATAGATAGATAGATAGATAGATAGATATAAAACTGAATCACTTTGCTGCACAGCAGAAATTAATACAACAATGTATAAAGGCTGCAGAGGGTGTGGAGAAAAGAGAACCCTCCTGAACTGTTGGTGGGAATGTAAACTGATACAGCCACTATGGAGAACAGTATGGAGATTCCTTAAAAGCTAAAAAATAGAACTACCATATGACCCAGCAATCCCACTACTGGGCATATACCCGGAGAAAACCATAATTCAAAAAGATACATGTACCACAATGTTCACTGTAGCACTATTTACAATAGCCAGGATATAGAAGCAACCTAAATGTCCATCGACAGATGAATATATAAAGAAGATGTGGCACATCTATACAATGGAGTATTACTCAGCCATAAAAAGGAACAAAATTGAGTTATTTGCCGTGAGGTGGTTGGACCTAGAATCTGTCATACAGAGTGAAGTAAGTCAGAAAGAGAAAAACCAATACCGTACGCTAACACAAATATATATGGAATCTAGAAAAATGGTAGTGACGAACCTAGTGACAGGGCAGGAATAAAGACACAGATGTAGAGAACGGACTTAAGGACACAGGGGGCAAGGGGAGACAGGGACGTAGTGAGAGAGTAGCACTGACATATATACACTACCAAATGTAAAATAGCTAGTGGTAAGCTGCCGCATAGCACAGGGAGATCAGCTCGGTGCTTTATGTCCCCCAGAGGGGTGGGATAGGGAGTGGGGGAGGGAGGCTCAAGAGGAGGGGGGATATGGGGAATATATGTATACATATAGCTGATTCACTTTGTTGTAAAGCAGAAACTAATACAGTGTTATAAAGTAAGTATACTCCAATAAACATGTATTTAAAAAACCCACAACATTGTAAATCAACTACACTTGAAAATATTTTTTAAGTGCAAACAATTTTCTGAATGTAAGTTTTACTGTGTGTGTGTACCACAGGTTCAATATATATGAATTATGTCAAATTGATTACATTGCTTTTCAAAATAAAGAATTTTTGATATTTTACATCAGCTTCATGTTATAAATGCAGAAAAACTATATTATTTTTTTCTAAAGTTCAGAAATAGCCATTTTGCTCATTCGGTATACTATAAACCATTAACTATTAAAAAGGGATTCGTGACCTCTTCCTTCCAAAGAAATATTTCTCCACTCACACAAGTTTAATAGAATGTTCCGCCATGAACTGACTTCCCACCTTAGAGACACGAGATTTGCATCCTGAAATCTCTTTCTTGCAAAAATGTCCAATTATCATCCTAGCATTACAGAAAAGAAATGCTTTTTTCCAGATCTCAAATTCCATACAACTTTAGTCAAGACATCATGTATGTTTTTTTTCACACACACACAGACTGTATTTTATTTTTACAAGAGATAAATCAACTGACACCAAGCACTGTAACTGGATGACCACAACAAAAGCAACAATGATTGCAATTACCAAATACGAAACACACTCATACTATGTCATAATATTGACATTCAGTCCAGTAATCCTCCACTGTAACAGCTCCTTTACTTTGCAGTGAAAGACATCATGCATTTTTAAATAATCAGCACTCAACTGAGGTCTTTAAAAATCAACATAAACATAATTTTGTGTTCTCTTTCATTTACTCTGGTTCTAAGTGGTCATTTCTAAACGAAAGTATTTAAGTATGTTAACGTCATCTTATTTTTTTTTTTTTATTTTTATTAACGTCATCTTATAACATCATATTTCAAATGACTACCGTGTCTCCAAAGATGAAATATGAGGAACTCACAATTAGGCTCTCCAAAGTTTTCATCTCTGAATGTGTATGACCCTTCTGCTGAACTCCACACTGTTCATTATTCTCTGAGAATATTCTTTTTCTTGTATGGCCATCTCACATGCTCTTTCATTTCATGAAGTTTTTTCCTACAATGTTATGCCTAGTTTATTTCTGAGAATATGCATTATTTCAGAATGATATTTATAGACACAAAGACTTCTCTATAATTCCCTGAGAGTTTCAAGAACTCCTTCTTTTTTTTTTTTTTAATACCTAGATTCTGAAGCTCTCCACAAAGCATTACTAAACTTGCATTTACATAAGTATCTACATATTAATCACACATTAATGCATTCACAATTGTATTATGATTTATTGCTAATTTTGGAGCTGCCTTATTTACCACCCTCTTGGAAATCACTTTAATATTTGCACTTAGGACTTGAAAGAGAATGGATAAATAAAAACCTGAAGAATATGCAAATACAATTCATATATTTCTCATAAAATCAGGTGATTATCTAACCTTTATCCAGAAAAAAAGAAGAGCCCAGATACTCTGCAGGCATGATCCTCGAGAATGTGTGGTCTTCCAGCAGGAAAACATGCAGTAATCCATGTGGCAGAGTTTACCTGTGACCAGCTGGGGTTAGTGACCTATGCATTCCTTACATGCAACATATCAGGAGTGGAAAAGGGGAATTTGTCCGTTGTGGCAATAAGTATAATGAAGATTTGTAGCAGGTCATGCTCATATGTTCAACACAGGTACAATCAAAAGTTTGCTCAATTCTGGTAGATCTAAGTCTGTATCTGTTACCGTGTCTTTAACGAGGAAATGTCAGAACTGACTTACCAAAAAATAAGTGTTTTTTTTTTTTTTGTTTGTTTGTTTGTTTTAATTAGAGTCACGGTGAGTAAGGCAGAGTTCAGAACAGCTAATGTGACTTAGTGATTCTCTCATCAGGAAATACAGTTTCTACTTCCCTGTTTATTCTCCACATCCTGTAGTAAGTAAAGTTTCAAAGAAAGATAAATCTACAGCGTGAAAAGAAAAGAAAACCTACATGTGTTGATAAGGTCATTTTGACAGGTTTTACCACGTATGTCAGTGTTTCTGGGGATGGACACAAGCCAGAGCGCCCTACTCTGACATTTTCACTGATGTCATTCCCCTTGATCCTCAATTTGAAAGTGGATAAAAATGTTTTCTATGTTTTCTTCTTTAAGAAATTAAATAAAGAATGCTTTCTAGACATGATCCTCTAATGATTTTCAGTCAGTGGTCATCAACAGAGGAAAAGCACAGAATCTCATCCCCATAGAAGGGTGACATTATTCAGTCAGGTAAGAAAATTCTCCCCGAAATCAGAGCTTCATCTTTAACATGCAATCAAAGGCTTTCACAGGTTCTTCATCACTCTGCACTCAGCCCTACCATATGGGATTGGCTCTGAGAATCTCACATCAGATGACTGACAAACATGTCATAGTACACTGATCTGGTACCAGATCCTGCCTCTCTTAATGATCTCCCACAGGGACATTGGAATATTCTAGGATATTTCCTGGAGCCCTCTATTCTACACAGGTACACTTCCAAGTAGAAGCAGAAGCTTGGATTCTCACTGGGACCCCTGCTCTGTCCAACCAACCTCTCTAGAAATATGATGTTCTAATCTCTCCTGATTAGAACATTTCAAGGTCTCTCCCTGTGCTAATTTAGTAAAGGTAAAAGAGAAACAAGAAAGAGCAAACTATGCAGGGAGCAATATATAAGATTCCTTTACTTAACATATTTATCTGATATACCCAAATACTGAGAAATATAGATTCATTTCATAATGTTCAAGAAAAGAGGAGGAGGAACCTCCATGCCAACAGTATATATAAAATGGAATCAATATTGCATAAGCTCCAGCTTAAGCTTAGCTACGAGGTACTAACCCTTCTCATAAAGAAGCAATAGTTCTCCATCATTTGAAGCACACTGAGGACTCAGACAGCTGGACACTGAAGGTGTAGCCTCCTCACTCGAATTCTGTACCTGCATCACAGAGCAGTGAAATATTCCCAAAGAATTATTAAGGATGAGGGGGGGAGGCGAAATAAAAAAAAGATGAATCCATAGTCTGTCCTACCGTCTGTTCTGTTGGATATTACCACCATCTTGGCCCAATATGACCTTCCCACTTTTCTCTGGGTCTCCCTACTTTCCACCTCCATCCTCTCATTATATCTTACCTACACTTGGGAACGACTCTAGTTTTTCCACTTATCTTTATCAACAAGTCATCCAAATAGCAACTGTGTATATAACTCCTTAGAAACCTCAGGTCTGACTCAGTAATAATACATGACCTTCAAAGTCCAAAGTTTTCCTAATTCCCTTTATTATTATTTTTTTCTAATTTCCATGTACTTACACTCTTAAGACCTCCACTGTTCTCAGGTTTGTCTTCCCTGCAAAATCTGTCAACCTAGACATAGACTTAAGTACCACCCTCTAATTATCTCCTAGGGAATCCAATTTTTAAAAAAGCCTCAGCAAGCCTTATGGACTTTATTAAAGACTCTTTAAGATAACCCATGGGAGATAGCAGCACACCCACAGATATCTATCTAATACACCGTCAGAGTAATTTTTTTTTTTTCTCTTTTATAAAGTCTCTTCTGACCAATGAAGACTCTCAGCTCTTCTTCTTCAACATATGCAGTGTCTCACCCTTCTGATTGCTCTCTGCTCTATCCCAGGTCCACTCCCTTTCCTGATATTACATTCTTTCCCAATTTTGTATGTTGGTAAAATCAAATAACATAAAATATAACATGTTAGTTATTATAAAGTGCACCGTTCAGTGATATTAAATGCATTCATATTATTGGGCGATCAACATCACCATTTATCTTTCTAATTCTTTTCTACGTTTTAAAACTGTAACTCTATATCCTTTAAATATAACTTTCCTTTTTGTTCCATAACCACCTGAAAAGCGTCATTACCCTCCCAATTTCTATGGTTTTGACTACACTAAGTACCCCCATATAATTGAAATAAGTAGTTGTATTGTTATGACTCACTAAAAGTCACAAAAATGGCATTTTTGGTAGCTAAATTTCCTCAAGATTCATCCATGTTGTAGCATATTCCTAGATCTTTTCCTTCTTAACACTGAATAATATTGTATTATATGGGTACACCACACTTTGCTTATCCAGGAACTAGTGGATGAACACTTAGGTTGCTTTCATATTTTAGCTACTGTGATTATTACTGCTCTAAACACTGGAGTACAAATATTTCTTTAAGACCCTGATTTCAATACCTTTGGGTATACCTCATAGTAAAATTCCTGGATCATGTAGTAATTCTATTTTTCAATATCTGAAAAATTGCCATACTCTTTTGCAAAGCAGCTGTATCATTCTGCATTCCCTCTGACATAGCACAATGGTTCCAACTCCCTCACATCCTCACCAATGGTTGTTTCCTGCTTGTGTATGTGTGTGCGTGCTTGTGTGTGTATGCATGCACACAAATATATAAACATGCATTTAGTGATATGGAGCATCTATTCAAGTGCTTAGTCATTTGTACATCTTTTTGAAGAACCATCTATTCAAGTCTTTTATCCATTTTTGAATCAGGGTGTTTGCTTTTTGTTCAGTTGTAGGAGTTCTCTGTATATTCTGAATAGAAATCTCTTGTCAGATAGATGGCTCTGAAATATTTTCTCCCATCTCGTGGGTTGCCATTTTATTCTGTTTACATTTCTTTGATACACATTTTTTTTTAACTTATGTACTGCAAATTGTTTATTTTTTTGTTAGCTGTACCTTTGTTGTTCCTTCGTTTCATATGGAGGAAAACACTGCCAAATCCAATATCATGAAGCTCTTGTCCTGTATCTTCTTCTAAGACTTTTTATATTATTAGGTCTTATATTTAGTTTCTTGATACGTTTTCATTAATTTTTGCATATGATGTTAGGTAAGGGTCCATCTTCCTTCTTTTGCATGTTGACCACAAGACTTCTCAGCACCATGCGTTGAAAATACTATCCTTTCTACTTTGAAAAGTCTTGGCAACTTGTCAAAAATCATTTGGCCATATATCAGGGTTTATTTCTGGGTGTTGTATTCTATTCTATTCTATTGGTCTTGAATAAGGGAGAAAATAGTATAATCTATCCAGGTTGATGAAGAACATAAAGAAAGACCAGGACTGAGAATTAGGAGGGCAATATAAAACAGCAGGGAGTAAAAGACAGTGTGAGAGAAGATCTTGTATTTGCGAGTTCATGGAAAGAGGATCATGCTAAAACCACTAAACGCCTGACTTTGAACAATACGGTAAATGTGCCAGCAAGAAACATAACACTTACCCATCTCTGGGAAATATAGTATGGGCATAAAGATAAACTACACACAAATATATTAAAAAGGGAAGGGTTTTCATGGTGTGAGAATATTGTGGCATTTGAAATACAATTTACTTCTGTTCTACCATTGTCTCTAAAATTTATCAAAGTGTATATACAAGCAATTCCAATTCTGGTAATGTGCTTGACAGGTTTATATATGAACTTCAGTAGAGCAGTAAATGTACATTCATAGTAGGACTGTTCCCTAAACCAAAAAAAAAACACAAAAACTGCAAAGACTAGAGTTCACTTTGTCAACACACATACAGATGCAATGATGGTTAACGGTCCGAAAACAGAAGGTGAGCATGGGTGCAAGAGGTTAATCCCCAGGCTGGGGTGGGGTGCAGAGTTTGAGGGTAACACAAGTAGAAAAGGCTTTTGTCCTATCCTTGATTTTTGAGGTATGGAAATCACAGGTCACTACCTTCATTTCAAACTGAATGAATGCACTATTCAATTTTTTTAAACAGGCGAAGTAAACATGAGTGATAATAAATTTCAAACTGTCGCTAATCAAATAAGATACTAAGAAAACTTAAATAATATGATTTAAGAATGAAGTAGAGAGATTGTCCAACATGGTAGCATTCAAAGACCCAGAGCTTGATGCCTCTCATGGGCACACCAAAGTCACAACAGTTTACAGAACAGCAATTGATGAAAAAGGCCGGGACCTACCATAAAAGACGTTTTACAGCTAAAGATATAAGGAAGGCACCTCAACAAGACAGAAAGGAAGGGCAAAATCTCAATAGAGTCAAGACCCATACCACCAAGTGGGTGGCCCACAAATGGGAGAATAATTACAATTTCAGAGGCGCTCCCAGGTAGCAAGGGGTATGAAGCCAACATCAGGCTCCCAAGCCCAGGGATCCTGTTGTGGAAAGAAGAGTTCCTAGAAAGTTGGGCTTTGAAGACCAGTAGTGCTTATTTTCCAGAGAGCCAGAGGGTTGTGGGAAATAGAGATTCCACTCTTAAAAGATGCTCACAAAATCCCACATGATCTGAGAATCAGAACAGAAGCAGTCATTTGAAAGGATCCCGGGTCACACCTACCTCCTGATCTTGGAGAGTCTCCCAGAGAGGCAAGAGGCAACTACAGCACACAGCCTCAGGGACAGAGACACTGGCAGCAGCCATTCGGGGGAGCTCCTTCTACCTCGTGGACGCCGGTACCAGCAAGCATAATTTCAGAATCCTCCCTGTACCTTATCAGTCTCAGGACCGAGCCCCACCCATTTCCACCAGACTACAGACACAAGTACTAGGATGCTGCAGGCCAAGCAACTAACTGAGCAGGGGCATAGCCCCATCCACCAGCAAACAGGCTGCCTTCAGATCCTCTCAGTGCACAGCTGCCCCTGGACATGGGTCCAGCCACCAAAAGCCCCAGGACCAGCCTCCACACCTCAGTGGGCAGGCACCAGCCCCAGAGTCCCTGGCCCCTCTGACAAGTGAGCCTGCTCTGGCCTTGGAGTCAGCCTCACCATCGGCAGGTGGTAACTACACAGGGACTGGATGGAGCTTGGACCTACCCAACAGCAAACTTGCTTTAGCAGTGGGATCAGCCTCATACACCAACAGGCACACACCAGCTCCAGGAATACCACAGCCCAGCAGCCTGTGTAACCAGGCCACTTAATTGCAGGCCAGAAGCAGCCATGGACTCAGCTGGGTCCTGACCCTGCCCATCAGAATGCCAACACAAGATTAGGGATACCCCCGACCCTGCAGAGAGCTGTGTCAGGAACAGTGATCCAACACCAACTCTGTGGCTCCTGGGCCCTGCAGCCAGAACGCAGAACCTGTCTCTTCCTCCCAGTAGCCAGCATAGCCCCAGAACCAGTGACTGGACACTAGCCCTGATATCACCTGGACTGCAATTCTACCCATAAGTGAACCAGCACCAGATTTGGTGTCCCCCCGAGTTGTGCAGCCAGCTGCCTTATGATTTAGTCTCACCAAGCAGCACAGACAGCCTCCATACAAGGCAGAGCCTGGCAAACAAGCAGTCTGGGGGCAGCCAAGCCTACCAGACTACCCACAGTAGTCAGCCCACCACAGCAGAAGAGCCCAAGCAGCCCACATAGGGGGTACACCTAGAATATATAGCTCTAGTGACCAGGGGAGAGGGGGCTGCTGGGACCCATAGGACAGCTCCTACAAAAGGCCACTTCCCCAAGGTCAGGAAATGTAACGAACCTACTACACACATAGCAATAAAAACAGGAAGTTAAGAAAAATGAAGTGACACAGAAACACGATCCAAATGAAGGACCAAGATAAGAATTCAGAAGAAGATCTAAGTGAAGTGGAGATAGCCAATCTCCTCAACAAAGGGTTCAAGGTAATGACTGTAAAGATGATCAAAGAACTCAGGAGACGAATGGACGACCAGATCAAGAAGTTAGAATTTTTTTAAAAAGAGTTAGACCATTAATGAACAACAAAACAGAGATGAGGAATACAATAACTGAAATGAAAAATACATTAAAGGAAACTACTGTAGACTAAATGATACAGAGGAATGAATCAGAAAACTGAAGGACAGAGTACTGGCAATCACTGAAGATGAACGGTAAAACAATAGATTAAATGAAATGAGGAAAGTTGAACAGACTTGTGAAACAACATCAAGTGTACTAATATTTGCATTATACTGGTCCCAGAAGCAAAAAGGAAAGACAAAGCAGTGTAGAACATACCTGAAGACATAAGAGTTGAAAACTTCCCTAACCCGGGAAAGAAAACAGACATCCAAGTCCAGTAAACACAGTAAGGCCAAAACAGGATCAACCCAAAGAGGACCACACCAAGACTCATTGTAATTAAAATGGAAAAAATAAATAAAGATAAAAAGACACTATTAAAAGGAGCAAAGGAAAAGCAACAAGTTACAAACATGGGAAATTGCATAAAGTTATCTGCTGACTTTTCAGGATAACCTCTGCATGCCAGAAGGGAGTGGCATGGTATATTTAAAGTCATGAAAGGGAAAAGCCTATAAGCACAAATACTCTACCCAGCAAGGCTCTCCTTCTGATTTGATGGTGAGATCTAAAGTTTTACAGAGAAGCAAAACTAAAAGAGCTCAGCATCGCCAAACCAGCTTTATGAGAAATCTTAAAGGGGCTTTTCTAAGTGAAAAAGAAAAGGTCACGATTAAAACATAAAAATTAGGAAAGGAAACTTACTAAAGGAAAAACCTCATTGGTTAAGGCAAATATTCAACAAAGGTAGTAAATCAACCATGGACACAGCTAATAGGAAGGATGAAAAAAAAACAGTAATAAAATCCTCTATATTCACAATAAGAAGTTAAGGGACACACAAAACAAGTAGATGTAAAATATAAGGTCAAATTCAGTAACTGTGGGGGAGCAGAGTAACAATGCAGGGTTGTTAGTGTCCATGTGAAATTAAGAGCTCAGCAACTTAAATAATCACACACACACACACACACACACACACACACACATAAACAAAACTGAAAGAAATCCAAACATAATATTAAAGATAGTCCTCACATCACAGATGAAGGGAATAAAAGGGGAAGAAAGGAACACTGAAGAAATTAAAGAGGGATTCTAAAAATACCCAAGACAAATGAAAATGAACACACAATGATCCAAAATCTATGGGACACAGCCAACGCAGTTCACAGGGGGAAGTTATAGTGATACAAGCTTATTCTTAGGAATCAAGAAAAATATCAAATAAACAACCTAACATTACACCTGAAGGAATTAGAAAAAGAAGAAAAAACAAAACTCAAAGCTGTCAGAAAGAAAAATTAAGAAAACTATACCATATGCAATGACATCAAAACGAATAAGATACCTAGGAATAAACACACCTAAGCAGGTAAAAGACATGTGCTCAGAAATCTATCAGCCATTGGTGAAAGAAGTTGAAGACAACACAAAAAGATGGAAAAATATAGCATGTGCATCGACTGGAAGAATTAATACTATTAAAATAACCATACTACCAAAGACAATCTACAGATTTAATGCAATCCCTATCAGAATACCAAAGCATTTTCACAGAACTTGAAAAAGTAATTTTAAAATTTGTATAGAAACACAAAGATCCCAAATAGCCAAACAATCTTGAGAAAGAACACAGCTGGAGGCATCCCGCACCTTGACTTCAGACTATACTGCAAAGTGACAGTAATCAAAGAGAAAGGTACCAGAGCAAAAACAGACACAAAGATCACTGGAATAGAATAGAGATCCCAGAAATAAGCCCACACACTTATATTTAATTGATTTATGACAAAGCAGGCAATATGGAGAAAAAACTGTCTCTTCAATAAGTGGTACTGGGAAAACTGGTCAGCTATATGGAAAATAATAAAATTAGATTATTTTAGCACACCATATATAAAATAAATGCAAAACTGAATAAAGACCTAAATGTAGGACCAGAAACCATAAAACCCCTAGAGGAAAATATAGAACATTCTTCAACATAAATGATAGCAACAGTTTTAGGTTCAGTCTACTAAGGCAAATGAAACAAAAGCAAAACTAAACAAATGGGACTTCACTAAACTTAAAAGATTTTGCACAGCAAAGGAAACCAAAGACAAAATGAAAAGACAACCTGCTGAGGGAGAGACAATATTTGCACATGATAAGAGGTTAACATCAAAAAAGATGACCAAACAAGGGTTCATACCTAAACTACAGAAACAGCACATACAACTCAATATCAAAAAAACACCCAAAATCTTTTTTAAAAAAACGAGAAGACCTAAATAGACATTTTTTCCAAGGAAAAACTACA
Source organism: Eschrichtius robustus (assembly GCF_028021215.1). NCBI lineage: Eukaryota > Metazoa > Chordata > Mammalia > Artiodactyla > Eschrichtiidae > Eschrichtius > Eschrichtius robustus. The sequence goes on along the minus strand of NC_090824.1, from coordinate 109,935,783 downwards.
TATAGACAGCCAGAACTCACAAAGATGCTAAACATAGATAATCGGCAGTAAAATGCAAATCAAAACTATGAGATATATCACCTCAGTCTTGTCAGCATGGCTGTCATCCAAAAGATCACAAATAACAAAGGTTAGTGAGGATGTGGAGAAAGGGAAACTCTTGTACACTCTTGATGTGAATGTGAAGTAGTGCAGCTACTGTGGAAAGCAGAATGGAGGTTCCACAAAAAACTAAAAATAGAACTACCATAATATCCAGCAATTTCACTGTTGGGTATATCAGAAGAAAACAAAAACACTATTTCAAAAAAAAATAACTGCACACCAATGTTCATAACAGTGTTATTTGCCATAGCCAAGATATAGAGTCAAACTAAGTGTTCATCAATAGCTTAGTGGATAAAAAAGATTTTTTATGATGACTTCGGCAAAAAATGAAATTTTGTCATTTGCAAGAACATGGACGGATTTGGAGGGTATTATGCTTAGTAAAATAAGCCGCAGAGAAAACAAGCATGGCATGTTATGAGAAAAAAAGCATGGTATGGTATTAGAAAACAAGCATGGTATGTTATCACTTACACGTGGCATCTAAAAAATTGAATACAATAACAACAAAAAAACAGACTCACAGATTAAAGAACAGACTAGTGGTTACCAGCAGGGAGAGATAGGGTGGAGGAGCAAAATAGTGGTAGGAGATTTTGAGGTACAATCCACTATGTATAAAATCAATAATCTACAGTGATGTACTGTATAGCATGGGGAATATAGCCACTCTTTTATAATAACTATAAATGGAGAAGAACCTAAACATTTATGAATCACTATGCTGTACCTCTGAAACTAGTATAATAATGTAAATTAACTATAGATCAATAAAATATAAAGTAAGAAACAATAAAGGGGAGACACAGATTATTAGATAGAAATCAATTAAATAAACACAAGTTTTGGAAATCAAGGAATTAAAAAACAACACGTAAGACACAACATTGGCATTTAAAGTGTACAATCTATTCATTTAAAAGAAATCATTTAAGTGGTAAAAAATGGTACCCATTCTCACAATTTTGTATATCTAGGATAAATTATTATCTACAAAAATATGTTACAAATATTCACTCAAAAAGAAAGAGAAAATTGGGATAAACCCATTTTAGTATACAAATTTAATATCAAAGTCTCTAGGCAAAATTGATTTGAATAAGTTCTGTTAGCCACTTCTAGTTTCTTTGTGATGTAAAATCTTTTAAAGCATAAAAATCAGCCTTTCTACATTATTCCATTAGACATACATAGAAGTTAAAAGAAATGAGAAGACAGAACAATCAACCAGGAAGGTGAATTTACTGAGAAACAGTCATTCATTCTCCCTCCTCCTTTTCTTTTCCTCCTTTTTCAGGTCTCTTTCGGTTCCGATCAAGAGAAATCTTGAGAGTTCTGAGAATATTTCTTTGAGGGCTTCAAATCACCATACCTACATCCTCTGCCACAACTACACACACGGGAACAAAAATAAACCTCTGCTATCTACTCACGTAGGAGGGATTCATGCAAAATAAACTCCTACATGGAGACCAACAGGTGAGTTTTCTACCTGTTCTTTCTAATGTCCTTCCATTATAGTAAATCCCACACATTAGGAGGAAGAAACGGTTATGTGAGCTTTTCCTTGAAGTCAAAAAACTTGCATTCATTTCAAGTACCTGGTGATCATAGGGTACAGCCAGGGAAGGTGCCATCCCCCTTGGGGGGAGGGGCGGTGCATGGGCTCCCGCCCCCATGCACCTCCTGATGCACAGATTCTGGAGAAACAAAGGACGGTCACACCGCAGTCAGCCTGTCAGGCTGTCGGGCCACTGGGCAACCCGACCAGCCTGGAAGTGCCCCATCAGTTTGCTGAAAGCAAAACCCTGTCCCCCCTGTGAAGCCAGGCAATTTGGGTCAGAGAGTCAGAGGAGACCGGTAATCAACTCCTCCTCTCTGCTCACCTCCTTGGGGTTACAGCAACCCCATCTCCAAACCCAAATCTGACCCTGGAGTGCCAAACTGGGAGTGGCAGGTGGGCTCTGCCGGTGCTTCAGCGCCCTCTGGAGGTTGTCTGCTCTAATGGCAACTCTCAGCCCTTCCTCCTCCTCCTTCCCTAGTCCTGGGGGCTGCCTTGGCCTCGAGCAGCTGCTGGCCTGAATTCATTCTTCTTTTTTCTCCAATTACAATGAAGTGTCTTACAGAGGTTTGGAATCTCTTGAAGAAGGAAGATCTTTTAGCCAATACACCTTAACCGTGAGAAGTTGGTTTCAAGAATGGACCTGAAATACTGTATTTTTCTCCTGATGATTCCAAGGAGAGACAGCTCAAGTTTTCTAAATCATAAGAAAAACCAAGGTAAATATGATATTCTGAGCCAGAGATGAAAAAGCAGTTTTTAGCACCCCCTCCTCATGTCATATGACCGGGATTTAAATCAATCAACTGCCACTGGTTTTTAAATCAAGTGACCCAACTTTAAATCCATCAGCTGCTTCCCTGTAACTCACGTGACTTGGCTTTGAATAGTAAGAAATGCAGAGGTATAAAAATGATGTTCTGAACAATAAATGGAAAGACAACATTTTAGAAAGTTTTTTTTTCCTTTTCGAATGGACCATTCATTGCCTACAGAATAAAGGATCCCCTTGTGGATTTCTTGAACTGTAAACACATACATTGTCTCCGTTGGCTTGATTGACATCTACATTGTCTCCGTTGGCTTGATTGAACTGTAAACACATACATTGTCTGCGTTGGCTTGATTGACATCTTGATTGACATCCGTTGGCTTGATTGACATCTCCGTTGGCTTGATTGACATTTGGGTTTTTTGTTGTTGTTGTTGTTAACATCTTTATTGGAGTATAATTGCTTTACCTTGTTGTGTTAGCTTCTGCTGTATAACAAAGTGAATCAACTATTTGTATACATATATCCCCATATCCTCTCCCTCTTGTGTCTCCCTCCCACCTTCCCTATCCCACCCCTCTAGGTGGTCACAAAGCACTGAGCTGATCTCCCTGTGCTATATGCAGCTGCTTCCCAATAGCTATCTATTTCACCTTTGGTAGTGTATATATGTCCATGCCACTCTCTAACGTCATCCCAGCTTACCCTTCCCCCTCCCTGTGTCCTCACGTCCGTTCTCTACATCTACGTCTTTATTCCTCTGCAGCGACTCCTGCTAGGGACGGATACTTCCTTTTATGCTCAGGGAAATCCCCTAGTTTGAATATGATTTGAGTTTGATCCTGTGAAACCATCAGAACTTCCCACCAGAGATAAATGAGGAGATTCTGGCCTTTATTAGTATGCACGATGAACACGGGTGTCCTGGCTGTACTTGCCAACCCTCCTATTTTACCCACCTATTTTTATCCATCTTCCTCCCTGTGAGTACCTTTGACAAACCCTGAGTTCAGACTCCTGACCTATTACAGTGACTTTGTCAGCCTTTCTTTAAAAATGGACAGGTAATAAAACGAATTTAACCTAGAAGCAGCAGCTCAGTAAGGGAAAGAAAATCATCAGAAGTTATCTAATCACAGCCACAGCCATCCAGGGCTCTGTCTTACCTGCTGGGTCATAAGAATGGGACCTTCCTAAACTTGAAGGGCATCCAATCAAATAAGTAAAGGTCTGCTCACCTCTGGCTCTTGGAGGGATTGCTAGGCACTCTACCCAGTGTATACTAACTGCAAAACACTGTCATGGTTGTGAAACACCTATGTTTCAGGAAAGCTTTTTGGGGTGCATGGGGAAGGTTTCTTTTTGACATCAAGCAAAAAATAAATCACCAAGCTCTTTGAGCACAGGGGTTCTTAAGAGGGCAGTAGAAGGAAGGAATGGGCAGAAAAGACGATCTCCAGTGAAGTGAAGGCCGTTTTTCCAAAAGAGTAGGATTTAGTCTGTTTAAGGAGAACACTTTTAAATAGCTGGGACAGCTCCAAACTGCAGTTTAGGGAACGAGTGCTTCAAAAGAACAGTGCTTTAAAAGTCCTGGCAAGGCAGCAAGAGGATGAAGAGTTGGTTTTGCATAGTTTTGAACACAGGAGTAAAGAAGCACAGGCATCTCTGACTAAAAGGCCCTGAGATCCTATGGCATCAATGGGTCAGTTGCAGGGGCAGGGGGTGTGGGGGGAGATATTTCTCTCTCAACGTCTCCCAGGGCAGCCACCCCTCCCGACCCCCCCCCCACTCCCTTCACCCTTGCTCCCTCCACTGTTGGGTCCCCAGGGACAGCACATTTCAAGCTGGAACCCTCAGGCACCATCTCTGCTGTCTGGATTCTTCCTGGAGCCTGGCAAGTTCTGGGACAGGAAGGCGGGTCTGCAAGGCCGCTGCGGTGCAGTCGGACCTGGAGGCCTGGAGGGGAACTGGACTTCTGAAGCCCACCCACGTCCTTGAAGGCGAGGGAGGAACACATCCTCCTAACAGTACTTCTCAGGGGTCAGCGTGCTCCCCACCCGACGGTGATCCATACTCACTTGAGGCAGCAAGGACTGCCTCTAACTGGCCCCCTCGATTCCGCCTTAAGGGTCTTCGCACATGTGTGATAGCGCACGCCCCGGATCTCTTTAGTCAGCTGAGGCCAGTGCTGCCGGCATCCCTCCAGTCCCATCCCCCAGCCCCTCCCTCTGGGACTGTATCTAATAGAAGAAAGAGCACAGAGGAATTGGCTGAATCAAGGGACCTGGGACCCTGGGGATGAGTTTGAAGACCAAGAACCTAAGGCGCAATTACATATTATTGGAAACTCTTGTGGAGTGTGTGGGGGGGAGGTTAGGAGGCTGAGAGGCTGAGTCGACCTGGTGAGTCCAGCCCCAGGACACCACACAGCCCTGTCCCCCTTTCCCTGCCATCAGACAAGCGGTGCCGCAACTCCAGCCGGGACTCTGCACTCCCCCCTCCCTGATTCTCCAGAAGAGCAGGTGGCCCCCCTCTGAGGGCAGGGGCAAGACAACGGACCAAGTCCCCCTGCACTAAGGCGCTACTGGAATCTCTTCCTGAACAGCAGTGCTGGCTTGGAGCGAACCCGTGCACCGCCAAAGTTGGTCTCGTCCTGCAGCTGAGGGACGCAGGCTTTAAGTCATCTGCCTTGGCTTTAAATCAATCAGTCACCCCTTTAAGTCAGGTGACCCGACTTTAAATCACTGTGTGCCCCTCAAGCCTGCCACTTCAAAAGTTGGGAACTTCACTTTGATCCCAGCACCTCACACAGCTGAATGCACACTGTAGTCACCCCCAAGCCTGGCTTAGAGGCAGGCTATAAGGTAAGGGGATGGGCTGCACACATGGTGAGGAGGGTGCACTTCATGTACCAGAAGGGTCCAGGTACTCTGGGTACAGCAAGCAGTGCACGATACAGCAGCTCCCTGGCAAAGCAGGTGATGCACAGGGGGAGCAGGCACACCCAGGCACGCAGAGGTTCCAGGCCGGGAGCTGGGGCACAGCCAGCCGGGAGGGTGTGAAAGCCAAGGATCTGAGCCTTCTTGAGACAGGCAGACACAGAGGATGGATGACAAACAAAGACCAGATGAAACATGGATTTGAAAAGCACACCCTGCTCTTGAAATTGGGGTGGGGGTCACCACAGATTTGAATCTTCTTACGCCCCAGTACCTAGTGCTTTGGCATTTGCCCAATTACTTATAAAATGTGACTGATAATATCTAAACCATAGAATACTGCATTTGGAGTGGTTTTGCGTGTTTATGTTTCTATAGTGGAATAATCTTTTCTACAAGAAAAATGTACACAATCTGAAATAAATTCAAACACCTCTTTAAAAAGTACTATATCGGACTTCCCTGGTGGCGCAGTGGTTAAGAATCTGCCTGCCAAGGCAGGGGACATGGGTTCGAGCCCTGATCAGGGAAGATCCCACATGCTGCGGAGCAGCTAAGCCCATGGGCCACAACGACTGAGCCTGCAGACCACAACTACTGAAGCCCGCGTGCCTAGAACCGGTGCTCCACAACAAGCGCAGCAAGAGAAGCCACCGCAATGAGAAGCCCGCGCACCGCAACAAAGAGTAGCACCCGCTTGCCGCAACTAGAGAAAGCCTGTGCATAGCAACGAAGACCCAACGCAGCCAAAAACAAATTAATTAATTAATTAGTTAACTATTTTAAAAAGGTACTATATCCTTCTGTACAGCTTCTCTGGGAAGAACAGAGAGATGGCGTAGGAGAGTGAGAAAGACCAATATTTAGTGCACATATCTCATGCAGGTGCTCTGCTGGCTCAGATAGGTTTATCCCCACTTTACAAAGGAGGAAATAGTCTCAGAGAGGTTTAGTAATTTTCCCAAAGCCAAACAGCTATGGAGTGGCAGAACCAAGATCTGAACCAAGTCTGTTACCTTCAAAGCCTAAGTCCTCATCACAACAAAACTCAGTTAATATTTACATTTATCGTATTACATTGCAACCTGGGGAGTTCTTGGCACAATCCTGAATAAGAGTGAGAAAGAAAGAAATAGCATTGTTCCTACAGCCAACCCAAATTTTTGGAGCAGCTGGTACATGCCTGGCCCTTTTTGGGGTTCAGCACTGATCAAGACAGGAAGAGTCCTGCTTTCATGAACCACGTAGTGGGGAGGAGAGACGGGTGCAACTTGGGTGAGGGATTTCACCTTGCTGGACCTCTGGTTTGTCATCTGGAAAATGGGATGGGTGTTCCTCATTTTCTGGGGTTGTCCAGCCCTCACATTCTCTGATTCCATAAGAAGCATTTGTTTTCCTGTTTCTTTAAAATTCATTCAGGCAGTGAGCTGTGATGAAGGTTGTTAGCTGCTCCCCAAAGCACTCTATTCCCACCCTTTTCCTGTGATCAGGTCTTTCCCGAAACATGACTCACAGTCAGTCAGTCAAGTCACAGAACCTAAGGGGCACCCAGCAGAAAAATCCCAACCCTTGCTTCCCAGGAGCTCTGCGGTCTACCTGCCAGGTAAACTGAACTCACCTGGCACAAGGTGGCCATCCCTGGTTTCACATCAACATGATCTCAGGCACAAACCTCCTTGTTTTTCCATTTTGTCTCTAAGTTACTTGTTGAAGCAACTGCACAAATATGGCAAAGGCATAAAATCAGGCATCTTCTGCCCCCAGTGCCTACTAATAAATGATTTTCTGCCACTTTAATGATAAAGAAAGAACATTTCAACATTCTGCTACCCTTATTATTTGTCATTTTTGTTGATATTTCTATTGAATACATCTTTCAATATTTTAACAATGGAACATTTATTTAGGTTGTTCCAGACCCAGCCTTTAGTGGTAAAGGTTTTGTTGTTATATTTCTATTATGTTTCCTTTAAAAATCATTATCCTATTTAAATGGATTAAGTCAATTCTATAGGCATTTATCTTATGATATTGATGAAATTGATACATAGAGGGCAGTAGTACAAGTTGATTGGACTTGAGAACCTCTATTAGCACAGTTAAGTATAAATATTGTCTATATGTAAACCAAAGTACATGACGAGTGAGATTCTCTGACTTTTTTTCACTGTCTGCCCCTCAAGCCTGTGAGAAATGGAATATTTCTTGCCCTATCAGTAAACAAAGGATGTCACAGTCTTCAGCACTTGCAGCCCTCCGATGTGAGCCGGCGGGCCCTGAGGCACTCAGGATATGCAAATACAGAATGCAGGCCCCAGAGAGCTGAGGTGCATATCAAAGGAAGGATTTCAGTGAGCCCAGGCAAAGAAAAGCGCTGCATTCCTCACCTTGGGAGAGCTGGTTTTCCTTAGTTAACAATCACCTTTGGATGTTCCCCATTACCTGAGCCAGTCCCCTGCCGTGTCCCCTCCCCCCAGTACTTTAGCTCAGGGAGGAAGGAGCGCAGAGGGACTTGGCTGAATAAGGGGCCTGCGCGCCTCGGGAGGAGTTTTCAGCCGCTTTCCCCGCAGTCGGGAGGAGGGGCGCTGACGCCGCAGCCGGACCCTGCGCCTCCCTTGCCCCGTTTCCCCTCAGGACGCTCAGACCGACCCCCTCCCCACGCCCACCAGGCCTCGCGAGCCAGGCCGAGGGCAGGGGCGAGAGGAGGGACCGAAGTTCCCGGGGACCAGACGCTGGAGGCCGCTCTTTCTGCACAGCAGCGGCGGGTGGCAGCGAACCCCTGCCCCTCAGAAGCTGGTCTTGTGCTGCCGCCCGGGCACCGGACCAGGCGGAGGGTCGGCGCCCACTTACCCGGCCCGCCGTCCCCGCGACTGTCACGGCTTCGGCCGCCGGGGCGCCTCCAGAGCCGGCAGCCTCAGTGAGGTCGCCCTCCCCTCGGGCTCCGGGGCAGTTCCGTGAAGGCGGAGGGAAGAGACCCCGCCCGAGCGGGGAGTTCCAGCTCTGAGGAAACGCGGGCTCTTTTCAGCGCGCAGTGGGTGGGACCGCTCTGCCCCGAGGCCTTCCGGGAGGGAGCGGGGCGGCGGGGGAGGGAGCCGCCAGGAGCGCAGGGCCCCGTCGGGGGTCCTGGAGGGGCGGCCCGGCCTGGGGGCCACGCCCACTGTGGCCGCAGCCCAGGTCTTTTTCCTGGAATCCTACACGAAAAAGTTAGAAAGATACACAGTCTATAGTAAATATTCACAAATGATTGTTGCTGCTGTGCTCACTATTCTATTAAAGGTGTAAAATCCATAAAACACTTTAAGTTCAAAATTAAATATGAATTTTTACCTTTCTAATTATGTCTCTGATATTCACAGTTGTGGTTAATGAATCAGAGACTGTGGCATCACTAGTTAAAAATGAGCTTGTTAAAAAAATGGAACTCAGGCCCACCGGACCTACTGAATCACAATCTGCACTTTTACAATCTCCCCAGTGTACTTGTGTACCCATGAAGAGTTGAAAGGTCCATTTCTACCTCGACATGTCTTTTCTGTATGAGAAATACACATTTTATCCAGTTTGATATAAAGAAAACACTCAAAAATGCATATGCCTGTGTTGAAACCATCATTTTATCATTTCTTTTCCAGACAAGTATAGTCTCTATACTGGTTTTGTGGATCACATGCCATACTCTTTTCTTGTAGTTAGAAATAAGGTAGAGAAAGTTACTTTGTAAAAAAAAAAAATATATATATATATATATATATATATATATGTGTGTGTGTGTGTGTGTGTGTGTGTGTGTGTGTGTGTGTGTGTGTGGATAATTGAAGACACTCTTCTAAATTAAAGGCAGTTCTCTTAACTTGCTGTTTTCTTCTTGGGTCACATTATGAACTCTTCCCGTGGCCACATGGCGTGTGTACTTTTAATTTCAGGGACTGCTGACATTCCAGGATGTGGCCATAGATTTCTCTCAAGAGGAGTGAGAATGCCTGGACCAAGATCAATGGGAATTGTACAGGGATGTGATGTTAGAGAAGTATAGGAACCTGCTCTCCTTGGGTGAGGATACCTTCCTTCCAGAATTCCTTATCCAACCACAGGGTTTGGAGTCCTTCATTTGTAGAATGTCTCCTGAAATCGTCTGCTTCCTACAATAGGGTTTCAGATTGCAACGTTTCAGGAAAGATTGGGAGTTTGTGGGTATAATTTTTCTTATTCTTTTAAAATTGCAGCCTCCCTTTTCATATACTTTGTAACTGCTTGGGATGTGTCTATATGAACTGTGTACTATATGCTTCTGTTATAGTCCTTACAATATTTTATTGTCTTATTTTCTGTTAACCATTTTCCATGGATTCTTTGGGCTTAAGGTATATTAAAAGGGAGACTGCGATTCTGGGACTTCCCTGGTGATGCAGTGATTAAGAATTCGCCTGCCAATGCAGGGGACCCGGTTCGATCCCCGGTCCGGGAAGATCTCACGTGCCACGGAACAACTAAGCCAGTGGGCCACAACTACTGAGTCTGCACGCCACAACTACTGAAGCCGGTGTGTCTTGAGCCCGTGCGCCATTTATTTTTTGGAGAATAAAACCACTTCTGAGTGATTACAATTTAGGCCAGCTAGTCAAAATGCTTTATCACCTGTTCTTCTAAAACACTGATCAATGGAACAAGTTTTACTAGGGATAACAGTGTAATTGTATTCTGGAGTTCATATGGGCAATATGGTTTATGACCTTGATGCTGGATCACGACATTTCAATGGTATAACTGCTATTAATTGTCTGTTTGTTCAACGATTAAAGTCTCACGTGATCTGAGTTCAGACTGGAGTCATCCTGGTTGGTTTCTGTCTATTGCAGATTTCTTCCAGTATGAAAGAAAGGACAAGAGCAATAGGGCTTACTTTACAAAATGTCTTCAAAGTAAATGATGATATAATCTACATTCAATTAATTTATACATACCCTACTGTAGAACAGGGTTCGTTACGGTGGCAGAGCCCGGTAATTATGTAAAACTGAAACTTTTTCTGCACTGGTTCAAGTCCTCTTCCTAAGAATATGTTTATAATCAACATTCTTTCACAAATTACCCAATTTAATTCACCATAGCCTTCCTCATATTAACTAAATGGAAAATCCTAGGCTATATACAAATCCAGAAAGGGCCAAAAATCATCAGCCCCCATGGATTATTACAACCCATTGCTGAGGCATTCAAATTACTTATTAAAGAACCACTATGTCCATCAACATCATCAATTTATATATTATTGCCCCAATGCTAGCCTTAACCCTGGCTCTCACAATATGAATTCCTCTTCCCATATCTTATCCACTAATTAGTAAAAATGTAGGCATATTATTTATATTAGCCATATCACACCTAGCCATTTATTCCATCCTCAGATCTGGATGAACTTCACATTCAAAATACTCACTCACTGGAGCTCTAGGAACAATAGCACTGACAATCATCTCATATGAAGTAATGTAGCAGTTATTCTATTCTCAGTCTTCCTGATAAATGGATCATTTACACTTTCAACAGTAATTATTACACAAGAACACCTATGACTAATTTTCTCCTGACCCCTACCCGGAATTTGATTATCTCCGCAGTAGCAGAAATCCAATGAAGCCCCACTTGATTTAACAGAAGTAGCATCAAAACCTGTATAAGTCCTCAATGTAGAAAATGTAGCAGGCCCATTCACCCCGTCCCTCCTAGAGAATATGTCAATTTCCCTATAATAAACATTTCCACAGCAATCTGTTTTTAGGAGCATTCGACAATCCCTAGGTGCCAGAATTATAGATTCTTTCATCTTGTAAATATAGTTTTTTTATTTAAATAATTTTTATAGTTTTACTACCTTTAAACAAAATGTACTCCATTGCTGTGGAATATTCCTTCATAGGAGCGTGCATGGTTCCTTTTTGCATCCACCTGTGATGGCCTTCAGGTTCTATCAGGTTTGGCTCCTGTGGCTGCGAGTCCATATCCGTGTGTCCTGGTGCAGGGCTGGTGGGTTTGTGTTCAACTGGGAGGAGCACTGTGGGTCTCTGTGCAGGGACTTCGCTATCTGAGGCCCGATAGTTTCTGAAGTGGTTGCATCCCCCCGTTGCCTACCAGGCTTTCCATTGCTCCACATCCTGCTGATATTTGATACTATGTCTTTCATGTCTGCCATTCTGGTAGGTGTATGCACGGTATTTTTCTTATGGCTTTAATCCCTCTGTTGTTAGTGAAGTTGTGCATCTTGTGGTATTCATGGACTATTTCCTGTTGTTTTTTAAAAAGTTTTAAAAATTGTGGTCAGGTATACATAACATAAAATTTACTATCTTAACCATTTTTAAGTGCACATTTCAGGGTCAAGAAGTAATTCACACTGTTGTGCAAACCTGACCACCATCATCCTCCAGAACTTTTTCATCCTGCAAAATTGAAACAGTCCCCATTAAACACTCACTCCCCATTGTCCCTCCCTCAGCCCCTGGCACTCAACATCCTACTTTATGTCTCTATGTTTCCGACTGCTCTAGGTGCCTTGTATGAGTGGATCAAGCACTGTTTGTTTTTTTTGTGTGTGTGTGTGTGTGTGTGTGTCTAGCTTACATCACTGAGCATAATGCCCTCAAGGTTCATCCCTGCTGCAGCCTGTGTCAGAATTGCCTTCCTTTTTAGGCTGAATAGCCTCCCCTTGTATTGATGGACCGTGTTTTTCTTCTCCATTCATCCATTAGTGGACACATGTAATATCTACATTCATTTCTACTGTCATAATATTTGTGGAATAACATCAGAAAGTCCTATGAATCAAAAGTCATTTGCCAGTAACTTTTTTCTTAAACTTTTTGTTGTGGAAAACATCAAGGCTAAGAAAAGGGAAAAATACATGTCAGCTTCACTTGTGTTCAGGAGTTAATGCTTTACGGATTCACTTTATTCCCTGTGTGTGTGCTATGCCTGTGCATGTGCCTGTTTGCATACATATGATGTGCATAGGTATGTGCACTTGCACACATTAGTGTGTGCATGGGCATATGCGTGCATGTGTGTTCACATGCTAGTGTGTGAATATATTTGTGCTGTGCACGTGCATATGTTTGTGTGTGTGCTGTGCCTGCCTGTGCGCACACCTGTGTGTTTGCGGGAAGCACTTGCAAGTTGCCTGCAGACTGAATTGTGCCCCAGATATATCCGCACGCAGCTGCTCTAACAATCCAGCGTAGCCACGTAAAGGTCACAGATCTCAGGGATTTAAATGGTTGGAGCAGGATATCCTGACACAGAGTTTGTCTTCCAATGACTGTCACTGTCTCAGTAACATCCTTCACACCTTCTTTAAGCCCCATTCAGGGTCCAGTTTAGACTCCCATTACATTCAGTCACCTGTCCCAGGTCCCCTAAAGCAACAATGTCACCGTTGGAGAGCCCGGCCAAGGCTGGGGTTGCCCCTCCTGTTGGCCTGGCCTCCAGGCCCTGCCCTTGGCTCCTGTTTTCTCATATCTCAGCCAGGCCCCGACTTGGATGGGGCCGCCACCTCTTTCCTCACAGGGTCCCATCGCCCAGTCAAGGGGGTTCATTCTCCCCAAACACAGCATCAGGAGTCGGGGGGTGACAGCCCCCAATGGGTCTCCTTCATGTGAGACCCTGTGCTGTTGAAAGAGCAGGCACCCTGCCCTCGGGGGTGGGGGACTAGGGGGCGACATGCGGCCCACGATGGGCAGGAGGGTCTCCGGGTGGGGCGAGCCAGTGTGCAAGGAGTTCCGCGGTGGGTTCTCCTCTCCAACGGCTTCTGTGCCCCTACCTCTCCCCGTGCCTCCCCTCGAAGACAGCGCGGTGCCCGGGACGGGAACCATGGGACACGTCAGCCACCGCCCCCTCTACGCACACACACACACACACACACACACACACACACGCACACGCACACGCACACGCACACGCTGCAGGGAAGCAGGACCTGAGTGCAGGGCTCTCAGCGGCCCTGAGCGCCCCGCCCGGAATCGGCCTGCCGAATGGACAGACCGGATCTCCCGGCCCGGACCATGCAGGACTCTCCTGCCTGGGCTTCCAGTGTGGCCGCCTCCTTCTGGAAGCCTGGGAGGCTGGAACCAGGCCACTTCTTGTCTGTCCTGGCAGCAGACTGGGCTGCACGCTAAGAAGTCCGTGGCTCGCCCGTGGATCCTGACCATCAGGCGGCCAGAGAAATTGGGAACATTTCTGTTTTGCCTGTTGAAATGTTTAATGACAAAGATTTTGTTCAGTTTCCTGATGTGGGTGTCCAAAGATGAGAGACCCATGTCTGTGATCTGTACCTCCTATGAGATCACCCCTAAGCTAGTTTAAACATGATCAAGTTCTGTCTACATGGTAGATTTAGACCTCTGCATGTCCTGTCTACTGATTATGTTTAGAGCTAACCATGTGTTGTCTATAATAAGAAGATTTAGACCTGACCATGTTCTGTGTACGCTAGGACTATGGGGACCTGGGTAGAGACCCGGCCTGGCCTCAGAACTGGGAAGCTCCGTGCCTGCATCTGAATGTCAGTGCTTAGATGTCTGGGGTCTGGAGCTGAGCTGGGCTTGTCTACGTAACAGCCTCTCTTCTGAGTGTGGTGACCTGGTCCTCCCAAGGGTCAGTGCTATGGGCGGGGCCTTAGTCTTAATCCCTGCAAGGTTCACCTTCCCTGGGGCTCATGGAGAATCCTCAGGAGGACTACCTGGCAATAATTCCAATTTACCAGCACGTGCATGGTGCATAGGGAAGCAGGTTTAGCTGGTCAATTGATTGCAGGGCACGCAGATCGGGCAAAAGGCCGATGGGTGACAGCTGAGGCTGCTGCTGAGCTCTCCCTCCAGTCTACCGTCCCTACTCAGCAGAGTCCAGAGCTGCCCCTCGGCTTTCAGCCCTGCTGTCCTGTCAGTTTTCTCAACATGTAAGTGAGACGAGAAAGGACTGAGCATGCCAGCACCAGGGTCGTGTGTTCAACTCTAGTATGAAAGCTTTAAAAACAGTTAAAATCACACAGAACCAAAGTGAGAAGAGGAGGACTCCTCTGGGACAAGTGTGGGGAAAGGAGACCCACCTGACGCTTTTTCCCATCCCGGGAGGTCCCAGGGACCCAGCTTGTTTCCACATTGGGGGAGCCCCCTGCAGAGCCATGGTGTCCTGACCAAGGGGACGTGTGACCCCAGGTGCAGGGTCTGGGGAGGTGAGGTCACCTTGGGACTGTGGACATGTGACCCAGGTGGAGGGGTCTGGGGAGGTGGGTCACCCTGGTGAGTGTGGATGTGTGGCCCCAGGTATAGGGTGCGGGGACTGTGTGGGTCTCACCATACCTGCATGGGTCAGGATCACATGTATGGGGAGACCGCATATGCGCTCTTTGCCTGCAGTGTGTCCTGTCCCCTTTGAGATTTCCAACCTCTGCATTAAGGGTGTTGTCCTGATTAACCTGTGGTTCCTTTTCTTCTCTTAATCTTGTCACAATCATATGAGGTCAGGCATGTTTGAGTGGGTTGCTGCTCTGTGTTCCGGTGAGTGACAACACTTGGTGGTATCATATTAATACTATAGCATATCCTATGTCTAATCTATGGGGGTCACCACTGCCTGGGTCCCCCTGGACAGAGGTCAGGTGAGCACAGACTAGCCCCCCCCCCCAAGAATGGTCTCCCACGTGCTCTGTGAGGGTACCGTGATGGCCCCTAAGGTAGGGGACTGTGTCTGGGCCTCCGACATTTGTGATGAAGGGGAGTCGAAATGGAATCTCAGTTAACAAGACATTATTTTAAGAATTTATTTTAAGTGAAATAAAACACACGTCACATACCCTTTACCATCATCACCATTTTAAGTGCACGTTTCTGAGGCATCAGATATATTCACTTTCTCGTGGAGCCATCACCACCATCCCTAGAACTTTTCATCTTGCAAAACCAAAATTCCACAACCATGAAAGTCTCATTCCCCATTCCCTCCCACTGCCCCTGGCACCGATATCCACTTCAGTCCCTGAGTTGTCGACTCCAGGGCACCCACTGGAGTGGAATCCTGCAGTGGTTGCTGACGGGTCATTTTGGAAGAGCTGACTTTCAGTCTGAAGCTCTGCCTGTTTGCATCTGAAGAATCTGCATTTAAGGAGAGGGTGTATGAGGAAGGGGGTGTATGCGGGACAAAGGTGTCCGGGGTGCAGGTGAGCCAGGACCTGACCAGCTGCCTTTTGGGTCCTCTGGTCCCATCTCTTGGTCTGTGCCTCATCTGCATCATCACTGTCCCCGCTGGCACCGCTGGGGTGTTGTTGTCTGAGTGAGATTCCCCTGGTGCCCCTGCTCTCCTCCCCTCCTCCTGCTGGTTGGGGAGGGAACTGCTTGCTGTGTGGTCTCTACTCCTGAGGCATGAAGGACCCTGTAGCATGGACCTGCAGAGTGTGGGGTGTGGTCCCAAGAGCATGGGGCCCACATAGGACACGACATCGGGGCGTGACAAGTGCTAGGGCTGCCTCATCACTGACAGGGAATGTTGCCCAGATCCTGCTCGAGAGGGCGTGGTGGGTGGCCTGGGACCCTAGAGGCCCCATTCCTATACTGGAGCTTGGAGAGTGCATCCCCATGGGCTCCAGATTCACCCCATATCTCAGCCATATCCCTCTGTCCTGTCTTTGAACTCAGGAAAACGAGCTCTCTTGTCCACAACATAGGCCTGGTCCTGCTGATATTAGGATTCTTTAAGTTAGGCGTCCTGGGATAGCAGCTCTTTTTAGGCCTGAGAAGGAACAACTCCGGAGTGTACAACAATTTCAGATGAAACTAATATTCAATGACTATCCCTAACTACTCGGTTGTTGACTTCTATTAGTCATTATTCTCCTGGTTTTAGCTCTGATGTGGGGATTACAGAGGAGTCAACATTTAAATCTTCATAATCTGTGTATTGGTAGCTTCAGTATCATTACTGACCCATAGTTTTTTTTATGGTTTGGGAAGAGTTATTGATTTCATGTATCATGTAAAGGATTCACAATGATGATAGGGCCATTAAGATTACAATAATAGCTAGTAAATTGTTCACATTTTCTCTACCTGTGCATCTATTGTATGCATATGTGTTTAGATGTCAATATTAGTGAAATGATATAGAGGACTAGAGAACTTATTTTAAAAATCACTATTAATGTGTGATGAAGAAAATGTAAAAGTTCTTCCATAATCGGTGATGTTGTATCTTGAGAGCCTAGATGAAATTGATATGCCTTAGTGATATACAGGATTTTAGCCTATCATTTAACTTTGACAAAGCTACATCACTTTTTATTTTTATCTCATTTATTGAGGAAGACATAATTGTTATGGTGTTGGCTTGAAACTGGTTGAAAAGGACTTGAGTCCTTCCTTATTTTACGTTTACATAGGTAGGATCTTGAAACATAGGATATGGTGGAGGACATCCGTGTAACCATTCTAGGTTAGGAGTAGCAATTTCCACTGCTAAGACTTCTTGTTTAGACACAAATGCTTTTCAAAGTATGAAGATTATTAGCATTACTGCTGCTACTGAGATGAATGAGCCTAAAGACAAAATATTTCATGGTGTGCGTCCCTCAGGGTACTCAGACTAACGTAGTGACATCCCTGAGAGGCCACGAAAGTGCTGCAGGAAGTCATATTTACTACTACAAATATACTTGTGAAGTGAATTTTTGCTCATGCTGAGTTAACTGTATAACCTGAGAATAGTGGGAATCAGTGTAGGAAGCCTCCTATAATAGTGAACACTGCTCCCGTGGACATTAGGTCATGGAAGCGTGCTACTACATAGAATGTATCCTGGAGGACAATGTCTGGGGATGAGTTGGCTAAGATGATTCCTGTCAAACCACCTACTGTAAAAAGAAAAACTAAAGCCTAAAACTCATAATATAGTGGGAGGTCATATAGTATTACCTCCGTGAACAGTTGCTAACCAGGGACTTCCCTGGTGACGCAGTGGTGAAGAATTCGCCTGCCAATGCAGGGGACACGGGTTCGAGCCCTTGTCTGGGACGATTCCACATGCCGCGGAGCAAAAAGCCCGTGTGCCACAACTACTGAGCCTGCCCTCTAGTTGTGGCCCGCCAGCCACAACTAGTGAAGCCCACGCGCCTAGCGGCCGTGCTCTGCAACAAGAGAAGCCACTGCAATGAAAGGGCCGCACACCGCAACGAAGAGTAGCTGCCGCTCACCGCAACCAGAGAAAGCCCATGCGCAGCAACCAAGACCCAACTCAGCCAAAAAAAAAAAAAATGAAAGGAAAAGGAAAAATTAAATAAAGAGTTGCTAATCAGCTAGATACTTCTACTCCTGTAGGGATAGAAGTAATTACGGTAGCTGATGCAAAGTGTGCTCCTGAGTCCACAGCTATCCCTATGGTAAACATATGATGGGCCCACAAGAGAACTCCTAAAAAACCAGGGGACATGACTCATACTATTCCCAGATAGCTGAAAGGCAATTTTTGTCCTAAATAGTAGGTAATGATATGTGAGTTTATAACAAACCCTGTTAGGCCATGAATACAGACTTCAGGGTGAGCAAAGTATCAAAATAAGTGTTGGTATAGGATTCGGTCTCCTCCTGCAGGGTCAAAGAAAGTAGTGTTTAGATTTCTATCTCTTAACAGCATGGCAATTCTGGCTGCTTGGACTGAGATTGGTAATTATAGTAATATGGCTATAGTTGGAGAAGATTAAACAAATAATGGTGTTTGGTATTGGGATATGACTGCTGGTTTTGTATTAAAGACTATAGTAATAAAAGTAATAATACCAAGAATTGAGGAGACACCTGCTAAATGTAAGGAGAAAACAGTTAGGTCGACAGAGGCTCCTGCATGGGCCAGATTGCAGGCTAGAGCTGAATACACGGTTCCACTGGTACCAGAACCAGCTTCTACTATTGGTGATATGAGTAGGAGTAAGAATGATGGGGGAAGTAGTCAAAAGTTTATATGATTTATTGGGGGAAATGCTACTTCAGCTGTCCGAGTTATTAGTGGCCCAAGTCAGTTTTCAAAGCCTGCAATCATAAGGGGTACAGCTATAAAGAAAATTATTACAAGTGCAGGGACTGTTATGACTACTTTACAGATTTGGGCATCTCCAAGTAGCGGTCCAGGTCAGCATAGCTCAGCCTGGATTAATATAATTAAGGTGCTGCCTGCTACTCCAGCTCAAGCACCAAATAGTAAATATAAAATGCCGATATCTTTGTGATTTGTTGAAAATAATCAGCAGTGTATGAACAGAGGTAAAATGACTGAGTTAGCATTAGACTGTAAATCTAAAGACAGAGATTGAGCCCTCTTTCTGGCAAACCCTGTGGTGAATCAACAAATTGAATTGTAACTTCAGAGAAGCAGATTCAATTCTGCCAGTGATTTTCCTGCCTTTTTTTTTTTTCTTTTCTTTTTTTCTTTCTCAAATGAAGGAGAAGTAGACTGAAGCCAGTTGACCAGAGGATTTGCCTGTTAACTAAAGTTGCCTGGGGTTAAAACTCATCAATCTCGTAAAGATTTGGCTTAAATACAGTGTTTGCTTTACATTCAATTGATGTAGAATAAAGTCTTGCAATCCTTATTTTTAGGAATTAAGTAAATTTCACTTGTTTAGGGTTTTGAAAGCTCTTGGTCTGAACTAACCTAAATTCCTAGTCCAGCACCGATAGAATGGGTGTTGTGTGTAGTAATCGTGTGGGTATTATGATTGGTAATGATAGGAAGGTTATTTCTTTGTATGTTCAAATTGTTTTGTGTTTGTGTTGTTTAATGAAGGGAATATAGTTAGT
Organism: Eschrichtius robustus; assembly: GCF_028021215.1. Lineage (NCBI taxonomy): Eukaryota > Metazoa > Chordata > Mammalia > Artiodactyla > Eschrichtiidae > Eschrichtius > Eschrichtius robustus. The sequence goes on along the minus strand of NC_090824.1, from coordinate 109,916,570 downwards.
GATGTGGAGTATGTTAGCTGCAAGTAGAAATATGTGCTGAGGACTGCTATGATGGCTATTAGTGTTGGTAGAATGATGTTGTCATTTTTGTTATCTCTTGGATAATTATTCATTTGGGTAGAACCAATTATTCATTGGGTAGAACCCAAATGATGGGTAGAACCCAAATGATGGGCGATGTCCTAATGATACTATAATGTCCTAATGATACTATAATGGTGAGGAAAATGATTGTGATGGGAGGTGTTTTATCTCATGTGTGTGATAATGATACTCTTGTAGTACATGATCTGGGCATAAATAAGAAGAAGATAGTGTTGTTATGATATAAATTAGTATGTTTAGGATTGTTATAATCTGAATATACATTATAATAGCTGTTAATCATCCTATATGGGCAATTGATGAGGAGGGTGTAATATTTTCCAGGTGAGTATGGAGAAGTCTGCCTCAGCCTCCAGCTATGATTTATAATATCACTATGATTAATAGTATATTTAGGTTGATGGATGGTGACATGTGGTATAAAACTGATAGGGGTGCAATTTTGTCATGTTGATAGCATCAGGTCTGCTGTTCATGGGATGCCTTGTGTGACTTCAGGCACTCAGAAGTGAAATGGGGAAAGTCCTACTTTTGTGACAAGGGTGATTGTCATGAGGGTGGGTGCTGCTGTATTAAACATTTTTGTTATTCATTGTGCTCTTTGACCAGAGTATATTAGATTAATGATAATAGCCATTATAAGTAGTATTGATGTGGTGGACTGTTTTAGGAAATATTTGTTGGATGCTTCTGTAGCTTATGGGTTCATGTTTTTTTTTTATTAGAATGGGGATACCATTAACCAGTGTGAGCTTGTTATACAATTATATTTCCTGAGAAAATGGTCAGTAGAATGATGGTAAAAACAATGAGAGTTTATTAGCACAGGAAGGATATACAAAAATATTTTGGGGCTATGGGCCTGAAGCTTACTTAGAGAACTTTACTATATAGCATGTGGTGTAATGTGGTAGGTAGCGTGGAGAATGTAAAATTATTAGGAAGAATTCAATTCCAGGAATAAGAGCCTTGAAACCTCTATGATTTACTCTATCAAAGTAACTCTTTTCTCAGACATATTTCTTAAATTTGTGGTGGGTTGCCTGGTATGATGACAAGTAGTGAAAACTCTCATATACATAGGGTTAATGTTAGTGGTAAAAAAAACTTTTTATAAGAGATGTATGCGTTGATCATATCAAAATTGTAGGTAGGAGGCTCAAATTCATAGAAAGGAGATTGTTAGATGTGTTTTAATGATGACTTGGGCTGTATATAATTCTGGCACCTAGGGATTGTCGAATGCTCCTAAAAATAGATTGCTGTGGAAATGTTTATTATAGGGAAATTGACATATTCTCTAGGAGGGACGGGGTGAATGGGCCTGCTACATTTTCTACATTGAAGACATATACAGGTTTTGATGCTACTTCTGTTAAATCAAGTGGGGCTTCATTGGATTTCTGCTACTGCGGAGATAATCAAATCCGGGTAGGGGTCAGGAGAAAATTAGTCATAGGTGTTCTTGTGTAATAATTACTGTTGAAAGTGTAAATGATCCATTTATCAGTAAGACTGAGAATAGAATAACTGCTACATTACTTCATATGAGATGATTGTCTGTGCTATTGTTCCTAGAGCTCCAGTGAGTGAGTATTTTGAATGTGAAGTTCATCCAGATCTGAGGATGGAATAAATGGCTAGGTGTGATATGGCTAGTATAAATAATATGCCTACATTTATACTAATTAGTGGATAAGATATGGGAAGAGGAATTCATGTTGTGAGAGCCAGGGTTAAGGCTAGCATTGGGGTTAAGGCTAGCAAGAGAAGCCACCGCAATGAGAAGCCCGCGCACCGCAACAAAGAGTAGCCCCCGCTTGCCGCAACTAGAGAAAGCCTGCGCATAGCAACGAAGACCCAACGCAGCCAAAAACAAATTAATTAATTAATTAGTTAACTATTTTTTTAAAAAGTACTATATCCTTCTGTACAGCTTCTCTGGGAAGAACAGAGAGATGGCCTAGGAGAGTGAGAAAGACCAATATTTAGTGCACATCTCTCATGCAGGTGCTCTGCTGGCTCAGGTAGATTTATCCCCACTTTACAAAGGAGGAAATAATCTCAGAGAGGTTTAGTAATTTTCCCAAAGCCAAACAGCTATGGAGTGGCAGAACCAAGATCTGAACCAAGTCTGTTACCTTCAAAGCCTAAGTCCTCATCACAACAAAACTCAGTTAATATTTACATTTATCGTATTACATTGCAACCTGGGGAGTTCTTGGCACAATCCTGAATAAGAGTGAGAAAGAAAGAAATAGCATTGTTCCTACAGTCAACCCAAATTTTTGGAGCAGCTGCTAGATGCCTGGCCCTTGTTGGGGTTCAGCAGTGATCAAGACAGGAAGAGTCCTGCTTTCATGAACCACGTAGTGGGGAGGAGAGACGGGTGCAACTTGGGTGAGGGATTTCACCTTGCTGGACCTCTGGTTTGTCATCTGGAAAATGGGATGGGTGTTCCTCATTTTCTGGGGTTGTCCAGCCCTCACACTCTCTGATTCCATAAGAAGCATTTGTTTTCCTGTTTCTTTAAAATTCATTCAGGCCGTGAGCTGTGATGAATGTTGTTAGCTGCTCCCCAAAGCACTCTATTCCCACCCTTTTCCTGTGATCAGGTCTTTCCCGAAACATGACTCACAGTCAGTCAGTCAAGTCACAGAACCTAAGGGGCACCCAGCAGAAAAATCCCAACCCTTGCTTCCCAGGAGCTCTGCGGTCTACCTGCCAGGTAAACTGAACTCACCTGGCACAAGGTGGCCATCCCTGGTTTCACATCAACATGATCTCAGGCACAAACCTCCTTGTTTTTCCATTTTGTCTCTAAGTTACTTGTTGAAGCAACTGCACAAATATGGCAAAGGCATAAAATCAGGCATCTTCTGCCCCCAGTGCCTACTAATAAATGATTTTCTGCCACTTTAATGATAAAGAAAGAACATTTCAACATTCTGCTACCCTTATTATTTGTCATTTTTGTTGATATTTCTATTGAATACATCTTTCAATATTTTAACAATGGAACATTTATTTAGGTTGTTCCAGACCCAGCCTTTAGTGGTAAAGGTTTTGTTGTTATATTTCTATTATGTTTCCTTTAAAAATCATTATCCTATTTAAATGGATTAAGTCAATTCTATAGGCATTTATCTTATGATATTGATGAAATTGATACATAGAGGGCAGTAGTACAAGTTGATTGGACTTGAGAACCTCTATTAGCACAGTTAAGTATAAATATTGTCTATATGTAAACCAAAGTACATGACGAGTGAGATTCTCTGACTTTTTTTCACTGTCTGCCCCTCAAGCCTGTGAGAAATGGAATATTTCTTGCCCTATCAGTAAACAAAGGATGTCACAGTCTTCAGCACTTGCAGCCCTCCGATGTGAGCCGGCGGGCCCTGAGGCACTCAGGATATGCAAATACAGAATGCAGGCCCCAGAGAGCTGAGGTGCATATCAAAGGAAGGATTTCAGTGAGCCCAGGCAAAGAAAAGCGCTGCATTCCTCACCTTGGGAGAGCTGGTTTTCCTTAGTTAACAATCACCTTTTGATGTTCCCCATTACCTGAGCCAGTCCCCTGCCGTGTCCCCTTCCCCCAGTACTTTAGCTCAGGGAGGAAGGAGCGCAGAGGGACTTGGCTGAATAAGGGGCCTGCGCGCCTCGGGAGGAGTTTTCAGCCGCTTTCCCCGCAGTCGGGAGGAGGGGCGCTGACGCCGCAGCCGGACCCTGCGCCTCCCTTGCCCCGTTTCCCCTCAGGACGCTCAGGCCGACCCCCTCCCCACGCCCACCAGGCCTCGCGAGCCAGGCCGAGGGCAGGGGCGAGAGGAGGGACCGAAGTTCCCGGGGACCAGACGCTGGAGGCCGCTCTTTCTGCACAGCAGCGGCGGGTGGCAGCGAACCCCTGCCCCTCAGAAGCTGGTCTTGTGCTGCCGCCCGGGCACCGGACCAGGCGGAGGGTCGGCGCCCACTTACCCGGCCCGCCGTCCCCGCGACTGTCACGGCTTCGGCCGCCGGGGCGCCTCCAGAGCCGGCAGCCTCAGTGAGGTCGCCCTCCCCTCGGGCTCCGGGGCAGTTCCGTGAAGGCGGAGGGAAGAGACCCCGCCCGAGCGGGGAGTTCCAGCTCTGAGGAAACGCGGGCTCTTTTCAGCGCGCAGTGGGTGGGACCGCTCTGCCCCGAGGCCTTCCGGGAGGGAGCGGGGCGGCGGGGGAGGGAGCCGCCAGGAGCGCAGGGCCCCGTCGGGGGTCCTGGAGGGGCGGCCCGGCCTGGGGGCCACGCCCACTGTGGCCGCAGCCCAGGTCTTTTTCCTGGAATCCTACACGAAAAAGTTAGAAAGATACACAGTCTATAGTAAATATTCACAAATGATTGTTGCTGCTGTGCTCACTATTCTATTAAAGGTGTAAAATCCATAAAACACTTTAAGTTCAAAATTAAATATGAATTTTTACCTTTCTAATTATGTCTCTGATATTCACAGTTGTGGTTAATGAATCAGAGACTGTGGCATCACTAGTTAAAAATGAGCTTGTTAAAAAAATAGAACTCAGGCCCACCGGACCTACTGAATCACAATCTGCACTTTTACAATCTCCCCAGTGTACTTGTGTACCCATGAAGAGTTGAAAGGTCCATTTCTACCTCGGCATGTCTTTTCTGTATGAGAAATACACATTTTATCCAGTTTGATATAAAGAAAACACTCAAAAATGCATATGCCTGTGTTGAAACCATCATTTTATCATTTCTTTTCCAGACAAGTATAGTCTCCATACTGGTTTTGTGGATCACATGCCATACTCTTTTCTTGTAGTTAGAAATAAGGTAGAGAAAGTTACTTTGTAAAAAAAAAAATATATATATATATGTGTGTGTGAGTGTGTGTGTGTGTGTGTGTGTGTGTGTGGATAATTGAAGACACTCTTCTAAATGAAAGGCGGTTCTCTTAACTTGCTGTTTTCTTCTTGGGTCACATTATGAACTCTTCCCGTGGCCACATGGCGTGTGTACTTTTAATTTCAGGGACTGCTGACATTCCAGGAAGTGGCCATAGATTTCTCTCAAGAGGAGTGAGAATGCCTGGACCAAGATCAATGGGAATTGTACAGGGATGTGATGTTAGAGAAGTATAGGAACCTGCTCTCCTTGGGTGAGGATACCTTCCTTCCAGAATTCCTTATCCAACCACAGGGTTTGGAGTCCTTCATTTGTAGAATGTCTCCTGAAATCGTCTGCTTCCTACAATAGGGTTTCAGATTGCAACGTTTCAGGAAAGATTGGGAGTTTGTGGGTATAATTTTTCTTATTCTTTTAAAATTGCAGCCTCCCTTTTCATATACTTTGTAACTGCTTGGGATGTGTCTATATGAACTGTGTACTATATGCTTCTGTTATAGTCCTTACAATATTTTATTGTCTTATTTTCTGTTAACCATTTTCCATGGATTCTTTGGGCTTAAGGTATATTAAAAGGGAGACTGCGATTCTGGGACTTCCCTGGTGATGCAGTGATTAAGAATTCGCCTGCCAATGCAGGGGACCCGGTTCGATCCCCGGTCCGGGAAGATCTCACGTGCCACGGAACAACTAAGCCAGTGGGCCACAACTACTGAGTCTGCACGCCACAACTACTGAAGCCGGTGTGTCTTGAGCCCGTGCGCCATTTATTTTTTGGAGAATAAAACCACTTCTGAGTGATTACAATTTAGGCCAGCTAGTCAAAATGCTTTATCACCTGTTCTTCTAAAACACTGATCAATGGAACAAGTTTTACTAGGGATAACAGTGTAATTGTATTCTGGAGTTCATATGGGCAATATGGTTTATGACCTTGATGCTGGATCACGACATTTCAATGGTATAACTGCTATTAATTGTCTGTTTGTTCAACGATTAAAGTCTCACGTGATCTGAGTTCAGACTGGAGTCATCCTGGTTGGTTTCTGTCTATTGCAGATTTCTTCCAGTATGAAAGAAAGGACAAGAGCAATAGGGCTTACTTTACAAAATGTCTTCAAAGTAAATGATGATATAATCTACATTCAATTAATTTATACATACCCTACTGTAGAACAGGGTTCGTTACGGTGGCAGAGCCCGGTAATTATGTAAAACTGAAACTTTTTCTGCACTGGTTCAAGTCCTCTTCCTAAGAATATGTTTATAATCAACATTCTTTCACTAATTACCCAATTTAATTCACCATAGCCTTCCTCATATTAACTAAATGGAAAATCCTAGGCTATATACAAATCCAGAAAGGGCCAAAAATCATCAGCCCCCATGGATTATTACAACCCATTGCTGAGGCATTCAAATTACTTATTAAAGAACCACTATGTCCATCAACATCATCAATTTATATATTATTGCCCCAATGCTAGCCTTAACCCTGGCTCTCACAACATGAATTCCTCTTCCCATATCTTATCCACTAATTAGTAAAAATGTAGGCATATTATTTATATTAGCCATATCACACCTAGCCATTTATTCCATCCTCAGATCTGGATGAACTTCACATTCAAAATACTCACTCACTGGAGCTCTAGGAACAATAGCACAGACAATCATCTCATATGAAGTAATGTAGCAGTTATTCTATTCTCAGTCTTACTTATAAATGGATCATTTACACTTTCAACAGTAATTATTACACAAGAACACCTATGACTAATTTTCTCCTGACCCCTACCCAGAATTTGATTATCTCCGCAGTAGCAGAAATCCAATGAAGCCCCACTTGATTTAACAGAAGTAGCATCAAAACCTGTATATGTCCTCAATGTAGAAAATGTAGCAGGCCCATTCACCCCGTCCCTCCTAGAGAATATGTCAATTTCCCTATAATAAACATTTCCACAGCAATCTATTTTTAGGAGCATTCGACAATCCCCAGGTGCCAGAATTATAGATTCTTTCATCTTGTAAATATAGTTTTTTTTTATTTAAATAATTTTTATAGTTTTACTACCTTTAAACATAATGTACTCCATTGCTGTGGAATATTCCTTCATAGGAGCGTGCATGGTTCGTTTCTGCATCCACCTGTGATGGCCTTCAGGTTCTTTCAGGTTTGGCTCCTGTGGCTGCGAGTCCATGTCCGTGTGTCCTTGTGCAGGGCTGGTGGGTTTGTGTTCAACTGGGAGGAGCACTGTGGGTCTCTGTGCAGGGACTTCGCTATCTGAGGCCCGATAGTTTCAGAAGTGGTTGCATCCCCCCGTTGCCTACCAGGCTTTCCATTGCTCCACATCCTGCTGATATTTGATACTATGTCTTTCATGTCTGCCATTCTGGTAGGTGTATGCACGGTATTTTTCTTATGGCTTTAATCCCTCTGTTGTTAGTGAAGTTGTGCATCTTGTGGTATTCATGGACTATTTCCTGTTGTTTTTTAAAAAGTTTTAAAAATTGTGGTCAGGTATACATAACATAAAATTTACTATCTTAACCATTTTTAAGTGCACATTTCAGGGTCAAGAAGTAATTCACACTGTTGTGCAAACCTGACCACCATCATCCTCCAGAACTTTTTCATCCTGCAAAATTGAAACAGTCCCCATTAAACACTCACTCCCCATTGTCCCTCCCTCAGCCCCTGGCACTCAACATCCTACTTTATGTCTCTATGTTTCCGACTGCTCTAGGTGCCTTGTATGAGTGGATCAAGCACTGTTTGTTTTTTTTTTTTTGTGTGTGTGTGTGTGTGTGTGTGTCTAGCTTACATCACTGAGCATAATGCCCTCAAGGTTCATCCCTGCTGCAGCCTGTGTCAGAATTGCCTTCCTTTTTAGGCTGAATAGCCTCCCCTTGTATTGATGGACCGTGTTTTTCTTCTCCATTCATCCATTAGTGGACACATGTAATATCTACATTCATTTCTACTGTCATAATATTTGTGGAATAACATCAGAAAGTCCTATGAATCAAAAGTCATTTGCCAGTAACTTTTTTCTTAAACTTTTTGTTGTGGAAAACATCAAGGCTAAGAAAAGGGAAAAATACATGTCAGCTTCACTTGTGTTCAGGAGTTAATGCTTTACGGATTCACTTTATTCCCTGTGTGTGTGCTTTGCCTGTGCATGTGCCTGTTTGCATACATATGATGTGCATAGGTATGTGCACTTGCACACATTAGTGTGTGCATGGGCATATGCGTGCATGTGTGTTCACATGCTAGTGTGTGAATATATTTGTGCTGTGCACGTGCATATGTTTGTGTGTGTGCTGTGCCTGCCTGTGCGCACACCTGTGTGTTTGCGGGAAGCACTTGCAAGTTGCCTGCAGACTGAATTGTGCCCCAGATATATCCGCACGCAGCTGCTCTAACAATCCTGCGTAGCCACGTAAAGGTCACAGATCTCAGGGATTTAAATGGTTGGAGCAGGATATCCTGACACAGAGTTTGTCTTCCAATGACTGTCACTGTCTCAGTAACATCCTTCACACCTTCTTTAAGCCCCATTCAGGGTCCAGTTTAGACTCCCATTACATTCAGTCACCTGTCCCAGGTCCCCTAAAGCAACAATGTCACCGTTGGAGAGCCCGGCCAAGGCTGGGGGTGCCCCTCCTGTTGGCCTGGCCTCCAGGCCCTGCCCTTGGCTCCTGTTTTCTCATATCTCAGCCAGGCCCCGACTTAGATGGGGCCGCCACCTCTTTCCTCACAGGGTCCCATCGCCCAGTCAAGGGGGTTCATTCTCCCCAAACACAGCATCAGGAGTCGGGGGGTGACAGCCCCCAATGGGTCTCCTTCATGTGAGACCCTGTGCTGTTGAAAGAGCAGGCACCCTGCCCTCGGGGGTGGGGGACTAGGGGACGACATGCGGCCCACGATGGGCAGGAGGGTCTCCGGGTGGGGCGAGCCAGTGTGCAAGGAGTTCCGCGGTGGGTTCTCCTCTCCAACGGCTTCTGTGCCCCTACCTTTCCCCGTGCCTCCCCTCGAAGACAGCGCGGTGCCCGGGACGGGAACCATGGGACACGTCAGCCACCGCCCCCTCTACGCACACACACACACACACACACACACACACACACGCACACGCACACGCACACGCACACGCTGCAGGGAAGCAGGACCTGAGTGCAGGGCTCTCAGCGGCCCTGAGCGCCCCGCCCGGAATCGGCCTGCCGAATGGACAGACCGGATCTCCCGGCCCGGACCATGCAGGACTCTCCTGCCTGGGCTTCCAGTGTGGCCGCCTCCTTCTGGAAGCCTGGGAGGCTGGAACCAGGCCACTTCTTGTCTGTCCTGGCAGCAGACTGGGCTGCACTCTAAGAAGTCCGTGGCTCGCCCGTGGATCCTGACCATCAGGCGGCCAGAGAAATTGGGAACATTTCTGTTTTGCCTGTTGAAATGTTTAATGACAAAGATTTTGTTCAGTTTCCTGATGTGGGTGTCCAAAGATGAGAGACCCATGTCTGTGATCTGTACCTCCTATGAGATCAGCCCTAAGCTAGTTTAAACATGATCAAGTTCTGTCTACATGGTAGATTTAGACCTCTGCATGTCCTGTCTACTGATTATGTTTAGAGCTGACCATGTGTTGTCTATAATAAGAAGATTTAGACCTGACCATGTTCTGTGTACGCTAGGACTATGGGGACCTGGGTAGAGACCCGGCCTGGCCTCAGAACTGGGAAGCTCCGTGCCTGCATCTGAATGTCAGTGCTTAGATGTCTGGGGTCTGGAGCTGAGCTGGGCTTGTCTACGTAACAGCCTCTCTTCTGAGTGTGGTGACCTGGTCCTCCCAAGGGTCAGTGCTATGGTCGGGGCCTTAGTCTTAATCCCTGCAAGGTTCACCTTCCCTGGGGCTCATGGAGAATCCTCAGGAGGACTACCTGGCAATAATTCCAATTTACCAGCACGTGCATGGTGCATAGGGAAGCAGGTTTAGCTGGTCAATTGATTGCAGGGCACGCAGATCGGGCAAAAGGCCGATGGGTGACAGCTGAGGCTGCTGCTGAGCTCTCCCTCCAGTCTACCGTCCCTACTCAGCAGAGTCCAGAGCTGCCCCTCGGCTTTCAGCCCTGCTGTCCTGTCAGTTTTCTCAACATGTAAGTGAGACGAGAAAGGACTGAGCATGCCAGCACCAGGGTCGTGTGTTCAACTCTAGTATGAAAGCTTTAAAAACAGTTAAAATCACACAGAACCAAAGTGAGAAGAGGAGGACTCCTCTGGGACAAGTGTGGGGAAAGGAGACCCACCTGACGCTTTTTCCCATCCCGGGAGGTCCCAGGGACCCAGCTTGTTTCCACATTGGGGGAGCCCCCTGCAGAGCCATGGTGTCCTGACCAAGGGGACGTGTGACCCCAGGTGCAGGGTCTGGGGAGGTGAGGTCACCTTGGGACTGTGGACATGTGACCCAGGTGGAGGGGTCTGGGGAGGTGGGTCACCCTGGTGAGTGTGGATGTGTGGCCCCAGGTATAGGGTGCGGGGACTGTGTGGGTCTCACCATACCTGCATGGGTCAGGATCACATGTATGGGGAGACCGCATATGCGCTCTTTGCCTGCAGTGTGTCCTGTCCCCTTTGAGATTTCCAACCTCTGCATTAAGGGTGTTGTCCTGATTAACCTGTGGTTCCTTTTCTTCTCTTAATCTTGTCACAATCATATGAGGTCAGGCATGTTTGAGTGGGTTGCTGCTCTGTGTTCCGGTGAGTGACAACACTTGGTGGTATCATATTAATACTATAGCATATCCTATGTCTAATCTATGGGGGTCACCACTGCCTGGGTCCCCCTGGACAGAGGTCAGGTGAGCACAGACTAGCCCCCCCCCCCCAAGAATGGTCTCCCACGTGCTCTGTGAGGGTACCGTGATGGCCCCTAAGGTAGGGGACTGTGTCTGGGCCTCCGACATTTGTGATGAAGGGGAGTCGAAATGGAATCTCAGTTAACAAGACATTATTTTAAGAATTTATTTTAAGTGAAATAAAACACACGTCTCATACCCTTTACCATCATCACCATTTTAAGTGCACGTTTCTGAGGCATCAGATATATTCACTTTCTCGTGGAGCCATCACCACCATCCCTAGAACTTTTCATCTTGCAAAACCAAAATTCCACAACCATGAAAGTCTCATTCCCCATTCCCTCCCACTGCCCCTGGCACCGATATCCACTTCAGTCCCTGAGTTGTCGACTCCAGGGCACCCACTGGAGTGGAATCCTGCAGTGGTTGCTGACGGGTCATTTTGGAAGAGCTGACTTTCAGTCTGAAGCTCTGCCTGTTTGCATCTGAAGAATCTGCATTTAAGGAGAGGGTGTATGAGGAAGGGGGTGTATGCGGGACAAAGGTGTCCGGGGTGCAGGTGAGCCAGGACCTGACCAGCTGCCTTTTGGGTCCTCTGGTCCCATCTCTTGGTCTGTGCCTCATCTGCATCATCACTGTCCCCGCTGGCACCGCTGGGGTGTTGTTGTCTGAGTGAGATTCCCCTGGTGCCCCTGCTCTCCTCCCCTCCTCCTGCTGGTTGGGGAGGGAACTGCTTGCTGTGTGGTCTCTACTCCTGAGGCATGAAGGACCCTGTAGCATGGACCTGCAGAGTGTGGGGTGTGGTCCCAAGAGCATGGGGCCCACATAGGACACGACATCGGGGCGTGACAAGTGCTAGGGCTGCCTCATCACTGACAGGGAATGTTGCCCAGATCCTGCTCGAGAGGGCGTGGTGGGTGGCCTGGGACCCTAGAGGCCCCATTCCTATACTGGAGCTTGGAGAGTGCATCCCCATGGGCTCCAGATTCACCCCATATCTCAGCCATATCCCTCTGTCCTGTCTTTGAACTCAGGAAAACGAGCTCTCTTGTCCACAACATAGGCCTGGTCCTGCTGATATTAGGATTCTTTAAGTTAGGCGTCCTGGGATAGCAGCTCTATTTAGGCCTGAGAAGGAACAACTCCGGAGTGTACAACAATTTCAGATGAAACTAATATTCAATGACTATCCCTAACTACTCGGTTGTTGACTTCTATTAGTCATTATTCTCCTGGTTTTAGCTCTGATGTGGGGATTACAGAGGAGTCAACATTTAAATCTTCATAATCTGTGTATTTGTAGCTTCAGTATCATTACTGACCCATAGTTTTTTTATGGTTTGGGAAGAGTTATTGATTTCATGTATCATGTAAAGGATTCACAATGATGATAGGGCCATTAAGGTTACAATAATAGCTAGTAAATTGTTCACATTTTCTCTACCTGTGCATCTATTGTATGCATATGTGTTTAGATGTCAATATTAGTGAAATGATATAGAGGACTAGAGAACTTATTTTAAAAATCACTATTAATGTGTGATGAAGAAAATGTAAAAGTTCTTCCATAATCGGTGATGTTGTATCTTGAGAGCCTAGATGAAATTGATATGCCTTAGTGATATACAGGATTTTAGCCTATCATTTAACTTTGACAAAGCTACATCACTTTTTATTTTTATCTCATTTATTGAGGAAGACATAATTGTTATGGTGTTGGCTTGAAACTGGTTGAAAAGGACTTGAGTCCTTCCTTATTTTACGTTTACATAGGTAGGATCTTGAAACATAGGATATGGTGGAGGACATCCGTGTAACCATTCTAGGTTAGGAGTAGCAATTTCCACTGCTAAGACTTCTTGTTTAGACACAAATGCTTTTCAAAGTATGAAGATTATTAGCATTACTGCTGCTACTGAGATGAATGAGCCTAAAGACAAAATATTTCATGGTGTGCGTCCCTCAGGGTACTCAGACTAACGTAGTGACATCCCTGAGAGGCCACGAAAGTGCTGCAGGAAGTCATATTTACTACTACAAATATACTTGTGAAGTGAATTTTTGCTCATGCTGAGTTAACTGTATAACCTGAGAATAGTGGGAATCAGTGTAGGAAGCCTCCTATAATAGTGAAGACTGCTCCCATGGACATTAGGTCATGGAAGCGTGCTACTACATAGAATGTATCCTGGAGGACAATGTCTGGGGATGAGTTGGCTAAGATGATTCCTGTCAAACCACCTACTGTAAAAAGAAAAACTAAAGCCTAAAACTCATAATATAGTGGGAGGTCATATAGTATTACCTCCGTGAACAGTTGCTAACCAGGGACTTCCCTGGTGACGCAGTGGTGAAGAATTCGCCTGCCAATGCAGGGGACACGGGTTCGAGCCCTTGTCTGGGACGATTCCACATGCCGCGGAGCAAAAAGCCCGTGTGCCACAACTACTGAGCCTGCCCTCTAGTTGTGGCCCGCCAGCCACAACTAGTGAAGCCCACGCGCCTAGCGGCCGTGCTCTGCAACAAGAGAAGCCACTGCAATGAAAGGGCCGCACACCGCAACGAAGAGTAGCTGCCGCTCACCGCAACCAGAGAAAGCCCATGCGCAGCAACCAAGACCCAACTCAGCCAAAAAAAAAAAAAATGAAAGGAAAAGGAAAAATTAAATAAAGAGTTGCTAATCAGCTAGATACTTCTACTCCTGTAGGGATAGAAGTAATTACGGTAGCTGATGCAAAGTGTGCTCCTGAGTCCACAGCTATCCCTATGGTAAACATATGATGGGCCCACAAGAGAACTCCTAAAAAACCAGGGGACATGACTCATACTATTCCCAGATAGCTGAAAGGCAATTTTTGTCCTAAATAGTAGGTAATGATATGTGAGTTTATAACAAACCCTGTTAGGCCATGAATACAGACTTCAGGGTGAGCAAAGTATCAAAATAAGTGTTGGTATAGGATTCGGTCTCCTCCTGCAGGGTCAAAGAAAGTAGTGTTTAGATTTCTATCTCTTAACAGCATGGCAATTCTGGCTGCTTGGACTGAGATTGGTAATTATAGTAATATGGCTATAGTTGGAGAAGATTAAACAAATAATGGTGTTTGGTATTGGGATATGACTGCTGGTTTTGTATTAAAGACTATAGTAATAAAAGTAATAATACCAAGAATTGAGGAGACACCTGCTAAATGTAAGGAGAAAACAGTTAGGTCGACAGAGGCTCCTGCATGGGCCAGATTGCAGGCTAGAGCTGAATACACGGTTCCACTGGTACCAGAACCAGCTTCTACTATTGGTGATATGAGTAGGAGTAAGAATGATGGGGGAAGTAGTCAAAAGTTTATATGATTTATTGGGGGAAATGCTACTTCAGCTGTCCGAGTTATTAGTGGCCCAAGTCAGTTTTCAAAGCCTGCAATCATAATGGGTACAGCTATAAAGAAAATTATTACAAGTGCAGGGACTGTTATGACTACTTTACAGATTTGGGCATCTCCAAGTAGCGGTCCAGGTCAGCATAGCTCAGCCTGGATTAATATAATTAAGGTGCTGCCTGCTACTCCAGCTCAAGCACCAAATAGTAAATATAAAATGCCGATATCTTTGTGATTTGTTGAAAATAATCAGCAGTGTATGAACAGAGGTAAAATGACTGAGTTAGCATTAGACTGTAAATCTAAAGACAGAGATTGAGCCCTCTTTCTGGCAAACCCTGTGGTGAATCAACAAATTGAATTGTAACTTCAGAGAAGCAGATTCAATTCTGCCAGTGATTTTCCTGCCTTTTTTTTTTTTCTTTTCTTTTTTTCTTTCTCAAATGAAGGAGAAGTAGACTGAAGCCAGTTGACCAGAGGATTTGCCTGTTAACTAAAGTTGCCTGGGGTTAAAACTCATCAATCTCGTAAAGATTTGGCTTAAATACAGTGTTTGCTTTACATTCAATTGATGTAGAATAAAGTCTTGCAATCCTTATTTTTAGGAATTAAGTAAATTTCACTTGTTTAGGGTTTTGAAAGCTCTTGGTCTGAACTAACCTAAATTCCTAGTCCAGCACCGATAGAATGGGTGTTGTGTGTAGTAATCGTGTGGGTATTATGATTGGTAATGATAGGAAGGTTATTTCTTTGTATGTTCAAATTGTTTTGTGTTTGTGTTGTGTAATGAAGGGAATATAGTTAGTGATGTGGAGTATGTTAGCTGCAAGTAGAAATATGTGCTGAGGACTGCTATGATGGCTATTAGTGTTGGTAGAATGATGTTGTCATTTTTGTTATCTCTTGGATAATTATTCATTTGGGTAGAACCAATTATTCATTGGGTAGAACCCAAATGATGGGTAGAACCCAAATGATGGGCGATGTCCTAATGATACTATAATGTCCTAATGATACTATAATGGTGAGGAAAATGATTGTGATGGGAGGTGTTTTATCTCATGTGTGTGATAATGATACTCTTGTAGTACATGATCTGGGCATAAATAAGAAGAAGATAGTGTTGTTATGATATAAATTAGTATGTTTAGGATTGTTATAATCTGAATATACATTATAATAGCTGTTAATCATCCTATATGGGCAATTGATGAGGAGGGTGTAATATTTTCCAGGTGAGTATGGAGAAGTCTGCCTCAGCCTCCAGCTATGATTTATAATATCACTATGATTAATAGTATATTTAGGTTGATGGATGGTGACATGTGGTATAAAACTGATAGGGGTGCAATTTTGTCATGTTGATAGCATCAGGTCTGCTGTTCATGGGATGCCTTGTGTGACTTCAGGCACTCAGAAGTGAAATGGGGAAAGTCCTACTTTTGTGACAAGGGTGATTGTCATGAGGGTGGGTGCTGCTGTATTAAACATTTTTGTTATTCATTGTGCTCTTTGACCAGAGTATATTAGATTAATGATAATAGCCATTATAAGTAGTATTGATGTGGTGGACTGTTTTAGGAAATATTTGTTGGATGCTTCTGTAGCTTATGGGTTCATGTTTTTTTTTTATTAGAATGGGGATACCATTAACCAGTGTGAGCTTGTTATACAATTATATTTCCTGAGAAAATGGTCAGTAGAATGATGGTAAAAACAATGAGAGTTTATTAGCACAGGAAGGATATACAAAAATATTTTGGGGCTATGGGCCTGAAGCTTACTTAGAGAACTTTACTATATAGCATGTGGTGTAATGTGGTAGGTAGCGTGGAGAATGTAAAATTATTAGGAAGAATTCAATTCCAGGAATAAGAGCCTTGAAACCTCTATGATTTACTCTATCAAAGTAACTCTTTTCTCAGACATATTTCTTAAATTTGTGGTGGGTTGCCTGGTATGATGACAAGTAGTGAAAACTCTCATATACATAGGGTTAATGTTAGTGGTAAAAAAAACTTTTTATAAGAGATGTATGCGTTGATCATATCAAAATTGTAGGTAGGAGGCTCAAATTCATAGAAAGGAGATTGTTAGATGTGTTTTAATGATGACTTGGGCTGTATATAATTCTGGCACCTAGGGATTGTCGAATGCTCCTAAAAATAGATTGCTGTGGAAATGTTTATTATAGGGAAATTGACATATTCTCTAGGAGGGACGGGGTGAATGGGCCTGCTACATTTTCTACATTGAAGACATATACAGGTTTTGATGCTACTTCTGTTAAATCAAGTGGGGCTTCATTGGATTTCTGCTACTGCGGAGATAATCAAATCCGGGTAGGGGTCAGGAGAAAATTAGTCATAGGTGTTCTTGTGTAATAATTACTGTTGAAAGTGTAAATGATCCATTTATCAGTAAGACTGAGAATAGAATAACTGCTACATTACTTCATATGAGATGATTGTCTGTGCTATTGTTCCTAGAGCTCCAGTGAGTGAGTATTTTGAATGTGAAGTTCATCCAGATCTGAGGATGGAATAAATGGCTAGGTGTGATATGGCTAGTATAAATAATATGCCTACATTTATACTAATTAGTGGATAAGATATGGGAAGAGGAATTCATGTTGTGAGAGCCAGGGTTAAGGCTAGCATTGGGGTTAAGGCTAGCAAGAGAAGCCACCGCAATGAGAAGCCCGCGCACCGCAACAAAGAGTAGCCCCCGCTTGCCGCAACTAGAGAAAGCCTGCGCATAGCAACGAAGACCCAACGCAGCCAAAAACAAATTAATTAATTAATTAGTTAACTATTTTTTTAAAAAGTACTATATCCTTCTGTACAGCTTCTCTGGGAAGAACAGAGAGATGGCCTAGGAGAGTGAGAAAGACCAATATTTAGTGCACATCTCTCATGCAGGTGCTCTGCTGGCTCAGGTAGATTTATCCCCACTTTACAAAGGAGGAAATAATCTCAGAGAGGTTTAGTAATTTTCCCAAAGCCAAACAGCTATGGAGTGGCAGAACCAAGATCTGAACCAAGTCTGTTACCTTCAAAGCCTAAGTCCTCATCACAACAAAACTCAGTTAATATTTACATTTATCGTATTACATTGCAACCTGGGGAGTTCTTGGCACAATCCTGAATAAGAGTGAGAAAGAAAGAAATAGCATTGTTCCTACAGTCAACCCAAATTTTTGGAGCAGCTGCTAGATGCCTGGCCCTTGTTGGGGTTCAGCAGTGATCAAGACAGGAAGAGTCCTGCTTTCATGAACCACGTAGTGGGGAGGAGAGACGGGTGCAACTTGGGTGAGGGATTTCACCTTGCTGGACCTCTGGTTTGTCATCTGGAAAATGGGATGGGTGTTCCTCATTTTCTGGGGTTGTCCAGCCCTCACACTCTCTGATTCCATAAGAAGCATTTGTTTTCCTGTTTCTTTAAAATTCATTCAGGCCGTGAGCTGTGATGAATGTTGTTAGCTGCTCCCCAAAGCACTCTATTCCCACCCTTTTCCTGTGATCAGGTCTTTCCCGAAACATGACTCACAGTCAGTCAGTCAAGTCACAGAACCTAAGGGGCACCCAGCAGAAAAATCCCAACCCTTGCTTCCCAGGAGCTCTGCGGTCTACCTGCCAGGTAAACTGAACTCACCTGGCACAAGGTGGCCATCCCTGGTTTCACATCAACATGATCTCAGGCACAAACCTCCTTGTTTTTCCATTTTGTCTCTAAGTTACTTGTTGAAGCAACTGCACAAATATGGCAAAGGCATAAAATCAGGCATCTTCTGCCCCCAGTGCCTACTAATAAATGATTTTCTGCCACTTTAATGATAAAGAAAGAACATTTCAACATTCTGCTACCCTTATTATTTGTCATTTTTGTTGATATTTCTATTGAATACATCTTTCAATATTTTAACAATGGAACATTTATTTAGGTTGTTCCAGACCCAGCCTTTAGTGGTAAAGGTTTTGTTGTTATATTTCTATTATGTTTCCTTTAAAAATCATTATCCTATTTAAATGGATTAAGTCAATTCTATAGGCATTTATCTTATGATATTGATGAAATTGATACATAGAGGGCAGTAGTACAAGTTGATTGGACTTGAGAACCTCTATTAGCACAGTTAAGTATAAATATTGTCTATATGTAAACCAAAGTACATGACGAGTGAGATTCTCTGACTTTTTTTCACTGTCTGCCCCTCAAGCCTGTGAGAAATGGAATATTTCTTGCCCTATCAGTAAACAAAGGATGTCACAGTCTTCAGCACTTGCAGCCCTCCGATGTGAGCCGGCGGGCCCTGAGGCACTCAGGATATGCAAATACAGAATGCAGGCCCCAGAGAGCTGAGGTGCATATCAAAGGAAGGATTTCAGTGAGCCCAGGCAAAGAAAAGCGCTGCATTCCTCACCTTGGGAGAGCTGGTTTTCCTTAGTTAACAATCACCTTTTGATGTTCCCCATTACCTGAGCCAGTCCCCTGCCGTGTCCCCTTCCCCCAGTACTTTAGCTCAGGGAGGAAGGAGCGCAGAGGGACTTGGCTGAATAAGGGGCCTGCGCGCCTCGGGAGGAGTTTTCAGCCGCTTTCCCCGCAGTCGGGAGGAGGGGCGCTGACGCCGCAGCCGGACCCTGCGCCTCCCTTGCCCCGTTTCCCCTCAGGACGCTCAGGCCGACCCCCTCCCCACGCCCACCAGGCCTCGCGAGCCAGGCCGAGGGCAGGGGCGAGAGGAGGGACCGAAGTTCCCGGGGACCAGACGCTGGAGGCCGCTCTTTCTGCACAGCAGCGGCGGGTGGCAGCGAACCCCTGCCCCTCAGAAGCTGGTCTTGTGCTGCCGCCCGGGCACCGGACCAGGCGGAGGGTCGGCGCCCACTTACCCGGCCCGCCGTCCCCGCGACTGTCACGGCTTCGGCCGCCGGGGCGCCTCCAGAGCCGGCAGCCTCAGTGAGGTCGCCCTCCCCTCGGGCTCCGGGGCAGTTCCGTGAAGGCGGAGGGAAGAGACCCCGCCCGAGCGGGGAGTTCCAGCTCTGAGGAAACGCGGGCTCTTTTCAGCGCGCAGTGGGTGGGACCGCTCTGCCCCGAGGCCTTCCGGGAGGGAGCGGGGCGGCGGGGGAGGGAGCCGCCAGGAGCGCAGGGCCCCGTCGGGGGTCCTGGAGGGGCGGCCCGGCCTGGGGGCCACGCCCACTGTGGCCGCAGCCCAGGTCTTTTTCCTGGAATCCTACACGAAAAAGTTAGAAAGATACACAGTCTATAGTAAATATTCACAAATGATTGTTGCTGCTGTGCTCACTATTCTATTAAAGGTGTAAAATCCATAAAACACTTTAAGTTCAAAATTAAATATGAATTTTTACCTTTCTAATTATGTCTCTGATATTCACAGTTGTGGTTAATGAATCAGAGACTGTGGCATCACTAGTTAAAAATGAGCTTGTTAAAAAAATAGAACTCAGGCCCACCGGACCTACTGAATCACAATCTGCACTTTTACAATCTCCCCAGTGTACTTGTGTACCCATGAAGAGTTGAAAGGTCCATTTCTACCTCGGCATGTCTTTTCTGTATGAGAAATACACATTTTATCCAGTTTGATATAAAGAAAACACTCAAAAATGCATATGCCTGTGTTGAAACCATCATTTTATCATTTCTTTTCCAGACAAGTATAGTCTCCATACTGGTTTTGTGGATCACATGCCATACTCTTTTCTTGTAGTTAGAAATAAGGTAGAGAAAGTTACTTTGTAAAAAAAAATATATATATATATATGTGTGTGTGAGTGTGTGTGTGTGTGTGTGTGTGTGTGTGGATAATTGAAGACACTCTTCTAAATGAAAGGCGGTTCTCTTAACTTGCTGTTTTCTTCTTGGGTCACATTATGAACTCTTCCCGTGGCCACATGGCGTGTGTACTTTTAATTTCAGGGACTGCTGACATTCCAGGAAGTGGCCATAGATTTCTCTCAAGAGGAGTGAGAATGCCTGGACCAAGATCAATGGGAATTGTACAGGGATGTGATGTTAGAGAAGTATAGGAACCTGCTCTCCTTGGGTGAGGATACCTTCCTTCCAGAATTCCTTATCCAACCACAGGGTTTGGAGTCCTTCATTTGTAGAATGTCTCCTGAAATCGTCTGCTTCCTACAATAGGGTTTCAGATTGCAACGTTTCAGGAAAGATTGGGAGTTTGTGGGTATAATTTTTCTTATTCTTTTAAAATTGCAGCCTCCCTTTTCATATACTTTGTAACTGCTTGGGATGTGTCTATATGAACTGTGTTCTATATGCTTCTGTTATAGTCCTTACAATATTTTATTGTCTTATTTTCTGTTAACCATTTTCCATGGATTCTTTGGGCTTAAGGTATATTAAAAGGGAGACTGCGATTCTGGGACTTCCCTGGTGATGCAGTGATTAAGAATTCGCCTGCCAATGCAGGGGACCCGGTTCGATCCCCGGTCCGGGAAGATCTCACGTGCCACGGAACAACTAAGCCAGTGGGCCACAACTACTGAGTCTGCACGCCACAACTACTGAAGCCGGTGTGTCTTGAGCCCGTGCGCCATTTATTTTTTGGAGAATAAAACCACTTCTGAGTGATTACAATTTAGGCCAGCTAGTCAAAATGCTTTATCACCTGTTCTTCTAAAACACTGATCAATGGAACAAGTTTTACTAGGGATAACAGTGTAATTGTATTCTGGAGTTCATATGGGCAATATGGTTTATGACCTTGATGCTGGATCACGACATTTCAATGGTATAACTGCTATTAATTGTCTGTTTGTTCAACGATTAAAGTCTCACGTGATCTGAGTTCAGACTGGAGTCATCCTGGTTGGTTTCTGTCTATTGCAGATTTCTTCCAGTATGAAAGAAAGGACAAGAGCAATAGGGCTTACTTTACAAAATGTCTTCAAAGTAAATGATGATATAATCTACATTCAATTAATTTATACATACCCTACTGTAGAACAGGGTTCGTTACGGTGGCAGAGCCCGGTAATTATGTAAAACTGAAACTTTTTCTGCACTGGTTCAAGTCCTCTTCCTAAGAATATGTTTATAATCAACATTCTTTCACTAATTACCCAATTTAATTCACCATAGCCTTCCTCATATTAACTAAATGGAAAATCCTAGGCTATATACAAATCCAGAAAGGGCCAAAAATCATCAGCCCCCATGGATTATTACAACCCATTGCTGAGGCATTCAAATTACTTATTAAAGAACCACTATGTCCATCAACATCATCAATTTATATATTATTGCCCCAATGCTAGCCTTAACCCTGGCTCTCACAACATGAATTCCTCTTCCCATATCTTATCCACTAATTAGTAAAAATGTAGGCATATTATTTATATTAGCCATATCACACCTAGCCATTTATTCCATCCTCAGATCTGGATGAACTTCACATTCAAAATACTCACTCACTGGAGCTCTAGGAACAATAGCACAGACAATCATCTCATATGAAGTAATGTAGCAGTTATTCTATTCTCAGTCTTACTTATAAATGGATCATTTACACTTTCAACAGTAATTATTACACAAGAACACCTATGACTAATTTTCTCCTGACCCCTACCCAGAATTTGATTATCTCCGCAGTAGCAGAAATCCAATGAAGCCCCACTTGATTTAACAGAAGTAGCATCAAAACCTGTATATGTCCTCAATGTAGAAAATGTAGCAGGCCCATTCACCCCGTCCCTCCTAGAGAATATGTCAATTTCCCTATAATAAACATTTCCACAGCAATCTATTTTTAGGAGCATTCGACAATCCCCAGGTGCCAGAATTATAGATTCTTTCATCTTGTAAATATAGTTTTTTTTTATTTAAATAATTTTTATAGTTTTACTACCTTTAAACATAATGTACTCCATTGCTGTGGAATATTCCTTCATAGGAGCGTGCATGGTTCGTTTCTGCATCCACCTGTGATGGCCTTCAGGTTCTTTCAGGTTTGGCTCCTGTGGCTGCGAGTCCATGTCCGTGTGTCCTGGTGCAGGGCTGGTGGGTTTGTGTTCAACTGGGAGGAGCACTGTGGGTCTCTGTGCAGGGACTTCGCTATCTGAGGCCCGATAGTTTCAGAAGTGGTTGCATCCCCCCGTTGCCTACCAGGCTTTCCATTGCTCCACATCCTGCTGATATTTGATACTATGTCTTTCATGTCTGCCATTCTGGTAGGTGTATGCACGGTATTTTTCTTAAGGCTTTAATCCCTCTGTTGTTAGTGAAGTTGTGCATCTTGTGGTATTCATGGACTATTTCCTGTTGTTTTTTAAAAAGTTTTAAAAATTGTGGTCAGGTATACATAACATAAAATTTACTATCTTAACCATTTTTAAGTGCACATTTCAGGGTCAAGAAGTAATTCACACTGTTGTGCAAACCTGACCACCATCATCCTCCAGAACTTTTTCATCCTGCAAAATTGAAACAGTCCCCATTAAACACTCACTCCCCATTGTCCCTCCCTCAGCCCCTGGCACTCAACATCCTACTTTATGTCTCTATGTTTCCGACTGCTCTAGGTGCCTTGTATGAGTGGATCAAGCACTGTTTGTTTTTTTTTTTTTGTGTGTGTGTGTGTGTGTGTGTGTCTAGCTTACATCACTGAGCATAATGCCCTCAAGGTTCATCCCTGCTGCAGCCTGTGTCAGAATTGCCTTCCTTTTTAGGCTGAATAGCCTCCCCTTGTATTGATGGACCGTGTTTTTCTTCTCCATTCATCCATTAGTGGACACATGTAATATCTACATTCATTTCTACTGTCATAATATTTGTGGAATAACATCAGAAAGTCCTATGAATCAAAAGTCATTTGCCAGTAACTTTTTTCTTAAACTTTTTGTTGTGGAAAACATCAAGGCTAAGAAAAGGGAAAAATACATGTCAGCTTCACTTGTGTTCAGGAGTTAATGCTTTACGGATTCACTTTATTCCCTGTGTGTGTGCTTTGCCTGTGCATGTGCCTGTTTGCATACATATGATGTGCATAGGTATGTGCACTTGCACACATTAGTGTGTGCATGGGCATATGCGTGCATGTGTGTTCACATGCTAGTGTGTGAATATATTTGTGCTGTGCACGTGCATATGTTTGTGTGTGTGCTGTGCCTGCCTGTGCGCACACCTGTGTGTTTGCGGGAAGCACTTGCAAGTTGCCTGCAGACTGAATTGTGCCCCAGATATATCCGCACGCAGCTGCTCTAACAATCCTGCGTAGCCACGTAAAGGTCACAGATCTCAGGGATTTAAATGGTTGGAGCAGGATATCCTGACACAGAGTTTGTCTTCCAATGACTGTCACTGTCTCAGTAACATCCTTCACACCTTCTTTAAGCCCCATTCAGGGTCCAGTTTAGACTCCCATTACATTCAGTCACCTGTCCCAGGTCCCCTAAAGCAACAATGTCACCGTTGGAGAGCCCGGCCAAGGCTGGGGGTGCCCCTCCTGTTGGCCTGGCCTCCAGGCCCTGCCCTTGGCTCCTGTTTTCTCATATCTCAGCCAGGCCCCGACTTAGATGGGGCCGCCACCTCTTTCCTCACAGGGTCCCATCGCCCAGTCAAGGGGGTTCATTCTCCCCAAACACAGCATCAGGAGTCGGGGGGTGACAGCCCCCAATGGGTCTCCTTCATGTGAGACCCTGTGCTGTTGAAAGAGCAGGCACCCTGCCCTCGGGGGTGGGGGACTAGGGGACGACATGCGGCCCACGATGGGCAGGAGGGTCTCCGGGTGGGGCGAGCCAGTGTGCAAGGAGTTCCGCGGTGGGTTCTCCTCTCCAACGGCTTCTGTGCCCCTACCTCTCCCCGTGCCTCCCCTCGAAGACAGCGCGGTGCCCGGGACGGGAACCATGGGACACGTCAGCCACCGCCCCCTCTACGCACACACACACACACACACACACACACACACACGCACACGCACACGCACACGCACACGCTGCAGGGAAGCAGGACCTGAGTGCAGGGCTCTCAGCGGCCCTGAGCGCCCCGCCCGGAATCGGCCTGCCGAATGGACAGACCGGATCTCCCGGCCCGGACCATGCAGGACTCTCCTGCCTGGGCTTCCAGTGTGGCCGCCTCCTTCTGGAAGCCTGGGAGGCTGGAACCAGGCCACTTCTTGTCTGTCCTGGCAGCAGACTGGGCTGCACTCTAAGAAGTCCGTGGCTCGCCCGTGGATCCTGACCATCAGGCGGCCAGAGAAATTGGGAACATTTCTGTTTTGCCTGTTGAAATGTTTAATGACAAAGATTTTGTTCAGTTTCCTGATGTGGGTGTCCAAAGATGAGAGACCCATGTCTGTGATCTGTACCTCCTATGAGATCAGCCCTAAGCTAGTTTAAACATGATCAAGTTCTGTCTACATGGTAGATTTAGACCTCTGCATGTCCTGTCTACTGATTATGTTTAGAGCTGACCATGTGTTGTCTATAATAAGAAGATTTAGACCTGACCATGTTCTGTGTACGCTAGGACTATGGGGACCTGGGTAGAGACCCGGCCTGGCCTCAGAACTGGGAAGCTCCGTGCCTGCATCTGAATGTCAGTGCTTAGATGTCTGGGGTCTGGAGCTGAGCTGGGCTTGTCTACGTAACAGCCTCTCTTCTGAGTGTGGTGACCTGGTCCTCCCAAGGGTCAGTGCTATGGGCGGGGCCTTAGTCTTAATCCCTGCAAGGTTCACCTTCCCTGGGGCTCATGGAGAATCCTCAGGAGGACTACCTGGCAATAATTCCAATTTACCAGCACGTGCATGGTGCATAGGGAAGCAGGTTTAGCTGGTCAATTGATTGCAGGGCACGCAGATCGGGCAAAAGGCCGATGGGTGACAGCTGAGGCTGCTGCTGAGCTCTCCCTCCAGTCTACCGTCCCTACTCAGCAGAGTCCAGAGCTGCCCCTCGGCTTTCAGCCCTGCTGTCCTGTCAGTTTTCTCAACATGTAAGTGAGACGAGAAAGGACTGAGCATGCCAGCACCAGGGTCGTGTGTTCAACTCTAGTATGAAAGCTTTAAAAACAGTTAAAATCACACAGAACCAAAGTGAGAAGAGGAGGACTCCTCTGGGACAAGTGTGGGGAAAGGAGACCCACCTGACGCTTTTTCCCATCCCGGGAGGTCCCAGGGACCCAGCTTGTTTCCACATTGGGGGAGCCCCCTGCAGAGCCATGGTGTCCTGACCAAGGGGACGTGTGACCCCAGGTGCAGGGTCTGGGGAGGTGAGGTCACCTTGGGACTGTGGACATGTGACCCAGGTGGAGGGGTCTGGGGAGGTGGGTCACCCTGGTGAGTGTGGATGTGTGGCCCCAGGTATAGGGTGCGGGGACTGTGTGGGTCTCACCATACCTGCATGGGTCAGGATCACATGTATGGGGAGACCGCATATGCGCTCTTTGCCTGCAGTGTGTCCTGTCCCCTTTGAGATTTCCAACCTCTGCATTAAGGGTGTTGTCCTGATTAACCTGTGGTTCCTTTTCTTCTCTTAATCTTGTCACAATCATATGAGGTCAGGCATGTTTGAGTGGGTTGCTGCTCTGTGTTCCGGTGAGTGACAACACTTGGTGGTATCATATTAATACTATAGCATATCCTATGTCTAATCTATGGGGGTCACCACTGCCTGGGTCCCCCTGGACAGAGGTCAGGTGAGCACAGACTAGCCCCCCCCCCAAGAATGGTCTCCCACGTGCTCTGTGAGGGTACCGTGATGGCCCCTAAGGTAGGGGACTGTGTCTGGGCCTCCGACATTTGTGATGAAGGGGAGTCGAAATGGAATCTCAGTTAACAAGACATTATTTTAAGAATTTATTTTAAGTGAAATAAAACACACGTCTCATACCCTTTACCATCATCACCATTTTAAGTGCACGTTTCTGAGGCATCAGATATATTCACTTTCTCGTGGAGCCATCACCACCATCCCTAGAACTTTTCATCTTGCAAAACCAAAATTCCACAACCATGAAAGTCTCATTCCCCATTCCCTCCCACTGCCCCTGGCACCGATATCCACTTCAGTCCCTGAGTTGTCGACTCCAGGGCACCCACTGGAGTGGAATCCTGCAGTGGTTGCTGACGGGTCATTTTGGAAGAGCTGACTTTCAGTCTGAAGCTCTGCCTGTTTGCATCTGAAGAATCTGCATTTAAGGAGAGGGTGTATGAGGAAGGGGGTGTATGCGGGACAAAGGTGTCCGGGGTGCAGGTGAGCCAGGACCTGACCAGCTGCCTTTTGGGTCCTCTGGTCCCATCTCTTGGTCTGTGCCTCATCTGCATCATCACTGTCCCCGCTGGCACCGCTGGGGTGTTGTTGTCTGAGTGAGATTCCCCTGGTGCCCCTGCTCTCCTCCCCTCCTCCTGCTGGTTGGGGAGGGAACTGCTTGCTGTGTGGTCTCTACTCCTGAGGCATGAAGGACCCTGTAGCATGGACCTGCAGAGTGTGGGGTGTGGTCCCAAGAGCATGGGGCCCACATAGGACACGACATCGGGGCGTGACAAGTGCTAGGGCTGCCTCATCACTGACAGGGA
The DNA here is from genome assembly GCF_028021215.1 of Eschrichtius robustus. Taxonomy (NCBI): domain Eukaryota; kingdom Metazoa; phylum Chordata; class Mammalia; order Artiodactyla; family Eschrichtiidae; genus Eschrichtius; species Eschrichtius robustus. Next base: position 109,889,785 of record NC_090824.1, on the reverse strand, counting down.
ATGTTGCCCAGATCCTGCTCGAGAGGGCGTGGTGGGTGGCCTGGGACCCTAGAGGCCCCATTCCTATACTGGAGCTTGGAGAGTGCATCCCCATGGGCTCCAGATTCACCCCATATCTCAGCCATATCCCTCTGTCCTGTCTTTGAACTCAGGAAAACGAGCTCTCTTGTCCACAACATAGGCCTGGTCCTGCTGATATTAGGATTCTTTAAGTTAGGCGTCCTGGGATAGCAGCTCTTTTTAGGCCTGAGAAGGAACAACTCCGGAGTGTACAACAATTTCAGATGAAACTAATATTCAATGACTATCCCTAACTACTCGGTTGTTGACTTCTATTAGTCATTATTCTCCTGGTTTTAGCTCTGATGTGGGGATTACAGAGGAGTCAACATTTAAATCTTCATAATCTGTGTATTTGTAGCTTCAGTATCATTACTGACCCATAGTTTTTTTATGGTTTGGGAAGAGTTATTGATTTCATGTATCATGTAAAGGATTCACAATGATGATAGGGCCATTAAGGTTACAATAATAGCTAGTAAATTGTTCACATTTTCTCTACCTGTGCATCTATTGTATGCATATGTGTTTAGATGTCAATATTAGTGAAATGATATAGAGGACTAGAGAACTTATTTTAAAAATCACTATTAATGTGTGATGAAGAAAATGTAAAAGTTCTTCCATAATCGGTGATGTTGTATCTTGAGAGCCTAGATGAAATTGATATGCCTTAGTGATATACAGGATTTTAGCCTATCATTTAACTTTGACAAAGCTACATCACTTTTTATTTTTATCTCATTTATTGAGGAAGACATAATTGTTATGGTGTTGGCTTGAAACTGGTTGAAAAGGACTTGAGTCCTTCCTTATTTTACGTTTACATAGGTAGGATCTTGAAACATAGGATATGGTGGAGGACATCCGTGTAACCATTCTAGGTTAGGAGTAGCAATTTCCACTGCTAAGACTTCTTGTTTAGACACAAATGCTTTTCAAAGTATGAAGATTATTAGCATTACTGCTGCTACTGAGATGAATGAGCCTAAAGACAAAATATTTCATGGTGTGCGTCCCTCAGGGTACTCAGACTAACGTAGTGACATCCCTGAGAGGCCACGAAAGTGCTGCAGGAAGTCATATTTACTACTACAAATATACTTGTGAAGTGAATTTTTGCTCATGCTGAGTTAACTGTATAACCTGAGAATAGTGGGAATCAGTGTAGGAAGCCTCCTATAATAGTGAAGACTGCTCCCATGGACATTAGGTCATGGAAGCGTGCTACTACATAGAATGTATCCTGGAGGACAATGTCTGGGGATGAGTTGGCTAAGATGATTCCTGTCAAACCACCTACTGTAAAAAGAAAAACTAAAGCCTAAAACTCATAATATAGTGGGAGGTCATATAGTATTACCTCCGTGAACAGTTGCTAACCAGGGACTTCCCTGGTGACGCAGTGGTGAAGAATTCGCCTGCCAATGCAGGGGACACGGGTTCGAGCCCTTGTCTGGGACGATTCCACATGCCGCGGAGCAAAAAGCCCGTGTGCCACAACTACTGAGCCTGCCCTCTAGTTGTGGCCCGCCAGCCACAACTAGTGAAGCCCACGCGCCTAGCGGCCGTGCTCTGCAACAAGAGAAGCCACTGCAATGAAAGGGCCGCACACCGCAACGAAGAGTAGCTGCCGCTCACCGCAACCAGAGAAAGCCCATGCGCAGCAACCAAGACCCAACTCAGCCAAAAAAAAAAAAAAATGAAAGGAAAAGGAAAAATTAAATAAAGAGTTGCTAATCAGCTAGATACTTCTACTCCTGTAGGGATAGAAGTAATTACGGTAGCTGATGCAAAGTGTGCTCCTGAGTCCACAGCTATCCCTATGGTAAACATATGATGGGCCCACAAGAGAACTCCTAAAAAACCAGGGGACATGACTCATACTATTCCCAGATAGCTGAAAGGCAATTTTTGTCCTAAATAGTAGGTAATGATATGTGAGTTTATAACAAACCCTGTTAGGCCATGAATACAGACTTCAGGGTGAGCAAAGTATCAAAATAAGTGTTGGTATAGGATTCGGTCTCCTCCTGCAGGGTCAAAGAAAGTAGTGTTTAGATTTCTATCTCTTAACAGCATGGCAATTCTGGCTGCTTGGACTGAGATTGGTAATTATAGTAATATGGCTATAGTTGGAGAAGATTAAACAAATAATGGTGTTTGGTATTGGGATATGACTGCTGGTTTTGTATTAAAGACTATAGTAATAAAAGTAATAATACCAAGAATTGAGGAGACACCTGCTAAATGTAAGGAGAAAACAGTTAGGTCGACAGAGGCTCCTGCATGGGCCAGATTGCAGGCTAGAGCTGAATACACGGTTCCACTGGTACCAGAACCAGCTTCTACTATTGGTGATATGAGTAGGAGTAAGAATGATGGGGGAAGTAGTCAAAAGTTTATATGATTTATTGGGGGAAATGCTACTTCAGCTGTCCGAGTTATTAGTGGCCCAAGTCAGTTTTCAAAGCCTGCAATCATAATGGGTACAGCTATAAAGAAAATTATTACAAGTGCAGGGACTGTTATGACTACTTTACAGATTTGGGCATCTCCAAGTAGCGGTCCAGGTCAGCATAGCTCAGCCTGGATTAATATAATTAAGGTGCTGCCTGCTACTCCAGCTCAAGCACCAAATAGTAAATATAAAATGCCGATATCTTTGTGATTTGTTGAAAATAATCAGCAGTGTATGAACAGAGGTAAAATGACTGAGTTAGCATTAGACTGTAAATCTAAAGACAGAGATTGAGCCCTCTTTCTGGCAAACCCTGTGGTGAATCAACAAATTGAATTGTAACTTCAGAGAAGCAGATTCAATTCTGCCAGTGATTTTCCTGCCTTTTTTTTTTTTCTTTTCTTTTTTTCTTTCTCAAATGAAGGAGAAGTAGACTGAAGCCAGTTGACCAGAGGATTTGCCTGTTAACTAAAGTTGCCTGGGGTTAAAACTCATCAATCTCGTAAAGATTTGGCTTAAATACAGTGTTTGCTTTACATTCAATTGATGTAGAATAAAGTCTTGCAATCCTTATTTTTAGGAATTAAGTAAATTTCACTTGTTTAGGGTTTTGAAAGCTCTTGGTCTGAACTAACCTAAATTCCTAGTCCAGCACCGATAGAATGGGTGTTGTGTGTAGTAATCGTGTGGGTATTATGATTGGTAATGATAGGAAGGTTATTTCTTTGTATGTTCAAATTGTTTTGTGTTTGTGTTGTGTAATGAAGGGAATATAGTTAGTGATGTGGAGTATGTTAGCTGCAAGTAGAAATATGTGCTGAGGACTGCTATGATGGCTATTAGTGTTGGTAGAATGATGTTGTCATTTTTGTTATCTCTTGGATAATTATTCATTTGGGTAGAACCAATTATTCATTGGGTAGAACCCAAATGATGGGTAGAACCCAAATGATGGGCGATGTCCTAATGATACTATAATGTCCTAATGATACTATAATGGTGAGGAAAATGATTGTGATGGGAGGTGTTTTATCTCATGTGTGTGATAATGATACTCTTGTAGTACATGATCTGGGCATAAATAAGAAGAAGATAGTGTTGTTATGATATAAATTAGTATGTTTAGGATTGTTATAATCTGAATATACATTATAATAGCTGTTAATCATCCTATATGGGCAATTGATGAGGAGGGTGTAATATTTTCCAGGTGAGTATGGAGAAGTCTGCCTCAGCCTCCAGCTATGATTTATAATATCACTATGATTAATAGTATATTTAGGTTGATGGATGGTGACATGTGGTATAAAACTGATAGGGGTGCAATTTTGTCATGTTGATAGCATCAGGTCTGCTGTTCATGGGATGCCTTGTGTGACTTCAGGCACTCAGAAGTGAAATGGGGAAAGTCCTACTTTTGTGACAAGGGTGATTGTCATGAGGGTGGGTGCTGCTGTATTAAACATTTTTGTTATTCATTGTGCTCTTTGACCAGAGTATATTAGATTAATGATAATAGCCATTATAAGTAGTATTGATGTGGTGGACTGTTTTAGGAAATATTTGTTGGATGCTTCTGTAGCTTATGGGTTCATGTTTTTTTTTTATTAGAATGGGGATACCATTAACCAGTGTGAGCTTGTTATACAATTATATTTCCTGAGAAAATGGTCAGTAGAATGATGGTAAAAACAATGAGAGTTTATTAGCACAGGAAGGATATACAAAAATATTTTGGGGCTATGGGCCTGAAGCTTACTTAGAGAACTTTACTATATAGCATGTGGTGTAATGTGGTAGGTAGCGTGGAGAATGTAAAATTATTAGGAAGAATTCAATTCCAGGAATAAGAGCCTTGAAACCTCTATGATTTACTCTATCAAAGTAACTCTTTTCTCAGACATATTTCTTAAATTTGTGGTGGGTTGCCTGGTATGATGACAAGTAGTGAAAACTCTCATATACATAGGGTTAATGTTAGTGGTAAAAAAAACTTTTTATAAGAGATGTATGCGTTGATCATATCAAAATTGTAGGTAGGAGGCTCAAATTCATAGAAAGGAGATTGTTAGATGTGTTTTAATGATGACTTGGGCTGTATATAATTCTGGCACCTAGGGATTGTCGAATGCTCCTAAAAATAGATTGCTGTGGAAATGTTTATTATAGGGAAATTGACATATTCTCTAGGAGGGACGGGGTGAATGGGCCTGCTACATTTTCTACATTGAAGACATATACAGGTTTTGATGCTACTTCTGTTAAATCAAGTGGGGCTTCATTGGATTTCTGCTACTGCGGAGATAATCAAATCCGGGTAGGGGTCAGGAGAAAATTAGTCATAGGTGTTCTTGTGTAATAATTACTGTTGAAAGTGTAAATGATCCATTTATCAGTAAGACTGAGAATAGAATAACTGCTACATTACTTCATATGAGATGATTGTCTGTGCTATTGTTCCTAGAGCTCCAGTGAGTGAGTATTTTGAATGTGAAGTTCATCCAGATCTGAGGATGGAATAAATGGCTAGGTGTGATATGGCTAGTATAAATAATATGCCTACATTTATACTAATTAGTGGATAAGATATGGGAAGAGGAATTCATGTTGTGAGAGCCAGGGTTAAGGCTAGCATTGGGGTTAAGGCTAGCAAGAGAAGCCACCGCAATGAGAAGCCCGCGCACCGCAACAAAGAGTAGCCCCCGCTTGCCGCAACTAGAGAAAGCCTGCGCATAGCAACGAAGACCCAACGCAGCCAAAAACAAATTAATTAATTAATTAGTTAACTATTTTTTTAAAAAGTACTATATCCTTCTGTACAGCTTCTCTGGGAAGAACAGAGAGATGGCCTAGGAGAGTGAGAAAGACCAATATTTAGTGCACATCTCTCATGCAGGTGCTCTGCTGGCTCAGGTAGATTTATCCCCACTTTACAAAGGAGGAAATAATCTCAGAGAGGTTTAGTAATTTTCCCAAAGCCAAACAGCTATGGAGTGGCAGAACCAAGATCTGAACCAAGTCTGTTACCTTCAAAGCCTAAGTCCTCATCACAACAAAACTCAGTTAATATTTACATTTATCGTATTACATTGCAACCTGGGGAGTTCTTGGCACAATCCTGAATAAGAGTGAGAAAGAAAGAAATAGCATTGTTCCTACAGTCAACCCAAATTTTTGGAGCAGCTGCTAGATGCCTGGCCCTTGTTGGGGTTCAGCAGTGATCAAGACAGGAAGAGTCCTGCTTTCATGAACCACGTAGTGGGGAGGAGAGACGGGTGCAACTTGGGTGAGGGATTTCACCTTGCTGGACCTCTGGTTTGTCATCTGGAAAATGGGATGGGTGTTCCTCATTTTCTGGGGTTGTCCAGCCCTCACACTCTCTGATTCCATAAGAAGCATTTGTTTTCCTGTTTCTTTAAAATTCATTCAGGCCGTGAGCTGTGATGAATGTTGTTAGCTGCTCCCCAAAGCACTCTATTCCCACCCTTTTCCTGTGATCAGGTCTTTCCCGAAACATGACTCACAGTCAGTCAGTCAAGTCACAGAACCTAAGGGGCACCCAGCAGAAAAATCCCAACCCTTGCTTCCCAGGAGCTCTGCGGTCTACCTGCCAGGTAAACTGAACTCACCTGGCACAAGGTGGCCATCCCTGGTTTCACATCAACATGATCTCAGGCACAAACCTCCTTGTTTTTCCATTTTGTCTCTAAGTTACTTGTTGAAGCAACTGCACAAATATGGCAAAGGCATAAAATCAGGCATCTTCTGCCCCCAGTGCCTACTAATAAATGATTTTCTGCCACTTTAATGATAAAGAAAGAACATTTCAACATTCTGCTACCCTTATTATTTGTCATTTTTGTTGATATTTCTATTGAATACATCTTTCAATATTTTAACAATGGAACATTTATTTAGGTTGTTCCAGACCCAGCCTTTAGTGGTAAAGGTTTTGTTGTTATATTTCTATTATGTTTCCTTTAAAAATCATTATCCTATTTAAATGGATTAAGTCAATTCTATAGGCATTTATCTTATGATATTGATGAAATTGATACATAGAGGGCAGTAGTACAAGTTGATTGGACTTGAGAACCTCTATTAGCACAGTTAAGTATAAATATTGTCTATATGTAAACCAAAGTACATGACGAGTGAGATTCTCTGACTTTTTTTCACTGTCTGCCCCTCAAGCCTGTGAGAAATGGAATATTTCTTGCCCTATCAGTAAACAAAGGATGTCACAGTCTTCAGCACTTGCAGCCCTCCGATGTGAGCCGGCGGGCCCTGAGGCACTCAGGATATGCAAATACAGAATGCAGGCCCCAGAGAGCTGAGGTGCATATCAAAGGAAGGATTTCAGTGAGCCCAGGCAAAGAAAAGCGCTGCATTCCTCACCTTGGGAGAGCTGGTTTTCCTTAGTTAACAATCACCTTTTGATGTTCCCCATTACCTGAGCCAGTCCCCTGCCGTGTCCCCTTCCCCCAGTACTTTAGCTCAGGGAGGAAGGAGCGCAGAGGGACTTGGCTGAATAAGGGGCCTGCGCGCCTCGGGAGGAGTTTTCAGCCGCTTTCCCCGCAGTCGGGAGGAGGGGCGCTGACGCCGCAGCCGGACCCTGCGCCTCCCTTGCCCCGTTTCCCCTCAGGACGCTCAGGCCGACCCCCTCCCCACGCCCACCAGGCCTCGCGAGCCAGGCCGAGGGCAGGGGCGAGAGGAGGGACCGAAGTTCCCGGGGACCAGACGCTGGAGGCCGCTCTTTCTGCACAGCAGCGGCGGGTGGCAGCGAACCCCTGCCCCTCAGAAGCTGGTCTTGTGCTGCCGCCCGGGCACCGGACCAGGCGGAGGGTCGGCGCCCACTTACCCGGCCCGCCGTCCCCGCGACTGTCACGGCTTCGGCCGCCGGGGCGCCTCCAGAGCCGGCAGCCTCAGTGAGGTCGCCCTCCCCTCGGGCTCCGGGGCAGTTCCGTGAAGGCGGAGGGAAGAGACCCCGCCCGAGCGGGGAGTTCCAGCTCTGAGGAAACGCGGGCTCTTTTCAGCGCGCAGTGGGTGGGACCGCTCTGCCCCGAGGCCTTCCGGGAGGGAGCGGGGCGGCGGGGGAGGGAGCCGCCAGGAGCGCAGGGCCCCGTCGGGGGTCCTGGAGGGGCGGCCCGGCCTGGGGGCCACGCCCACTGTGGCCGCAGCCCAGGTCTTTTTCCTGGAATCCTACACGAAAAAGTTAGAAAGATACACAGTCTATAGTAAATATTCACAAATGATTGTTGCTGCTGTGCTCACTATTCTATTAAAGGTGTAAAATCCATAAAACACTTTAAGTTCAAAATTAAATATGAATTTTTACCTTTCTAATTATGTCTCTGATATTCACAGTTGTGGTTAATGAATCAGAGACTGTGGCATCACTAGTTAAAAATGAGCTTGTTAAAAAAATAGAACTCAGGCCCACCGGACCTACTGAATCACAATCTGCACTTTTACAATCTCCCCAGTGTACTTGTGTACCCATGAAGAGTTGAAAGGTCCATTTCTACCTCGGCATGTCTTTTCTGTATGAGAAATACACATTTTATCCAGTTTGATATAAAGAAAACACTCAAAAATGCATATGCCTGTGTTGAAACCATCATTTTATCATTTCTTTTCCAGACAAGTATAGTCTCCATACTGGTTTTGTGGATCACATGCCATACTCTTTTCTTGTAGTTAGAAATAAGGTAGAGAAAGTTACTTTGTAAAAAAAAATATATATATATATATGTGTGTGTGAGTGTGTGTGTGTGTGTGTGTGTGTGTGGATAATTGAAGACACTCTTCTAAATGAAAGGCGGTTCTCTTAACTTGCTGTTTTCTTCTTGGGTCACATTATGAACTCTTCCCGTGGCCACATGGCGTGTGTACTTTTAATTTCAGGGACTGCTGACATTCCAGGAAGTGGCCATAGATTTCTCTCAAGAGGAGTGAGAATGCCTGGACCAAGATCAATGGGAATTGTACAGGGATGTGATGTTAGAGAAGTATAGGAACCTGCTCTCCTTGGGTGAGGATACCTTCCTTCCAGAATTCCTTATCCAACCACAGGGTTTGGAGTCCTTCATTTGTAGAATGTCTCCTGAAATCGTCTGCTTCCTACAATAGGGTTTCAGATTGCAACGTTTCAGGAAAGATTGGGAGTTTGTGGGTATAATTTTTCTTATTCTTTTAAAATTGCAGCCTCCCTTTTCATATACTTTGTAACTGCTTGGGATGTGTCTATATGAACTGTGTTCTATATGCTTCTGTTATAGTCCTTACAATATTTTATTGTCTTATTTTCTGTTAACCATTTTCCATGGATTCTTTGGGCTTAAGGTATATTAAAAGGGAGACTGCGATTCTGGGACTTCCCTGGTGATGCAGTGATTAAGAATTCGCCTGCCAATGCAGGGGACCCGGTTCGATCCCCGGTCCGGGAAGATCTCACGTGCCACGGAACAACTAAGCCAGTGGGCCACAACTACTGAGTCTGCACGCCACAACTACTGAAGCCGGTGTGTCTTGAGCCCGTGCGCCATTTATTTTTTGGAGAATAAAACCACTTCTGAGTGATTACAATTTAGGCCAGCTAGTCAAAATGCTTTATCACCTGTTCTTCTAAAACACTGATCAATGGAACAAGTTTTACTAGGGATAACAGTGTAATTGTATTCTGGAGTTCATATGGGCAATATGGTTTATGACCTTGATGCTGGATCACGACATTTCAATGGTATAACTGCTATTAATTGTCTGTTTGTTCAACGATTAAAGTCTCACGTGATCTGAGTTCAGACTGGAGTCATCCTGGTTGGTTTCTGTCTATTGCAGATTTCTTCCAGTATGAAAGAAAGGACAAGAGCAATAGGGCTTACTTTACAAAATGTCTTCAAAGTAAATGATGATATAATCTACATTCAATTAATTTATACATACCCTACTGTAGAACAGGGTTCGTTACGGTGGCAGAGCCCGGTAATTATGTAAAACTGAAACTTTTTCTGCACTGGTTCAAGTCCTCTTCCTAAGAATATGTTTATAATCAACATTCTTTCACTAATTACCCAATTTAATTCACCATAGCCTTCCTCATATTAACTAAATGGAAAATCCTAGGCTATATACAAATCCAGAAAGGGCCAAAAATCATCAGCCCCCATGGATTATTACAACCCATTGCTGAGGCATTCAAATTACTTATTAAAGAACCACTATGTCCATCAACATCATCAATTTATATATTATTGCCCCAATGCTAGCCTTAACCCTGGCTCTCACAACATGAATTCCTCTTCCCATATCTTATCCACTAATTAGTAAAAATGTAGGCATATTATTTATATTAGCCATATCACACCTAGCCATTTATTCCATCCTCAGATCTGGATGAACTTCACATTCAAAATACTCACTCACTGGAGCTCTAGGAACAATAGCACAGACAATCATCTCATATGAAGTAATGTAGCAGTTATTCTATTCTCAGTCTTACTTATAAATGGATCATTTACACTTTCAACAGTAATTATTACACAAGAACACCTATGACTAATTTTCTCCTGACCCCTACCCAGAATTTGATTATCTCCGCAGTAGCAGAAATCCAATGAAGCCCCACTTGATTTAACAGAAGTAGCATCAAAACCTGTATATGTCCTCAATGTAGAAAATGTAGCAGGCCCATTCACCCCGTCCCTCCTAGAGAATATGTCAATTTCCCTATAATAAACATTTCCACAGCAATCTATTTTTAGGAGCATTCGACAATCCCCAGGTGCCAGAATTATAGATTCTTTCATCTTGTAAATATAGTTTTTTTTTATTTAAATAATTTTTATAGTTTTACTACCTTTAAACATAATGTACTCCATTGCTGTGGAATATTCCTTCATAGGAGCGTGCATGGTTCGTTTCTGCATCCACCTGTGATGGCCTTCAGGTTCTTTCAGGTTTGGCTCCTGTGGCTGCGAGTCCATGTCCGTGTGTCCTGGTGCAGGGCTGGTGGGTTTGTGTTCAACTGGGAGGAGCACTGTGGGTCTCTGTGCAGGGACTTCGCTATCTGAGGCCCGATAGTTTCAGAAGTGGTTGCATCCCCCCGTTGCCTACCAGGCTTTCCATTGCTCCACATCCTGCTGATATTTGATACTATGTCTTTCATGTCTGCCATTCTGGTAGGTGTATGCACGGTATTTTTCTTATGGCTTTAATCCCTCTGTTGTTAGTGAAGTTGTGCATCTTGTGGTATTCATGGACTATTTCCTGTTGTTTTTTAAAAAGTTTTAAAAATTGTGGTCAGGTATACATAACATAAAATTTACTATCTTAACCATTTTTAAGTGCACATTTCAGGGTCAAGAAGTAATTCACACTGTTGTGCAAACCTGACCACCATCATCCTCCAGAACTTTTTCATCCTGCAAAATTGAAACAGTCCCCATTAAACACTCACTCCCCATTGTCCCTCCCTCAGCCCCTGGCACTCAACATCCTACTTTATGTCTCTATGTTTCCGACTGCTCTAGGTGCCTTGTATGAGTGGATCAAGCACTGTTTGTTTTTTTTTTTTTGTGTGTGTGTGTGTGTGTGTGTGTCTAGCTTACATCACTGAGCATAATGCCCTCAAGGTTCATCCCTGCTGCAGCCTGTGTCAGAATTGCCTTCCTTTTTAGGCTGAATAGCCTCCCCTTGTATTGATGGACCGTGTTTTTCTTCTCCATTCATCCATTAGTGGACACATGTAATATCTACATTCATTTCTACTGTCATAATATTTGTGGAATAACATCAGAAAGTCCTATGAATCAAAAGTCATTTGCCAGTAACTTTTTTCTTAAACTTTTTGTTGTGGAAAACATCAAGGCTAAGAAAAGGGAAAAATACATGTCAGCTTCACTTGTGTTCAGGAGTTAATGCTTTACGGATTCACTTTATTCCCTGTGTGTGTGCTTTGCCTGTGCATGTGCCTGTTTGCATACATATGATGTGCATAGGTATGTGCACTTGCACACATTAGTGTGTGCATGGGCATATGCGTGCATGTGTGTTCACATGCTAGTGTGTGAATATATTTGTGCTGTGCACGTGCATATGTTTGTGTGTGTGCTGTGCCTGCCTGTGCGCACACCTGTGTGTTTGCGGGAAGCACTTGCAAGTTGCCTGCAGACTGAATTGTGCCCCAGATATATCCGCACGCAGCTGCTCTAACAATCCTGCGTAGCCACGTAAAGGTCACAGATCTCAGGGATTTAAATGGTTGGAGCAGGATATCCTGACACAGAGTTTGTCTTCCAATGACTGTCACTGTCTCAGTAACATCCTTCACACCTTCTTTAAGCCCCATTCAGGGTCCAGTTTAGACTCCCATTACATTCAGTCACCTGTCCCAGGTCCCCTAAAGCAACAATGTCACCGTTGGAGAGCCCGGCCAAGGCTGGGGGTGCCCCTCCTGTTGGCCTGGCCTCCAGGCCCTGCCCTTGGCTCCTGTTTTCTCATATCTCAGCCAGGCCCCGACTTAGATGGGGCCGCCACCTCTTTCCTCACAGGGTCCCATCGCCCAGTCAAGGGGGTTCATTCTCCCCAAACACAGCATCAGGAGTCGGGGGGTGACAGCCCCCAATGGGTCTCCTTCATGTGAGACCCTGTGCTGTTGAAAGAGCAGGCACCCTGCCCTCGGGGGTGGGGGACTAGGGGACGACATGCGGCCCACGATGGGCAGGAGGGTCTCCGGGTGGGGCGAGCCAGTGTGCAAGGAGTTCCGCGGTGGGTTCTCCTCTCCAACGGCTTCTGTGCCCCTACCTTTCCCCGTGCCTCCCCTCGAAGACAGCGCGGTGCCCGGGACGGGAACCATGGGACACGTCAGCCACCGCCCCCTCTACGCACACACACACACACACACACACACACACACACGCACACGCACACGCACACGCACACGCTGCAGGGAAGCAGGACCTGAGTGCAGGGCTCTCAGCGGCCCTGAGCGCCCCGCCCGGAATCGGCCTGCCGAATGGACAGACCGGATCTCCCGGCCCGGACCATGCAGGACTCTCCTGCCTGGGCTTCCAGTGTGGCCGCCTCCTTCTGGAAGCCTGGGAGGCTGGAACCAGGCCACTTCTTGTCTGTCCTGGCAGCAGACTGGGCTGCACTCTAAGAAGTCCGTGGCTCGCCCGTGGATCCTGACCATCAGGCGGCCAGAGAAATTGGGAACATTTCTGTTTTGCCTGTTGAAATGTTTAATGACAAAGATTTTGTTCAGTTTCCTGATGTGGGTGTCCAAAGATGAGAGACCCATGTCTGTGATCTGTACCTCCTATGAGATCAGCCCTAAGCTAGTTTAAACATGATCAAGTTCTGTCTACATGGTAGATTTAGACCTCTGCATGTCCTGTCTACTGATTATGTTTAGAGCTGACCATGTGTTGTCTATAATAAGAAGATTTAGACCTGACCATGTTCTGTGTACGCTAGGACTATGGGGACCTGGGTAGAGACCCGGCCTGGCCTCAGAACTGGGAAGCTCCGTGCCTGCATCTGAATGTCAGTGCTTAGATGTCTGGGGTCTGGAGCTGAGCTGGGCTTGTCTACGTAACAGCCTCTCTTCTGAGTGTGGTGACCTGGTCCTCCCAAGGGTCAGTGCTATGGTCGGGGCCTTAGTCTTAATCCCTGCAAGGTTCACCTTCCCTGGGGCTCATGGAGAATCCTCAGGAGGACTACCTGGCAATAATTCCAATTTACCAGCACGTGCATGGTGCATAGGGAAGCAGGTTTAGCTGGTCAATTGATTGCAGGGCACGCAGATCGGGCAAAAGGCCGATGGGTGACAGCTGAGGCTGCTGCTGAGCTCTCCCTCCAGTCTACCGTCCCTACTCAGCAGAGTCCAGAGCTGCCCCTCGGCTTTCAGCCCTGCTGTCCTGTCAGTTTTCTCAACATGTAAGTGAGACGAGAAAGGACTGAGCATGCCAGCACCAGGGTCGTGTGTTCAACTCTAGTATGAAAGCTTTAAAAACAGTTAAAATCACACAGAACCAAAGTGAGAAGAGGAGGACTCCTCTGGGACAAGTGTGGGGAAAGGAGACCCACCTGACGCTTTTTCCCATCCCGGGAGGTCCCAGGGACCCAGCTTGTTTCCACATTGGGGGAGCCCCCTGCAGAGCCATGGTGTCCTGACCAAGGGGACGTGTGACCCCAGGTGCAGGGTCTGGGGAGGTGAGGTCACCTTGGGACTGTGGACATGTGACCCAGGTGGAGGGGTCTGGGGAGGTGGGTCACCCTGGTGAGTGTGGATGTGTGGCCCCAGGTATAGGGTGCGGGGACTGTGTGGGTCTCACCATACCTGCATGGGTCAGGATCACATGTATGGGGAGACCGCATATGCGCTCTTTGCCTGCAGTGTGTCCTGTCCCCTTTGAGATTTCCAACCTCTGCATTAAGGGTGTTGTCCTGATTAACCTGTGGTTCCTTTTCTTCTCTTAATCTTGTCACAATCATATGAGGTCAGGCATGTTTGAGTGGGTTGCTGCTCTGTGTTCCGGTGAGTGACAACACTTGGTGGTATCATATTAATACTATAGCATATCCTATGTCTAATCTATGGGGGTCACCACTGCCTGGGTCCCCCTGGACAGAGGTCAGGTGAGCACAGACTAGCCCCCCCCCCCCAAGAATGGTCTCCCACGTGCTCTGTGAGGGTACCGTGATGGCCCCTAAGGTAGGGGACTGTGTCTGGGCCTCCGACATTTGTGATGAAGGGGAGTCGAAATGGAATCTCAGTTAACAAGACATTATTTTAAGAATTTATTTTAAGTGAAATAAAACACACGTCTCATACCCTTTACCATCATCACCATTTTAAGTGCACGTTTCTGAGGCATCAGATATATTCACTTTCTCGTGGAGCCATCACCACCATCCCTAGAACTTTTCATCTTGCAAAACCAAAATTCCACAACCATGAAAGTCTCATTCCCCATTCCCTCCCACTGCCCCTGGCACCGATATCCACTTCAGTCCCTGAGTTGTCGACTCCAGGGCACCCACTGGAGTGGAATCCTGCAGTGGTTGCTGACGGGTCATTTTGGAAGAGCTGACTTTCAGTCTGAAGCTCTGCCTGTTTGCATCTGAAGAATCTGCATTTAAGGAGAGGGTGTATGAGGAAGGGGGTGTATGCGGGACAAAGGTGTCCGGGGTGCAGGTGAGCCAGGACCTGACCAGCTGCCTTTTGGGTCCTCTGGTCCCATCTCTTGGTCTGTGCCTCATCTGCATCATCACTGTCCCCGCTGGCACCGCTGGGGTGTTGTTGTCTGAGTGAGATTCCCCTGGTGCCCCTGCTCTCCTCCCCTCCTCCTGCTGGTTGGGGAGGGAACTGCTTGCTGTGTGGTCTCTACTCCTGAGGCATGAAGGACCCTGTAGCATGGACCTGCAGAGTGTGGGGTGTGGTCCCAAGAGCATGGGGCCCACATAGGACACGACATCGGGGCGTGACAAGTGCTAGGGCTGCCTCATCACTGACAGGGAATGTTGCCCAGATCCTGCTCGAGAGGGCGTGGTGGGTGGCCTGGGACCCTAGAGGCCCCATTCCTATACTGGAGCTTGGAGAGTGCATCCCCATGGGCTCCAGATTCACCCCATATCTCAGCCATATCCCTCTGTCCTGTCTTTGAACTCAGGAAAACGAGCTCTCTTGTCCACAACATAGGCCTGGTCCTGCTGATATTAGGATTCTTTAAGTTAGGCGTCCTGGGATAGCAGCTCTATTTAGGCCTGAGAAGGAACAACTCCGGAGTGTACAACAATTTCAGATGAAACTAATATTCAATGACTATCCCTAACTACTCGGTTGTTGACTTCTATTAGTCATTATTCTCCTGGTTTTAGCTCTGATGTGGGGATTACAGAGGAGTCAACATTTAAATCTTCATAATCTGTGTATTTGTAGCTTCAGTATCATTACTGACCCATAGTTTTTTTATGGTTTGGGAAGAGTTATTGATTTCATGTATCATGTAAAGGATTCACAATGATGATAGGGCCATTAAGGTTACAATAATAGCTAGTAAATTGTTCACATTTTCTCTACCTGTGCATCTATTGTATGCATATGTGTTTAGATGTCAATATTAGTGAAATGATATAGAGGACTAGAGAACTTATTTTAAAAATCACTATTAATGTGTGATGAAGAAAATGTAAAAGTTCTTCCATAATCGGTGATGTTGTATCTTGAGAGCCTAGATGAAATTGATATGCCTTAGTGATATACAGGATTTTAGCCTATCATTTAACTTTGACAAAGCTACATCACTTTTTATTTTTATCTCATTTATTGAGGAAGACATAATTGTTATGGTGTTGGCTTGAAACTGGTTGAAAAGGACTTGAGTCCTTCCTTATTTTACGTTTACATAGGTAGGATCTTGAAACATAGGATATGGTGGAGGACATCCGTGTAACCATTCTAGGTTAGGAGTAGCAATTTCCACTGCTAAGACTTCTTGTTTAGACACAAATGCTTTTCAAAGTATGAAGATTATTAGCATTACTGCTGCTACTGAGATGAATGAGCCTAAAGACAAAATATTTCATGGTGTGCGTCCCTCAGGGTACTCAGACTAACGTAGTGACATCCCTGAGAGGCCACGAAAGTGCTGCAGGAAGTCATATTTACTACTACAAATATACTTGTGAAGTGAATTTTTGCTCATGCTGAGTTAACTGTATAACCTGAGAATAGTGGGAATCAGTGTAGGAAGCCTCCTATAATAGTGAAGACTGCTCCCATGGACATTAGGTCATGGAAGCGTGCTACTACATAGAATGTATCCTGGAGGACAATGTCTGGGGATGAGTTGGCTAAGATGATTCCTGTCAAACCACCTACTGTAAAAAGAAAAACTAAAGCCTAAAACTCATAATATAGTGGGAGGTCATATAGTATTACCTCCGTGAACAGTTGCTAACCAGGGACTTCCCTGGTGACGCAGTGGTGAAGAATTCGCCTGCCAATGCAGGGGACACGGGTTCGAGCCCTTGTCTGGGACGATTCCACATGCCGCGGAGCAAAAAGCCCGTGTGCCACAACTACTGAGCCTGCCCTCTAGTTGTGGCCCGCCAGCCACAACTAGTGAAGCCCACGCGCCTAGCGGCCGTGCTCTGCAACAAGAGAAGCCACTGCAATGAAAGGGCCGCACACCGCAACGAAGAGTAGCTGCCGCTCACCGCAACCAGAGAAAGCCCATGCGCAGCAACCAAGACCCAACTCAGCCAAAAAAAAAAAAAATGAAAGGAAAAGGAAAAATTAAATAAAGAGTTGCTAATCAGCTAGATACTTCTACTCCTGTAGGGATAGAAGTAATTACGGTAGCTGATGCAAAGTGTGCTCCTGAGTCCACAGCTATCCCTATGGTAAACATATGATGGGCCCACAAGAGAACTCCTAAAAAACCAGGGGACATGACTCATACTATTCCCAGATAGCTGAAAGGCAATTTTTGTCCTAAATAGTAGGTAATGATATGTGAGTTTATAACAAACCCTGTTAGGCCATGAATACAGACTTCAGGGTGAGCAAAGTATCAAAATAAGTGTTGGTATAGGATTCGGTCTCCTCCTGCAGGGTCAAAGAAAGTAGTGTTTAGATTTCTATCTCTTAACAGCATGGCAATTCTGGCTGCTTGGACTGAGATTGGTAATTATAGTAATATGGCTATAGTTGGAGAAGATTAAACAAATAATGGTGTTTGGTATTGGGATATGACTGCTGGTTTTGTATTAAAGACTATAGTAATAAAAGTAATAATACCAAGAATTGAGGAGACACCTGCTAAATGTAAGGAGAAAACAGTTAGGTCGACAGAGGCTCCTGCATGGGCCAGATTGCAGGCTAGAGCTGAATACACGGTTCCACTGGTACCAGAACCAGCTTCTACTATTGGTGATATGAGTAGGAGTAAGAATGATGGGGGAAGTAGTCAAAAGTTTATATGATTTATTGGGGGAAATGCTACTTCAGCTGTCCGAGTTATTAGTGGCCCAAGTCAGTTTTCAAAGCCTGCAATCATAATGGGTACAGCTATAAAGAAAATTATTACAAGTGCAGGGACTGTTATGACTACTTTACAGATTTGGGCATCTCCAAGTAGCGGTCCAGGTCAGCATAGCTCAGCCTGGATTAATATAATTAAGGTGCTGCCTGCTACTCCAGCTCAAGCACCAAATAGTAAATATAAAATGCCGATATCTTTGTGATTTGTTGAAAATAATCAGCAGTGTATGAACAGAGGTAAAATGACTGAGTTAGCATTAGACTGTAAATCTAAAGACAGAGATTGAGCCCTCTTTCTGGCAAACCCTGTGGTGAATCAACAAATTGAATTGTAACTTCAGAGAAGCAGATTCAATTCTGCCAGTGATTTTCCTGCCTTTTTTTTTTTTCTTTTCTTTTTTTCTTTCTCAAATGAAGGAGAAGTAGACTGAAGCCAGTTGACCAGAGGATTTGCCTGTTAACTAAAGTTGCCTGGGGTTAAAACTCATCAATCTCGTAAAGATTTGGCTTAAATACAGTGTTTGCTTTACATTCA